>NC_132918.1:51304601-51911685 GCF_047675955.1 Chlorocebus sabaeus
CAAAATGTCCGTCATTAGGAGAATGGATAAACAAATTGTGGTATATTCATGGAATAGAATACTACCCACCATTAAGACAGAATTAACTACTAGTGTCCAACACAACATGGAAAAACCACACAGACATCATATTGGGGTAAAAGAAATTAGGCACAAAAATGAGCATAATATACGAGTTGAACAACTGGCAAAACTTATCAATGGTGAAAGAAGTGAAAATGGTGATTATCTTAGAAGAGTTGGTGCTCACTGGGAAGTGGCACAAAGAAAACTTCGAGAGTGCTGGAAATGCCCAATATTTTGATCTGTATGGTGTCACATGTGTATTTACATAGGTAAACACACACACATCACAGAATTACATTATGGTCAACAACTGATCACATATACAACAGTGATCCCATAGGATTGTAATGAAATTGATAATTTTCTATCACCTACTGATGTAGTACCATTGTAATGTCATAGTGTAATACATTACCTTTTCTATGTTTAGATATGCATAGATACACAGATACTTACCATTGTGTTACAGTTGCCTACAGTATTCAATACAGTACCATGCTGTACAGGTTTGTAGCCTAGGAGCAACAAGCTATATTTTACAGCATAGGTGTATAGTAGGCTCCACCATCTAGGTTTGTATAAGAACACTGTATGATGTTCATGCAACAACAAATTTGCCTGTCAATGCATTTCTCAGAACATATTCCTGTCATTAATGACGCATGACTATAGTCATCAAGCTGTAGCTCAAGATTTGTTCATTGTATACCTTTTATGGTATGCATTACGCCTCATATAAAAATGAAATAAGTAGCAATAAAGCTCTGTCTCGAAAGTTTTCCTGAACTTCTCCCTGTGTGTTGATCTACTCTCAAAGGCCAGAAAGCCCATCCTGTTAGTTAAGTTGTCATCCCTTCCCATGAGGGTCTGAGCCTTTCTCACCTGGCCCTGTTCAGTTGGTCCTGGAAAATATTTCTACCAGAATAGACTCCTTGAGAGGCCATCTTATTCCCCAGTTGTCTGGTCTTGACAGCACACTAGGTGTCCTCACTGTGGGAGCAGCTGCTCCCACTCCCCCAAGGCTTTCTACACATGGGGTCTGGACAGGGGAGTCTCACAGCAAGGAGGTAAGGTAGCAGATTGCCCCTCATTAAGGCTGTGGTTCTCTGCAGGAAGCTGGCTGCCCAAAGCAGGGAACAGGTGTCTCTGATCAACTGAGGAGCATAAATCCACCTACAACTTCAAGGAGGGGTCCTTTGTTATTTGTTTGGTGTCATAAACAGAGAGAAACAGATGGAAATCAGAATTGCTTATGCTCCCATTTGAGGCCCTTGGAGGCTCTTGGCTTCCATTCCAAGCTCCCTCTGCTGGTTCTTGGGAAAATGCATCCACTTGGCCAGTGTTTGTGCTCCAGACGGAACTGGCCTCAGGGAGGGAATCAGAGGCTGGAAACCTAGCTTCACAATGTTCTCCTCTTCCACCTCTTCACTGGAGTCCCTAAGGTGACTGACTTTCCTGATCATCCCCACAGCAGGAGAGCCAGGAAAATGAGAAAGCTGGAGGTGTGATTTTGAGCCAGGGTGACCACTTAGACACCCTCCCCCGCGAAAACACACACACACACAGAGCATTTCTGAGAAAACTGGCTCCTCAGGAATAAACTGAAAATGTTCATCCACAGAGCAGTTTTCCCCAGGATTATGGAAAGTGATCTAAAATACCTCCGGTTCTTCAAAGCCCTAATTTACACAGAGTTAAATGGTAGAGAAGAGGTGGCCTTGAAGACCAGAGTTATGAGCTGCTTAAAATAAATGCATCTATTTCCGTTTCTTGGCCCCCTCTAGGGAATCTTGTCTCTCAGGAATTCTCAAGACTGTTTTTATCTGAAGAAAGCTGAGAGATTTGTGAACTATGCCCAACTGAAGATAGGCGCCTGCTTTTATTCCAACCTAAGGCGTCAGAATTCTCTCCTATGTCATTAAAACCACTTGAGGTGTAATTATAGCTCCTCTGCCCACTGACCCCTGGGAGTGGGGGTGCAGAAGGCAAGAAACGGAATGCACTCTTTTTAGACTTCTCAGTGCTTTCCCCATAACAGCTATTTAAAGCCCTGTCAAGTTAACCAATGGCTGCAATCTTGTTAGAAATATGTTTGTCTTTTGGCTGAGCATGGTGGCTCACATCTATAAGTCCAGCACTTTGAGAAGTCCAAGCGGGCAGATCACTTGAGGTCAGGAGATTGAGGCCAGCCTGGCCAACCTGGTGAAACCCCATCCCTACTAAAAATTAGCTAGGCATGGTGTCACATGTCTGTCATCCAAACTACTCAGGAGGTTGAGGTGGGAGAATTGCTTGAACACAGGAGGTGGAGGTTACAGTGAGCTGAGGCTGTACCACTGCACTCCAGCCTGGGAAATAGCAACAGCAAGACTCTGTCCCAAAAAAAATAGTTTGTCTTTTAGTTTTTACTTTACAATTCCAAGACCTGGTTGGATTTGGGTCAAATTTAGCTTTAAATTCCTCAACAAATGTTTGGATTGACAAAGAAAACATAAGCATCAATATACAGTGCAAAGCCCACCTCTGTTCCGTTTGCTGTCTGGGCTGACAGGCAGTATTTCTGGCATCTTCAGTAGTGGAGAACGTATTTGTTCAGATCCGCAGGACTTGGTAGGACAGAGTGTAAACGTCACAATAGCCTGGACCCTGAGACAACAGATTTGAAACATCTGGCCTATTGTTTAAAGTGTTATCCAAATAATAATCCCTATCATTTGTCTAAAACAATCAGGTTTCATATTGTATGAAATTTGGACCCACATGATGGATGAGAGTCACGTGTGTGCCACATTCCCAATGGCCTTTCCCAACTATCCGAGATTCCCTGGCTGTATCCACTCTACGTAACCCTCTAAACTGCAAGGAACCATCCATCTCTCCATGCAAGGGATAAGCACGACACCATTATGGGGATAGCAAGAAAGTTGACCCAATTTGTTCAGAAAGTGAATCTATCACACAAATTACAATTTTTAGAAACAAATTGTGTTGAAGAGCAGGCAGTCAGGAACTCACTGGCCATGTTCTTCCAGAGTACCTCCACACATACCACCACACCTGACCTGCCCATCACTGTTCTGCCCTGTCTCATGCAACATGCTGTGGGTTGCTGGGAGAATAGGGTGGGCTTTAGGTTTAGGGTTGAGGCTGTACAGCCCTCAGGTAGGACAGAAGCTAGCTAGCAAGAGGAGGCAAAAGAGAACTCTTGGGTAGAAGATCCCTCTGAGGGAGGAACTACTACCTAAGAGGTGGGGCATGGACATAAAGGGGGTTGAACAGCATAGTGGATAACTGATTGACAGGGCTGCCATCATGGAGCAGTCGCCAACATCCATTCTGAAGCTTTCAGGTTGTTAATATTGCTCTGCTCAGGAGAAAGAAGGGTGAGTAGTCAAAGACGTTTGGGAAAAGCTTGGTCAAAATTAAATGGGCTTCTTTCAGCAAGATTTCTAAGAGCCTTTAATGTGTAAATGATGAGGATTATAGTTTTGGGTATTTATGCAACCTGTTAGAGTGGCGCTCTCTCTCTCTCTCTCTCTCTTTTCCAGAGCATCGCAAAGGGTTAATGAGCTTCACCATTCTATTGTCAACTGGGTCAAGTTGAAAGCTCAGAATCTCCTTTTCTCTACGGCTCCAAGTTCAAGTTGGCTAAAAGTAGAACTTTCACAAGACTTGGGAAGTGGAAGTGAAGCAGTAACTGTTTCTCTCTAAAAGTCTTTGAAGTCGGAAATGTAACAGAAAGACAGAGAGGTGCCTGATGAGTTTCAACTTGTTCTCAGCCCCTTTCTAGCTCTAATCACCAACAGTGGTTCCACACCCACTACCAGATGCCTGGTTACCACAGAAATAGCAGCTGCAGAGATTCAACAGCTTCCCACATACCTTTCCATGAATCCCACCTCACATTTCCACTTCAACATTTGGACCTGCCTGACTTCTCAAATTCTCTCTGCAAGTTCCAACTTGCCCATCCTTGTCAGGGCTTGAGGAGGATGGATGGTGACTCTATGATTCTCCAAATTCCCCTTTAAACTGCATTAGTTTGTTAGGGCTGACAGCACAAAGTACCACAGATTGGTTAGCATAAACAGAAGAAATTGATTTTCTCATGATCTGGAGCCTAGAAGTTCATGATCAAAGTATCAGTAGCACTAGTTTCTTCAGAGGCCTCTAACCTTGGTTCTAGGTGGCTGTAGTCTCCTCTACGTGTGTCTGTCCTGATATCTTCTTCTTATAAAGACATCAGTCAGATTAAGGCCCATCTTAGTGACTTATTTGACCTTAATTACCTCTTTAAAGACCCCGTCTCCAAATACAGTCAGATTCTGAGGTACTGGCGTTAGGACTTCAACATATGAATTCGAGGAGGGACCACAATTCAGTCCATAACATGCATCTTCACTTCCCAAATGTTTTTCGCAATTGTGTAATGTCTAATTCTTATAGTAAATCCCTTTTCCCATGACATGCACAGTGGCTCCACCTATCTGACTGAACCCAAATACAGAAGTGGTACTAGCATTGGAACGTTGCTACAAAAGAAAATCAAAACTAGTTATATTGGCCCTGGGACTAGATGGTGGGCAGTGGCTGAAAAAGCAGTGAGGTCAAGCGATGCCCCAAACTGCAACCTGCCTCCAGTTTGCAAAGAGGGAGTAGAAGGCTCTGGCTGGGAGTGGGCTGGAGTGCCTCAGGAACAGACATACAGGTGGAATACCCCAAACTAAACTTCCTTTCAGCCACAGCTTACTGTGCTGATGGCTAAACTCAGAATGTGAAGAGACAGTCCTTCTCAAGGACACCCGGCCTGGTCTAACCACCAAGCTGACCATGAGACAGGAACCTCCAGCAACAGAGAAATAGCTGTCTTCTCCAGATGACCAGACACATATGCGAGGCAATTAGAGAACCACTTAAGTCTATCTATAATTAACCATCTATGTGTATGCCACAAACAATGCATGTCCCTCTTCTCCCCTACATTATGCTCCAGCCAAACCAAACCACTTATAGCTTCCTGAAACGTCAGGCTATTTCATGCCTCGGGGCCTTTGTTCAACTGCTCCCTCCCACTCGGAAGCCCTGCCAGCATAGCTGCCTAGCAAACATCTATTCATCTTTCAAGCACCACCTTTTCTCTGCAGCTTTTTCTTTTGACATCCAGCTAGCCATCATTTATTAAGCATTTGCCATGTTTCAGGAAATATGCAAGGTGCTTCATTTGATCCTCTTGACAGCTCTACAACATAGGTACTCTTAGCCCTTTTTACAGATGAGAAAAGAGGTTCAGAAAAGTTAAGTTATTTGCTCATGGTCATCCATCTATAGGTGGGACAATTGGGCTTCAAACTCAGACCATTGTGATCAAAGCCTGACTCTACGCATACTCGTATACTTAATATAGATTGGTCCTCTGAAGCTAGGTTTGAACCAGAGACTGAGGCGCTTTGGAGTTTCTACCAGCATCCTGATAAGTTTCATAGCAATCTGGAGGTCAGCAACCCCATCTGAAAGCAATTCTTTTCAAGCAAGGCACCCACCAATGTCTGGATCTCTCTGGAACTGCTTGAACAGACACAGAAATGCCAGTCTGCATCAGGAGGGGCTCCCTTTGCCACAAGGCAGCTCCTGCTTCTCAGAAGTTCTCAGAATCCCCCAGATACCTTATAGTGACTCCCGACTTCTCCAGAAGACAGTCATTCTTCCTACAGCAGAAGAAGTGAGAAGTAGGACAAGACCTAAGCTCAAATCTCGCCACCACACTCTCTGCTCCTCGACCCTCAAGTTGGGAGTCAAGAGGCAAGCATCTAGTCTGTTTTGTTTGTTTGTTTGTTTTTTAATTTTTTCATTTCCATAGGTTTTGGGGGAACAGATAGTATTTGGTTATACGAGTAAGTTCTTTTGTGGTGATATGTGAGATTTTGGTGCCAAGGTCATGTTTCCCAGCCTTCATTTTCCAAAACACAATTAGGACCTTGACAAGTTGTGCTAGCTCTACCTTCCAGTCACTTGTTCACAAAGTCACCCATCTGAACTCTAAGTTGGCCCTATTGCCTGTATACATGTCATATGTGCATATGTGGGGAGGGAGTAGGTGTGTGAGTGTGTGTTTTTGTGTATAGGTATATACTGAAAAGTTTGAGACCAGCCTGGGCGACACAGGGAGATTCCATCTCTACAAAAAAAAAAAAAGGTTTTAATTTAAAAATTTTTTAAAAATTTTAAATATGCCAAGTATGGTGGCATGTGCCTGTAATCCCAGCTGCTCTGGAGGCTGAGGCAGGAGGATTGCTTGAGCCCAGGAGGTTGAGGCTGCAGTGAGCCATGATCGTAGTGCTGCACTCCAGACTTGGTGACAGAGTAAGACCTTGTCTCAAAAATAATAAGATAAAGTGTAATCCCATAATTCCATACACACAAGTGTTCTCCAAGCCTCCTATCACCCTTCAAAGCCTAACTTGACTCAACTCCTCAGCAAGGCTATCCCTACCTCTCTCTGTCAGAGCTAACCCTCTTCTCCTCTGTGTGTCCACCATGTCTCGCTCATCTCTCTAGCTGGGTATCGACCATGCTGTGTTGTTATGCGTCTCCCCTACCCCGACTAGAGTGAGCTCTGAAGAAAGAAAGCCAAAGTATTAAAAACTTTCATCACTTCTACCCCATATCAAATTGGTGCCATTGGGCAGCACATTTGCTGTATGGTCTGCCTTCTTTGAAAGTTCTTCTGCTTCCCACGGCTCACTTTCACAAAGCCATATTTGCCTCATTTAAGATTTCAAGGTTGTAGGTGCCCATTTTTCTGATGGGAACAAGTGAGTAATGAAAACTTGAAATAAATCAAATCCCTTGCTTAGCACAATGTTGGCCACTTAGCACTCAATACATAAATGTTGAATGAAAGAATGATGTTTAATCATTCAAATTCACCCAAAGATATTTTTAATCTCAGAATTCCACTTTCCCCTAAAAAGAAAAAAACAGAAACTTGGACAAAGTCTATGGTCAAGTGAATATGGAAACATAGGTCTCTACAGACAAAAAATTGTCTCTTGTCCTTTGCCCTTTCTTGTACCTCCTTCATACTTTCCTCCTCTTGGCTTCTTGGCAAATATACTGTGCTGCTTAGAGGTCAATGTTTTAAAAATAAAATTTAAATGATATCCATTTTCCCAATGAAAATGGTAAGCTTCCATAAGAAAAAAAAAAAAAACAAATAAATATGAAGGGCGAAAGAAACAACTTGTGGTCCTGTAAGCTTCCATCTGCAGACTCTGAAAGAGGCAGGAAGGTCAATGCCATTAAGACTTACTACACAGCGGCAAAGAATGTAGGCTCTGCTGTCTACAGCACCATTTAACTGACATAGAAGTTCCTTGTCTGTGCTATAAGACCAGAAAAAAAAAAAAAAAAAAAAAAGGTGATAAAATAACTAAATAAAAAAATACACAGCTATCATTTTAAAAAACATAATGTGCCCCTTACAGAAGTAACAAAAGATTTACAACCAGCTACTACAACTTTAAGAGAATTTGGATAGGCAGTTATAAATAAGATAATTACACAAAAAATCAATAATATTTCATCACACTGTCAAAAATCACCTAAAAACATAATCAAAAATCGGATAGCATACACAATAAAAACAAAAACAAAAAGTATCAACAAATTTAACAAAACCTGCATGGAATATTTTTTTTCTCTGTAAGAAAATATACATAAAATACGAGTAATTGGAGGGATACACCATGTTCAGTGACAGTTTAATATGGTACATATGTTAATCCTTTCAAATAAATATAAAAAACTCAATGCAATTCCAATCAAAATGCAGCTCAATTTTTTAAGACCCCATTCCAAAATTTTAAAGGAAGAATACAGTGTCATAAATAGCTAAGTCCAAGAAGATTGTAAAACTTTCTACTCAGCTGTAGTAATAACAACAGTATAGGACAGGCATAGGAATGAAATAGACAGATGGCACCCAATATACCGATGGTACCATCTATATATGGGTACTTACATGCAGTCAGAGTAGTACACAGAGCAATGGGAAAGAAGATTGCTTAGTGAGTGGTGTGGGGAAATTGGCTTGCCATAAGCTGGACAGTTATTTTGTGCTGAAAGATTCCAAATGGAATAAATGTGTAATAGGAAAAGTAAACTATAAACCTAATAGAAGAAAATGTAATTTACTATCTACAATCAAATACTCAAAAGCACAAATCATAAAGCAAAAACACACACACACACACACACACACACACGAAAATGGATAGACATCACAATTTGGTAGTCATGAGATTTAACAAGGTGTACCAAAGACAAAGTTAACAAATCATGACAGACTGGAAGGAGATATTGCAATATGTAACACTAATAGTTGATTAATATCTATGCTAAACTCTATTGGGAGCTTTAAATTATCAAGAAAAAGGTGGGAAACTCAATATTTTTAAGTGGTGGGAATATGAATAGGCAACTCAAAAAATAGGAAGTGAAATGAATAATGAGTTAATATCCTTACTCCCTAGTAATCAATATATGCAAATTAAATTATAAATGAGACAGTGCTTTATACCCATCTGGGTAGCAGAAATTAGAAAAGTGGGTAATTTATAGTTAAGGTGAAGATGTGAGGATTTGGAAACACTGTGCATTGCTTGCTGAGATTTTAAGTTAGTACAGCTTTCTTGGAAAGCAGTTTAGTAGGATTTGTTAAAACTATGGGAATTTGTGTCTATAATCTGGCAATTCCACTCCCATATTTACATCCCAGAGATTTTGCACAGACTAATAAGGGAACCAGTATGAGATGCTTATCAACAGTGTTGTAAGTTTTAATAGCAGGAAGTTAAGCTTGGGAGTCCATCATTGGAGGGGTAGTTAAGCAAAACATGCTGGAGAATAAAACACCAGGCAGCAGTTAGAAGCTGTGGACTAGATACACATAAATTCAACAAAGATAGACTTAAAAGCATGGATTGAAATGGAAAAAGTCAGAACCAGAATAGATTTTATGGGACAATGGTTTTTATGTAAATTAAAACCCAAGCATGCACAAAACAACTCCACAAATTTTATAGGAAGGCACACCTATTTAAATTTTTACACAAAACTCATTAGAGCAGGAGCCTATGAAGGGTGGGGGAACGGGTATGGTGATCAGAGATGGGGAGGGGATAAATAGATAAGTAATAAACAAACACAGACCTGGAGAGAGTGACCCTGTGTAAATAGATGGTAATGATGAGGTGCTAAAAGAGGAAGAGGAGAGGAAAGAACAAAGGAGGGAAGGCACTTGAGCGAAAGAACCAGAGAGTCAGCCATGACTTAGGAGCAAACTGCTTGGCCTCTTTCTAATCCTGGCCCTACCACTTAATAGATCTGACCTTGAGCAAGTGACTTCACTGGACTTGGTTTCAGTTTACTCGGCTGTAAAGCAGAAATGTTAACAGTACCTACATCAAAGAATCTTTTGAAGCTTACATAGTATCCATGCAAAACACCTGACGAGTAGTAGGCACTCAGTGAACATTAGCCATGGTTGTTTCTATATCCATTCTGTGTTTTATAGTAATGTGTACTTTGAAAGAACTAAAGTGACATGACAATGAGAACAGACATGGGTATTTTAATTGGCCATCACGTGGATCATTTAGTTCTATTGCAGATAAAAATAGCATCCCCACAAAGTGTTCATGAGGATTAAATCTGTACAGAAGGCCTTTATCACATAGCAAGCACTTTGTAAATATTAGTTACTAACATTATTGCCAGAGGTGGTGGAAATCCCAGCCAGGCATCTCCAAATGGAAAGAGGATTCCATATCAAAACCCTTTCCAAAAAGTCCTTGTGTGATGGTAAATTCTTCCCAAAAAACATAGGCATAGCCCCATCAGTGAGTCCACCCCCAAATCCATGACATCACCTCTGTGAAGCCATGAGAGTGGCGGGACTCCCGAATCTCTGGGGTTTTCATACCAGGGAAGGAGCTCAGTGGATGGATACAGGTTCGTACATCTTCTCCCTACAGCTTGCACCATGCTCTCCCTGTGGAAATGAAAGGCAATTTCAGGGGAAATGTTGATAGGTGGCCTCCCTTCATGAAATTAAATAGCCAGAAAGAACTCCAGGAGTTAAACAGCCATGTATTTGTAAGGCAGCCCTGTGCCAAAGGCTCTGGAAAATTCTAGCTCTGACCGCAGTAAAGCTATTCACCCTTGCCCAAGGAAACGATGTTTTAAACTTCCCAGACTCTTTCTTCCTAAATCATATTTGCCAAGTGGTGACTCTTCATTTTTGCTGGATTTTATTCTTCCAGATTTCTAATGGAAGTTTAAGTTTCTGGAGGTGGTAAGATTTTAGGAAACTTTCCATCACATGGCAAACCTTCAATTTCTGGGGAAGACAGAATGATTTCTCTGTCTTTGAAGAGTAGCCCACATTTCCTAAGCCCAGCCCTGCACTAGGCTGTGAGGCTCTAGCAAGTTTCTGTCCTGGAGATAGTTGTTCTGTTACCAGCAACCCCAAAGATGGGCATCCTAACTAAAGTCTACTGAATCAGAATCTCATTATGACATCCACAGGCAAGCTTTAGGCACTTCAGCCTTCATGGGCCACTCCCTGTATTAAAAAAGTTAAAAATGATCTTTCGTGACCACATTGGTATAAAGATGACAATAATCTAGGCTGGATTCATTATTATATACTTACTATTATATCCATGTTTTTCTTCTGATTAAAAAAATAAGATATTTCATGGGCCCCTGAAATTATCATAGGCCCTAGGCTTGGTGCCTACTGGGCCTAGTGGCTAAGTCAGCCATGTATTGAGCATCTGATACATGCTCCAGACCATTAGACGCTTTGAGGATATACAGAATGATGATAATGAGGAGGAAAAGGATGATCACATTATGCCATTAATTGAGAGCTATGTATGTGACAGACACTATGACAAGGACTTTATATAAGTTGCTTTTTAATACTCTGAGCAACCCTATAAAGTTGCCATTGTAATTCCCATTTGCAGATATAGAAACTAAGGCTCAGAGAGAGTAAGTGACTTATATAAGGCAGTAAATGGTAGAGCCAAGTCCAGTTGGCTATTAACACCCCACTGCATGGCCTTCTTCTGCCCTGGGATACCCAGACACAACCTGGGTGGGAGGAAAGAAAACACACATCTGAATCAAATGGCAGCATTGAAGACTCCACCAGGGCTAATTCACGTGGTTCAGACTGTAGCTCATATAGAACATCAGCAGACAGAAATCTGGGGATATTCTCACCAAATAGATGGCACTTATTCTAGGCCTGTATATTAATCAAGGTTCTCCAGAGAAACAGAAGCAATAGGATATGTGTGTGTATATATATGTATGTGCGTGTATGTGTATATATATGTATATGTACATATATATAGATATATATTTATATAGATATATAGAAAGAGATTATGGAAATTGGCTTATGTCATTATGGAGGCTGGGAAGTCCCACAGTCTGCCATCTGCAAGCTAGAGAACCAGGAAAGTCAGTGGTGTAATTTAATCCAAGTCTGTTTGCCTAAGAACCAGAACCAGAGGGGCTGCTGGGGTAGGTTCCAGAGCCTGAAGGCCTGAGAACTAGGTGTTCCAATGTCCAAGGGCAGGAGAAGATGGATGTCCCAGCTCAAGAAGAAGGGAAAGAATTTGCCCTTCCTCTGCCTTTTGTTCCATTCCAGCCCTCAACACGTTGGATGACACCCACCCACAGTGAGGGTGGATTTTCTTTATTCAGTCTACCAATTCAAATGCTAGTCTCTTTCAGAAAAATCCTCACAGACATACCCAGAAATAATGCTTTATCAACTATATGGGCATCCATTAGCCCAGTCAAGTTGGCACATAAAATTAACCATCAAAGCTTGGAAGACGAAAGAGAATTTGAGGAAAGAGAGGGTTCATTCTGGTTGGGTGAGAACATTCTGGCAAAGAGAGATGAGAGAATAGTGTGTGTAAAGTCCACACGGAGCCCCTACTTCGGACTTGCCCTGCTTCTGCCTGTAAGCTACTAGCTAGGATTGTGCGGTGGGTTTCTAGTGCTGAAAGACCCCAGTGATTTTGCCACATGTAACAGGTGTCTGTTAGCAAAACAGAGCCCCACGTACGAGCACTTGCTTCATAGCCAACCATGCTAGAAAGCAGATGCTGTCAAACCAATAAAATGATTTTACAATTCCTATAAATGATGATTCTGCTTCCCTTGGGGACTCAGAAGGAGCTTATAAGAAAGAAGCTCAGCTTCCCAAAGATAGGGTTGTTTCCAAATAAGAGTTGGCATTTGCATCAATTTTGCTGAGGGTGAGCAATTCCTTTTTCCTACTCCAACATGATGGGGCAGGATAAAAGAGTTTGGTTCCTTGAATGAGAGAATAATATGTTTGAAACTGCAGTCTTGGGGGAAAAATGAAGGCTTCCAGGTTCAGCCCTAGTGTTGGGTGTTGTAAAAGATGGTAACTGTAGTGAGAAACACGTCCACAGGATACTGTCAGCTGGAGACTTCGAATGGAACCCCTGGACATCTCTCCATGGGAGCAACCTAGGGAAGGGAGGAAGGACTAAGCATTCCCCAACACCCTTTGGAGTTGCCACCTGTCTCACAGTGTGGTGAGTTCCCCTCAGTTTTTGTTTTTAATTGATTTAGTTTGTTCTGATTTTGCTGATTCTCTGATTTTTTTCTGTGAGCCTCCTGTCTGCATCCTCTAAGTCTTCCCCTCACAGATATCAGAAATCTTCCCAAAACTTTTGTCTGCATTTGTTGGCCCAGAGCTTAGAGACCTCCTACACTCGCTGTGGTCTAAAAGTCCATTTAAATTTCCAAAACTGTCCATACCTAAAGCCTATTGGCCAGAGAGTGACTCTACTTTTTTTGAATGTTATTTCTCTCTTGTATTCAAGGTCCTTTACAATTTTGCCTTTCTGACCTGGACTTCCCATGGACCCGCCAGGACCTCAGCAGACCTCTCATTTGTTCCCGCTGCCATACTTTGGTTCCTATGTTTGTCCAACCTGAGATGCCCTTGCCATTCCTTCCTGCCTTTCATTAATAACTTCATTCACCCTAAGTTTACTGACCTCCTTCTCTGGGCCAGACCATGGGTTGGGAGTCAGATGATGAAGACAGAGCTTCTGCTCTGATGGAGCTAGTGAGGGTGAGAGAAAAGGCAAAAGAACTGGAAACATGATGTAGTCATCAAAATAGTAAGAGAGAATTCATGGCACTATTGGGGCACACATCGGGGAATGGCCGGAGGAGGGGTAGGAGCCTCTTTCCACCACCTCTAGGCAGCCTCCCCTGACCCTGCCAGCATGGCCTCCTCGAGCAGGCAGTCTGTGCAGCGCTGAAGAGTCCATATTTGGAGGCCCGGCTGCCTGAGTTTTTAATCTCAGCTCTATCACATACTAGCTGTGAGGCCTTGGGTTAATTTCTTAACCTCTCTGAGCCTCAGTTTTCTAACATGTAAAACGGAGATAATAATAGTACTGACCACTAGAGTGACTACAAGAATTAAATGATATAAATATGTGTCCGGCACAGTGTTGGTGCTACAGAAGTGTTTCCTATTATTTTCTGGGGTCTTTGTATATCATGCCTGCGGGTCATTTCCAGCACATTAGAGCTGCCCCACAAACACTGCTGGAAGGTGGTATTCAAGAAAATAGTGACTTTCATCTATATAGACACATATGTATCATCATAACCCTCTGCCTTGATCTCCATAATGACAATTCTTCTATTGGAAATACTCTATCCCATTGGCTCACACACTATACATAGACTCCCAAAGAGTGCTGATAACATTGCATTTTGATTGGCATTTTTTAAAATGATATTTTAAAAAAACTTCTGTCTTCAATGTCCAAGAATAGACTCCTCAGTAAGTCTTCCAGCTTCAGGCCTTGGACAGAATTGGAAGAGGAAGTGATCATTTGTCGTCTTTCTTTATAGACTGCATTTCTGGCATCAATTCCCTGCTAAATAAGACTTTTTAAAAATAGTCTTAACAAGCATTTTGACAGAGACTCCATTATGGATACAGAGAAATGTAGCTGTGAAGTCAGCATGTGTGAAATCTGACCTGGCCCCAGACACATGGCCAGTGGCCTTCTCCTGAGGGATATGTCCAGTGGCAGTGGGGACACTGGCTCAAGATGACCATTTTGGAATATGGTATTGGTTTGATGCTAAAGCTCTGAATGTCTCCTTTCCTTCAGCTGACACTCATTCCCTGGCGTGTGAGGTAGGATCAGTCAACTGAGGGGTTGTTCATCCCACAATGCCTCACTGCCCTGTTGGGAGCATTAAATGAGCCCCTCTCAGGGACATATCCCAGGAGGCGTCTTTTTTAGAGCCTTGTCTCTGCAAGATCAAGTCAAGATCAAACCTAAAATGTCAGTGAATATTGGCTGAGTGCTTTCATACATAAGTGATGGGCTTAGCTGGAATGAGGGGTTGTGTGGAGAGGGAAATGCCAGACTGTCACTGAAGAGCAGCATTGTGGGGTGGAAGGATCTGGGTCTTCACAGGTAGATATGCCTGGGCTCTGTGGAGCTTGTGTCTTCCTCTCTGTGCACTCTGGGTTCCCATCTGTAAAGTGAGGATAACAATAATTGCTTTATAGGGATATGGTAAGGAGTTACAATACTTACTATTGCAAATGTGGGAATGATCACTATTATTATACCATCTAAATACCCTGTAGAGTCAGGATAAGTCTGCACACAAAGGTTACCTTAGGCAGGATGGTAGATGCTTCATTCTAGAGAGGAAGACAGGAACCTGCTGCCAGCCAGAATCCCAAAGTAGCTGCTGTCAAGGCACCCACCCAGAGTGGCTACGAGTGCAGCTAACTGATGCTCACAACTGTATGCCTGCCACTGGCCCATCGCTCCTCAAACCTTTCATCAGAGGTTACTGCCAATTCTGGAACCCCTGCCTTACCCTTCTTCATCCTGGCCACTGAGGATTCCTCTCCATACTCCCTCTTTTCCCAACTTTCTCCTTCACCCTGCCTTCACTCTCCCTTATTTGCCTCTATTCCTTCTCCTATAATCCTCTTCTTTCTCCTCTTTCTGCTCTAAATGCACTGCTCTGCGTTTTCTTCTTTTGGCCAGAGAGAAAGTGAAAAATCAAGCTGGGACTTGGAAATAGAAGGGAAAGGAGCCACCTCCGAACATCCTTGATACCAGTCAATGTGGCCACCAGCACAGCTAGGGTCAAGATTCCAATCTGGGTGTGCTCCCATCTGCAAGACAAAGCTGGAAGATAACAGAGACACCCCAGAGCCCAACCCAACTTAGTACATGCAGGAAAATGATATCCCTGAGGCAAAAGGAGATTTAAATCCTTCCAAGCTCATGGGAGATCTAGTATTACAGACTCCAATCAGGATCTTTCCCCTAGACTCAACCATGTGGAGTCCAGTCAACAAGGTGCCTTTGAGACTTAACCTCTAGCCCCTTCTTTCATAGGCAGACAGCTGATTCCCAGAACCCAAGCTTCAGGCAAGCTCTCTGCTGAGCTGGCATTCAAGTGCTAGTCCCTCCATTCCTCACTGCCCTCCTCTTCCACCTCACCCACCTGCCTGTCAGCAATAGAAGGACTGGAGAGGTATGAATTGTCCCCACCAAAACTCTCTGCCTCTCACTCCCCCACAACACACACACCTATTGATAATGGCAGGTAGTGAGGGGGATTGTTTCTTTATTGCTCCTTTGCATTTTAAGAGATATTTATCCATTATTCAACCAATCAACAAGCAAACTTCCTGTACTCAGCACTGTGCTTACTTCCATGGGGGAATCAAAGAGGCAGAAGTTGTCATATTTACCCTCAAGATCTCACAACTTGGGTGGGAGAGACTAGCAGATTTCCGGCTCACATTTTTTATGACATCTTTATTGAGATATAATTTATATACCATACAATTCACCCACTTATAGTGTACAGTTTAATGGTTTGGAGGCATACTCTCAGAGTTAGGCAGCCATTACCACAATCCATTTTATAATACTTTTATCATCTCAGAAGGAAACTGTACCCATTAGCAGTCATTCCTCCTTCTTCCTCCCTCAGCCCTAGGCAACCACTAATCTACTCTCTGTCTCTACAACTTTGTCTACTGAACATTTCACACAAATAGAATCATACAATATGATGATACAATCCTTTGTGACTGGTTCCTTTCACTTGGCTCAATGTTTCAAGGTTCATTTATGTTGCATCATCATCTGTACTTCATTTCTTTTCATGGCCAAATATTATCCCATTGCATGAGTATATCACATTTCATTTACTCATTCATCAGTTGATAAACATTTGGGTTGTTGCCACCTTTTGGTTACTAAGAATAATGCTGATATGAAAATGTGATTGCAAGTTTTTATGTGATCCTATGTTTTCATTTCTCTCGGGTATACACCTAAAAGTAGAATTTCTGGGTCATATGTAACTCTATGTTTAACATTTTGAGTAACTGCCAGACTATTTTCCAACGTGGCTGTACCATTTTACATTCCCACCAGCAGTGTATGAGGACTCCAATGTCTCCATATTCTTGCCAATATGTATTTGTCTTTTCGATTACAACCATCTAGGGGGTGTGAAATGGTATCTCATTGTAAGCTTGATTTTAATTTTCTTAATGGCTAATTACATTGAGCATCTTTTCATGTACCTTTGGCCATTTGTATATCTTTTAGGGGAAAGCTGTCTATTCAGATTCTTTGCCCATTTTTAAATTGTGTTATTCACCTGCTTGGATTTCAACCCTTTGTCTATGAAATAGATTGACTTTCAGTTAGTTAGGATGTATAGATATTTTAAACCATTTACATCTAAAAATACTCATTTAAGAATGTTTATTGGCTCCACTGCTCAAATTGTGTCACATTTTTCACATTACTCTCAAGTTAGATGGAGAAAACAGATCATCAGACAGCCATAGGTATAAACATGAACTGCTAGAAATACAAGTTTAGATATGCCATCTTTCAAACCAGAGTTTTGAACAGAGCTTGAACAGAGTTCTTGCCAGACAAGCCTACACTGGACATGCAAGGCGATCAGTGGTGGTTGTCCTTCTTACAACTCTGCAAGCAGAGTGGGAGTGCACTCAGAGTCTGAGTGCAAAGAAAAGTAGCATCCACCTCTGGAATCAGAGGCTCATCTGGCCTAGAGGCAATGGATTCGGGAATTACTTATACCTGGGGGGATCTTCTGTGCCCTCCTCCTGGTTTCCCATCCACTCACCTGTTTGTTCCCTCAACCCCCCAGTGTATACACTAACCCAGCCAGCCTGACGAGGCTCAACTATGTAAGTAAGAGTAGGTGCCTCATTCGTTATAAGAAGCATCCTCCGAGCATCTACTTCTCTAAGTGTCAGGTTCTATACCAGGCACTACGGTATTCAGCAAATCATTCCACAACATTAGTTAATCATGGTCTAGTGGGAAAATAGGCAGATTCTGTCCCATGTGACATTCTTTGATACAGGGACATGAAGGGAGTTTGGGGCACAGAGGGAGGGCCTTACCCAGCCTGGATGTCCTAGAAGGCTTCCTGGAAGAGGGACCCCAGGCTGGCCCTTAATAGTTTAATGGAAGTTATTTAAGAATCCTTGGCTCAAGACAAAGCATATGTACACACCCCTGGAAGGAGAAAAACTGCAGTGACTCTAAGTTCAAGTTTTTTTGATCCACAGCATTTATAATAAGAGACTAGCTATACTCTTGACTTTTCCTTTATTTGTTTCTCAATTTAATAAATCTCACGCAAAGAAAAAGGTCCAAACCTCTATCTACAAGAAATTCCTCAATTGTAATAACTTCCTTCACCTACCCTGAATTCCAGTCCACCCAGCTCCAGATTTAAAGATGTGTGCCTTAAGTTCACAGATGGACTGTAACTTTCTCAGAAGCAGAGACAACTTAGATTTCTCTTCTGTCTTCCATAGCTCCTAGCAAGACAGTAACATTCCAAAAGGCAGAAAGTGTGTCTTTTCTATCTGTGCTTAAATCTCCAACTCTGAAAAAAGAGTCTGGCACAAAGAAAGGGTCCAGTCAACAGTGGAAGTTGAGGGCAGCTCCAAGGCTGAGCTGAACTGGGCAAGCCTGAGCCCTGGGTCATGGAATCCTTAAGGGTAGGGCCAGATGTTTCTCATTTGGGGGACCCTCCAATACTCATTTTGGAGTCCCTCAAGCACAAAGCCTTGCACAACGCCCAGTGCACACATGACAGTTAATGTTCAATGCGTGTCTATTGAATGTGGTTGAAACATTCTGAATAGTGAAAAACAACTGAACTATTCTGACAGAATGATGGCCTTTTTAGACGACTTTGAGAGAACAAAGAAGGAACAGGACTCAGGTTAGAGGGCAGTGAGGAAACATCAGATGGCTATGAATTTTGATGGAACAGAACTTCTCCCAGAGCACTATTATTGGCCACAAGTTCCGGTCTGAGCTCTGCCATCTGAAACTGGGTATCCAAGGTACTAATTGAAACAAAGAGTTTCCACTTCTCAGGGACACTGGCCCAATAGCTGTGATGGCTGCTAGGGCTAAGGTGAGTTTTCTTTGTTTCAGGGAGCCTTGCATGACTGAACCTTGGGGACAGAAGCAAGATGAGAGAGGCATCCTGAGTTGCTGTTAAGAAGCCTTGATTCCCACTAATTTTTATCAATTCTCTCTCTCTCCCTCTTCTCTCTCTTCTGAAAGTTTTTTGGATCTTTGCTTTATCTCTGGTGCTCTGGCCTTGGTGTGGGTCATTTTTCATCCACTGTGCTAAGCATGTGGCAGACTCTTTCTATCTGAAACTCAAGTCCTTCAGTTCTGGGAAATATACTTTTATTATCTCTTTGATAATTTCCTCCCACCAATCTTCTGTTCTCTCTTTCTGAAGCTCCTATTAGTTAAGTTTAGACCTCATAGATTCAATCTGTAATTTATTTTCTTCCTTTCCTTTTTGTCATTTTGGTCTTTTTTCTGCTTTTTTATTCTCTGTTCTGGAATGATTCTACATGAGGGTGATAAGCCAGGTAGTCAGCATTCTTGTGGGGGCTGGGCAAAGGAGAGGCATTGGGCTCTCCCCAGTCAATTGTGGACTTTGAGTTGATCCCTGTGTCTTCAACACCATCCCCCAGAACCCCCTCCATCCTGGGTTAATATCCTCAGTTCAGGCCTCACTGATAGAGTTTCTTTGGAGTCATCTCCCACGACCAGCCAAAGAAGAGGAGGTCTTGAGTCTACCTGCTCCTTGTACAGACTTGCATTCTATCTGCCTGTCTGAGTCTTACCCTTGCCTCCCTACTCCTGGAATTTTGGCTCTGGGTGTGAAGCAATTAAGTTCTCACTATACCCCTGCTTCAGATAATGCATTCCAGCTGTCTCCTTAACCTGCATCCTACCTTCCCCAATGTATGGATCTATTACCCACTGTCATCTCTGCTCCTATTCTCTTTGTCTTTGCAGATTTACACAATTTTTATGTTTTTTTCTGCCATTTGATTGATCTATCAGGAGAGAGTAGAAATAAATGCATGTGTGCAAATCACCCTGTTTAACTCAAAGTCTCTATTTTTATTTCTTCTTTTGTTTAAAAAAAAATGCAATTTTATGCTGTCTCATACCAAACAGCTGTGATTAGATTTTAACAATTTAGAATGCCATTTTTTTCTTGACAGTTCTAACACATTTTCCAGAGCCTTAAAAATTCTCTTCTGGGAATTTCAAGAACGGATACATTCAAGTCCCTCCCATCTCCAAACCCCCACCTCCCCAATCAAACCAGAAACCCAGATAATCCACTTAGGATTCAATCAACAAGGATTCGATGGGAATCAACTGCATTATTACTACATCATTAAATTGGTCACACAGGCCTCTGCCTGTGGGGGTGAAAATGAGGCTCTGAGCCCTGCTGTGCTCACTTCTCTAACTGGACAATGCAGAGAGGAAGTGGGCCATCTGTCCTCAGAAAGATTTTGAAAGAGTGAAATGAGATGATAAATCTGAAAGCTCTTGGAAAATAAAAGGGCTATATAAATGCACAGTGTCATTACCAGACCTAGGGCAGCTCAGACAAATCCAGCCCTAACTCATTGTAACATTATTGGGCAAGTACATTACAATAATCTATTGTGGAGATAGAAATATCCCTGGACATGACAAATGCTTGGAAGTGGCTATGAAGAAATGTAACATTCATTAAGGAAATTAAAGCCCAGGACATCCAAGGTTGACTCAGGAAGAGATCTTCCCCATCCCTCTCTTCCTCTGCCATGGGGATCACAGAGGACATGTATGAAGATACTGGCATTTCAAAATGGAGGGAGTCTGGGTCCCTGAGCCACCAGCAGAGGCCTTTGCTGAACCATATCAGACTTTATTTAAGTGAAAACAAAACCCTTGTTGAGCTAAGCTACTGGGATTTAAGACTTGTTTTGTTACCACAATATAGCCTAGCCTGCCCTAACTAAGGGCTGCTGCCTACACACCAGTGTCTGGGTGAGGTATATGGTGATGAGGGAAGGAGAGGACTACTTGGATGCTAAGGCCCTTCCCTCATACCTGGAGGTGGAGCTGAAACCAGAAAGAGCTCTGTCTTAGTCTGTTTGTGTTTCTGTAAAGGAACACCTGAGGTTAGGTAATTTATGCATGTTTAAAAAGAGGTTTATTTGACTCATGGTTCTGCAGACTGCACAAGAAGTATGGCACCAGCATCTGCTCCTGGCTATGGACTAAAGCTACTTTCACTCATGTCAGAAGGGGAAGGGGACCAGGTGTGTCACATGGCAAGAGAGGAAACAAGAAAGTGGGGAAGAGCTGCCTGGCTCTTTTCAACAATCAGATCTTGTGGGAACTAATACAGTTAGCACTCACACATTACCAAGGAGAACAGCACCAAGTTGGTCATGAGGATTCTGTCCCCACAACCCAAACACCCGCTACCAGGCCCTATCTTCGACACTGGAGATCAAACTTCAACATAAGAATTGAAGGGGAAAAATACTCGAACTATATCAGGCCCCCTAGATTAGGCTTCATTAAAAATTCTGGAGTAAATAAACAAGAAGTGGCAAGATCAGAAGCCATTCACCTCACAGGACATTACTTCTTCAGGGGGCTGCCACTGGGTGCCGCCACTGGGTGCCATCTTCTGTTTCCTGATCTCTCCCCTGTGACAGGTCCCACAGCGCCATCTCTCAGGCCTACTATGGAACCTATCTTCATGGAGGCATTTTTCTGCCTCCATTTCTCGGGGGAGGGGGAACCAACATTAGCCATGGCCTCCCTGACCAAAAAGACCCTGCCCCTGCCCAGAGGTGTGAGGTCTCCCTTTCATATCGTTCCTCCTTTCAAGGCTTTTTTTGGGAGACTGCACAGCCACTCAGCCTTCAGTTTCTGCCACAGAGACAGGTGCAGAAAGGGTTACGTTGTCTTACCAACCTGCCTAATTTATGTTGAAACACTAATGACCCTCAGTCCTGACTAAAGTCATAGCTTTGAAAACCAGAAGTCCCTTGGACATCACATATTTCAGTAGATCTTAATCTTTTTTGAGTCACATAACCCTGTGAGGATCCAATGAAATCAGAAAAACACAAATATACACACTTGTAACAAAACATTAAATGTGATTTTTTTCTATCATTAACCCCAACCTTGGAAGAAATGAGTCACCATGTATCCCATATTCTATGGTGAGCCCAAAGCAGTGAGAGCCAGACATTCACACCCCACCCCAAGGCTTGAGTGAAATGGTAGAACTAGGCCTGCCATCTCCAGCCATGGGCCACACGGTCCTTTACCAGTCTGTTTAACAAGGGTGAAGGGGACTGTCCCAAGGAGAAGGGATGTTGGTGGAGAAGAGGATCACACTCCCCTGCCAGAGTCAGGTGCAGGAGGCTCCAACAGATGAACGTACGGGGACTGGGGGAGCCTACAAGAGGAGAGTGCTGGCATCACATACCCATTGGTGGTTTGGCAAACTTAGCACTCATAGGCCCTCTAATATGGATGCTGGATGGATGAAGGCTGGTAATGCATTTTGGGGAAAGTTTGATATGTGTTCCTTGCTGTTTGGGGTATGTCTATACGGAGGCTGAGGCCTGCTTCTCTCCCAGAAATTTCTGAAGATAGGAGACTGGCAACTGCCCATATCAGCAGTGTCATGAGAAACATGGTGTAAAGAGCCCTCACCACTAACACTAACATGTGCAAGAAAGGACCCTCTTCCATCTCATGGCCCCCAAAAAGGAGTTATGAATGTAGACTATGGGATAGAATGAAGAGTCTTGGCTGTCTCTTTATGGGTAAGTCCCCAGTTAAGGGAAAGTTGAACACTGACCCCAAAGCCCATGTACGCCATTGATGTGAGGATTGTCATATCAGCCACCAGCCAGAGTCAAGACTGCCCTGAACCTCAGGGAGGCCAGTAGCCCCTGCCTCCCTCCCACTGACCAGTTCTCAAGTGTGAGGAAAGACTTCTGCTGTCTCTTTTTCTTCTCCTTGCTCTCAACCCTGAAGGACCCAGACCAAAGGGATAAAGGGGAGCAGGTGTCTGAAAGGCGTATCCCAGACCCCCAACTCTGTGGTGCCAGGCAAAGGAACACATTATACCTGCCTCCCACCTACAAGTTCCTAGAGTCATGGGTAAAATCTTCACTGGAGGAGGAGAGGGGAGGAGATTCAACTTGAGCTTCAGATTGAAACTTTGAACTGGACTCAATTTCTAACAACTGAAAGTGACAGAAAAGTGATGGATTCTGCCCAAGATGTTGCTAAAGATTGAAAAGAGACAACATACATAGTTAAAGGACATGATTAGAGAAAATGAAATCATCTCATGCTTATATCCCAACTGATTTAAGACTATTCAATAAATCATATATGCACCCAAAATTTGGCATCTGATTTCAATGTGTTTATGAGCCACTAAAGATTTTTCTTAAATAATTATTTTATTTTTCATTCAACCATCCATTTTATAGATTAGCATAACCAGAGTAGCGGTAGTTTACCCAAAGACACATAGCTAGTAGCAGAACTTAGGGCAATTCACAACCATTGACTTTTGCAGGGTCAGTGGAAGCACCTGTGCCTATCATTGTCCTTAATCATCCCACTGGGCCTGCAAGGGTAGTGCTTCAAATCCAAACCACTGAACAGCTTTTTCTGTTCCCAGATAGTCTGAGGCAATCTGAAGGCAAGCCTGTATTAAAAAGAAGACTATCTCTTAGCTGGTGGTTTGCATACATTTGAGACTTTGAGACCAAGAATACAGGGTAGGAAGACAAGCTGCATGATGCACTGTTTTGCTTAGAGCCCTGTGATTTCAGGACACATGCATGCATATGTATACATAAGTTAAATAAAGGCCAAAACAAATGAAAAATATAAAGATTGTTGGATGGTCTGCCACTTTGGGCAATTCACCTAGATTTATTCCTTCCATAACTGCTGACTACTGCGTTTTAAGAGTTAATGGCCCCAAGGCCTAATTAAGGGAAGAAATGAAAGAGAATCTGAATAATGAACAGACATCTCATGCCCACATATAAGAAAAGATGTGTGTATCCAAGTTTACCTTAAATACCACTGAATTGTTTCATTTAAAAAAATTGTAAGCCAATCTTTGTTTCCTGTTAGAAATTGTGCAAACATGGCACATCTTCAGCATGCCTTGCTAACCACAGATTCTATTATGTGTTTAATAATTGACTATTCAATAGAGCATTGATGCATTTTTGTCTGGAACTAATTCACCTTTGTCTGTGCCTCAGCATGAATGTTCAGTGAATCACAGATAGGATCGTAGAAGCGCTTCAAGTGCTGGCTGCCTGACACAGATCCACATCCTTGGGATTATTCATGTCAGGCCTGGGTTCAGAAATGTTCCAGCATGCTAAAACCACCTGAAAATGTGATTTATGAAAGTCAGAGAGTGCGACACTACACCTTTTCCTTTCTAATGAAAACTAACAAATCACACTCTGCAGAACGCTTAAACCAGCAAAGAAATTGTAGGCTACAAAATTAACAAAAATGAATGCTCTTACAGTCTATTAAGACCATGGAGCTACCCAGTTGGAAATCAGGCTGAGGTGTGTTGAAGGGAAGCAGGTATTAGCAAATGCATATGTCTCGACTTCTCCATAGTAAAAGGAAAACCCCTATTCCCTCCTGAAGAGTTTTCACCTTGCCTTTATGGGTTTAGATTTATGGATTTGAGCAGCACCCCAAACAGCACAAATAGTGCATAATTTTGTGATGAACTGGGCACACCATCCTGCAGGGTGCTCTCCTGGGAAGGATGAGCTCTGTGCCCGAGCTTAGATGCTGAACAGGGTTGGTGTGATATGAGCACCACAGACCCTAAAAGGAGTGGGGAATAACTTATTCCAAAGCTGTTCTTATCCATTGCAATTATCTTGGCTATTTTTATATCAGAAACGGAAGACTTGGCGTGGACCTTGGCAGGGAATCCCAGGTACTGGCTGGAGGAGAAGGGCCCTCCAGCAGAAAGCCTGGTTGCTTGGGTCTCTGCCCAGCCATGAAATAGTAGTATTCCAGAATGGGAGAAGAGGGAGTATTGAGGTCACAGGAGAAATATCTATTTTGGTCTTTTACAGAAGCTGGGGCATATGATTTGACAGCTAGTGTATTGTTTCATTAAATTTTCCACACACTTCAAAATTCCAGCTACAAAGTTAGATGTCTAGATCACCTTCTTGTTGTACCTTGAGTTAGCCAGTGGAATTTCCATTGCTTGGGGATGTGGGATCTATTATTTTGATTTAGTGGATGTCCTAAAGCAATGAATGACTAAATTCATGTATTCCATTAAAGGACTCTACTCCTCTGTTAGACACAGGAGAGAAAAAAAAAATCCTGACTCTCTCTACCATCATCATTGCTTTGACTAGTTTCATTTGGTTGACTTGAATGCAGACATGCAAATAAGCATGTGCCCAAGGGGCAGAGGCTGAGGATCGCCTGTACTTTCTGAGGCAGCTAGAGAGTGTGATTTAAGCTGCAGTTATAATCGAATCTGCACCTGGGCCAAGATTGGAGCGGTTGGCCTGCTGATCAATTCTATTTTTCACTAATCAGCAAAGTTGTTAAAATACCCTCAAAGCCACTGCCCAAGCCTCCAGACCTCTTGAATGAATAGGAACTAGCTGCTGTTTTTGACTTTATTATCCTTCAGAATAGTCAAGCTGGAGAATTAACATCCAATAGTTTTAGCTATAACAATAACTGAAACTTATATAGCAGTTACTAAAATATAGGCTTTGTTCTAAGTATATTCTAAGTATTAACTGATTTATTCACAATTATATATTATAAAGTAATTATCTCAAAATTACACATATGGAAGCTGAGGCACAGAGAGGTTAAGTACCTTGCTCAAAGTTACACAGTCAGTGGTAGAGCTGAATTTGGAACACAGGCTATCTGGTGCCATAGTCTATGTACTAAATCACCATGCTACTTTCTTGCATAGAGTAAAAATGCAACATGCTGTTGAATCATCAATAATGTAAAATGTTTTGACCTTATTTGCCACAAATTCTCTCATTCAGTCTCTAGTGTGTACACGGCATTATGATAAACCTTAAAGGAATAATGAAATGTAAAGACGGAGCACAGTCTTTCCTTCCACAATCCAAATTGAAAGATAAGGAGTATGCAATGGTGAAGAGCAAGGGCTTGGGGCAGAGGGATTGCCAGCTGTGCCTCTTGGCAACTGTGTCAACTTGGCAGTTTAACTTGCTTCTCAGAGCCTCAGTTTGCCCATGTGTAAAATGGAGATATTAAGCACTGGCTTGAGACATTCCACTCCCTTGCAGGAAGGTTGTGTTCACATAGGCCTACACTGAATGGTCACCATTAGAAAGTGCTTGAGCTGGAATGATGGAAGGCGAAGGTCTGGGGCAGCAAACATGTTCTGGTATAGGTGGTCAGCTGGGGATACTGTGTTAATGTTAAGTTTTTAAAGAAAGTGTAGCAGGGTCACCAAGTGTAGCTTCACAGAGGACAAGGGACACCAGACACATGGACTGTGATGTGAATAGCACTACCTGGAGTTGTGCAACATGGTGACCCTAGGATGGGAGAGAAAAGCATGCCTGGAAAGGCTGAGGAGGGAAGATGTACAGAAAGCAGAAACAGTGGCAGCTACTGAGGGAATTTTTTTAAGGAGTTATTTAGAAAAGTTTAATAAATGTGATGTAACTTCCCCTTCCATCTCTCTGCCATCTCTCTCTCGGTTTTTTTTTTTTTCTTTTTTTTAAGATAGGGTCTTCCTCCGTCACCCAGGCTGGAGTATAGTGGCACAATCATAGCTCACCACAGCCTCAGTCTCCTGAGCTCACGCAGTCCTCCCACCTCAGCCTCCTAGTAGCTGGGAACACAGGTACATGCACCACGCCTGCTAATTTTAAAAAAAAATTTTGGAGAGACAGGGTCTTGCCATGTTGCCCAGACTGGTCTTGAACTTCTACACTCAAGCAATCTTACTCATCTCATGGCTGAGGCGAGGGCCTCAACCATGTGCCACACACACCACATTGGCTGATGGTAGTGACTACCTTCAGGCTGCACAAACACAGAGAGCTCTCCTTAAACCTCACGCACCAACAGAGAGGTTAGAACTTGGAGGCCAGGGACACTATGGGTTCTATGGCTCCAGCTACATTATGAACTTCAAAGGGCTTGGCAATAGATAATTCTGCCAGAGAGGAAAGGCTTACCAGTTAGTCATGAGCCTGCCTAGTGTACTATCCCACAGCTCTCCAGTCCCCACATCTGGGAGAATCAGGTACTATTTGCTGAGTGCCCAAATGAGCCAGACACTGTCTTGGAGATTTTGGGGTCTGGGAAGGTTATGGTAGAAACCAGTCTGCCTACTGCCCTCTAAATGTCCTATTTCCATCTTTACCCAGAGAAAATGGTTGGTAAGCTTGGCCAGATGTGCTGGGGCATATTCTGTCTCTTTAGAGGTACCCCTTCTTACGTTCTAGGTAGCATGATGGTGTAATGAAACCCTATGAGGTGGGTGTTAGAATGACCATTTCACATAGATAAGGAAACCGAGTCTTTCCACATGAGAAACTTGCTCACAGTGACCCAGCTGTTAAATGGAAGGATTGGGATTTGAAGCCACCAGACACGTGATGGGCCTGTCTGACTCATTCTTCTCCTACAGCCTGGCTAGAATGCTGCCCTCCAGCCACACCCTTCCCATGCTTGCTCTCCTTCTGTACTGCCACCCCACCTCCACTCATGCCGAAGACATGCATCCCCCACGTATCACTGGGCCATTGCTGAGGCTCTTCTAAGTCCCCCTGCCAACACTCCTCAAAGCTCAGCTGAGGTGTCATTTCTTCTAAAACACTTTCCTGGACACCCCCCACCACCCCCAAGGCTGAGCTGCCATACTGCCTGTGATTCCCTTTATCATGGATAATCAATGAGTGTCATCGTCCTTTACTTTTCTGTACCCCCTTGAGACTAAGCTAGGTGAGATTCATTCTCTAGCTCAGAGCCTAGACTAGGACCTAGCTCAACAGGGACTCAATAACTATTTGTAGAAATGAAATAAAGGAGGGATGAAAAGAGAAAAGAAAGAGAGGAAGTTAGGGAGGGGGAGGAGGAGGAAAGAAAGGGGCAGATCTGACCCCCAAGGACCATGATACACTCCCCTTCCTATCCCAGCTAGTCTGACTTTCCCCAACCACCACCACCTGACCCTTATATCTGACAAAGACAGTGACTTCTCTATCTCCAGATCAGGGCACAGATTCCCAGGCTGGGGCAGTAAATTGACACTGCAGTCAATTTTTAGTCTTCCCGAAGGGCACGATTTGTTGGCTGGTGATCTGCAGTGAATTTTTAATCACACATCAGCTACTCCCCATCCCCTTGTCCCTGGCAAGTCTTGGTGCTGTGTGCTGAGGGAACACAGACTCTGTTTGACTAAGGTCTGCAGTGGAACTAATCAGGAAGAGAGGATTGCTGCTTAAGCCTCTGCACTGGCTGCTGAAGCCTCATGCAAACACTTTCATATAGTAACTGTCCCCTCAGTGCGGGGGAGAGTTCAGAGTTGAAAGTGTTAAGAGGTGTAGGGATAATTTGCCCACACCGGGTTACAGGGGCCTCATGGCCACTACTACTAGGAAAGGCATGGAAGCTGGTGATACAAAATCTGGTTGGGGACCAAGATGGACCTAGGAATTCTCAAGTTATAAAGACTTCCCTGTTTGTGACCTCAATAAATCCTCACAACAGACACACAGAAGGTGATATCATAAAAGTTTTTTTGTTTGCTTTTTTTTTTTAGTGAATGCTTATAACATGCCACGTACTTTACACAGTTGCTTTACAAACGCTATCTCTTTTATGTCCCCGGAATTTAAGAGATAGTTTCTCTTATTTTACAGATGGTATGTTAAGTTCCTTGCCTAAAGTCACATGAGATGTGTGATGAAAGTTCTGGAGCATAGATTCAGGTCTACCTGCTAACAAAGGCCATGCATTTGACCAGGCTGACAAGCAATATGCCCATTTCACAGATGAAAAATTAGTATACAGTAAATTCAAGACAGAATTTGAGCAAAGGTGCAAAGAAATGAGTGTAGCCTCTGAAATGAGATAGAATGAAATAGAAGTCTTGGCTCAGCCACTTAGAAGATATGTGGCCTTGGGCAACCCGCTGAGCCTCTGTTTCTTCAAGTGTAAAACAGGGATAACAGCACCTGTCTTGCAAGATTGTTTGCTGCAAAGCCTCTCAACATGCTGCCTCGAAAAAATCAAAATATTCTTACGTTGACTGTCTTCTAGATTTCTGGAGCCATCAGTCTTTAGAAGCCAATGAGTCATTGTTGGCCCAGGTTCTCCCTATGTTAAATGTTCGTTCATTCAAAGGTCACAGGGTAAAAGAAATAATTACTGTTGCTGAGCCCTGACCACATTTCAGGCACTGCACTAAGCACCTTCACGTGCTTGACACTGGCCTACAAAGTTGGGATTTTTATGCATTTTGCAGGTCAGGAACTGAGGCACAGAGAGGTGAGGTGATGGTCTCAGGTCTGGTCTGGGGCAGAGCCCAGTTGTTTGGTCCCAAATTCTTTGCTGCCCATCCCACTGGTGATTTTCCATAGCAGTCAGTCACCTCCCAGAAAATAGCCCTTCCTTATTCGGAGAACCTGCTCTTTCATCAGGAAGCAAGGCCAAGTCTCACCTGTACAAGTTTGGTGAATTTTAGACAGCATGGCTCTACTAGGTAAATAACTTAATTATTTGGCCTTTTATTTTTTACTTTTCACCAGAATACAATGCATTCATCATGTAGGTAAGAGTTTTTTCCATCTGTTTGCAAATAATATTATTTAGCCTTCTTTGTACTAAAGGGAATGTACTTAGGAGTGAAAAAGAAAGAGAAAAAAGAAAAAGAAAGGAGGAAATTACAGTGAATAACAGACCTAGGGGACATAATTACAGAAATACTGCAGGTTCTGCATTAGCTGAAAAATTGCTGCCATTTCATTGTGGGAGTAAAGCTATTTTCTTTTATTTTAAAGTGGATCCTTCACCTTCCAAAGGGCTAATTATGGTACTGCCTACATGTTGTGCTCATAGGCTCCAATTTCATCTTTTCATTAACTACAATGGCAAATAACTAAATTGTGCCTGCACTCTGGACGTGTCTTCGTGATGGCTGCCATAACAGACGGGAGGGACACAGCAATCACTGTCACATGACTCAGTCCATGTTTTCCAGAATTGAGCCCACTGAAGACTTTGTCAGAGGCCCCTCCTTCAGCTCAGCCGAGAGAAATTTATAAAGCAATGCAGGTGGGCGGCAGGAACGGGGAGGTCTGGGGATGCGGAGGCAGAGGGAGGGCAATTCAAGGGCTGTTAAAAGATTAAAGCCCTAAACTGATGTTTATGGAGAGTCTTTAATGACATGGGAGAATGTCTGAAATATAATACTTAGAAGAAAAAGCAAGATATACAATGTGTGGACAGTATGATTTCACCTGTGTTAAACGTACATACATACACACACATATATTATGGTGTTTTATGTTTTACATATATATATATATCAATTAACAGATGTCTTTAATATCTCAATATAATCACTCAACCCCTAACCTCACAGAAAGGCAGAAATCCAAAGCATCTCCTTGATATTTAAAGGACACCCTGAGAAAAGGAGATTTCCTTTTTCCAGGGGCAGCCTCTCACCTCTTATTCCAGCCCCTCCTCTTGGCTCAGCTGTCAATCCCCTTAAGAGATCTCAGCACCGACCTTTTGTGCCCTGCTCTTCTCTCTAAGCCACTTAGTCCCTCTCAGGACAAGGACCGTCTCCTGCATTCCCCATGGCAGCAACAACATGAGGCTGTTTTGTGAAACAGCCTTTGTCCTAAAATGTTGAGGACAATAAAGTGGAGACTGCAGCACGTGGCAAGAAAACACTGGGAACCAAAAATCCAGCTTCTGTCTCTGAAGTTGATTGGACATGATGGGCCCAGGCAAGATTTGCCTAGCGCATCGTTACTGAGGAAGCAGGTTAGGTCTGGTGTTCAGAGTTTCTTATTCTGCCGTGCGTGTGTGTGTGTGTTGTACGTGTGTGTGTTGTGTGCATGTGTGTGTCTGTGTGTGTGTGCATGCGTGCACATGAGCACATACGCACATTCCTGGTTCTCTCTGCCATTGGAGTGTCCTCTCTGTGTCCCTTCCTCTCCATCCCTCTCTGTCTTTCTCTCTGCCAGTCCCCCCCTCTCTATATCCCTCACTTTCTCCGTATATGTAACTCTATTTTAGACAATCTCTTAGGCTTCCCACCATGTTCACATCTTTTCTTTTCCAATTTCTAGGATCCCAACAATGGAATCTTCCTTCTTCTCTGCTGTCAACAAAGCACTAAAAAACTTCTGTGTGATTTGATACAGACAATTTAGAAAACTTTTGTTTCAAAGTTTCCCATCCAGACTAGCCAAGGAGAGCAAGGGAGGGGAGCTAATAAGCCCATTAAGGTGTCTTCCCAAACAAATGTTTTCCTTGTCCTTCTGCCCAAATGCAGAAACAGCTGCAGCTTTAAAAATAGCATGCTTTTATCTTTTGAAGGAAATATGCCAAAGTTTTAGCACTGGTTGTCTTTGGGTGGCAAGAAATTGTTTAGTGTTATTTATTTCTTCCTCTTTTTCTGAATTTTCCAAATTGTCCATAGCAAGCATGAACTACTTTATCATAATAAAATCTCCAATGTATTATACTCCTGCTAGATCTCTGACTTAATCTTCACAATAGCCCTAATAGGGAGATATTAATATGCCCGTTTAGAGGTTCAGAAAGATTAGGCCATTTACTCAAGGTTACACAAGCAGGGGTGGAAATCAAACTAGACCTTAGACCCTGAGCCATTAAATAACGCTGCTTGTGGAGATGCCCGTCCTCTACTGCATCTGCAGATGCAGAGCCGTGCACATATCTGAAAGCTCACTAGATCATCTGAATTTCCTCGCCTGACTCCTCATTGTAAATGTAAGTGCTTCAGTACATTATGACTCAAAACATTAGCTTTCCCTGGGCAGGGATACTACTTTCTCACCCCATTGACATCAGACTTGGCCCTGTGACCTGTGTTGGCAGGGGGACTATACATGCTTAGCCTATTGAACCTAAAAGTGGCGTATGACTTGCTTATAAAACGTAGAGGAAAACGACTTGTCACTTCTGCACAAAAGTGATAGGAGCAAGCTACAGTTTTCCACGTCCCTTTCTTCCCTCTGCCATAAGGCAATGTCTCCAAGAAGATCAAACGGAGTGAGCAAAGTCACAGTTGGCTCATGATAGAAATGTGGCCTGGGCAAGATATAGACCTTCATTATTCTAAGCCATTGAGATGTGGAGGTTGCTTGTTACCACAGTGTAACTTAACCTAAGGTGACTGACTCAATATATGTAAAAATTCAAATGTATAAGCAGTTACTAATACACTTCATACTTCCTCTTCTTGGAAGAAAAAAAAAATAGGAAAGTGTTGACCAAGCATTCATGTGAAATTTCTCTTGTCCTTTCTGAAAATGATCTTGGGAAAGTTATCTCCCCCTCTAGGGTGTATTTCAGCAGCATGCTCTCTGACGGGGCAGGCTGTCAGAATCAGTCCCAGTCATGGGCTCTGAAACTGCCCAAGGAAAGGCAGGCCAATTAATGCATGGATCGAAGCCATTACAGGACCACATGGAAGGAAGCATTCAGCCTGCTCTCCTCCTCTCAAGGGCCACTGAGTTCTAACCAACCGCAGCCACAACTGTAGGCTTGAGGCTCAGGTGCCATCTGGGCAAAGCACGAAGCAACAAAGACTGACAGAAGGAATGCTTGGGGGGAATGCAGCCAATTACCACCTTTTGGTCTGAGATCCAGATTGACACACAGCCTTCGCAGACAATCTGGGCTTTCCATGCCATTACCAAAGCTGCCTTCAAGAGAAGAATGGCAACTTAACCAAAAAACTTCAGGCTGAGACTAACAGAGTAGCTGTCATCGCTAAGGAACAGGCAGAAAAGAAAGCAGTGCTTTTGCCACTGAATGAAGCTGTCAAGTGATTTTTCAAGGAATCCCTGGGGGGTGGACATGATCATCCAGTCCCTAAATGACTCAACTGGTAGCTCTGTTGCTGAAGTGTCTTTATTCAATTTGTTCTTTTCTCATGATTCTTGCATTATTTCATTCTTTCCTTCACTCATTCTATAATTCACCCATTCCCTCACTCGTCCAGCCAGTGAGTACCCTAAGCAGAGCACTGGTCCAGACATCGTAGCACACACAGTGCAGGCAAGTGTACAGGGCAGGGCCCGGTGGGCGGAGGAAGGAGACAGAGCCAGGGTTCACAGCTCAGTCTCTGTTACTAGGTACAAGAACTCAGTGGTGAAGTCTTCATGTCTGGCTATTATTTTAGGTTCTGGAATATGGACAAAACCTGTTCCTCACTACAGATATCACGCTAACCTTCCCCACTTTGTTAGAAAGTTTGGCACAGAACTGTGAGACATGTGCAGGGCACCTAGGCCACCCCATGGGCTCCTGTCAACAACTACTGGTTGGTAGAAGGTGTGGCTGACAGGGAGATGTACTGCTCAAATCTGCCTTTAGAAAGGACTTGCTTCCCGGGTGGGAGGAGTGCGGTTTTCTGACAGTCTCCAGCTGTTAGCTTCCCCAGGGTCTGCCTCAAGTTTTCAAGCCAAGGCTATTCTGTTCTTTGGCCAGCCAGTGACTAAGCGAAGTGAAGGCACAGAAGCCTGGCCATTTCTGCTCAATACAGAACTTCTCTCATGCTTCTGCATCAGAGTCTGACATCTCTTCTGTCCAATCCTGCTTCTGGCCTTTTTCTTTTACAGGTGTTAGTCCTTATAAACCCTTTGCACCTTTAACTCCATCTCAGCAACTCCTTCCTGAAGAATCAAACAGGCACAGAACACAGTAGAAGTGGAAAGGAGGAAAGAAGGAATGGGCTCCTGTCATGCCAGAGGCTCTGAAGTTCGAGAGTGGGTAATGTTTCTTGCCAGCTCCTTCTCAAAAGACAGATCAAAGTTACGGGAGCTAACTTTGCCTAAGAAGTCCTGTCATCTCTTTGTAAAGTTACCATCTGAGGCAGGACAGCACCAGTTAGGAGACACTAGGTTAGTAGGAAAGATCAGGATATGGCCCTGTGGCCCTACTAGACCAGCTGGGCAGGCTGAATGTGACCACACTATTCTGGCTGTGAGCATTAGAGACAAATATGAAAGGGCCAGTGAGACCCTAGAGGATCATTGCAGATCAGGGCCTTGCTGAGGCAGTCAAGATCAACATGGTTTTGCCACAGGAACATGGAGTAGGGAAGGCTGCAAGGAGGAGCAGGTGATATTTGATGTGAGCTTTGATGGGCAAGCTCCCAGGGGACACAGTTACAAACCAGGGCTCACAGCCTGCTCAGTATATGTGTATTTAGAAAGCTGAGCATGCATCAAGGTATCACGAAGACTTCTTTGGACACAGCAACAGAAACTGACTCTGGCTAGTGTAAAAGAAGAGAAGATTTGCAGGAAGGCCACTGGGGAGCTGAAGAACCAGGCAGGGGAGCAGAGAGAAGCCTGGAAGCTCTGGGGCCCTGTATGGCAGGAGCTCTTTTTCAACAATTCTACCAGGGCACCACTGTGAAAATGGATGAATACCACCATTTTTAGTGTCATAGTTTATTTGTTCATGACTCAATTTCTAAGGAGAGATACAGTGTTCTCCCATTAGCTTGGTAGGGTCTGATGTTTTGATTGACAGTCCTGACAAGAAAGTATGCACACTCGAAGAGGTAAGAAGAGAACCAGGAGAATGTGAGGTCACAGAGATAAGGGAGGAGAGGTTTCTATGAAGGCAATAGCCAATATCATCCAATGCAACCAACAGGTCCAGTAAAATGAGGACAGATATTTACCCATTGGAATTAGCAATCAGAAAAAGTGGTTTCAGTGTGGAGGTAGAAACAGAAACTAGATGCTCTGGGTTGAAGATTAAATGACGAGGGAAGGTGTGGGCAGACCATTCCTTTGAGAAATCTGAATAAGAAGAGAAGGCAAGAGATTTGTTATTAGAGACGTCGTTAGATAAAGGGAAGAGTCTTTAAGGATAGGGGAGATGTGTCCTTCTGTATAAGCTAAGAGAAGAGAGCAGAGAAGAGGAGAAAGTAAAGATACAGAAGAGAATGGCAACAACAGACAAATCACAGGGGCCAGAGGAAGGGATTAGGGCCCAGGCAAGGACCTCCTTTGCACTCTGTCTTTGATGTAGTGTGCTCCTTGCAGTTCAGAATATATTATACCTCACACTTTCTTGCTCTCTTGTTGCTTGAATATGATTTTAATCTCTATGACAATTAATTTTATGTGTCAACTTGACTGGGATAAGGGATGCCAAGATAGCTGGTAAAACATTATTTCTGGGTGCATATATGAGGGTGTTTCTGGAAAAGACTATCATTTGAATCAGTAGACCGAGTAAAGAAGTCACCCTCAAGAATGTGGATGAGTATCCTCTCATCTATTGAGAGCTGGAACTGACCAAAAATCCAGAGGAAGGGCAAATTATCTCTCTTCTTGAGCTGGGACTTCCATCTTCTCCTGCCCTCAGACATCAGAGTTTCTGATCCTTGGACCTTTAGAAACTTACACTAGCATCTCTCCTGCCTGCCCCAGTTTTCAGGCCTTCAGCTTCAAACCTGAAGTTACACCATCAGCTGCCCTGGTTTTCAGGTCTTTGGACTCAGACTGAATTACACCATGGGCTTTCCTGGCTCTCCAGCTTGCAGATGGCAGATGTGGGATTTCTTAGCCTCCATAATTATGTGAGTCAATTCCCTTAATAGATGTCTTCGTCTATCTATCTATCTATCTATCTATCTATCTATCTATCTATTTATCTATCCATCCATCCATCCTATTGATTCTGTTTCCCTGAAGAACCCTGACTAATATAACCTCAATTCAACCATAAGCTCCTTGAAGGCAGGAACCATATCTTTGTAAGCAGAATAGGAATGGTGCTGCATGAGACTGAGAGACCAGAATCCTAGGACTAATTTGTATTATCAGATTGTGCTAGGCTGAATGTTACTGATAACTACAGTGGCTTGGTCCATTTTTAAATTTTCTTATAAAATAAGAAGCCTGGAAGTAGGCAGTTCAGAGCTGGTACAGCAGCTCCACGATTTAACATGTATTTAACATACCAGATGTATGTATTTAACATGTATTTAACGTATATTTGACATGTATTTAATATGTCAGACTCCTATTCACTCACTCAGTCATCCTTAGTAGGTGGCTTTGGAGTTCACGCTTGTAGTTCATTTCTGAGACTCATAATGGCTCCTTGACCTCTGGGCTTATACCTACATTCTAAGCCAAAAGGAAACAGGAGGAGAGGGACAGAAAGCTCCTGTGCTTGCAAAGCAAAATCTTCCTGCTAATCCCAGGTAGACTTCTGTTTGCTTCTCATGGTCATCTCTAGCTGCACAGAAGTCTACCACTCTAAACTGAATTGGGGCTTCATTGTACTCTGGCTTGTCTGCATCCCTGCCTTCCTCCTAACAGCATCCTTTGGGTTTCCTTTTGGGAAATTGTCCCTCTCCACTATGAGAGTCTTAGTAGGGAGGAAATTCAGATGCTTTCCTTTCAACATCTGCAGTTGAAGGAGTTTGCCAACACCTTTCCCAGGACAAGCAGGAGAGTGTATACTAATCTTGGCCAATCTGAGGGCCTCTCCCAAGACTTTGACTAGTGTATGAGTGAAACAAGGGCATAGGAAGTGTCTGGAGTTTAATCATCTATCTCTGCAGCTTCCTGACCAGACCATTTCTACTAAGAGATTATTCCCAGGGTTTTCACTTTCTAGCTTTTCAGAGTTGCTGTCTCTATCCCATTCTAAGCCTGGATCTCCAAACTTACTATAAGTTCTGAAGGCCCAATCCTGCCAATAAACTCCCTTCTACTGGATCACAGAGACTGTTTCAATTGCTTCTAACAAAAAAGTCCTGATACTCCAAACCCACCACTGGTCAGGTGTGATCTTAAGAAAATCACCTAACCTCTCTGGGTACTCTCTCCTGATCACAAAAGAATAGGCTATTCCTAAAGTGTTTTCCATTATGACTTTGACCACCTCCAGAAGGCCCTCTTTGTACCAAGTAGGCCCAAATGGACATCAAAGCCTGGATTAGGGTTTTAGCAATAGGGGTAAAATATAAAAGCTCCATTAGGAACGGCAGCTGACAACATTGGGATGCTGCTACTGGAGCACTCCTTGGACAATTAACCCAGGTAAGCACCAACCAAAACCCACTCCACTGCTTTTGGCACCAGAATGCAATGTTTTCATTAGCAAACAGGCACTATTTAGTGTCTTTCTTGCCATAATTATAAGGGTCCACTTATAATTCTGTGCTTTCAACTGTTCTTCATTATAAGACTTCTTAATTGTGCCACCATAAAACATGTTTTCAAGGGGAATCTGTTTTCCACTTTAAAGCCTCTCCTGCAGCAATGTATTTGCCTTACAAAACTTCAGAATAAAGGGTAGAGGCCTCTGTAAATTCATAGTCTGTACCCTCAAGGAAAAATTACTTTGTTAGAATAGCAAAGTGGCCCCAGTTTGGCCTTTTTTCTAGCAAAAACTCATTACTTAGCTGCATTTAATAATCCATGAAACATTTCTATTAACTTCAGTGTGTGAATTGTGTGACTGCAGAATGGGTAAAAAAAAGTGAGAATCAGGAAAACAAAATATACAGAAAATGAAAATAAGTGAGATGTTAAATATTTGATCAAGGCCTTTATTTTCAGGTAACCAATTACCACCTTGGGGTCTCAAATGCCAACAGAAGCCACAGAATACCATTCTGAATTATTAAAGTGACTAGGAGAACCTTGTTTCTTTTTACTGCTTTTAAATGAGTATGTAGCCTTTCAAACTAACCTTTGCTTAAATGTTTAAGGTAGACATTGGGTCAAATATAAAAAAGCAAAAGTTCTCAGTCTAATACTCAATCTGTAATTATAAATCAGATTATGTAATATGGCTCAGACATTTCATTTTATTTTTTTCTCTGTGTTCCAACAATTTTTTTCAGTTTGAGAGGAACCTAACCTAGATTAGTTGAAAGTCTGCATTCTAGAATATTTTTATCTGTATGTGTACTGAATATATATTTCATTTGCTTAATTCAATGCATTCATTCATTGAACAGATATTTATTGAATATCGGGTGCTAGGCACTGTTGTGGGTGTGAGGACTATCAGAGAACAAAATGTACAAAGATTCAGTCCCTCTTGGGCCCTACATTTCAGCGAGGGAGACAGATAATGAGTAAAATATCCTCCAATGATAGGTAATAAGTACTACAAAAGGGGTTGTATGGGAGTGTTTTTGTTTATTAAGTGGAGCAGTCTATTAGAAAGCTAATGAATTGGGAAAGTTACCCTAAGAGTGGGCAGTGTGCCATTTAGGTCAATGAGGACAACAACAAGTTGTTCTGGGTCCAAATAGGCCCTGTATACAAGGAACAGCAACAGAGTCAAGGAAACCAGAGATGAGAACAGCTGACAGCTGGAGCACTTGTCAGGGCAGATCCTTGAAGGCCTTGCACACTAGTGGGAGGACTTGAGATTTTACCCTAATTGTGGTAGAAGCCACTGGAAACTTTTGAGCAGAGGAGTGTTATAAACTGATTCACGTTTTAAAAGCATAATTTTAGCTCAATAGTAAGTATAGCCATGAAGCCAAATTGACAAAGTGGAGGTTTTCTAGTGAGGACCTGCTTTGATGCCTGTATAAGGAAGATCTGGCATGAGCATTATCTGTTCACTGTTTGTAAGAAAACACCTGGCCTGGCACGGTCGCTCCTGCCTGTAATCCCAGCACTTTGGGAGGCTGAAGCGGGTGGATCACCTGAGGTCAGCACCAGCCTGGTCAACATGGTGAAACCTTGTCTCTACTAAAAATACAAAAATTAGCTGGGCGTCGTGGCGAGCGCTTATAATCCCAGCTACTTGGGAAGCTGAGGCGGGAAAATCACTTGAACCCGGGAGGCGGAGGTTGCAGTGAGCCAAGATCATGCCACTGCACTCCAGCATGGGTGACAAAAGTGAAATTTCATCTCAGAAAAGAAAAGAAAACGCCAATCTGCTGAAGTCGTGGCAGTGACTAAAAAGTTGGCCCTCTTTGGTCATTTGAAAAGTCCACCAGTCTCCCTTTTACATTTTATTTTTACCCACGCAAAGCTTGCTTTTCCTCAGCGACAGGTCAGAAGTCAAGGTTAGAATGGGTTCATCCAAAAGCAGAGGCTGCCCCAGTCTACGGCCTCATCACAATCCATCCACAAGCAAGCTTTCCAGAATGTCCTCAGGTCCAGCCCAGGACTGTGACTCTCAGCCATCTGCACACTGCTTACTGCCCAAAGAGTTCCTCCTGAAACTTCATCAGCACACCGTTAGGTGATAGAAGGAAACTGCAGAAGAGTATTATATTATAGCCAGATCTCAGTTTAGTAATGATATTTTATGCCTAGAAATAATGTTTTAAATGTTCAAAAATAGGAGCTAAGTGGTCAGTTCCAGCTTTTTTCCCTGTAGAGACCTGTCTCCTGCAGCCTTGGGTGGGATGATTCCAAGGCATTCTCTTCACACTGTTTTCTAGGGTTTTCCCCTAGGATTAAGCCCTAATCATCTATTATAGTAGCTGGCTTAATATTTTATTGAGCTCCCCTTTTCTTCCCTGTATTGCTTCTTCACTACTCTGCTGGTGTTCCATGTGCCTCTCAAATAACTACTTGCATTAATTCTTACCTCAGGATCTGGTTCTGAGGCACTCAAGCTGAACCATCCTCTACGTAAAATCTTCCTCCTTCCTGAGGTGGCATTAGGTGGCCACCTCCCTTGAGCCATAATGGCAGATAAGATCCAGGAAAAATGAAACTTACCAATAAAGGAGAGATCTGAAAATATTATTACCATTATACCCATAATCCAGTAGTCTTTTTGTGAGCTTAAGCAAGTACATGACTTGCATTTACGTATTCCTCCTTCTAAAAAATTAGGAGGTAGTTGCCTCTCCAAAATGGATTTCTCAGCCACTGCATCTTCTTCCCCACTTAGGTTAGGTAAAGCTTGGCTATTATATGAGGTTTTACCTTCCAGCACAAGGGGATGCTACTTTTTTTAAAACATATTTTTATTTCCATAGGTTATTGGGGAACAGGTGGTATTTGGTTACATGAGTAAGTACCTTAGTGGTGATTTGTAAGATTTTGGTGCACCCATCACCCGAGCAGTATACACTGCACCCAATTTGTAGTCTTTTATCCCTCACCCCCTTTCCATTCTTCCCTCTGAGTCCCCAAAGTCCACTGTGTCGTTCTTATGTCTTTGCATCCTCATAGGATAGCTCCCACTTATGAAAATATACGATGTTTGGTTTTCCTTTCCCGAGTTACTTCACTTAGAATAATACTCTCCAATCTCATCCAGTTGCTGCGAATGCCATTAATTCATTCCTTTTTTCTTGCCTAGGAAACCCAGGCTTCCTCCTAGACCAAGCTTTAGTCTTCACTACCTCAGGCAAAGAAAGCTTCCCTTGCATGAGCAAGTCATTGCCCAGCCTCTTCTCTGCTCTCTGTGTGCAGCTTCTCCCTCCCTGGCCTAGGGCCCTAACTCAGAATGACTCTTCAGCCCATGATTTTAATCAAAGGCCTCTAATCAACCTGTGGTACTACATGCTACACAAGATTCTTAGAAATCCCTAAGCTTTCTCAGGAGCCTCCCACCCTGCTGGGAAACAAGCCGACTTGTCAATTAGAGAATATCCAAAGATGTTAAGCCACTTAATCCTTCCCAAAACTCAGTGTGGTAGGGATTGTTACTTCCCATTACAGGAAAGGAAACTGAGGCTTGGGAAGGTAAAGAGACTTGTCCAAGATCACCTTCTGGAGCCACATTTTACACCACAGGTAAGAGAAAAGGGATCCGAGAGGGCATGGACACTGTGTCTTCAGACTGAGTGGGAAAGTACTCTTTACCTGGGTACTTATTGGGTGCAAGTTGCATGCCCCCTGTGCTAATACACAAGGGACAAGTTTATGGGCTTCCTAAAAGTGTGGACAGTGCACCCGTCCAGCCAACTTCATGGGTGCACTGTGAGGCTCTGATGATGGGGACAGGCTTATAAAACACTCTCCATACTAAGATGAGGACGTGTCCCTGTGTCTAGGAAACGCTGGAAATTAAGTGTACAGCAATCAAAAAACCTTGACATCATCCTTGATGGCTCTCTTTTTCGCACACTCCAATTCACTCCATTAGAAAACCATATTGGCAGAATCTAGTGAATCTTGTCCTTCAAGGCCTCTCCCTGCAAGGCTCCCATGAGCCCTGGGGGCTTATGGAGAGTTCTGGGTAGGCAGAGGAAGCCAGACTGCATTAGGGAAGCAAATTTGGAACGTAAATTTCCTCAGAAGGTCTCAGGGGATAGGGACCCCAATCTCCAAGGCCCCAAGATTCTGTTATGATTTATTTTCTCATTCTAAATAAATGTCCACTGGCAAGCCCTAATTCTGTCTTCGCTTTCTTAAGCAGCCCTCTCTTCCCCTCTCCCCACACAACTGTGTATGCTTCAGGCCCCAGAAATCCTTCCCTGATTTGAGGTCTGGCGTTTACCAGGGCAGGGATTGAGAACAGAGGTGTAAATTTGTCAGAAGGAAACGGGCCGCGCAGTAAGAGAGTAAATCCTCATATAACATGGCAGAAAGTCAATGGATAAATCAAAAAATCGCCATGTAAGCTTCTTTTATTTTATTTTATTTTATTTATTTATTTTTTGCGACAAGCGGGTGACTACCAGAAGAAATTAACAGAGGAATTGTTAAAAAGAGCTATGATGGGAGGGAGAGGTGGCCTGTTGCTTTCATTATAAGCAAATCTAATTTTATTTCGTAATAAGTAAGTGGGCGTTACTTTCGTGTATTTTTTTAAAAAGAAAATTAAATAAAAATACAAAACAGAATACAAAACAGGAAAATAAAAAGCAAACACGCACGCGACACAAAAGGGCTTTGGCAGTGGGGAGCCAACGAGCGGTGACGGGGGCGGGGAGAGGGCGGGGCTTAGGGACCCGGGGCAGGGCCGGGGCCGGGTCTCCTTAGGGCCCGTCCCAGCGAGGGGGCGGGGCGCAGATCTGTTTGCCTCAGACACCTTCCGCCCTGGGCCGCCAAGGGAGCGCAAGGTCACGTTAGCCTTAGGCTCCGCCTCCAGCTCGGGTACTAGGCGGTCTAGACCCGAGGCTACCCGGGCCGGAGGCAGGCTTGAGTACCGAGACCAAACGTTGTTCCCTCCCGGACCTCGGGCGCCGGGCCGCGCGCTGACCGACAGCCCCCGCTAGGCCCAGCAGGTCCCCTAGTCCCCCGCAGTGTCCCGCAGTCCCCCGAGACTCGCCGAGCGCCGTTGCTGAGCCCTGCGAATAGCAGGTAAGCGCAGCCCGGGCCCCTCGTCAGCCCGCTAGGACCTGGATCGCGGCTGAACGTCAGGACCCTCTTGACTCCCAGCCCCCAACGGAGTCCTGGGAGTCCCCGCTGGGACGACAGGTGGCGGCGGAGTGCGGAGCCATCCGGGGTCGCGCGAACCGGGGCACAGCTCCGCGCTGCCTCTGCGCGCCGTTGGTTCTCACTGCAGCGTATCAACCTAACCCCCAGCACTCCTTTGGCTATGACCAGAGCCCCGGAGACGTGGGTTCGGATCCCACCTTTAGCACTCGTGCACTCAAAGGTTAAAAATATAAGCACGATGTCTAACAGATAACGTGTGCCACTCAGTGCCCGCTGCTGAGCTAAGTGCTAGGGTTACAGTGGCAGGTCCACAAACGTGGTGCCGTTCCCCGTGCAACTCCCAGTCCAGTGGGGGGAGACCGACAGCAACCGGATATCTATGCAAACAAGTGTGAACGTTAATACTGTAGTCAGAGCTATGAAGACTGAAAGTCTAGGGTGCTGGAGAACTTTTATCAGGGTCCCCAGTTACAAAGGCTGCTGGAACTAAAACTTTAGAGAATTCCCGGGCGGGGAACAACAGAGCACACTCATTTTGCTGGGAGAGAATGTGACTTGAGGAAAGGAGGGTCGGTGGGGCTGGCCTGCAGAGAGCTGAGGAGAAAGCAAGTTCCTTCACCTTAACTTCCTCCTCTGTAAAATGGGACTGTTCTACCCATTGAGGATGGAAATGGTGAACGTAAATGACTTAACACCGCATGATGGGTGCTGGATGTTACTCAGCACTAAATATCTAAGGCTGGATGTTGTTCTGGACTGAACACAGTGTGCCTGCCTCTCAGCAAAGTCACTTCCCCTCTCCTTGAGTCCTGTTTCTTCCTCTATCAAATAAGTAGTTCTGAGTAGAATCTCTCAAACAGCCTGTTCTCTAAAAGGATAACTGGTTTAGTTGTTCATTCTTGAAACATTTAACTGGCACCCACTTTACCCTGGCTTTGAGGATTCAGAGAGAAATCAGTCAGGGGCCCTGCCCTTCTGGAGCCCATGTCCGGTGGGCCAGGTGAAATAAAGTGACTGTTCCACTCTGGCAGAACCCAGAGGAAGGGGTGTGACCCTCTGGCCTTGCAGGGGAAAGCGTCTCTATTTTTGGCCAGGTGCGCATTTCTCATAAAGCCACCCAGGAGCCCCTGAAGGTATGGTTCACACAGCTCCACTGAGCATCAGTTACTTCCTGAATTTCATTGGTGGTTCTCAGCTTTTGGTGTCACCCCTAAAACTGGACAGAAGACTTCCCAGAAGCAGCAACTATGCTGGTACCTTGCTGAGGACGTGTCAGACCTTGAGACCCCACGGATTTGGGAAAGCATTTTAGGTTTCAGGAGACACCTGTCAGCTACTCACTGTATTTTATTGGCTCAAATGATCCTAATTTCTTATTTGGCTCTGTTCACACCATTGGTGTAGACAAAGGAAGTGCTCTATGAAAACTAACTGAGAGGCCCAGAGAGTGGGGGCACCCAGATGAGGCAGGAGTCTGGCACCATTTGTGGAGAGTGGTAAAAAAGAACAGGTAAGATGTTAACAGAGGGTGTTGGAGGGAGGAGGAGAGAGGGCAGCCGTTGTGCAGCCTCTCTTTTCCCCTCTCAGACCACAGCAGTGTGCCAACCCATAAGAAGGGAAGCTCCAGGCTTGGTGGTCACAGACCTGGCACTTCCCAGCTCTGTGACTGACCCTGGGCAGCTCACTCACCATGTGAGTCATGAGGATTGTGCAGGCTTAACAGGTGCTTGGCATATAGTTGGCCCTGAAGAAATATTACCTCCCACCCTTTACTTCTCCTGAATGAACTAAAATATGCATAGTTGTAGTGTCTACCTCAGAAGGTTATTATGGGGATTTAATGAGGACCTAAAATACATAGAGCAGTGCCTGACATGTAGGCGGATACTACTACTATAACTATCGATATCGTTCCTTAGGCTGGACAAAAATTGAAACAAAACAGGGCAGTGGCAGGAGATGGATAGGAGTGGAGGCGGTATGAGGAACTGTGCAGGGTGATTAGTTGGAAGTTAGATTATCTGTTGCAGTGGTTTTGCCATAAAGCAAGAGCCTGGCAGCAGAGAGGGGTGTTCTGCATGATAAAGGGCATCCTGGGCAGCTGCACTGTCAGGAAGTCCCAAAGTTTGAGTGTCTTCCTAGACTCAGGCCAAAGAAAGCATAGCAAAAGTTGGGTAAAACTAGGGTTGAAAAAGGTCTAAAATGGTCTTTTTGATGATGTGTCTCTAACCGATGGCTGAGTGGGGGTTTCCTGCAGGGGGCTGCCACTGCTCCTTGCAGACCCTTGCCATCCATTTGAGCATGGTAACTGCCTGAGACTGGTCTGGCTCTTTGACCTGGGAGCTATGAAGTCTAATTTTGCAAACTTTGCACCCAGTAGAGTACCAGGCCAAAAAGGCATGAATCGGTAATGAACAAATAAAGTGAACAAAAACCCGAGGCAGATTTTTCACTGTATCTGTGCACGTGTGTGTGTGTGTGTGTGTGTAAAAGGAATTGGAAGGTAAGGAAAGATAACTAATGTATTTAAGCATTTGCTGAGGGCCAAATAGTTTCATGTATGTCGCAGCTTCGTGGTGAACACCATAGTCTTGTAAGAAGATAAAATTGCTTGTGTGACTTTCCCATGTATCACCAAAGTGCTCTAAACCTGTTTTTACATCTGTAAAATGAGAATCATTGTAGCTAATTCATAGGGATGTTAGGAGCATTAAGCAAGATAAGCATATGAGGCACTGACCTCAGTGTACAACGTGTAGTATGATAAGTGCCCTGTCAATAATGGCTGCCTTATTATTATATTTATTCATCTTCCCAGTGATCTCCACTGTGATAAGGAAACTGAAGGCCGTAGGCACAGATGGGTGGCATGGATTCTGAACTCAGTCCCACCTGGAAGCAAAGGCACTCTGCAGACACTAACCAGACAGCTTGTGTGAAATGAAATCAACTTTATGTGCATTTCATTCATTACTTAAAGCACTTGACTATGAAATTTTAAAAAGAAAAAAACCTGCAAAATTATAATTTATGTGCCTTTCAAGTTCAGGTATTTTATCATCTCAATAAATCTTCCATGCGTCTATGTTAAACCACTTTGGGCTGTCGAAGCTCTTAAATAAAGTGGCTTGTCCTCACCAGTATCTGTCTTTGCTCGTTTTTCATGGTTCCCCAGTAAAGATGGACAGATCCCACTTTGCGGGGCAGGCCTCAGGATGGCAGCTCCTGCCCCATTGGTTTAGCTGTGCAGTTCTGCATGATGGTATTTAGCAAACCGCAGTGGATTCATGATTCCTTCATCATTGTTTCTCCCACATACACGTAGACCCTTGTGCTACTCTAGGAATTAGGAATAGAAGGGCATTCTATTGCTAGAGAGAATCTGAGAAATCAGCTCCAGGGAAATCTAAGATTCTTTGTAATAGGTTTTGGGTGGAAATGCCTGGAATGAGGGTGACCATGCATCTGGAAGTCAGCACCGTCTGCTCTTTCCACCCAGGAGTGCTGTGTCTGGGCTGCCTTCCTGCCGGGGGAAGGCCTGGTCTGCATCCCTGTGCCTCTCTGCTGTCCCTGCCTCTGGCCAGAGCTGCCCCTAAATCCAGAATGCCTGGGAAGCCTTCCTGAATCCCTCCTCAGCCTTCCCATAGTACCAGTGGGTGCCTGTCGGCCTGCCCTTCTCTGGCTATGCTAAATTACCTCCTCTGCTGGGCTGTGAGCACTTCCGCAGCTTTGGACCAAGTGTTGCCTGTACTCAGCAGCATGCCTGGCACTTTGCCCTCTTTCTCTCTCTCTCCCTTTATTCCTTCCTCCCTTTCTTTCTTCTACAAATACTTCAAGCAGTGTCCTGGGGATTCTAACAGTGAGTCAAAATGACGTAGTCCTGACCCTCATGGAGTCCGCACACATCATGAGACAGATTTAACAATAGGATTAAGCACATAAACACACACACAGCAACACATTTTAAACTGGGTTAACTCTCCTGAAGGAGGAGCCTGGTGTGTCAGGGCCACATGTGGAAGGGAGAAAGATAGAGAAATATAGTCAGTATCACTAGAGAGAGAGGGGCCCAAAGTGTTGGATGGAGGCTTATGTTCATTTTTTCATACACCCTTGAAGACCACTGGATGATATTTTTCTATAAATCCTGGTAAGCAATGGTGTATGCTGCCAAGGTCATCCTACTGAGAATGTGTACTTTTAAAAACAACTGTGCTTCAGCTTCCAAATGGGAGAATAATGCTGTGATCCAATTCACTTACCCCTTTATAGTTTCCAGAGCTCCTCCTCAGGTGTTGTCTGGTGGGGTACTGCAGTTCTCAGTGTCATACATCTCATCTTGGGTAGCAGCAGCAAACAGGGATCCAGCTCATCTGAGGGTAAATCTGGTGGCATGGGCACTGGAGCCTTTTCCCTTCTGAGTGACAGAGTCCATCTGAGAGCCTATTTGTTTCTTCCTTCTCTAATACTCCTGGGCACACCAGGCTGAGGCTCCGGCATAGATTTGATCATGTTGTGGCTAGTGGTCTGCTGAGAGGAAAGAAGGGCACTGCTGACTACTGTTGTCCAGAAAGGTGGGCCCACCCATCTGTGTACAGCTGTGGCAGGGTGAGCTGGCAGTGATCCTACCCATGCAGAGCCATGCCATGCCAGCACAGTCCTTTGTGAGGAACCAGCAGTTCTCCAGAGGGGCACCATGCTTGCCTTCAAAACCCATTCATTTCCACTGAGAACAGGGAGAAAATCACACTAAAGGCCTCTTCAAAATAAGATGTGATCCAGTCTCAGGAAACATTCTCTGTCCATACTTGAATATTATTAGAGGGTTACTTTAGCCAGAGCTGTTAACAAAATACATCTCCAATCCCTACCAGTCTCAGATGTAGACCTTATCACCAGAGATGAGCTGCCATCTTCTCTGCCGCAAAGGAAGGATGCATCACTGCACAGAAATTGAAAAGGCCTCCATGCTACTCTTAGTGGGGTGAGTTTGCCTGCCTTGCCCAGACTGGTGGGGAAGGGCTGTATTCTCAAGGTACAGCTATAATAGGACTGTAATCGTGTGGCTCTTAGCCATGGAGAAAAGAAGTGGTTCTGGAAATCTCCCTTTCATAAAGGCTGACACGTTGACAGTATTTATGCCTCTTGAAAGTACATGTTAAGTGGTGGATATTTATGAAAAGGGTTTTGAGGAGTAAATGTGTCCATCAGTCAACCTGGAACTTTTTAGAGCTCCTAAGATGATTTTAAATTAGAGCCAATCTTCTTCCTGCCTTCCCCCTTCCATCAGCACACCCCCTTTCTTTGCTTTCTCTTATAAAAATGAAGTGTCAAGGCAGTACACAGCCCAGGGTGGAGGTTGTAACTGCCTTGCAGAAGCAGAGTTAACATATTAAAGGCAGATGTGTAGGGGTTAGAGCCTTGACTGCTCCTTCCCACTTGTCACAGTGTTCTGGAAAGAGGAGAGTATGGAGCAAGGCTGACAAGCATGGCTCAGCCTGACTGCATCCTAACCACTGTCATCAGTGGCCCTGCTATCAGCCAGGCTTCTCGCTGAGAGGTTTACAATCATAAAGGAAAAGAATGAGGAAAACATGTGATGCAAACCAACCCGAATCTGGGCTCAATAAGTGGCAGATGGGAGTGAATGAGTGTCAGTGTGAGTGAGGGAATCACACCAGGTCAGGTCAAGAGAAACCTTTAGAAGGCTGGAAGCTTCTCTGTGAGCCAGTGATCATTAGGACAGAATGCCTGTTATATGAATTAGTGTGTAGGAGTCTAACTTGGAATTATTACTCACTTTCAAATCTTCGTTTTAAAGATCAGTAATAGGTTTATTGCACAAACCTTATACTTAGTAACAAAGACTGCTTTGCTTTTAATTTCCCATCTGGCCTTCTTCTATGTAACTTGTATGATGCTCTTGATCATTCTTGTCTTAATTTTTTTGTGTGTGAGAGAAAGGATACCACTGTCTGTTACTCATGCTGTGTTTTGTAAATAATCAAAGGACCATCAATGATAAAAGTATAGGAGCTGCCTGTTTCAGGTGTCACTGAAATGCTGCTACCTTTTGGCTGCTTCTGAGATTCTGCTTTAAGAAAATAATCTGAAAAGTAGAAAGAGCCACTGTATAAAAATGCTCTCTGCATCATTATTTGTAATGGTGAAAACTTAGAAGTGATCTGAATATACAGTATAGGAGGAGAACAAATTACAGAACGACAGGCTGATGGAATATTATGTAGTACTTAAAAATATGAAGATTAGTCACATGGGAAACCTTAACATGCTCTGGAAACAGAATGCCATTACATAACAGATATATTTAGGAAAACAGCCTTCAAGGGAACCCTCTAAGGGGACAAGAGTTATATACGAACAGGGGAATTATGGATAACCTTTTTCCTATATCAAGCTTTCTATATTGTTTTATTATTCCTATAACTATTTTAAAATCTTAAAATCAGCCAAATTAAACAATGATCTTTCTTCAGTTTGTAATTTTAGGGCACTACCTTTGTGGCCTTATCCTGAATTAAATCATCCAATCAAAAAGAATGTTAAAGCCAGGTTTGGCTCCCTGTTTCCAGGTTTCCAGTCCAGGTATACAATCTGGGTTCCTGGCTGAACGGCCTGCAGATGTGCTCACCCTGGCCCTGTAGACTTGAATTCTCAGGGTTTTTAAGTTACAGAAGGCCACTGCCTCTCCTGGTCTCCAGTAGTGTGGGAGGAAGGAGGAATTTGGAATTGCAGCCTTCAGAGGCCTTATTGGTGACATTTCAGCAAACTCTCCCCGCAACCCAACACACACAGTTAGCAATTGCCTAGGGTAGCCCTGTCTCATTCTGGCTTCTTGTCTTGCAGGCATTGTATTCTAGTATCTCAGGAACTGGATATTATGTGTGTACTGCCAACTCTCACTGTGACGGCCTTGTATCTGTGTATTATTTGCTACCTAACCCTGGCCAAAGCCTAGTGCATGGCCAATGGTATGTTCTAAATTAAACTCATTCAATTGGCTAAGTATTAGGAAATCATGACACAAGACAAGGACTTGAGTCTGAGTAGTTCATTTGAGAGTGGACCCCAGGAAGCACTAGCAAAAAGGTGGGAAATGAGCTAGGGAAGTGTACCATCAAGCAGATGACCAGCAGGCGCAGCTGGGCTTTAATCCTGATGGAGATCTCCAGAGCCAGCGTAGAACCATCTTAGAGTTATGCCGTCATGGGGCGGGGGGCTGGATGTACACATTGCCATTTCTGTCAGTCATTGCTTTAGCTTTGTTCCTTAGGGGAAGTTAATTCTCAGGTTCTTCTGGCAGGTTCCAGTCACCAGGTGAAACACTCAGGCAAAGAGATGGAGATACTGTCAGTGGAAGTCAAGCTGGCTTGCTCTAAGACGAAGACGCCTGGGGCTCAGGGCATGGCACTGACAGTATCTGCTGTACCGTTCTTCCCTTTACCACCATGAACATTAGCAGCGTACTAAACTGAAGATAACCAAGTCCACAATTCCCTGCTAAATCAGACCCAGTTACACTGCATTGAAGACTGCTTAAGTATAACCAACCCCAAAAGTTTGAGAAAAAAATCATGGATGGAAAACTTTAAATAAGAAAAAACATAACCATATTTCTTCCTAGTAAATTAGAATAGACTACCAACTTTTGATTTTAGTGGCAGAATGCTAGTTTTCTGCAGCTGTACAGTTTAAGACCCAACACTTTAAAGGAAGGCGTGAGTGTGTAAGGTTTATCTGTTGTGGCAATGTTTTCTCCTCTCTTGTAGCTTGATGACTCCTGTTATTTTTCTAGTAGATTGAGATGATTTTAAAAGAAAACTTCAATGGGAGAAAATATTCAACCTTATTTGTATCAATCCATAATTATATCTCTAGTGCCATGTTTTAATATTAATATTGGATTTGCTCGCTGTACTCACTAATACAAGAGGATGGCAGAAAATTTATGTAGTTATGGCTTTAGGTGCTATGATAAATATTCTGTAGTCATTGCTTTTATGTAGAAACACTTCATCTCCAATTAAAGATTTAGTAGCTCTTCATTAAAATATCTGTTCACAAACAAGGCATACTATATGGTTGTGCTGACATTTCAACTTAATTCACTCTACAGTTTTGTGGATCCCAATTCTTTTTTTTTTTTTCTTCTGAGACAGGGTCTCACTCTGTTGCCCCGGCTGGAGTGCAATGGCACGATCTTGGCACTTACTTCAACCTCCGCCTCCCAGGTTCAAGCAGTCCTCTCATCTCAGCCTCATGAGTAGCTGGGACTACAGGCATGCACCACCACACCTGGCTAATTTTTTTTGTATCTTGTAGAGATGGGGTTTCACCATTTGCTCAGGCTGGTTTTGAACTCCAAGGCTCAAGTGATCTGCCTGCCTTGGCCTCCCAAAGTGCTGGGATTATAGGCATGGACCACTGTGCCCAGTGCCCCAGTCCATTTTATATGCTTTTCTTTGTCATGCATAGAAGAGGACTAGCAGCAGAAATTTGGGGCATAATGCAGATTCTAGAAACTCTCTATTTATTAAGTCCATTGGAATATTTGTCACTACAAATGAAGGCCATACTCCAAGAAATGATTTAAAATTGTAAATTATGTAGCAAGTTCAATAGGGTTTAGTGCTTTGAGTTCTGGGCATTTTAGGTTTGTGTAGAAAGAATTCAAGATCTTAGTGTTTTAGATAAATGAAGTCATTTCCCTTTAAGTTTTAGTCCAAGATGCATTCCATAAAGCCTGAGATGACAAATACCTGGTGTTTATGTATTTTTCCATATCCTGTGTAGATGGCAGACATCATTGACTGATACCCAAGCCTTATTTCTCCTCAATAAAGTTCTCTGTGCAGCCAGCTGCTACAGTTAATCAGAATTATTTCACTAGATGAAGTCTGTGGACTCTCCATGCTCTTACATACCTTTGTACTTGTCCCTGCCATTTCTGGGAATGGTCAACAAAGGAAGTTTTCATAGTCTCCCTTCCAAAAAAACTTTTTAAAAGATGAATTCAAGAGGCAGCTGGTTTGACCACCTAGTGCCTTTTGAGCCACCTCTCTGTTATACAGATGGTAGGTATTCTATTTGTCAATGACTGACTGTCTCCCTTCCTTTTTTCCTTCTATCATGTGCATTTTGATTTTCTTTCTTCATTTCCTCTAATGTTGCTAAGAAGATAAAACAGGAAGCCCCAAATTATTTGCTGTTCTCTCATAAAGTTTGTTTGAAGTCATTTGTATTAATGGAAATGCATTGAGATTTTGATTTTCTTTTCCTACCCTCAGGAAGACTGCTCTGCTATAGGTCACCAGCGGCCTTCACATTACCAAATCTTACAGGCTTTCTCTGTCCGTATTTTCAGTGCAACATGTGATATCTCAGACCGTACCCCACCTTTTGAACTGTTCTTTCTTGGACTTTCTTCTCTCTTCCCTCATTGTTTCTTCTTTGACTTCTCTACCTGCTCCCTTTCCTCTGCTGGCATTTTTAGTGGGGCATCCCCAAGATTCTTCCCTTGGGTTCCTCTTGCCTATACACTACACCTGGATAATTTCATTCACACACCTGGTTTTTAACCATCACCTTTATATAGATACCTGCCATATCCTTATCTCTATCACATCCTCTCCCTATAATCCAGACATCTGTGTCCAGCCACCTGTTGAATGCTTTCTCATGTGGCTCCTGTAGGCATCCAGAGTCAGCGTGTTTTGTTTGTTCTAGACTATTTCCTCTTGCACAAGGCTGACTAAATACTTGTTCCTCTCAGATTGTTTCTGCTACCTCCTTGAAGTCATACATACACCATTATGGGCTTGTCAGAAAGCTTCTGTCTTGGAAAAGCAAGTGTAAGACAAGCGCACAAACCAAGAACTGGCTTAAGATTTAGGAACTTAAAACTGTAATTTTATTGTCTCTTGCAATTCTAGGGGTTGACTGGGCTCAACTAGGCAGTTCTCACTCTGGGTCTCATTCAGAGGCAGTTAGAGGGGGTCTGAGGCTGGACCCACTCCAAAGGCTTCCTCATTCAAGAGAAACCTAGAGAATGGGAGCAAATATTTGCAAGCTGTCCATCTGACAAGGAATTAATAACAAGCCTATGTAAAGAACTCAACTCAATAGCAAAAAAAAAAGCCCAAATATTTTGATGTTTTAAAATGTGCAAATGATCCAAAAGAGATTTCACAAAAGAAGACATATGAATGGCCAACAGACATATGAAACATCCCCAACATCACTAACATCAGGGAAATGCAAATCAAAACCACAATGAGAGGTCATCTCACCCTATTTAAAATGGCTATTATCAAAAAGACAAAAAATAAATGCTAGCAAGGATGAAGAAAAAGAGGAATGCTACTATATCATTAATGAGAATGTATTAAATAACTTAGTACAACCATTATAAAGAGCAGTATGGGAGTTCCTCAGAAAACTAAAAGTAGACCAACCAAATGATCAACCCCACTGCTGGGTATATACCCAAAAGAAAGGAAATCAGCATATTGAGGAGATGTCTGCACTCCCATGTTTATTGTAGCACTATTCATAATAGCCAAGACTTGGAATCAACCTAAATGTCCATCAGGATGCCAACCATTCTATCAATCAATAAAGAAAACATGGTGTTATATGCATAATGATACATTATTTGGCCATAAAAAGAATGAAATCCTGTCATTTGCAGCAACATGGATGGAACTGGAGGACATTATGTTAAGTGAAATAACCAGGCACAGAAAGAAAATTATTGCATGTTCTCAATCATGTGGGAGCCAAAAGAGTTGATCTCATGAAGGTAGAGTAGACTGATAGTAACCAGAGGGTAGCAAGTGTTGGGGAGGGGTGAGGTGGGTACAGTAAAGGGAGGTGGGTTATTGGGTACAAATGTACAGTTAGAAGGAGTAAGTTCTAGTGTCTGATAGCACAATAGGGTGACAATAGTTAACAGTAATTTATTGTAGATTTTTAAATTGCAGGAAGAGAAGATTTGGAATGTTCTCAACATAAAGAAATGATAAATGTTTGAGGTTATGGATTTCCTCATCATTACACATTGTATGCATGTAGCAAAATATCACGTTACCCTATAAATATGTACAATTATTATGTATTAACACAACTCAAAACAATGTTTAAAAGGCTTTCTTATTCAGTGACTGACAACTGATGGTGGCTGGCAGCTGGGGCCTCCACTGGGATGCTGGAATGGCACATCAGGTGGTCTAGATTTCTGCACAGCATGGCAGCTGGGTCCTAAGAACAGGTATCCCTGGAGGACCAGGTAGAAGCTGGGTCACCTCTTACGGTCTACCCTCAAAAGTCTCATAGTATCACTTTTGCCATATTTTCTGGCCTGCCTATCTTCAGGGAGACAGAATAGACCCTCCTGACTGTGGGAGGCATGTCACCGTCCCATTGTAAGAAGAGCTTATGGACAGCACATGCTGTTGTGCGTGGGTTGGAAAATACATCCTGCCACAGGTCTCCAACATGTCTGACTACTCCTCTGAGAACCACCTGGAATGCCACAGAAGCTTTCCATTTTATTTATTAAATTTTTTGATAGGTAACATTTTTACATGATTCAAAAGTTAAGAAAAATAAATATGAATATATTCAATGAAAATATTCCCTCTCATCTCATAGCTTCTACATTTGCCTCCCCATAGACAATCACTGCTATATTTTTATATGATTTAAGAGTTTATAGATGTTTTGATATTTCACTGTTTTTATACAAAACAATATTTCATACTCACTGTTCCACATTTTGCTTTTTTTTTTCCACTTAAAATAATTCTGGAGATGACTTATCAGTACAAAAAGATCTCTCTCTCTCTCTCTCTCTCTCTCTCTCTCTCTCCTGTTACAAATGAATAGTATTCTATTGTGGGCTTTACCTGAGATCACTAAATTAGTTTTCTGTGGGTAGGCACTGAGCAGTTTCCAATTTTTTTACCGTTACAGACAACACTGCAGTGAATAACATGCCATCTTTCATAGGAGAGAATTAGGACGCCTTCCTCAAGAGCTCAAGCCAACATGGTCATCCTCTTCCCACACTGCCTTATACCTCATTCTGTCATGGCACTTACCATGTCTCCTTTCACCAGACCATGGCTCCTAGAGATTATGGACTGTGGCTACTGTTTACTTCCATACTGCCTAGCATAGGGCGCTCTGTGTCCACACTTTGCTGAGGAGGTCTGTGCCAAGGAGGGAAGAAGGAGGGAGGGAAGTGAATGAGTACAGGTATCTCCAGGCCTGTGTTTCACCTCCTTTTATTGCACCTGTAACTGCATTTCTCAGTGGCAGGTACCACTTAAGGCCTGTGTGGTTTCTTCCTCAATCTCACTGAAACTGGAATCTGGTTCTACCCTGTTTGGCCTGGCTTCGTTTACAGGGTGTATCCCAGAAGACTGCAGCCCGAAGCCTAGTTTCTGTAGAGTCTCCCAGGTCAGCCCAGAACTACTCCCTGACAGCTTGTCCTGTTCAAAAATAGCACCAGCAGGAGTTTATTGTGCAGGAGGGTGCGGGTGGTGGTCATCACATTAGTAGTACTAAGATATCATTGAAAAATTGCTGTCCTGATAAAAATCCAGCAAAATAGAATTCTCCTTTGTCAAGGAAGTATTCTTAAATCTCAATCTTTTGTTATTTTTGCTAGGAAATGTATTCTTTAAGGAATATAAATTGTTTTGTTAAATTAAGGAGTCAAAATTCTAATTTTCACAAGAAAGATTGACAGTTGTGCTCACTGCTTTAAAGAAGGCTTTCTGGGGTGGCTTATACTCAAGATTCTTTCTATTGCAAGGAAGAGAAACTTCACTGAAGCTAGATTAAGCAAAATTAGGAGTATGGCTAACATAATAGAAGCATTTTGGGGAATCAGGCACAGCTGGGTCCAGGTTATCAGCTAGATGATGGTGCTGGGAATCTCACCTTCTCCATCTTTCAGCTCTTGTTACCGCTGAGTTGGCTTCATTCTTTAAGGTAGGGAAGATAGCAGTTCCAGGCTTACATGGAGTTTATAGCCCCTTATCTCAGGAGACACTCTTTTTTTCCAGTATCACTATTGAAAGAGGAACTGATTTGTTCTTCAGGAATCATGGCTCCTGTACCACTCATTTTTCACAGAAAGTTGAAGTTTTCTAGCCATCTTGATTGACAGACTTTTCAGACTCATGAGGAATCATAGTCTAGCAGTTTTGAAAGTGAAGGTGTTGCAGGACCACACAATGGAGCTGCCTACCATGGATGGTGATTCAAAATTTGAATTTCAGACTGTAAAGAGTATCTAACTTGGGGATGCTAGACCTGAGTTAAGAAAGGGTTCCTATGTTAATCTCTCTACTTTCATTTATGTTTGGTATTTTCTGTAATATAAAGTGCTTTTAAAAATTGCATTAAAAAATGTTTAATGCCTTAGTTTGGGAACTCTCAACAAACAAGTCTTCACATTTCTATATGTTTACTGTCTGATGTTCTCACCTTCTGTTTTTCTTTTCATTGCACAAAGAGACCTTAATCCTTACTTCCCTCTAAGCTGATAATTCAGGGGAAAAAACACAGTAGTTGACTTTAGATTTGTGTGGTATGCTTGGAGGGTGTTGGGGTGAAGACAGTCAGGTGCTCTTAAATCCATGTTTCCAAGCTTCCCAGAACAAAAGCCTCAGAAAATTCCAGCTAGGGAGAGAAGGAAGTCTTTGCTGTGACCATAAGTCTACATCTCCTCCTTTCATGGGCAGTACTTGAGCTGGGGTCAGTGTGGACAGATCAGGTGAGGGCTCAGTAGGGTCCTGACTTCGGGTCATGTGTATAGTTTGAGGGAGGCCCAGATGCTCAGAGGGTCATGAACTAGCTGCTGGAGGGACTCTTAGAGAGTGTTTCGACTGCCTTTTTATTTTACAGGTAAGGACGCTGAGGCCAGAGGAGTTAAGTGGCCCAGATTCACACAGTGAAGTAGCAGGAGTACAGCTAGGTTTGAGATCCTGGAATCTAACTTTGGAGTCTAGTACTACTTAATAGCTGTGTGACTTTGAGTAAGCACCATTGCTTCTCTGAGCACCGTGAGATAGGCAGAATAATGGCCCTCGAAATGTCTACATCCTAATTCCCAGAATCTGTGAGTGTGTTAGGTTCTGTGGCATGGGGGCATTAAGGATGCAGATAAAGTTAAGGTTACCAATTATCTGACCCTAAAATAAGGAGAATATCCTGGACCATCCAGGTGGACCCAATCTAATCACAAATGTCCTTGTCAGTGAAAGATGGAGGCAGGAGAGTCAGAGAGACGCAGCATGAGAAAAACTGGACTGCCCATTGCTGGCTTGGAAGATGGAAGGGAGGCAGGAGCCATAGAATGTGGCAGCCTCTGGAAGCTGGGAAAGACAAGAATAGATTCTCCCCCAGAGCCTGCAGAAAGGAACACAGCCCTGCCAACACCTTAACTTTAGTCCCTTTTGGACTTCTGACTTCCAGAACTATACTAAATGTGTGTTGTTTTAAGCCACTAAGCTTGGGGTAGTTACAAAAGCAATAGGAAATGAATACACCTGTAAAGGGGCATAGCCGTGCCTCCCTCAAAAGCCTGGCATTTACAGTCAGGAAAATCATGTCTGAAAATTACCCAGTAAAGATCCTGGAACATAGTAGATGCTTCATAAATAGTAATATTGATTGGGGGTCATTAAAAGAGAGCAAAGGGAGAGTAGCTGATGGGCGGGTGTCTGAAGAACCAAAGCCTGTGCCTCTGTGGTAAGGCACAGGACTACTAAGAGGCCAATAGGAGACACCAGATGGCCCAATGGGTGGCCAAAGGCACCCTTGGAGAATCTCTCTGCTCCTAGAGTCAGCAAGGCCTTCCTCCTCCAATTCTTCAGCACTTCCATCTCCAGCAGCACCACTGTACATCAGAGGCAGCAGGAGCTAGGAGCCCACCTTGAGGATTTGGTAGGATGTGGGCCTCTATTTGATCCCTGAGCTTCTGCCTGGCCATCACCCTAATGCTATTGCCTACTCTCATGGCCTTAAAGATTATTACTGCTACCCCCAGTGTTAGCAACTGAACTTTAATGAGCTTACTATGGGCCAGGCACTCTGGGATAGCCTATGTCACTGTCATATCTTCATGACAACCCTCTGAGGCAGGTCTTTCTCCCCCATATTACAGATGAGCAGATAGAAGCTCTAAGAGGTCAGGCAGCTTGCTCAAGGTCAAACAGCCCATCATGGCAGAGCCAGGATTACAAATTAGGTTCATCTGACTCCAGATCCAGCCTCTTAGACAAAGCTGGTTACCAGGTAGGAGAAGAGAGACAGCTGGCATTCACTGGCTCCTGGAAGGCGGCCTGGGAGAGTTGTGTCTGAGTACGTGGACCTGTGAGAATGAGAGCCCGCATATCTCCAAGAGGAGGCCCCCACTAGAGGAAGTGCTCCCTCCTATCCTGGTGCACTTGTGGGAATAATGGAGCCCTCAGATGGTACACAATTGCTTCTTGGGGACTTTGCGGGGACATTCACATCTACCATTCTGAGTCACCACAACTGTATCTGTGTTTTATTCTTCCAAAAAAAAAAAAAAAAAATACACTGATGTTGGATTAGATGATACTGAGGAATTTTTGTTAATTGTTAATTTCAGCTGTGATCATATTGTGGAAGAGTAAGACGGTGGCCTTATTTTAGAAAGTGCACTTTATTTTTGAAGCATTGAAAGGTAAAATATGGTGTTTGTAATGTGCCTTCATATACTTAAGGGGGGAAAAGGTGAAGTAAATATAGAAGTATGTCAGCAATTTTGGGGGGGACCTCTATATGGCAGTTTATTATACTATTATTGTTTCCAATTTTTCTTTTTATTTTTAGAGACAGGGTCTCACTCTATTGCCCAGCTGAATACAGTGACACAGTCATAGCTCACTATCACCTTGAACTCCTGGGATCAACCGATCCTCCCACCTAGATCTCCAAGTAGCTAAAACTACAGGCACACACCAACACACCTGGCTACGTTTTTTAAAATTTCCTGTAGAGATAGGTCTTGCTGTGTTATACAGACTGATCTCAAACTCCTGGCTACAAGTGATCCTTGCACTTCAGCCTCCCAAAGTGCTGGGATTACAGGTATGAGCCACCACACCCAGCCCTCTACTTTTCTATATGTTTGTAATTTTCCATAATAATTTTTTTTTAAGTCATTCACTGAGTACTAGGATGTACTTAGTCTTAGGCTGAAGTAGACACAGCCCTACACTAGGTGCCTTGCCCATGGTAGGGCAAATCTTGGGAAAAGGCTCAAGAAAGCTTTATCACCAGACTTGATTCTTAGTTCGCCCCATTGCACAGGTGCTTTCGTTGAGCTCTTTATAGTCAATCTGCAATCAAGCAAATAAGAAACAGTTGGCTGAGTCTTTAATGCTACCTGACCATTGAAAGATTCCTTATGGTGTGCGACTGTCCTTCCACAAACAGGTGGGCGGGTTTTTCCTTCATGGTGGTGGTATTCCTTTACTGTATTATGATACAAAAAAAGGACCATGGTGTTTTGTGAAATATCTCATGGTACATACTATTTAATAGACATTGCATATGTCACTTCAGATTTCCCAGCACGTTTTCTTTAGCAAATTCTAATCTTTTTGGTTTTACCTGAAAGTTCATTTTTCAAACTTAGCATTGGAATAATCAGATTTTTTGATCTCCCCTTAGCCTCCTCTTACTTTGTATTTTTTCTTATCAAAATAGCCAGCCGGTGAAGAGGAGCAGCCCTTGGAGTGTTTGTTGTTACCTTATCTTCTCTCTCACTGTGAGGTAACAGTATTTCCAAAGACTTTACCAAATCTGAAGAACTATATTGAGTACCTTTTAATAGAGACATCGCTGCTAATCAGGAGGCCAGGTTTTGCCCGAGTTCTGGTTTAGCTCTCTAAATACAATGTTATCCCTCAGATAAAACTCCATTTCTTTCCTATAAGCCTTTGGACATATGAACACATAACAGGTGACCTTAGTGGTAATTTCATAAATTCTTGGTGAAATGAATTGTATAAGATCAATATATCTGCAGACTCATCACATTTTCTTGAGTCGTGAGGGACTTTGAGATGAATCTGGTACAGCTCTGTTAGTGGAGGAAACATTCGTTTTAACTGTGTAGTCAATTCTCAATTAACAAGGGTAATGGAGTGGAAGGAGGTCACTGATAAACAAAAATCATAGTGAAAATAAAATTGTAGTCGACACTCGATTTTCTGAGGGCTGATTAACTGGTTTGTGGATTGAGGTTAATTCCCGATGGACCATAGGTTGTCATCCTTTATGGTCGCTGGCCAGCAACTGCTCACCACTTGGCACGCCCATCCTCTCTGTACTCAGGAGGAGAGGCGCTTCCCAGAAGCTAGACCAGGCAGACCTAGTTGACACTGGCTGGAGAAGTACCACAGTGGTGGAGACCTTAGTCTTGGGAGGCAGCAGTGGCGTTTTGGACTTGTCCCATCCACCTCTAAAGCAAGGGGTCTCAAACTTCAAGAAATAGAACCACCCACAGGGCTTGTTAAGACCCAAGTTGCTGGGCCCTAGACCTGATTTCTGATTGCAAAGATCTGGAGTGGGATCTAAAAACGTGCATTGCTAGAAGCGCCCAGGTGATGCTGATACTGCTGGTCTTTGAAAATTACTACTTTCCAAAACGTTTCTCATCCTACGTTGCATACTAGAATCACCTGGGGAGCTTTTAAAGCCTATCGATGACTGGATGTACCTTGACCAATTACATGAAAGGCTTGGGTTGTGCGACCCAGGCCGGTGGGGGGGTGTTTAAAGCTCCCCAGCTGGTTCTAATGTGCATCCAGGATTCACAACCATTGCTCAAGAATGTTTGCCACACCTCAAATGCCTGCATGCAAGCCTCATGAGGTTTTTCTTATCTTTGCTCCCCCCATATATTTGTTTAATATTTTTCTTTAAATCAGCTTTTCTGTTATGTAAACATATATATTTAAAAAGCAAACCATGTATCCCTTGCATGTAGGAAAACTAGTTTCACAGGCCATAAATGGGGCATAGTTGTAAAAACAAATATATTATCATTTGACATTTTTAAGTTCTTACCTGAAATTGTCTTGCATTCCATCACACTTGGGGAGTCTCTACTCTAGAACTGTGCTTTCTGATCTTCTATCACAAAGGTGATAAAATGCACTATTTATGTTCTTTATACACTCTCGTGGGCCAGAGGGCTGTGCTAACTTTGAGCACCTCTGATCTCCTCAGCAAGACAAACGGGTCCGAATGCTAGTGAGTGCAACTGTGTTACAGAATAGCCTCGAATCAGTGATAATCTTTAATTACAAAAAAGGTAATTCATCAATAGGAGAACAGATAAACTGTGGTATAGCCAAATAATGAAACACCATTCAGCAATGAAAAGGAATAGGCTGCTGACACACAGAACAACGTGAGTGAACCTCAGAAACATTGTGCTGAGTAAAACAGACACAGAAGACCAAACAGTGTGATTCTATTTATATCTAAAAGAGGCAAAAATGTGTCTATGGTGGAAAAACTTAGAATAGTGGCTGCTTGAGGGAGGGGTACAGGGGGATTGAATGAGAAGGGACCCAAGGGGACGTTCAGGGTGAGGGAGATGTTCTGTATGTTGAGAGGGGTTGGAGTTACATGGTGCATGCATTTGTTAAAATTTATTGAATGATGCCCTCAAGATTGTGCATTTCATTGTATGTTCAAAGAAAGGAAAAAATGCTAAACAAATACTGAATTCTGGTTAATAACATGTATGCCCAAGTGTTTAGAAATAAGTATGCTGCTTTCTGTGACTTACTTTGAAAGGCATCAAAAACAATAAGCGGGATTGCCAAATACATAGAGGGGTAGATATATGATAAAACAAACAGTAAAATATTAATGGTAGAATCTAGGTGGTGGATATCCAGATGTTCACTTTTAAATTATTTTGACTTTGCTGCACGTTTGAAAATCTTTCATAATAAAGTTTGGGAGGAAATTGCATACATTCAAAACAAACAAGTACTTCATCTGCACGTCTGTGTTCTTGAGTTTTTGCCACCCCAGAGGGTCTTGCTAGGAGATGGCTCCTCGCAGAAGTCAAATGGGCCAGAGGCTTGGAGCGATGAGCTGGGAGTGTGAGGGCAGGGTCGTTAAGAGAAGCTGCTGCACTGGGAGAGAGGACTCTGAGCCTAGACTCCTCAGTGCTGGGCCCCACTGCAGGGGGAGAGTGCCAAGGGTACTTCCTTCCTTTCACTTATGTTGTATCTTGGGGAGTCCCAGGGTAGATCAGCTGGGCAGTGAGCTCTGGGAAAGGAGCCCTGCAGAAGCTATGTTAGATGTGGCCTGCAAATACTACCTGAGCCTTACCACAGAGAGGGGTGCTTCCCGAGCTCCTTCAACCAGCAGAACCCCAAAACATGCCACCCCTGATGTCCACTGGCTACCTGGAGACCAGAGAATGTGAAGGCTGGGGGTAGAGTGTGGGTGGGGTTCCTGGGGCATGCACTTACCATTTTGGGGATTGGGCAGGTCCAGTAGGCAAGAATGGCATTCTCAGGCCTGGTAGGAGGGAGCTCTCTAGGGAGCCCCACAGCACACTCATGACATATCTCCACAGCACAATCCCACAGCATGCCCATTGCACCCCATGACACACTCACTCCCACAGCACCACTACACCACACCCACCGTGATACCCCCCCACAGCAAAACCCCCGACAGTGTACCCTCATGGCACATTCCCATGCTATATCCTCCATACAATACCCCTATGATCTATCCCCCACAACATGACTTCCACAACACATCATGCAGCATGGCTGTCCTGTCACCCACCCTCACCCCGCCTTCATGGCACACTTCCCCATGAGACACCTGTAGGCCTGTCCTCCATCCAACCCCTCCATGGCAGACTCCCCACCACAGAAGCCCCCACAGCACCCCACCACGGCGTGTGCTTCTGTATGACAACCACTGCAACACACACCGGCAACAGCCACAGCACACACCCCACTGCACACCTCCTAAGACACACCCCTGTTGAACCTGGAGTGGAGGCCCCATTGCCTTTGCTACTGAAGAAAGAGTAATTTCTGACACCTGCTGCACTAACCTGTTTTTCCTTCCTTTGCTTGGGCAAAGATCTTGAGATACCCAGGAAGGAGAACAATTTATTCTTGAGGGAAGAAGTTATCATTGATGTCTAAAGGATAGTTAATATGCTGATTACATTTATTTCCTACAAAAATGAATGAGCCCATCTTGAATACCAAAGATCTTGTGGCTTGGATGGAGGGACCGACTGGGCTCAGTCAGGGCTCCTGTTAGTTTCTGCCCATCTAAAAGCAGTGGGGAGTGAAATGGCCTGGCTGGCCCTTCACTACAGGAGCTTGAACTTGCCTGTTATTTCTTAGTACCACATCTTGGGATGGAGCCCGGAGCTTCTGCGTCCCCATCAGAAACAAGATGATAGTACTTCTCTGCAAATGTCTGCAGTGTTTGCAAATATTAAAGATAAAAGTGTAGTTACAGGCACAGTATAGGTATTGCCAAAATATGAGTTAGTAGACCTAAGAAGCACCTAGTAAATAGTATATTAACGTTTAGTTATTATTGATTTGTCATGCTTGATTTATTATTGTCATCCATGAAGGTTTAAAATGTAAAAATAATAAGATTTGGGATTCCTATAGCTACAATGTTATGACTGTTGGTTTTCTACCACAAATAGCATTTTGGTCTTTGTTTGGTTTGAGAGACAGGGTCTCACTTTGTCACCCAGGCTGGAGTGTAGTGGCACAACCATGACTCACTGCAGCCTCAACCTCCTGGGCTCAAGAGATCCTCCCACTTCAGCCTCCCAACTAGCTGGGACTACAAGCATGCACCACTACATCCAGCTGTTTTTTAAAAAACATTTTGTAGATATGGGGGTCTTACTATGTTGCCCAGGCTGGTCTCAAACTCCTAACCTCAAGTGATCTGCCTGACTCAGCCTCCCAAAGTGCTGGCATTTTGAGTATTTAAGTAACTGTTTGTTGTTTTTCCATATCTGCCCCACTAAAATGAGTTCCGTGAGAGCGGAGAGTATATCCTCCATGCCTCTTTCCCCAAGACTGAGCACAGTCACACATGGAAGATGTTAGGAATTTGGATGGTCATCACAATAACAAAACTGTTTAGCTCATTTGAGCTGCACTTTAGAACAAAGCCACCAATAGGACCTTCAAAACCATGGTGGTGATCTCATTTACATGCTACTCTGTCAATTAATGTTACATGCCAATTAAATGCGACATTAAGCTGCCAATAGGTCTGCAACTCTGCATGATAGAATCCTTTTCACTTCAGCCAGTGACCTGAATTCATTGCGTCCTACTCGTTAATTACCAAGGTTTGTCCTCAACCCCATCCCCAGTCACCCCTGAGCAGGGCAGAAAGGCAGCCAGACATGGCCCTGCCATGGGTCTTGTTTAGGAGAGGTGGTGATGCAAGTTAGCATGGCTGGATTTCAATCATATTACCAAACATTGTAGTTGCTTGGCTGCATCTGAGTTAGTGACATTCTAATCTTTTAAAATTCCTGCTAGAAGCAGAAAAAGCAAGATTTAGAGCCCAAGGACGTGAGGGGATGGCCAGTCACATAAAGCAACCCAGTTTTCAAGGAGCTACTCTTGGAAAACCCTCAAAAGCAGCAATTCTGCTACCAGCTCAGCTCACCTCTGGTTTGCTGCAGTCCAGCCAGGTTTTAGGTAAATAATCACATTGAGCAAATGTGCGCATCTGGAAGGCCTGGTCTAACACATCCCACAAGCTTACATTTTAGTTTTCAAACTCTTGCTATTGTATTGCCATTGGCAAAAGATGCAGCAGTGCTTACTACTTCCCTCCCTCTGTGGCTCGGGCACTTTAGTAATTTAGAAATGCTGCTTCTTCTTCATCTAGAGAAGTAAAAATAATTATAATAGAAAATGGGTAATTTGCAGCTACAATGCCAGGCTGATAATCAAAAACTTGTAAATGGAAACATGAGCATATGTTTATCACTTCTTGAAATTAGAATGCAATTGAAAATAGCTGTGACCTCAAAGAGAGGGCATTAGGGAAGGGAAGGCAGGCTTACTTGTTAGTTGGAGACCTGCCTGCTAATGAGGCTTTTAAGTTGCTGTTGCCTCAGGAGCAGTGAATAAAGGAAAGCATCCCTGAGAGCTTCTCAGCTTGTTCAGGGGACCCTCAGGTAATCACTTATAGATTGATCACTCTCCTGCATAAAACCATGCAGAGGCTTACCAGCCACCACCATCAGGATCAAGTTTGACCTTGTCAACATAGAGCATAAGGCCCTTGGCAAGCTGGCACAGGCCTCCCATGCACCTTAGCCACTCTGTTGACCCTGCTACTGCCTCACCATGCTCCATAGCCTCTCACATTCCCAGGCCTTTGCAAATGCTGTTTTCTCTTCCAAACTCATTAACCTGCCTAACTCCTAGTCATCCTTCAAAACTCAAAACATCTGTTACTTCTTCCTAGCATTCCCCTCTTAACCTGACTGGGCCTCTGCCCACCTGGGCTCCCTCTGTTTCCATTCATGCCAGCTCTTACCACCCTGGGCTGTGACCATTCTTAGCCTTCCTACCTCCCACCAGCACAGACAGGTGAGCCTCTAGGCATGACTGTGGTGTGTCTTTCTGTCTCCCTTGTTCTGGCATACTGCCTGACTTATAGTAGCTGCAGTTTGATGTTTGCTGAATGAAGGGATTATTAATGGCAGTCAAGGACTTTGAAACCATTTTAAAGTTTGTCTTTGAAAAGCACAGTTATGACATAGAGTCATTGATAACATAAATCCTATAATGCATTCCACAGCCAATTGGGCTGGTTGGGTCCTCTGTGTCTGTGTTCATTTTTGTGATAGACTTAGGGTGGATCATGAGTTAGGCCTGTCCAGTTATCACATCAAAGGCAAAATTGGCCCTAGAAACATAATAGTTTTGCCTCTGTACCATAATCAGGACAGCAATGTGTTTGCTGCTTTGCATCTTATTTTTGTGATATTGTTAGAAGTATTGAAGGGCACACAAATGCTTTCGGCATCTAAAGGAGGTCAGTTTTATTAATGAATCAATTGTGAGCCCAGAAAGCAAGTTTTCTCACTTTTGCCTTTGCTCTGTAACCCAGCGTCGGGCTCTCTCTCCCTGGTGGGCCCACAGGCCTGCTGGTGAATGGGCATGTCTGCCAGTGGCTTCGTTTTTCATCACTATCCTTATTCTGAGTCAGTTCCAGCCTCATGGGTCAGTAGGGACACACTGTTTACATTTAAACCAGTCCCCTGGTTTGAAGTTGACTTTATTTTTATCTGCAGGTTAATTGCCAAATGCTTAGCTTTTCAGCTAATCAGGTACCTCTCATGCTCCTATCCACAGGGTAGTAAAGGGGAGCCAAGTGCAAATCCTGCCTGAAGGATCTCATTCATAAGACATAGTGAGCATGATGGTTTTGGGAGCTGTCCCAGTGTAAGACTCTGCGTGTGCCCTGTACTCTACTAGCTCCTGGACAGAGGGACAAGAGGGAATAGCAGAAGCACTGGTCAGAGGGCACTACTTGCCCTTGACCAGATCTCATAGCTTGTCTCCAACCTGCTGACCTATGGATTGATGAGGCTAAACTAGGAAATGTCTCTGGTCCCTTCCACCTTGCTCTGAAATGCTGCCACGCCCTAGGTTTGAGTTACAATGTGTTGCTGTGACTCAAGCAGTGAGTGAAGGGAAGTAGGGGAAGAATGTCTAGGCAGCCAGGATTTGCTTGAGGAGTTTCTGGGGCCGGAATAGGGTTGGACAGTGGGGAAGCTCATTTATCCATTCAGCCAGCATTTCCTAAACCTGGCTTATGCCCCAGGTGGGACGGAGCTAGGCAGAGACCTTGAAGGCAACAAACTGAACCTTCTCAGGCATCCTCCTGACCCCACCATGTGGCTACTACACTTAGCAGTCAGTTGTTTGTTTCCAAAAGTGTCAGTGCTGGCTGTATTTGCTAATATAGTCAAATAACTTTATTAAATGTTATATAAACTAATGAACTATGAGTATAAAAGGAAAGAGTAGGTTTTGCTGATAAATGATTTGTTTGCTCAGCAAATAATGGCTTCAACTCACATAAGCATTTTATAACTTCTGATTTCCATTATTTTTAAGTAGAACAGTTTTTTTTTTAATTATGGGGGTTTTAACAATATCGCCTTTTGCATTATTCCATGACACATTGAGAGGTGTAAGATATTTTGCATTTGAATTAAAACACACACACACACACACACACACACCCCCCTCTGAGTCCCATGTTATTTACAGGATGACCTCTTAGGAGCCATTTAATCCAAACATAAGTATTTTTATAAAATGGAGTAGGCACAGGAAATGACAGAATAACACCAATAGAGTGACATTTATGAAGCAATGACTCCTTAAATGGCAACTTATGGCACCACCCCCCTGCCCCCGCCGCCAATCTATCCTTTCCTTTAACATTTTAACTCCATTACTTCAATAAAATGAGAGTAAAATACTTACCGTGAAACCCATTTTATACTTTGAATCTTTTTAATCCTCTTAAGTGAGTGTGCCTCTCACTGGTGAGGCACATGGAGTTCCAGCTTTTCTCTGGTCGCTTTTGCTTCTGGACTTCTAGAAGTACAGCCAAAACTGTTTGCTCTCACAGAGGCAGAGCTGCATTTGGTTCTGTGGTGATTCCCAGTCTCTCTCGAGGAAGAGAAGATGCGTGGTTTATTGGATCTCAATACCCTCTCCCAGGGGAAGAGGCTGCAGGACATCTGTTTGCTTTTGCTTTCAAAATTAAAGTGGATTTAATTTGGTTTTGAAAATTTTGCAATTTCACTTAAAAACATTGCTGTTGGGAACCGGGGCGTCAAAGCAGTGAAGTCCTCGCAAGGGCCTCTCTTGGGCCCACTGAGAAGTGCTGTTGCCCCCCATAGGCTGCTCTTGCTCCTACCCAGGTCCTGAGGGGCCACACCACACAGCTCAGCAGAGATACCTGGAGCACCTGGCAGGGAGGGGTTGAATCTCAGCTCCCTCCTCCTTGCTATGCAACCTTGGGCAAACAAGTTCAGTTCTCTAAGTCCCAGTTTCCTCATCTGCAAAGGTGGAGTAATAACATCTAATTGAAATACATGTGCCCCTTAAATGGTTGGAAGTATTAGTCAGTGCAAATGCTTGTTCTTTAGCTTTCCTTGGATTGTTCATCCAGAGCCATTTAGCCTCACTTCTGAGTCCTCTTACACGCAGTGAGGTTGATCATCTGGGTACCCACAAAATGTACGGGGACATTACAGCCCTGGGCTGCTGCAGGGCAGTGATGCTGTGAGTCTTCTGGAATGCCATGCCCGGCCTGGGCACTGGCTGGCTGAGGGTAGACCTCAGGGCACGAGGGTCTTCCCCAGGCATGGCTTCCTCCCAGCATCACCTCCAGCCTAGGCTTTGGGGTCCTCTAGGCGAGGGCCTAGAATTTTCTCTGGCAGGCCTGAAGCTGGGTGGAACAGTGAGGGCTGGACACAGATCAAGGAGTGGGCTCCAGATATGCTGCTCAGCGGGGACGGGAGGACTTAGGTCCCCAGGCTGTCAGTTTCCCTCCTCCAGGGCAGGGAGCGTGGAGCATTCAGAGGAACACTGACTTTGGAATAGCAGAGAAGGCAGGAAATTGCTGGAGCAGGAGCACTGAGTTATGGCTGGGAGAAGCTTTAATAGGCCATTAGGGGGTGGGATAGGGTAGGGGAAGTAAGTAAGGAGGTCATTTTGCACCATTGCCCAGAACCTGGGACCCTGAGGCCAAGAGTCTAGGGATTCCTTCTGCCCTGAGACCTGCCAGCTCTCCACACAGCCTGAGCTGTACCACAGATGTGGGCCACCTTCATTCCAGCAGCTGCCTTTGAGATGCACCCCTTGGTTTTCAAGAGTCTGGAATCTCATCATGTCTGATGGAGAAGCAGTTCAAAGTCGTTGGCAGTGGGTCAGCAGTATTGTCTGCAGATAAAGCATAGCTTCTCTTCTCTTAATATCACAGATGTTAGGCAGCCTTCTCCTCTCAGAGTAACCTCTAGCTTTTGAATCATTTGACATGAATATATATGGAATCATTGGTGGAGTTTTTAGTCTGTTAGTTTTCCATTCAGATTAGTTAGAAATGTACCTTCTTGAGCTAAGGCCTAATACAGAAACTACTTTGCAGAAAAATGGAGACTTGGGAAACTTAAAATGAAAACTATATAATGGAAGCCATTCTTTAGTCTCTAATCATGAGTTTTTATGCTGTGCAGGTATTCATATATTATACTTTCTACCAAAGTTCTTCACACAAACAGGCCTTCTTACCAATTCTTACAAAAATTATAGTTAACGTGTCATGCCAACTCCATGCTCTTCTTATTTTCCAACATATTTTCCTTTTACAATAGAAATGTTCATATTGGATTAAATTAGGAAGTTATTTTAAATAATCACTTCTGAGGTATCAAAGTGAGGAAGATTTTTTTTTTTTTAATTTTAAAAACAATGTGGTGGTTTTCTTTGATTACTTCTTGGATCCTGCTGTTCAGAAAAAATCAGATATTCCTTTTTGTAAGTGAAGTTATGAACCTTCCCTGAAGAGTTTTAGAAAAACAAATACTTCTCCCTTGGCATGATGTCAGCAACTTCTGCCTCGAGGAAGGGAAATGGAGTAGAGAATCGCTCCAGGTCCTTTTCAGCCTTAGATTTCTCTGAATTCATCACGTTTACAGAAGGGAGCTCCCACATCTTCCACATTTGTCCCAGAGTGTCGATCTCATTAGGCCTAGTGATGAGGGTTATATGTCAGGATGCATTCCTCAGGTAAAACCTGAAAGTCTCCACAGCCAAAGAGCTTGGTTTATAAAGCACTGTCACAGTGTGATAGAAATCTCAGCCCTGAGCCCAGAGCTCTGACTCTAGCTCTGCTATTAACTTACTGTGTAACCTTGGATAAGCAACATCACCTCTCCTGTACTCAACTACTAGTGAGTTTCTTCAGTTATAACACAGGGGGTTTGGACCACATGTTAACATTCTGCAAACAGGAGCACAAAACCAACAGGGTTAAATATTTTGGTTAAGCATAAGCCTTCCAGATACAGCATTCCCTCTGCCTAAGGAAAAATCCACCTCCCAATCTGTGTATTTTTGTAACAGTATCTTTAAAATACAGAAGATGAAAATCTTTCCTGAAATTTGTAATAAGGAGCCATCAAATGTCAAGACTTCTTATGATTTGTGGCAAATCTTGGAGAAATATGTCTTGAAAAAATAAACATTTCATATTATATGGAGAAGAGAGAGGGATTGGTTCCTTTCATTCAGCAAAAAGCAGTAATTGCAGTAAGAGCCATCGCTTAAGAAGTATTGTAGAGACCTGTCACCCTTAAAGCACTGCCCCTGTGCAGTCTGTGTTTGAGATAGAAGTTACCCATCCCTCTGCTTTTGTTTGTCCAAAAGGCAGTTGCGCTCCTGGTTTCTTGTTGTCCAGAAATCACATCTTTGCTTTGGGGTCTTGAGACACACTCCCATTCATCTCTTCAGTGCCCCTAAATTGAATGTTGTGAAGTCAATGCTTATTTCTCCTAGCTGTATTAATGCCTTTGGGGTGTGTAGTTTGTCAGCCTGACTGCATTCATCCAAAACAGTGTTTCAGATTGGCAAGTAAGGTGGGACTCTTTGATCCAAGAGCTCTCCTTTTGTATGTGATGAGGCATGGTTTGGGTGTGTTTTGGGGTGTACTCAGAGGAGTGAGGCTAGGGGTGTCCTTTTCAAAGGTATAGTGCCCCCCTCCCTGGTGTGCAGCTCACAAACACTAGGAGGGTTGTGTACAAGAGCTAACCCTGCAGGAACTGACTGCTCACTGGTGAGAAGCTGCCCTTCCAGGAGGTAAAACAGCCTTCGGAAACATCGTCATATAGAGTTTTTCAGAAGGAAAGTGTTCAAAAGACAGATTCCCTTGGCTTTTGTGTGAAACTGAGTTAACGAATGGTGACTTTGCCCCACTCTTGTAGAAGAGACAAAAGACACACTTGCCTCAGACTTTGGCTACTTACTGTGTGTCTTTTTTTTTTTTTTTTTTTTTGGAGATGGAGTCTCGCTCTGTCGCCCAGGCTGGAGTGCAGTGGCCTGATCTCAGCTCACTGCAAGCTCCGCCTCCCGGGTTCACGCCATTCTCCTGCCTCAGCCTCCCGAGTAGCTGGGACTACAGGCGTCCGCCACCTCGCCCGGCTAGTTTTTTTTTTTTTGTATTTTTTAGTACAGACGGGGTTTCACCGTGTTAGCCAGGATGGTCTCGATCTCCTGACCTCGTGATCCACCCGTCTCAGCCTCCCAAGTGCTGGGATTATAGGCTTGAGCCACTGCGCCCGGCTTTTTTTTTTTTTTTTTAGATAAAAACGTGGAAGACCACCAGGGAGTTTGGTGTAAAAGCCTGGGGTTTTTGTTGTTGTTGTTGTTTGGGTTTTTTTTTTTTTTTTCTTTGCTTCCCATCCTGCAACATTAGCTGGGTTACAGGAAACCTCCAGAAGCCACAGGCAATCTTTAAAGACCATCTGCTGAACAGCCCTTCACTGAGCACACAATTACTGAGGGTCTTCACTGTTTGCCCGACATCATTCAAAACAAGGTTCTCATGGTGTATCTTTATTGCATTTTCATCTTTTTTGATTCTTAAAGTTACAAAAAGAGTACATGCTTAGGGAAAAAGTGTATTAGTATAAAGCAATACTAATAAAGCCCAAGTCTGTCCACTCTTCTTGTCACACCCTCAACAACCCCACTCCTTCCTTTGAAAGTAATGACTTCTTATTTGATGTGTACTCATCCAACAAATTCACAAACACATCTAGGTGTACATATATATAGTTTCTATATATTATAGCACAGATTGCTTTGTTTAAACAAAGTGAGAAAATAATATTGTCTGCAACTTACATGTTTTATCAATATTTACTCATTAATAATCTCCCACATCAGTATATGTAGAAGTGTGTCACTCTTTTTAACAGCTGCATAGTATTACATGGAATGTAACCATTCCCTTGTTGGTAGACAGTAGGGTCTCTAACTTTTCACTCTTGCAGATAAACCTTCAGAGGACAGTCTGATGACATATGTTTGCAGGTATCTGGCCATGTTTATTAATAATTAAACTATTAGTTTAAAGATATCCTTCCCCGACACATGTACATGCCTACATAGCCCTATCCAAAGTATGAGGTTAATTTATAGAAAGTTTCTTAAATCCTTGGTTCCCCCCAATTACCTGCCCCTTCATGCTTAATTTGTTCCCAAGTTCGCTTTAAGAACTAAACATTTTTTTTCTCACTCCCTTAGCCGCCTTCTGCTTCAGGAGGGGACGCTGCCCAAAACTGGGAGTTGGCTGCCTGCTTTTCTTAACCTACATGTATCAGTCCATTTTCACACTGCTATAAAGAATACCTGAGTCTGGGTAATTTATAAAGAAAAGAGGTTTAATTGACTCACAGTTCCACATAGCTGAGGAGGCCTCAGGAAACTTATAATCATGGCAGAAGGCAAAGGAGAAGCAAGGCGCATCTTATGTGGCAGCAGGTGAGAACACAGAGGAAACGGACACTTTTAAACCATCAGATCTTGTGAGAACTCTCCCGCTATCACAAGAGCAACACAGGGAAAACTCCCCCAGGATCCACTTACCTCCCACCAGATCCCTCCCTTGACACGTGGTGATTATACTTCAAGATAAGATGTGGGTGGGGACCATAGCCAAACCATATCACTACACTTGCATTCAACCCTCTCCCTTTCCACTTGCTGCAGGCAGGAAGTTAAATCCAGCCAAATATCGTCAAAGACCCATAGAGTTTGGGAGATAGCTTTTGTACAAACTGAAACTCTTCCCTCCAACATGTCTGTGAGTGTATTAGTTTTCTGTGGTTGCTGTAACAAATTACCATAAACTTGGTGGTTTAAAACAAAGGAAATTTATTTTCTCACAATTTTGGAGGCCAAAAGGTCAAAATCAGTATCCCTAAGCCAAAATCAAGGCATCAGCAGGGCTGCATTCAGTTCAGAGGCTGGAGAGATAAATTTGTTCCTTGCTGATTCCAGCTTCTGGTGGCTGCCAGCATTCCTTGTCTTGTGACTGCACCCCTCCAACCTTCAAGGCCAGCATCTTCAAATTTCCCTCTTCCATCTTCAAATGGCCTCTCTGTGTGTCAAAACTCCCTTCACTGTTCTTTTATAAGGATACATGTGATTGCATTTAGCACTCCCCCTTCTCAAGATTCTTAATCACATCTGCAGCAACCCTTTTTCCAAGTAAAGCAACATTTACAGGTTCTAGGGATTAGGACCTGACATCTTTGGGGGACATGATTCAACCTAGTTTGATGGAGTTGTTGACCTCCTTTCCGATATATTTTACTGCTGGGGCACATTTGAGATTTCCTTTGAACCATTTGGAAGAATGTATTTTTATTCATAAGGGAGGCAGAAATAGATGTTATTTTGCTCTGTACATTGAAAACTGAGCTAGAAAGGTGAAGTGCCAGAGTCAAGGTCAGACAGAAAATCTCTGGCTTACAAGCTTCTTAAATTGGAGACTGTGTGGCATGAATTGCATGCACAACTGTAATGAGTTAAATTACAAACGTGCCTGTCTTCACTTTTCAGTTTAGAAATATTTAGCTGTATGAAAGTTTATATGCCCTAGCTAGAAAGCAGTTGAGAAGCTGTCTATTATACCTTCTTTCCTGCAGATCAAACCACATCCATGCCACAAATTTTTTAAACCTTCCTAGATGTGCATACAGGTGTTCTACTCTTGTTAAAAGCAATGGATGGTGCTAGGCAATATTAAGGGCATAAGGCCAGCAGAAGTGCACACCGCTTAGGCATTTAGCAGCATTCAAATACAAGGATAAGTTTCATGAGTATACATTTAACTGGCATTATGTCTGCTGCTTCAAACTCTTCAGTCTGCCCTGTAAAAAGCCTATTACAGTTTTGGACTTGGCCCTCCCCTTGCCATGTGAATGCTAATGTCTAATACCTCCATTTCCCAATTTCACAGCAGACCTGCATGCTCATAAATTAAACTGCATCGCTCAGCATTATCATGTGCACTCTAGGATTCAGTCCAAAATGGCCCAAACTGCTGCCTATTTCAGCAGAACTCCCTTTGGCCATTGCCTGTTAATACATTATAGAGACATTAGGACAGTGATTTGAGAGTGCAGATCAGGCAGGTAGAGAACATACTTCCCTGCAGAGAGGTCTGTCGGCAAATGGGAGTAGCTCAGGGGAATGATTGTAGGGAGATGTTGGCTGCCTCATTTTAGGATGGGGCCTACGTGGACTGCCCCACCCTGAAACAGGGGGAATGCATCTGACAGAGACTCTTATAAAAAAACTACTGAATGTGAATAGCTAAAGTTTAAAAGATAACAAATCAATTGAAAGAAGTAAAAGAAAGCCCAGACTATGGCTAAGTTTTGTCACTTTCTAAGCCAGTGATGGGGGTTTAAAAACATGCCACAATGTCCACTCCAGAAGCAGATTGCCAAGAACCAGACTGTAAAGGAAACATAGTGGTGCTTGGCTTCTCAACATAATACTAAACACCGATACTTTTAAATCACAACCATATCTGCACATGGTTTTTTAAAAACTCAAGTAATACAGAAGGGTTTTTAATGAAAAGTTGCAGCTCTGTCCCTACTGTCCCCCACCCCACCTACATCCCAAAGACAAGTTGCTTTAGCCTTTTGAGTCTTTATTTTGGAAGTTAAAAGCAACTTTAAATTGTATGCCACTGAGTCCCATTATGAAAAATAAAGATTTAACTCATTTATACTCTCTGCACCCTACCCTTCCTCCTTTCTCTCACTTTTGATGATTCTATTATGTTTATTCTTTAATTGGATACATTTTTACTTGAATAATACACTTCTATTGCTTGAGTCACAAATGGCCAGTTTGCCTATCCAATATCTGTTTCCCGCTTCTTCCTTACTAAAACCCAATTTTGTTGAGAGCAACAATGTGCCATCAAAAAAAAAAACTATACTTCTCAGTTTTCCTTGTGATAGTTTGCCTTGTTACAGTGTTCTGGCCAGTGAGATGTAAGTAGAAATTGTTGGGTAGGGCTTCAGGAAAACTCCTTCTAAAGGGGACTGACTCGGCAAGTAGGTTCCTTTTACCCTTCTCCTGTCTTTCTTCTTCTTACCTGGAGCACAGGTATGATGGCTGGAGCTGCAACAGCATTCATGTGACCATGAGATAATCTTGAGGGCAGCTGGAAGTCATATTCTAAGAATAACAGAGAAAAAACATCTAGAGTAGATCCTGGCAAATTAGTGACATCAGAGCTGCTGCCCTAACCCTAAACTGCCTATCTTCCTCAACTTCATTTTATGGGAGACAAGTGTAGGCCCTGTTTTGTCTAAGGCATTATTTTCCCCCACGTTTGTTGTTCACAATAAATCTGTGCCTCTCGTTCATCAACTTTAATCAGTATCTAGACTCCTCATGAGGTGAGAGGAAACTATTGGTGTTTTTGCCCTCCTTCCCATCATTCTCAAGCTACTGCTTCTGGTAGCTATATTTTTTTTATTATTATTTTTTATTTTTTTTGAGATGGAGTCTCACTCTGTCGCCCGGGCTGAAGTGCAGTGGCATGATCTCAGCTCACTGCAACCTCCGCCTCCCAGGTTCAAGTGATTCTCCTGCCACAACCTCCTGAGTAGCTAGGATTACAGGCACGTGCCACCACGCCCAGCTAATTTTTGTATTTTTAGTAGAGACGAGGTCTCACCATGTTGTTCAGGCTGGTCTCGAACTCCTGACCTCATGATCCACCCACCTCGGCCTCCCAAAGTGCTGGGATTACAGCTGTGAGCCACCACGCCTGGCCGTGAGCTGTATTCTTATATTGCCAATAATGGTAACATTACCTTTCTATTCTGTGATTACAAGCCACCTGTGCCTTTTCACTAGAATGACTCTAAAAGTTGAACACCATTAAATAGGATTTAGATTATTATGACCACATGGGTGTTCACTCCTGGGTCAAGTGTCCCTGGATCACTCAAAGAGAAATTCCTAATATGGGAGTCAAATGAACTTTTTTCTCATATTCCATCAAGGAGTTAAAATTATGTCACATTTTAATTTACATTATATTTGGACCATGTTATTTAAATAGCTGTTTGTCTTACTTGGATTTTTTGTTGTTATTGTTGAGAGAGAGATGCTTTCACTATATTCCCAGTTTGCCAAAACTCTCCAGCATTCACCTTTTTTCTTAGAGCTCCACATTTTCACACTCTGCCCTCAGCTCTTAACTTCTCAGCCTATACAACTTTCATTCTAGCTTCACCTTTCCCCAGAGTTAAATTACCTCTACTTATGTTGTTTTTCTTCCTTGTTTTGCTGGAACACATCCTCAAAGAACTTCTTAGAGTGACTGAGAGGTAAACTTTGAGTCCTTTCATATTTTAAACTGTATTTATTCTATTCCTGTACTTAATTGATGGTCTAGGTTTCAAGTTGCTTTCTCTCAGTATGCTGGTATTGCTCATTGTATTTTTGCATGCAGCATTGCAAATAAGAGGTCAGGTGCATGCCAGTCTTATTTGCATTCTTTTGCGAATTTTTTCCTATTCCCTAGAAATCTCAGAGCTGTTTTCCTTATTGTTAGCGTTCTTTTATTTCAGGCCAAATGTGTCATCAATTAGGTTGATGTTGGTTGCAGCTGTCACACCAACTAAACGACTTCGTGATAAAAAGGGTATTTATTGGCTTACATAATTGAAATGCCCTAGATGGGATGAGATGGGATTGACTTTAGGAATAGTTCTATCAGATATCTGGTACTATTTCTCTGATTCTCTTGGTATAGGCAACTGGGTAAATCATAAGACAACCGTGATAGAACAGAAAACAAGGAATCAAGGCAGAGGTTGACAAGCAATGCAATGGTATCGAAGCCTGGCATCAGAGAAGGCTTAACAAGGAGACCTTTAATTTTAAATGTTTGATTGTGATAAAATACACATAATATAAAATTTACCATCTTTGCCATTTTTAAGTGTATAATTTGGTAGTGTTAAGTGCATTGATATTGTTGTGTAAGCAATCTTCAAAACTTACCTCACAAAACTAAAAGTCTATACCTTTTAAACAATAAGTGTTCCTTCCCCCTGTCCTCCCACCCCCTGGCACCACCATTCTACTTTATCTTATTAATTTAGCTGTTGTATGTACCTCATATAAGTGGAATTATACAATAGTTATTCTTTTATGACTGGCTTATTTTTACTTAGCATGATGTCCTTAAGATTCATCTATATGGTAGCATACGTCAGAATTGCATTCCTTGTTAATGCTGAATAATATTTTGTTATATACATGCAACGTGCATTTTGTTTTTCCATTCATTTTGTTGATCCATTCTTCTGTTAATGGACACTTGGGTTCCTTCCACCTTCTGGCTACTGTGAATAATGCTGCTGTGAATAAGAGTATACAAATATCTGTTTGTATCACTGCTTTTAACTCTTTTGAGTATATACTTAGAAGTGGAATTCCTGGATCATATGGCAATTCTATTTTTAATCTTTTAAGGAACCTCCATACTGTTGTCTATAGCAGCTGCACCATTTTACATTCCCACCAACAATGCATGGGAGTTCCCATTTCTCTACATTCTTGCAACACTTGGTATTTTCTATTTTTTAGTTAACAGTCATTCTAACAGATAGGAGGTGGTTTCACATTGTGGTTTTGATTTTATTTCCCTAGCTATTAGGGATGTCGAGAATTTTTTCATGTGCTTGTTGGCCATTCATACATTTTCTTTAAAGAAATGTCTACTTAAGTCCTTTGCCCACTTTTTAATTGGGTTGTTTGTTTTTGTTGTTGAGTAACGGAGACCTTTTATGGACAGCCTCATATGTGCTGAGTGTTGGGGGGCAAAATTTAACAGAGAGAGATGGATGGAAAGAACATTCTAGGCAGAGGGTCCAGCAAGATCAAAGGCATGGAGGTGTCAGAGTGCAGTGTACATTCAGGTTTTTTCAAGTCGCCAAGCTGTGTCAGATCATAAGTTACAGGAGGGAAGCAGCCAGCACTAAGGCAGGAAAAGCAGGGCTGCCTCACCCTGTGAAGAGGGGGAGTGAGGACACTGCAGTGAAGGAAGCCACCCTATGGAGCCATCAAGAATGTGGAGATCATTCTACCAGATGCAGGGCTGCCCTCATCAATGTCCCCATAGTGCCCATGGGACACTGGATGTAGTCCAGAGGGGTCTGTTAAGAGGTTCTGGAGGCAGCTTTCCCTGAGGTTTAGTTCTCAGTGCCAACCAAAAATAATGTTCATTCAAAGTAAGTCACAGTGCCAACCAAAAGTAATGTTCATTCAAAATGGTTTCTGAAAAGTTCCCAGGGCAGCGCCACTGTGGGGCTCAACATACCATCCTTTCCTAGGCCCCATACACCAAGGCCTCCTCAGGCACAGGTGCAGTCTCTCTTCAACTGCAACCCACATGAAGTTGCTCCCTTGATGTTAGGGACCAAATTATGCAGAAGATACTTATCTTTGCACACTAGGATCACATTTGGCCCATGGAAGTGTACACACCATTAGAGAAAGGCAAGATCCGAGGCCTCTTGAGGTGTATCTCTTTGGATGCTTTGGGCCACACACCACCGAACACCTGACCAGCAGGAGCTTTACCAATAAAGGTATTTTAGTGTTTATGTAATAATAAGTCTGGAGAAAGGTAATACTGTACAAGGTTAATATAGTTCTCTAGGCCTTCCCTTTGTGGTCATAGGAGGGCTGTAGCAGCCCCAAGCATCATATCTCTACGCCACAGTTCCAGGGGAGGCAGGTAAAAGAAGAGACAGAAAGGGGGATTTCTCATCAGTGCTCTTTATCGTCTAGGAGAATATTTCCTGGTTTCCAGGTACTTTCTTTTGCATCTCATTGACCAGAACTAGGTCACATGCCCATGCCTAACCAATCACTAACAAAGAGCATGAGACTTCCATGGTAGGTGTGGTGCTGTGGTTCTTACGCCCCTTATCCCTGAAGCAAAACAAAATTGGTGTTTGTCAGCCAGAAGAAAAGGGAATTGTTGTGCTGCAAGAAGGACCAGCAGATTCTCCTGGGCTGTATCACACTTACTCTGGAACATCTGCTCATGGAAGACAGCGTAAATCATTTCATGTCAGCCTACATTTTATTTTATATGTAAATTGTTATTTTATTTATCGAGTCCAGCACATACAGGTGAATTCTCATGAGTTGGATGTCTGTGGGCTGAAGCTTCACTGTCTTAATTTTGGTGCTGATACCTTCATATGTCTTCCCTGGGCTTTATCCCAACCTCCAAGAGTGGAGTGTTCTTTAGTTCCTCTGGCCTAAGTATAACCTAGCTCTGCCTGTTGACCTTGAGGCCCAGGGATATGACTGGTCCCCTGGGGCCAGGCCCTTTCTTTCCTATCCTCTGGACGGCCTCTCTGTTCCAACTATAGAAAATGCTGTGCTTGTGGCATGCACACTCATAGATCAACATGTATCACAATGGCCTAGGAAAAGAGCCATCAGCTAAGATGTAGCATAGCAGTTCAATACATTAGTTCTTTGGAAATCACAGAAGCAAATTAAGCTTTTGCTGATTTTTAAATTCATACACAGCAAGGGAAGTCAACAAGTCCTCATCTCGTGGGAGGGAGACTGGTATGGGGTTAGCTGGAGGATTGTGTATAACTTACTGGCAAATGTGTCAAGCTTCTTGACACTTGTTAACCTATGCATAGGCTTTGGTGGGAACATGGACAGGACATGTTCTGCCAGTTGCAGTTGTGGATTCTGAAGCAATAACTGCAGGAAGAAACAAAATTAAGTTTGTCTGCTTAAGAATCATAGAGACTACAGTTGTTACTTATGCACTGCCCACCATTCTGGCCTAATTTCTAGCCAACACAATAGCGATTATGCATACCATTAAATATATGTTGGATGAACTCAGTTAAAATTTTTAATTAATCACAGCCTCAAATCTGACTCAGGCCTGCTCTGACTTCACAGATCACTGCCTAGATTTGCAGTTATCTGCTTATCACCATGGCAGTCTACGCATAGCTCAGTGAAGAAGAGAAGCTGGGCTGCTTGGCATATAATTTCTAGGAGGAAATTATGTTACATGAGATTGGAGAGAATGGCTCTGGACTTGGTTATGTTGTACCCAGTGAACGTATCAGGTGAACAGCTCTCCTTGGTCACCATGTCTCTTGCCTGCACCTCCCCACTGTTATTCATGGAGCCTCCACTGGCCTGTTCAACCTTCATGGAGAGCCTGGCTGAGTTTCCACCCTTCCCAGATATTTCAGGATCCTATTGTTATCCTGTTAGCTTAAGGAACTCAGTAGTAGTGGCAGCTTGTTTTCTCTTTGAGTAAATGAATGAACAAACAAGCTAAAACAAAGTGGCCTTTTTTGTTAGGATTTTTAGATTACATTTTAGGGCTGGTCCTAAGAGGATATGAGAACTTAGGGACAAGGCTGACAGTAGCATAGGGGAGATAGCTGTCACCCTATATTCCTCAGCAATTTTTCTTTCTCCTTTATCAGAATCTTCATTTCTTAAAACCAGAAAGCAACCTGGATGATCTGAGTTTTCCCCTGATCAGGCTGCTTTTTGCCCACTCAGGAGGAACACTAGCCCCTTCTGTCTGACCTCCTTCTGTTGACTGGAATCCACCACCCATACTGATGGTCATGGGATGATTTCTACTAGCATGTTCCTAGGACCCTTATGCATGCATAGTCTGAGAAAACCTGTCCTGCTGGTGCATGGGACTACAGAGTCCCACCGTGCACTGTCCTCACTGGGAAAGGGGTTCTCCTGATTCTGTTTCCATGTGAAGACAGCTGGACTGTGACTGTGTAGACAGTCACTTTTATCTGAGTTTCTTTCTGATGGAAATAAATTGTATTATGTATGGAAGGAGTGTGGTTAGGGCCTCATGAACTCTAGTATCTCCTCAACATCTTTCTCTTCTCAATTGTCCATCCATCTGTGGATTTCCTGGTTTACTAGAGGAAGTCCAGAATTGACTCTGCTGTCTGTAAAGAACCATAAAAGGTCTGAAATTTTACCGTACTTACAAACTAACAAGTTAACCTGCCGCTGTTTCATGGATGCTGGCAGAAGACATAAGACTCTTCCCTCAGAGACAAAATACTTTATTACTCATGGCAACAGCAGTAGCCAAATGTCAGCATTTTCTTGTGCCATTTTCTGAGCTACAGTTCCCACAGGAGGACATGACGATGGCCACACAATACCCATACTTGCAGTGGATTGTGTAATGGGAGAAGATCCCTGGGCTTCGGAAACCCAGTTATTTTATCAGGGACAATAAACATGTCTGTCTTTTGCTCCAAAGAGGGACATCATCTCATTATACTAGACAGTAACTCTGCCTGCCTTTGCCCCAGCAGGAGACAATATCGGTCTTCCACGGCTGCTGTTGGCTATTCAAATATCCATGAAAGAAAGTCCAGAACAATCAGCAGCCAATGCCTTACTTGAAAGACATGCAGAAACATGAGCAACCCATGGAGAATTGCCTCCCAACATTGTTTTTGTCTTGACCTCATCTATACATTCAATTTGATTATTCCACACACGTTTTACACCTACTCTGAGCAAGACCCTATCCTTGGAGCTTGGGATACAAAAATAAAACACATTCTTTGCCCTTAAGAAGCTCACTCTCCAGTAAGATAGATAGGCAATGAATAGAGAGTAAAGTAGGATGGGATGAGATGTAAGAGAGAAAGGTCTAAGGGGATGTGGAAGGCAGAGGAGAAGACCCAACTTGGCTTAGAAGGAATAGGCATTGAGAGCTTTGTAGAAGAGGTAAAGTCTAAGTGATGTAGTCATTAGCCTGGCACAGATGGTTGAGAATGAGTGAGCACTCAGGACAGGATGAAAGGCAGTTTGACAGAGCAGCCATAGGGAGGGGTTTGGAGGGTAAGTAGCAAGCCTTGGGGGAAAAGGTCATGACCAGGTAAGGGGCTCTGGATGACACCCTAAAGAATTTCAACATTATCCAGAGTGGAACTGATGGGGAAGGGATTAAGCAGGGAATCAGCATGTTAATGTTTGTGTTGAAAGATCCCTTGGGCAGCTATGCAGAGGATGGATCAGAGGTGAGACTGGAAAAAAGAGATGGGCTAGGAGTACATTCAGATCCAACTGAGAAATAATGAGTCCCAATCTAAGGCAGGGACTGTGCAGTTTGAGAGAGGGATGAGCAATAAAGATATTACAGAGGTGGAACTATCAAGGCAAGGGAGGGAGAAGAGCCACATGGCTGCCAGTTTTGTGATTTGAGCACTAGAAGGGCCATGGTGCCGTCCCCTGATGTCATTATGAATAATTGCTTCTGCATTTTGCTGCTACACAGGGAAGCCCCCAGGGCTGTAGATGGCACAGGATGCTTTCCCAACACTAAATGTGGCATATTGCCCACTGTTAGACTGCAGTGGGGGCCTTGGGATGGACCCCAGGTTGGGTATGGGCAGAGGCAGGGAGAGAATAGAGGAATCAAATATTACCTCTAAGGTGGGAATCAGGAATCAGGGTCCTTGGATAGGACTCAGCTAAGGCAGCAGAGAAGTTTATGGGGTTAAAACAAAATTTAAGTTTGGAAGGGAACTGACACCCCAGATTAGGAGGCAGAAATTCTCAAAAGGGAAAGCAAACTGGGTAAAGAAGTGCCAGATGCTGAAGGCAGTAATGGGGATGGGAGGGTGGACAAACCTGGGGCTCTGCTGTTTTGACTTGGGGAATATTTCTTCCACAGCTACCTGCTTCAGCCTAGATCCTGCCATGAAGTGGGCTGCCGCTCCCTGGCTCCCACTCTGATCCACTTTTCACTCTTACCTTGTCTCCCAATGAATAAGGTAAATATCTCTTATAGTCATCTTCCACTCTGCGTTAGACCCAGTGGGAGCCCTGCTCTCAGGGGTTTACAGTGTGCTAGGCAAGGAAAGAGTAGGGGCTCAAAAATATAGACTAAAAATATTTGTCTGTATCTAGACATATAGTATGTCACCTTTACAAGGTTAGAGGAGGGAGCTCTGACTTCCAGGTGGGCCTTGCAGGAAGCTCCACAGGAGAGTTAACATTCTAGCACTAAGAAATGGCCCAAGAAGCAGGAACATGCAGAAGACATGTTAGAGAATGGTAGGTGATCCCAGCTTGCCGATGATACGGAGTACTTGTAAGGAGTAGAGAAGGTGGGTGAGAGACAAGTAGGAGAGGTAGAGTGAGGCCAAAATCTCCATTTTCCATATGGGTCACTAAGGCTGAGACTGACCAATTAAGTCATATAGTAAGCACAAGGCTATTTGCCAGATATTTCTGGCTTTCTACCTTCAGCACATAGAGACCAATTGTACTTTCTAGCTCACTGTAGTTGCATGGGATCTATAGAGGTGACATGTGGCAATTTGGGGCCAAGCGTAAAGTTGCTGGTGAGGGACTTTCCAGAGCCTTCTTTTTCTCTACTATTGTGACTAACTGCATTCCATGTAGTGTCTGGTCTATCATCCTGAGTCATGGATTGAGGGACAATTTTGTCGATGACACAGAGCAGAGCCTTCAACCCGTGTGGAATGGGTATATATTATGAACATGAAATAAACCTTTATTGTTTTAAGCCACTAAGATTAAGTGTTGCTTGTTAGTGCAGCTTACCTGGCCTCTCCTGATTGATACACTTAGTCAAGGTAACTCGGTTAGGAAGTACTTGTTGGCTTTGATTCCATGTCTGTCTTGTCATCAAGCCAGTGTCAGGCAGATGCCCATGGACCTTTAGGGGCCCATAAGCAGGGTCAAGTCTGGAGCTGTAGATTTGGACATCACCTACACAAACGTGGAAGGAAATGGAAAGAAAGTAATAGAGATGTAGTCTGTGGGCTTTGGGGGTGAGGCTTCTTGCCCTCATGTTCTTTCTGTCCCACAGGTTTGTAGTCAATTCCACGTGGCCTATTGATAAGTAGGACATCACTGCTGCCTGCAGGGTCTGGTGGTTCAGAGATGCTGGCTTGAGTTTGTTGACAGCTGCACACTCATAACATTGCTAAAAACTTCATAAACTCTGATGTCTGGAAATAGCCCAAGTGATTTGAGGTTTTGCTCACTTGTAAATGTTTGAGTATTGTGTCCACAAATTGCAAATTGAGTAACTCAATTTTGAGGCACAGCTGTTATTTGGAAAAGACCCATCTAGGAACGCAAGCTCCTTGCAAAATAATTGTGCTTCATTTTTGTCAAGTATCAGAAAACCATTAAACTGCCAAGCCATATGGCAAATGCCCACTAGAAGCAGAGTGCAACAACGAGCCATAATGAATCTGTTTTGGGGGAGAAGTAGATGGGACAGCGTCTGGTTTTTGTGATCTACAGAAAAGATTCACTGCTGTACATTTCAGCCATCCAGAGTCCTGAGTAAGGATTTTTCCTCCCATGAAAAATTCCTGTAGCAAATTAAGTTATGGTAGTTTTTGTTTTTTCCTTAGGTGAATTTTTTCCCTTTCAAACAATGTCCATTTGAGTTTCTGCGTATAAAATTGACTTAATGGGGGCAACAGAAAGTTCTAAAAGTTTACATACTTTTCCATTTTTATATACTAGCCCAAGAAACATTCATTAAATATTGGCATAGCAGTTAGAATTAGGTTTAGCTGTGTATAATAGAAAAATGGAAAATAATGGTGGCTTTGAAGATCGTTTCTCCCCCAGGTAAAAGAAACCTGGAGGTAGGCAGCCTGGGGCTGGTATGAGAGCTTCAGGGTCATCGAGTCCTGGTTTTCTCTTGACCTATTCTTTGTCAAACCTGGAGTTGGTTCTTGTCCTCAGGGTCTAAGATAGCTGCCATACTCCAGCTATCACATTCCTGGTAGCAAGAGTAGAGAAGAGGAGAAAGGCATGCCTTTCCCTTTTAAGGACAGTGCCTGACCTAAGATCACTGGCCAGAGGCATGTGGCCTCAGCCTACTGCCAAAGACATTGGGAAAAGTAGCAATATGCCTAGCTGAAGGCAGGCATTCTGTGACTAAAGAGAATGGGAGAATGGATATTAAGGAGTCACCAGCAAACTCTATCCTACCAGAGGTCCTTGATGCTTGTTCTTCCTGCTAGAGTATAACCTTCTTGAGGACAGGAACAGATTTTATTTACTCCTCTATCTCCAAGGCACTAGCACAGTAGCTGGTAGGTTGTGTTTTTAATTTTCTGCTATTTGCATTCCTAACAGCAGACCCAAAACACTCCTCACCTTCTAACCCCCTTTTCTGCCTTCTTTGTCCAAGTTGACAGGTCAGCTATGATTTGAGGCATATTTATTTTTCATCATTAGAAAATGTTACTTCTACCAGAATGATATTAGACTGCCTGTTCCTGTGTTTTTCAATATTGACTCTAAATTCCAGAGACAAGAGATACTTAGAGGAGGATTGTTTTATTGGAGCTAGACAAACGACTACAGCATTGGTACTTGGGCTTGACCTTCCTCATCAGCACCCTTCAGTGGTGACATCTCCCAGGCTGAGCTGGTCTGAGTGAGCTGACTAATGGGTAGAAGGATGCCAAATGTGCCGAATGTCCAAGGGCTGGCAGGTCTTGATCATGGGTAACTAGAAAAATGGGAGGTCTTTTTCAAACAAGGTAAAGAACCGCCTGGAAGCTGGTATATGGAGTGGCAAATTATGTTTTAAAGACAATGAAAGACAAAGGAGCTAATATTTCTGGAGAACCCTCTATGGGCCAGGCACTGTGCTAGTTGGGTCACCTCCAGTAACCCTCATGAGAGTTCTAAGAGGTAGATATAATTATCTCCATTTTCTGTGTGGCTCACTGAGCCTTGGGAGGTTGATTGGACTCTTTACCAGAAAGCAAGCACAAACCCTTCCCTTCCAGGCATGTTGAAAGAATTAGCATTGATGTGTGTGAAGTTTTTAGCACAGTGCCTAGCCTATTACTCAATAAACCCAGTAGCAGTTACTCAGATGTACTTTATTGCAGCAATTGAAACTAGTTCCAAACTCATGAGTATGGCATTGCAAGAGATCTCATTCCACTCCTTGTGCTCCTTCAAATCTTTTGAAATTTCTCGAAACTGAAGAGTGGGCTGCCTGCTTTCCTGGGAGTCTCATAATGAGGATGAATGCTTAATTGACATGTTTGTGTCCTCCAAGGGGTGGCTGGCAGAGGATCCTCACACTGACAAGGAAGGCATGCTTTGCTTTTGTTTTTAGCAGCATTGTGTGCCCGTAGCGACAGCAGGTGAATCCAACAAAGTTAAAAGGGAAAAGTACTGGAGTTCGCATGAAGGTTGATTGCCCTGGAGAAGTCGACACACACACAGATGGAAATGGTTTCACCGAGTCCTGAAAAATGTGGTCGTCAGCCCCACGTACAAACCATGACTTGTGTTTTCTTTAAGATGAGGAGGCTGGTCAAGAGGTCTGTGTAATGAAAGATGTTTGTAGAATCCATTTCCATTCTGCCTGAAGCCATCTGCTTTATGTCTATAATAAACAGGGATGTTTTCAGCCACTTTCCCAGGCCTGGCCCGTTAGAAATGCTCACCGCAGGGAAAGGTAAATTAACTGCCTCCCAAACCATGAGCATTAGCACATTACATCTGCAGTGACGGCACTTAACCTTCCCGGGTCGCCTTCCTTACTGTGCCTCTGTGACGGCCTGTGACAAATGGGCTAAGGGGTGCACACTAGGTTAGAACTTAGTACACATGGAGTATTGGCCAGCATCACATTACATGGTGAGCCAGGTGAGATGTGAGCAGTGGAAGAGACCATATTCCAGGAGATGGAGGCTGCCTGGCCTTCTCCAGCCAGAAAGACCTGAGGGCAGCTGGGACCGTCCTGAGACTTTCTGATATACCCACTGTCCCTGAAACTTCCTGATGCACTTGAGTACTCTTTCTGAAACACAGACTGAGCAAGTCACATCGCTGTTTAAAATCCTTCAGAGGCTTCCTCCTTGCCCATAGGATAAAATCTAAACTCCATAGGCACCCAGGGTCCCTCGTGATCCTTCCACACTCTGCAGCTTCATCTTGAGCCACTCACACATCAGCTCCTGCCCACACGTGAGCCATACTAACATCTTTCAGCTCACCCCCCACCTTCAGCTGCTGTGTCTAGGCCTTTGCAGCACTATGCCTTGTGCCTGACACAGTGTTCGCTGTCTTCCCCAGCATCTCAATTCCCTCTCCATTCCTGCTGTAGCTGGAAAGTCCTTTCTGACAGCCTGCCACTAAAAAGTGTATTAACTTCCTATGGCTGCTGTAACAAATCACTGCAGCCATAGGAAACTCATGTGTGGCTTAAAACAACACAAATTTGGCCAGGCGCGGTGGCTCATGCCTGTAATCCCAGCACTTTGGGACGCCAAGGCAGGCAGATCAGCTGAGGTTGGGAGTTCAAGACCAGCCTGACCAACATGGAGAAACCCCATCTCTGCTAAAAATACAAAATTAGCAGGACACGGTGGGACACACCTGTAATCCCAGCTACTTAGGAGACAGAATCACTTGAGCCTGGGAGGCGGAGGCTGCAGTGAGCCGAGATCATGCCATTGCACTCCAGCCTGGGCAACAAGAGCAAAATACTGTCAAAAAAAAAAAAAAAAAAAAAAAAACCCACAAATGTATTGCCTTCAAGATTTGTAGGTCAGAAGTTTAAAATGAAGGGGTCTGCATTCCTTCTAGAGACCCTGGGGACAGTCATTTCCTTGCCTTCTCCAGCAGCTAGGAGCCGCTTGCATTGCTTGGTTCATGGCCCCTTCCTAGCACCTCTCTCTTCTCTGACAACTGCTTCTTTCATACATCTCTTTCTCTGTTTATGTAGCCCCGTTGCTGCCCTCTTTATGGGGGCCTTCACGATAAAACTGGGTAATCCAGACTACCCTCCTCATTTCAAACATCTTTATGTAATCACATCTGTAAAATCCCTTTTACCATGTAACATAACATATTCACAGGTTCCAAGGATTAGGACACGGTCACTTTCAGGGGCCAGTTATTCACCCTCTCACAGTGAGGTGTTAAGCCCTGAGCCCTTTCCCTGGGGTTATTGTCTGTTGAATTGTCCTTCCCATAGATGACTGGAAGCTCTTTGAGGGTGAGGGCTACATCTGCATTTCCTCCTATTGCATCCTACTGTCCAGTCGAGGGCCTGGCCACTAGTAGATGCTTAATAAGCAGTTGTTCACTGAGTAGTTGGCAGGCAGGGCAGTGCCAGAGACCTGGCTGTTGTGGAGAAACTGGATAGACTCTGAAAAACAGGGCAATGAGCAATGTCTAGGCAGTAAAATCTGGAAGGAATTGTCTGGACCGTCTTGGCAAATGGACAGCCATCAACCTCCAGTTCTCTAGGGCAGAGGGATAACCTCGGTGTCAATGTGCAGGAGGCCAGCATATCCCTGTTAACAGGATCATGGTGTTAAAGAGGGCCCAACAGGCAAGGATGTCTTTTTTAAATTTCAGATAGAGTTGGGTGAAGTGGGGCTTTGGGGAGAGATCTTGTGTACCTTCAGGGAGCCAGAAAGTTCACTTTATATCTCTAGAAGACTCATTCCACTGACTGGGACAGAACCAAAGAGAGGAGGTAGCCATCTGACAAAAATACTCGGTTAGAGATAGACACTGACTCTCTTGTTCATTCCACACACATTTCCTGAGTACTTATTGGTACCAGGCACAGTGCTAGGAGTTGAAAGGACCAAGATGAATTTAAAAACCACTCTCTAATCACTTGAGCCCAGGAGTTTGAGGCTGCAGTGAGCTGTGATTATGCCACTACACTCCAAACTGGAAAAAAAAGTGAGACTCTGTCTCTTAAAAAAAAATTAAAAAATAAAAACCTCTAAGAGATTATCTTCCATTTGGAGAAGAGCAACATGCATAAAAAGCAATGACAATTCTCTGGTGAAGAAAGAAAAAGGTGATAAAATGTGAAAAACAAGTACAGAGTTAGCATGACAGTGCGGGGCTATTGGGGGAGATACAAGGTAAATATTCCAGGGACAAAACCTTGAAGGCAGATTACCAGGGTGGCAAGGATGAGGATGGCATTTCAGGTGGTCATGACTGCATTTGCAGAAGCAGCATGTTGTGCTTGAGGAGTGGGACGAGATGCTGTCTGATGACTATGGAGTGGGAGGCAGTAAGCTGGAGAGGGGGCGGGAGCCCAAGGTAGAACCTGTTTGCCTTGTCTCCAGTTTAATGATAAATTCCAATAAGCCTGTACACCACATTCTCAACTTGTTAAATCCTTTAGCAGCAATTATTACTCTGTGGCCTCCATTAAATGCTTATTGACGAGAAGCCTTTCCCAGTAGCAAAAGTCTCCCTCACTTGCTCCGTCTCACTAGATATTATTAGATGATAAGGGCAGATGGGACACTTTTATGGCATGCATCTTGCCTTGTGTCTGATGAGACTGGCACTCAAATCAGAGCCAGTTTATTGTCCTGGTGGGTCTCTGGAGTGAGTCCATTTTAGCCCTATCACTGTATTTCTCTGGGTTTGGCTTGAGAGGGTACTTAGTTGAAGCAAATTGCAGTGTACAAATGGTACAGGTGCACTGACCCTGTTACTGATCCTGGGAATGTACACTCACTGTGTCCTTCAGCCTGCGATGTGGCCCAGACAGAGCACAGTCTCCATTAGAACAGTGTGGCTCAGTATGCCCACAGCAAAAAAAGAAAAAGCAAGAGAGGCACTTAATAAAGGTCATTTATTCTCCGTCTCAGCATCACATTTCATTGCTGTTGATGCCACCATTCAAACAAATGTTCTAATTTACAGTTTCTGGGAACTTTTGGAAAAATGGATGAGAGCCCCAGGTTACCTGAGATGCTACAGTTACATGTTTTAATGGTTCTAACAATGTATATTTTGTCAAAATGAAATAGAATTTTGAAAGACTTCATAATAGTTGTAAAAAACAGCCACCTTTTCAGTTACAGTCATCATGAGGCTGCTCTTGTGAATAGCTTGGCACACTTTGCAAATATCTCATTAAACCATCCAAACTCCCTGGGAAAAAGCTAGCAGCAGCTTGTTGACTGCTTTCTTCCCACACAGTAGGGGGGATTCCTGCTACCTCAAAGGAAGTATGAAGACACCACGGCCCACCTAGGCTGAGAGTTTTTCATCTTCACACTGTAGCTCAGAGTACACACCCTCCAGCCAGCCAGTGCCCTGTTTCAGTCTTCACTGATCCCTACTCTGGGCCAGGCTCTGTGCTTCGAGCTGAAATCCCAGGATGGAGAAAACACCACTTCCCTTCCTAAAGGGTTTACTGTCCAGTGGATAGGAAAGACATATAAGCAGGCTTTTTCAATAAAATGTGGCATGTGATTTATTAAAGGTAAGTCAGAGATGAGTTAACCTAAGCTAGATGTCAAAGAAGCTGTCTCAGCAGCCTTCTACCCTCCCAGCACCCAGACACTTGTATCCCCAACTCTGTGGCAGCCACGATGGATTAGTTAATCCAGTTTCCAATCCCCTTTCCCTTACTGTTCTCACTTGAGAGGCTGTCAAGCTAAATAGATGCCTTTCTAGCCTTTGTTGCAGCTAGAGTGGCCATGTAACCTAGTTCTGGCCAATGAGACAGAAGCAAAATCTACAGGAGGTTCTAAAAAAGCTCTTGTGTTCTTGATTAAGAGGAATAGCTAATCTGGTACAGCTTCTTGCTCCTCCTTCTTGCCTTTATTGAGGTTATGATGGCTGTAGCTGCAACAGCAATCTTGTGACCATGAGAGAGAAACTGAAAGAATTGCAGGTCATTGTTGAACCCATGATCTAATGTTAGGTGCCTACTTCCAGACTTTTTGTCACGTTAGAAACAAATGAACCTCTCTTTGTTTAGACCACTGAGGTTAGGCTTCTGGTATTTGCAGCTAATATATCCCTAACTGATATAGGTACCTAGTAGGTAATTGATAAATAGTGATTGAAGTAATAAATAATGTGATCATATGAATTGGGTCTTAACATATTGGGATGTGCTGGGGGGTTTTCTGGTTGGAGGAAACCAAAATAGCCTGTACAGAAGGTTGAAGCAGGAAGCCATGAAGATGTCACAAAGAAGTCCTAACAGGTAGTTCATTGTTGCTAGAATATAAAGTAGGAAGCTGGATGAAAGCCTGGAGAAGGAGATAACATGGGCCAAATTGAAACAGTTTCCTTTGATACAAGCAGGGTCCCAGGTTCCTATGACTAAGCACTCTACATGTTGCCCCCAGAACTGCAGGATTACAGCTAAGACCATCAGAGCAAGATGAACAATAAAGGCAGTAAATGCATTCTTCCTGTTGGTTGCTGTATTATCTATTACTGCATAACCAATTACACCAAAATGTAGCAGCTTAAGACAACACATTTATTTATTATCTCACAGTTTCTGTGGGTCTTGAATCCAGATATAATTTAACTTATAAAACCTGTCTTATAAAGCTTCAGTCAGTGTTCGCAGGATTGCAGTCACATCTGAAAACTTGACTGGGGAAAGATCATGCCCACACTCATGCACATAGTTGTTGGAGATCCAGTTCCTCACTGGATGTTGGCCGCCAGAGGTCTCTCTCACTCTCTGGGCCCATGAGCGTCTCCATGGGGCAGCTCACAGCCTGCCTCCTGGCTGCAGCAGGGTGAGCAAGTGAGAAAGCAAAAGAGGTGAGCAAAAAGGAAGCCAGAGGCCTTTGGTAACCTTAGTTCAGAAGTGGTAACCACTACTGCTGTATTCTGTTTGTTGTAAGCAAGTTTCAGCCTATACTTAAGGGATGAGATTACTAGTGAATTCTAGAAGGATCACTGGGAGCCATCTTAAACACTGCCTACCACAGAAACACCACCATCTCCTTTCTCCTCCTGCTCCACCAGGGTCAGCAGTAGCAGCACCTTTCTCACCATTGTTGTCATCATCACAACCACAGTGATTGTTTATTAAACGCTTCTTCTGTATCAGGCATTTTCCATATGTAACTATCCTCACTATAACCTTGTAAGAGTAAGTAACTTATCCCCATCTTGCAGGTTAGAAAACTGAGGCTCAGAGAGGGTCTGTGGTTTGCCCTAGGCCTCACAGCCAGTGAGAGGCAGAACTAGGGGTCACCCAAGGCCCACCTCGAGGAGGCAGCATCTCAGAGGCAAGAGAACCGTGTCTGCCAGCCAGTCCTGGAGCCTGGGCTGTTTCCTTCTCACCTTTAACCTCAACAGAGTGAGGTCAGAGGGTAGGCTGCACCTTCTCAAAATGCTTGGGTCCCAGATAAAGGACAATATGTGAGATCAGAATACAGTCTGCACATTAGATAATAGTCCAGTAACAATGTTGGTTTCCTGATTTTAATCATTGTTCTGCAGTTATGTAACAAAGTGTCTTCATTCTGAGAAAACACATACTGAAGTATTTAGAGGTAAAGAGATTTTATGTCTATGACTTACTCTCAAACATTTCAGGAAAAATATTTATAAACAGGTATGTACGTGTGTGGAAAGAGAGTGAATGATAAAGCAAGTGTGGTAAAATGTTAACACTGGGGAATCTGGATAAAGAGTATAAAAAATTTTGTATAAATTTTGTAACTTTTTTTCAATAAGTCTAAAATTGTTTAAAAGTAAAAAGTATTTTAAAAGTGCTAATCTACTCTAGGACCTTGTGAGATCTATTAGGACTACCAGAAATGACACTGTGGGGATCTTCTAGCCCTCCTTCTGATCCCAGGGTGATCTGTCAGAGCCCAAGGAGGATATAGAAGTTCAGAACAGAACATGGGTTCTGGGATCAGGCTGCCGGGGTTCCATTCCTGGCCCAGTAGCTTCTAAGGTCCCTGAGCTTTATGAGTAACCACTCAGGGTTGTTAAAAAGGACTTGGCAAGAGAAGGATATACCTTGGCATAGCACTTGGCGTACTTCATGGCCCATGGCAAACCCTCCTTAAATGTTGTTTTAATGGCCTCCTCAGTCATCTTACAAGCTGAGAAGTAATGGTCTGTGTGTGGTTTAGAGAGACTGATCTGGATAATTGTCTCAGTGCTAACTCCCTGACATGAGCTTTTGTCCCCATAAAAGCAGGGTGGCCACTGCAACGGGTGTGGATGTGCCGGACAAGATGAAGAGCCGAATCCCTGTGGTTCTCCTGGCCTGTGGCTCCTTTAACCCCATCACCAACATGCACCTGCGCTTGTTTGAGGTGGCCAGAGATCACCTACACCAAACAGGTCAGTCAGGGGGCCCTGAGTCCAACAGAAGAACTGGTGGGTTAGGCTTCATGGGGCTTTTCTGACTGCTGACATCACTATTAAAACAGCTCAGTTTATTTATTCACAGCATAACTAGAGGCATTTTTTTTCCATCATATTCAAAGGGTTGATGCTTATAGTCTTGTGACATGTATACAAGTCATACCCCTTGCCATAGAGCTGAACACATCTCAAGGTCTGCCCTCCCTGCCCACCTCACATTGGCAATGAATGACAACAGGCCCTCTATAGAACCTGTGCCACAATCAGGGCATCCTTTCTGGTACTCCCAATATCTACCTACACAGCCAGATGAATAGGTAGCATGTGCCTTAGAAAGCTCCTGATACTCTTCAGAGGGTAAGCAAATGCTTGACAACGGGCATTTTGACATTTTCTCATTTTAAAGAATATATCTTAGATAATTACAAATTAATAATCTTGTATATAGGGCATTTCCAATACAGATGGCATGACTTTGACAGAAATATTTAATCAGCTGAAAATATATAATCTGAGAATATTTCATCTCCTTGACTTTCTATTTCATTATTAAAGGAGTAAAGTGACATTTATAATCTGCATGATTGTTTCTAAAGAATGTAAGTAACGTATCTGTTGCTATCAAGTATATATGAAATTATTTACTTGTATATTTATGAATGTATTATGTATTCATATATGTATTTTGTGTTTCTATATTGTTTGTAAAAGTTTGCCTTTAAGGACATTGTTTTTATACCAGAATCAATTCCTATTTACTTTTAATATAGCAAATAGTATTTGAGTAATGTGGAAATCATTTCTTCAAAGAAATAATGCATAAGTATTAGTTTATTTTAAAGGGAATATCTTTATTTTAAAAACATATTCTTATTTAAAAAGTGCAAGTGTCTATCCTTGATAAATAAATAGCTTAGTAAATAATAGGAATAAAAAATATTCAAACAATTCATTAAAACTAGTTGGTGGGCATTATTAGACAGTATACCAAAGAGAAAGTATAAATGGCCAACAAATGTAGGGAAAGATGCTTAAAATCACTAATAATCAAAGAAAGTGCAAATAAAAATGTGATAAACTACACAAAGTGATAAGCACCACCATGAGGGCATCTGCTGTGACTGCTGGAACACCACAGAATTGCCACCATCTGCCACTGGGCTTATAGTTAGTGCTCAAAAAATATCTGTTGCAGGAGTAAATAGTTTTAGCCTATGAGACTGGCAAAGATTAAAGATGGACAAAATTCAGTGCTGGCAGAATAAAGAAGCACTGGTAGTAGTAGGACTGTACTGGTAGTAATAGGATAAATTTTGAGGACAATTTGGTGTTCTGTGACAAAAGATTTAAAGTCTCTACCCATACTCATAATGAAGAGAAAAAGGAACCAATGGAAACCAAATCAGATTTGATGCAGATGTTAGAATTAGCAGACAAAGACTTGAAAACAGTTATTATAATTACGTGCTATATGTTCAAGTTAAGCAGAGATATGGAAAATATAAAAGGACCCAAATCAAACATCTAGAATTAAATACTACAACCTGTGAGATGAAAAATACACTGTAAACAATAAAAAACAGATTAGACATTACAGAAGAAAAGGTTAGTGAACTTGAAGATATAATAATAGGAACTATCTAAAAATACAGGAAGAAAAAATTTTAAAAAAGAAAGAATAACAATGAGATATGGGAGAACTTGAAGCAGCTTAATATACTTGGAATTGGAATCCCAGAAGGAGAAAACAAAGGAAGAACTAGAAAAAATATTTGAAGAAATAATGACTGAAATTTCTCCAAATTTTATGAAAACCCACAGATCCAACTATCTGAACAAACTCCAAACACAAGAAACATTAAGAAAACAACACTGAAATATATAATAATCAAATTTCTCAAAACTGGTAATAGTCAAAAGCAACCACAGAACAAAAATAAAGATGACAGCAGATATCTTGTTACTGAATTTACCAAAAAAGAATTTAGTGTAATAACATTGTTAAAGAACTGAAAGAAAATACCGTTGACCTAGAATTCTATATCCATTCCATATCCAGCAAAAGTATCTTTCAAAAATGAAAGCAAAGTAAAGGCATTTTCAGATACGCAAAAGCTGAAAGAACTCACCACCAGCAAACTTGCATTACAAGAAATACTAAATTCTTCAGGCAGAAGGAAAACAATACCAAACAGAAGCATGGACCAACACAGAGGAATACAGAGCATTGGAAATGGTAACCACATGGGGCAATTATGTAATATTTCTTATTGATTAATTTTCTTTAAAAGGTAATTAACAGTTTAAACAAAAGTAACAATACACTGTGGGATTTATAACCTATGTAGAAGTAAAATATATGATAACAGTAGAATAAAGGCTGAGGGGGTAAAAGGGAATATACATAAAGTGGTATAACATCACTTAAAGATAGACCGTAAGAAGTTAAAGATATGTTTTAAACTCTAATGCAACTGTTAAAATGAAGCAGTTATGGTTAATAAGCATACAGAGGAAGTAAAATAGAATTGGAATATACTCAGTTAATTCAAAAGAAGAAAAAGAAGAAACAGGGAACAAAAAACAGATGAGACAAAAAGAAAACAACATAAGAGATTTAAACCTAACTATATCAATAATCACATTAAATATAAGTAGCCTAACGACTTCTGCAAAAAGGCAGACTGCCAGATTCAATAAAATAAGCAAGACCCAACTATAAACAAGAAGCATACTTTAATTAGAAACCCAAATAGGTTAAAAGTAAGAGAACAGAAAACTGTCCTATGCTAACACTAATTAAAAGAAAGCTGGAGTGGCTATAGTAGTATCAGAGAAAGTAGATTTCAGAGGAGTGAATATTACGAGGGATAAATAAGGTCATTTAATAATCATAAAGGGGTTAATGCTTTAAGCAGAAGTAATACGCTTTTTGCACTTAGTAATATAACTTCTAAATATATAAGAAGCAAAACTTATAGAATTGCAAGGAGAAATAGACAAACCCACATTTAGAGTCAGCTATTTTAATGCTCTTCTCAGTAATTAATAGAATAAGCACACAGAAAATTAATAGAAGACTTGAACAACACTATTAAACAATTTGACCTAATTGACATTTATAGACCACTGCATCCTACATCACAGAATACACATCCTTCCCAAGGGCACACAGAACATTTACCAAAATAAGCCATATTCTGAACCATAAAACAAGTCTCGGCCTGGTGCGGTGGCTCACGCCTGTAATCCCAACACTTTGGGAGGCCAATGTGGGTGGATCACCTGAGGTCAGGAGTTCGAGACTAGCCTGGCCAACATGGTGAAACCCCATCTCTACTAAGAATACAAAAATCAACCAGGTATGGTGGCACGCACCTATAATCCCAGCTACTCAGGAGGCTGAGGCAGGAGAATTGGCTTGAACCTGAGAGGCACAGTTTGCAGTGAGCCGAGATCATGCCACTGCACTCCAGCCTAGGGAATGGAACGAGACTCCATCTCAATTAAAAAAAAAGTCTCAATAAATGTAAAAGGACTGAAGTAATACAAAGTGTATTCTCTGACCACAGTGGAATTACATTAGAAATCAATAACAGAAAGATCGCTGGAAGATCTCCAAATATGGAAATAAAATAACATACTTCTAAAAACTCATGGGTCACAGAAGAAATCAAAATGGAAATTAGAAAACATTTTGAACTCCATGAAAGTGAAAACAATATATAAAAAATTTAGGATGCCACTGAAGTAGTACTTAAGGAGAGTTTTATAGCACGAAATATTATATTAGGAAAAAAATGGTCTCAAATCAATGATTTGAACTTCCACCTTAATAAACAAAGGAACAGATGAAAAACAAAATAAGCAGAAGAAAGGAAATACAATAATGTGCCACACTATGACATTTCAGCAAATAACAGACCATATGTACGACAATGGTCTCATAAGGCTGTAATGGAGTTGAAAAGTTCCTATTGACCAGTGACGTTATAGCATCATGGCTCAAGGCATTACTCGTGTTTGTGGTGATGCTAGTGTAAATAAACCTACTGCATGACTAATCATATAAAAATCTAAAAAGTCTACCATAGGCCAGGCATGTTGGCTCACACCTGTAATCCCAGCACTTTGGGAGGCCAAGGCGGGTGGATCATGAGGTCAAGAGATCAAGACCAGCCTGGCCAAGATGGTGAAACCCCATCTCTACTAAAAATACAAAAATTAGCCAGTCCTGGTGGCACACGCCTGTAATCCCAGCTACTCAGGAGGCTGAGGCAGGGAATTGCTTGAACCTGGGAGGTGGAGGTTGCAGTGAGCCAAGATCGAGCCACTGCACTCCAGCTTGGGTGACAGAGCGAGACTCTGTCTCAATCAATCAATCAATCAATAAGTCTAGCATATACAATTATATACAGTACATAATACTTGATAATGGTAATAAATGACTAAGTTACTGATTTATGTATTTACTATACTTTTATCCTTAGAGTCTATTCTGTTCGTTTAAAAAAAAAAAAAAAAAAACTCACACCTGTAATCCCAGCACTTTGGGAGGCCGAGACGGGCGGATCACAAGGTCAGGAGATCAAGACCATCCTCGCTAACACGGCGAAACCCCATCTCTACTAAAAATACAAAAAAACTAGCCAGGCGTAGTGGCGGGCGCCTGTAGTCCCAACTACTCGGAAGGCTGAGGTAGGAGAATGGCGTGAACCCGGGAGGCGGAGCTTGCAGTGAGCCGAGATCACGCCACCGCACTCCAGCCTGGGCGACTGAGCAAGACTCCGTCTCAAAAAGAAAAAAGAAAAAAAAAGTTAACTGTAAAAGAGCCTCAGGCAGCTCCTTCAGGAAGAATTCCAGAAGAAGGGATTGTTATCATAGATGAGAGCTCCGTGCATGTTTCTGCCCCTGCAGACCCTCCAGTGGGACAAGATGTGGAGGTAGAAGATGGTGATATTGATGATCCTGATCATGTGTAGACCTAGGCTAATATGTGTGTTTGTATCTCAATTTTTAACAAAATTTACAGAGTAAAAATTTAAAAATAAAACTTATAGGATAAGGATATGAAGACAAATATTTTTGTATATCTGTACAATATGTTTGTGTTTTAAGCTAAGTATAATTACAAAAGAATCCAAAAGTTTAAAAAGTTGACAAGTTTATAAAGTAAAAAAGTTATAGTAACCTAAAGTTAATTTATTATTGAAGAAAAATATTTTTTAAAATTTAGTGTAGTTTAAATAATGTTATAGGAGTCTACAGTAATATTGTAGTCTTTCACATTGACTCACGCCTTGACTTACCTAGAACAACTTCCAGTCCTGCAGGCTCCATTCATAGTAAGTGTCCTATAAAAGTATAGTGTTTTTATACATATTTTGAGACAGAGTCTCGCTCTGTCACCCAGGCTGGAGTGCAGTGGCGTGACCTCAGCTTACAGCAACCTCCACCTCCCGGGTTCAAGCGATTCTCCTGTCTCAGCCTCCCAAGTAGCTGAGACTACAGGCATGCACCACCATGCCTGGCTGATTTTTTGTATTTTTAGTAGAGACGGGGTTTCATCATATTGGTCAGGCTGGTCTTGAACTCCTGACCTTGTGGTCAGCCTGTCTCGGCCTCCCAAAGTGCTGGGATTACAGGCGTGAGTCACCGTGCCTGGCGTGTTTATCTTTTATACCATGTTTTTTACTGTACCTTTTCTGTGTTTAGATATGTTTAGAACATTTCTCAAAAAAAAAAACAACATATACAAACAGCCATCAGGTATATGAAAAACTGCTAAACATTACTAACGTCAGAGAAATGCAAATCAAAACCAACATGAAATATCATCTTACCCATTCAGAATGGCTATTATTAAAATAACAAAAAATAACCAATGTTGGTGATGATGCAGAGAAAAGGGAACTCTTGTAAACTATTGGTGAGAACGTAAACTGGAACAGCCATTATGAAAAACAGTATGGAGATATCTCAAAAAACTAAAATTATAATTACTATTTAATTCAGCAATCCCACTACAAGGTATCTACCCAAAGGAAAAGAAATCAATATATCAAAGGGATACTAGCAATCACATGTTTATTGCAGCACTAGTCACAATAGCAAAGATATGGAATCAACCTAAGTGTCCATCAATGGATGAATAGATAATGAAAATGTGGTGTATATATACATAATGGAGTACTATTCTGCCATAAAAAAGAATGAAATCATGTCATTTACAGCAACATAGATGGAACTGGAGATCATTATCTTAAGTGAAATAAGCCGTACACAAAAAGATGAATATTACATGTTCTCACTTCTATGTGGGAGCTAAAAAATTTGAACACTTGGAGGTAGAGAGTGGAAAGATAGTTAACAGAGACTGAGAAGGGTGAATTGGGGAGGAAGTGGAAGGATGAAGAGAACTAGGTTAAAAGGTACAAACATGCAGTAAGATAAAAGGAATAAATTCTGGCCAGGCGTGATTACTCATGCCTGTAATCCCAGCACTTTGGGAGGCCAAGGTGGGTGGATCATTTGAGGCCAGGAGTTCAAGACCAGCCTGGCCAACATGGCAAAATCCTGTCTCTACTAAAAATACAAAAAATAGCTGGACATGGTGGTGCACACCTGTAATCCCAGCTACTCGGGAGGCAGAGGCATGAGAATCACTTGAACCTGGGAGGCTTGCAGTGAGCCCAGATCATGTCACTGCACTTCAGTCCAGGCAACAAAGCAAAGCCCTGTCTCAAAAAACAAAATGAAACAAAATAACAACTCAATGAAAAACTGGGCCAAATATTTGAACAGATACTTCACCGAAGACGACATATGGAAATGACTTCTCATAGCATTAGGGAAATACAGATGAAGATCACAGTGAGATACCACTGCACCCCTATTAGAATGACTAAAATTAAAAACTGATTATACCAAGTATGGCTGAGGACCTGAAGCAATTGGAATTTTCATACACTGTTGGTGGGGATACAAATAGTGGAATGACTGTGGAAAATAACTTTGCAGTTTCTTAAAAGTTAAATATGGCCAATTGCATGACTCATGCCTGTAATCTCAACACTTTGGGAGGCTGAGGTGAGAGGATGGCTTTGAGGCCAACCTGGGCAACATAGAAAGATCCTATCTCTACAAAAATTGAAAAAAAAATAGCCAAGCTTTGTGGTACATGCCTGTGGTCCTAGCTACTCAGGATGCTGAGGCAAGAGGATTATGTAAGCCTAAGAGTTCAGAACTGCAGTGAGTTATGATTGCACCACTGCACAGTGTCATAGATGACAGCTTCATGCATATTTCTGCCCCTACAGACCTTCTAGTGGGACAAGATGTGGAGGTATAAGACGGTGATATCAGGACGACAGACTGATATCCCGTCTCAAAAAAAAAAAAAAAAAAAAAAAAAAAAAAAAAAAAAAAAAGGAAGTTAAATATGCATTTACTATATTACTATATGATTCAGCCATTCTATTTCTATTTACACAAAGTGTTGTCTTTGTTGTGAGATTTACCAGAGAGCAGGGCTTGTACTCTACTTTGTAGAATATGCTGCCTCTCAGACAGGTCTACCTACACAGTGTTATTAAAACACTTGATGCACATGCAGGCTCTCCTTTAGCCTCAGGAGAAGCTTCAGCATGGCCCAGTGAGGTTTCACAGGGTACTCCTGGTCCCCAAACGCCATGATAACCATGGCATGCATAGATAATTGATCACATTGGATACATTATATGTTTATATTATATATAATTTCTATCATTTGGAATATTAGTAGGTAGAGGGGTTTTCGTCACATATGACCTCAATCACCCTCTTGCCTTTATTTTCAGTCCTCCCTCCATGGAAAGTACTTGGTCATTTTTGAAAGTTCAGAATGGACTCTTCTGCCTATGTTGGTGTTATACATTGGGTTGCCACCTTTCAACATTCCACAGATATTTACTGCATCTTCCAGTCTCTATTGCTGAAAATAGAGTTGGTTAAATTGCACCTCCTACCCAAAAGGATTGCACAGCATAGGTGGTGAGAGACCTACCACACGGTAGCAGGTGATTGTGGCACTCGGTGCAAAGGAAGGGCATCTTCCACCTGCAGTTGGGGAAAATGCCCGGGAGGAGGTTTAGCCAGGCATAGTTTAGGCAGCATATATACAGAGAAAGCAGCATGGGTAAGCCGGCAATGGAGGAGAATCACGTTCCAGTGCATAGGAGAAACAAGGCTGACAAGATGGGGAGGACTCAGGCCTAGAGATGAGGCTGATAAAGCAGAGTGGACCCCCTTGCCACCATGAGAGTATGTGGAGTGAATTTTCCTTCTCTGCACAGCCAGACATCACCCACTGCTACCCACAGCCAGCTGATCTGTGCACCGAGCCATAACCCGACCCATCTTCTTTCCAGGGACAGATAATTTAAACAGTGCCTTTATTCTCCATCTGAATCAACTCATGATTAAGGCTGAATGAAAATTTGGTCCCAAGCTTGCTTTCTTTTCTTCATTAAGAAAACTAAATCTCTCTGCTGTGGGTGTATTTTCACTAAAACAATTCACAATTTCCATTCAATATTACATGCATATAAATCAAATTAAGCACGCTGAAGCAATTTGTTTAGTAACTTTAAATAGAAATTAATAGTGTCTTCCTGGTTTGCTGCAGTAGCACTAACTCCTTATTGGCCTTGCACTCTTTCCCCCTTTCAAAACATTCCTTCTTCAAACTACAATTGTCCTCCCTTCGTTGATGTCTTCCTTTTCCTCCTGAAATAAAAACATAACCTTAAAAGCTGACAGAGGCACTATAATATATCGAAACTTTTAACCATCTTTAGTCCTGTGATAACAGACCCCTTTATGATGAAAAAAGTGTACATTATATAAAAAGGAACTTACATCTGTAGATATCATTGTTAATAATACACTACCAAAGTCATCAGTGCTCAAGAGATAAAATGTTGAACTCAGCTGTTTTTCTCACACTCCTTTACTTGAAAGAACGTTTGGGAATTAGATATGGGCTGGTACAATTGTGTGTTATCTGTGGATTTTCTGTACTTTATACTGTGGTTCTTTAATGGGCACATCTTTGGCTTGTGTCACGTGCTATGCAAGTTCTCACAGAGAAGATTCTCAAAGGCTTGATGGATGAATTTGTGTAGTGGATGTAGGTGGTTTTAAAAAGTTCATTTGGAATTTTTATTCCTATTTTGCTTATTTTTGACAGAAAATGATTCAGCACAACATATGACTAGTCAGTAGCTTTGGACATACCTAAAGCATTCATTGAATATGTAAAGAATTTGAGCCTACATTTCTCTTAAGATGTTGGATGTATTCCCAGTTGTAAATGCTTGTTTTCCCAACATGTAAGTTTGTTCCCCAACAAACTTACTAATAGAGATTGAATTACACTTACATTCTGTTTACTTTAGTTTGTTACTTCTAATCAATATAATTTAATTATTGGCCTATATTTCAGCAATAATCCACTTGTGTTTATTTTAAATTGAACTTTGTCAGTTAATATTTAGTTAACAACTACTTAGCACTTGTTTATTTTCTGTGTTTAACAAACACTTATGTCATCCTTACTGTTTACCAGGTAATGCTCTAAGTGCATTACATGAACTGATTTAATTTTCATAACAGCCCTACCAGGTGGGTACTGCTATTCTCCCTATTTTACAGATGAGGAAGCTGAGGCTAAGGCTCAGAGACATTGAATAACTTGCCTGAGATCACACAGCCAGGAAGTGGTAGAGCCAGTTTGCCTCAGAGTCCGTGCTCATAACCACCAGGCCATGCAGCCTCCATTCATTCACCTTATCTCTTATCGCGTGTCCATCTGTGCTGGGTGTTGTACTCGATGCAAGGATACATGGGAGCAGAAGTAGCCCCTGTGGTTCTGGAAGAGACAAACACTAATTGAATCCCACAGAGACAAAAATTACCAAGGTGACATATACCACTCAGGGGACGCTCCCAGTGCCATCAGTGTGAACAGTATGACATTCTAATGGAGACAGAGGGTCCAGAGAAGATTTCTCTGAGAATGTTAAGGACTGAGCTGGAGGAGAATGATGAGGTATTTCTTAAGTTAAAGATGAAGTTCGCTGGCATCAGAGGATTCAGAAAAAGAATATTCTTGGCTTAAGAAAGTGCATATGCAAAGACTCTGTAGTGGAAGAGAACGTGGCCACTGAGGAATGACCAGCAGGCAGGGAGCAAAGGAACATGTTGCAGTAGGTGAAGCAAGAGACACAGAAAGAGGCAAACCATGAGAGCCTTGCAGGCCATTTGTGAAAAATGTGCTTTTTAATCCTAGAGCTGTGAAAAGATGAGAATATATGCGCCCACCCTGCAACACATACACACACAGAGAGAGAAGAGTGGGTGAAGAAAAACCAGTTCAGAGGGAGTTGAAGCAATATTTTTGATGCGAGGGTGACGATGGCAATAAAGACATGTTGACAGTGGAAGGTGTAATTAGAAGGTAAAATTGACCTGGTAATGGATTGAATGTGAGGAAGAGAGAGTGCTACCCACTAGAAAGAGAGAGTTCTGAAGGAGGACCAGACCTGGGGAATAGACAAGTTTACCTTCACACATGCCGAGTTTGAGAGACCTATGAGAATACAGGACTGGAGAGAGACATTTGCGAGTGACCTGTAGGTAATAAATGAAGGTATCCATGGGGTAAATGAGATCACAGAGACAGTGAGAGAGAGTTGTAAGGAGAGATGAGCCCTGAGGAGCCCCAGGCTTTGACAGCCTTACAAAGGAGAATCAGCTTACACAGAAGTTCAAGAAGACCCAAGAAATAGGAGGAACCAGAGTAGTTTCTGCCACAGAAGACAGGAAAGATGAAGGGTCCCCAGCATTAAGTATTAAGAGTTTAGTATTGGAGTTAGATGAAGACTGAAAAATCACATCTGTGCAGTTCAGCAATGTGATGTCTGGGAGAATGGCTTTGTTGGTGATATCTGGGAGAATGGCTTTGTTGGTGATATCTGGGAGAATGGCTGTGTTGAAGCAGTGGTATTGACAACTGGATTGGCTATGCATTCAGGAGAGACTAGGAGAAGAGGAGATAGAGGTGGCTAGTAGCAACAGTCCTCTTGTGAATGGCAAGGACCCAGGTAAAGTGAGGTCAAATGTACAAGAACAAGGAGAGATTATTTGTCATAATGACAAGGGGAGCCATTTGAGGCAAGCAGCCCTGGGGAAGCATACATGCCCTGTCCAAAGGGGAGAGTAGCCACACCTTCTAATTCCTCACAAGAAGCTAGAAATAGGAATTTTCATGTTTGAGAGATTGTTGATGGCTGCATTGCTTGCAACTGCAAAATATGGAAAACAAAATATTAAACTCTAAACAAATATTCTACTCTAGTAAGTAGATTTCTTTTTCCTGATATACAGGGTAGCAATTCTGAAACTACTTTCTGTGTATACTAGCATTGAGCAATAAGTAAATATCTTATAGATAATGGAAGTCAAGCATTTCACTGTTGGAGAAAGAAGCTACAAATGCGGACAGAGAGAAATTACAAATGTCCTGTGATATGGGATTGGAATTAAAGGTATCAGGGTGAACTCATGAATAGATAAGATAAAAAGGATAGATACAGTGGGTGGATGGGTGGATAGATGGATAAATGGATGGATGGGTGGGTAAGTAGGTAGGTGGGTGGATGGATAGATAGATAGATAGATAGATAGATAGATAGATAGATAGATAGATAGATAGAGTGGATATTTATATAGATACACATACAACTCTATCTTAGCCCTGTCTGCTGAGAGGGCCTAGAACTAGTTATACCCCAGTAGCCATAATATAAACTAGCATCCTAAGTTTGGCTTCTAAGCACCATTTTGTACTAAAAGAGCTCCTTAGAAAAATGGTTGAATCTGGGGCTGGGGATAGAAAACACAAGATAAACTTGGAACATTTTGTGGTACCAAAAAGTAAGGAAGTGTTCAAAGAATGGCACATGTCAAAGGGACAGCACAGCCAATGTAAGGTCTCCCACCAATAAAAGCTGAGGACAACTTGAACATAAAAACAAATAAGGGATTATAACTAATTTCATACATTTATAGTCTATGAGTCTAAACTGATTTAAAACCAATAAATATATTGGTTAATTAAATGAACAAACAAATGCAAGAAAGGGGAAGGCTCTTTCTTACAGTAGAATGCCAGTGCAGGAGGAATAGTGGAATCAGAAAACCACCATTTAGCAACCATCCAAATAATTGATTTACACAAGAATCACTAATGAATGTTAATACTAGTGGGTTGAAATAACAAGATATGTATGTGGTCACAAAGTAACTCCTGACAATAGGCTGATTAATTCCATAGGAAAAAATATCTTTATAGCTGAGAAATGTAGCAGACACAACCTTAACCAAGTGATCAAAGCTAATACCACCAATATGGGACATAATGACCTCATGCATGTCCTGATATGATGCACTGAGGAGGGTCCACCCCCACTTCTGTGCTGGTTCTGCCAGAAGGGCACACCCTGTACCTTCTCCTGAGGAAACATCAGACAAGCCTAAAGTGAGAGACATTCTGCAAAATAATCGGCCTATACGAAACGTCAGTGTCACGAAAGACAAACTAAAGAGTTATTTCAGAAGAAAGAAAGCTAAAGAGAACCCAGGTCTCTGGGCCCAAGGCCAGTGTTTCTCTTACTGCCTTGTGCTCCGAGAGGCAACAGCAGGTTTCTATGAGGCCTCCTCAATGTGCAAGTCCAAAACACAGATTTGGTGAGAGCAGAGAGTCTGGTAGACTAACAGAAAGTAGGGAAGCAGTCAGGGCTTGATCGTGGGGTCTGAAATGCCTGATAAGGAATGGGGACTTTAGGTGAAAGGGACCCATTGAAAGTCTTTAACCAACTCCCCCACCACATGCCTACTAGGCCATGGGAGGAGACTCAGCAAGGAATCTTCAGACACCCTGTGGAAAGCAACTGCTAGAATCTCTCAGCAACCTGATTCTCAGCCCAAATCCTCATCTAGTGCTAGGACTTGCTGACTCTGAGCATTCAGGCCCACTTCACCAGAAGAGGGATGCATGCATTCGGAACACCTGCCTGCAACCTGGTCCAAATCTATACTGGAATGCATGCAGAATACAGGGAGAATACAACTCCACCTGCCTGCAGCCTGGTCCAGCATGCATTTCCCACCTCATTGCCAAGGTGATCTTGTGACACCTTGTCAAATGCCCAGATAAGGTTCTGCATTTGTGGCTGTTGCTTGCCTGCTCATCTGGAAACTCCACCGAGTAGGAAAATGACTTACTCTGAGTGAACTCTTGCTAGCTGTGGGCAGTCCTCACTTTTTCAAAGCAATCAGAAACTATCATTTTTAGACTTGGTTCCCTGATTTTGCTCTAGTTCATGTTCAGAGTCCCAAACTATGGTGTTCAGAGTGTATCCTCTATGCTTTGCTTTTTTTTTTTTTTTGAGATGGAGTTTTGCTCTTGTTGCCCAGGCTGTAGTGTAATGGCACAGTCTCAGCTCACTGCAACCTCTGCCTCCTGGGTTCAAGCAATCCTCCTACCTCAGCCTCCCAAGTAGATGGGATTACAAGCATGCACCACCACGCCCAGCTAATTTTGTATTTTTAGTAGAGACTGGGTTTCTCCATGTTGGTCAGGCTGGTCTCGAACTCCTGATCTCAGGTGATCCGCCAGCCTCAGCATCCCAAAGTGCTGGATTATAGGCATGAGCCACCACACCCAGCCCTCCTCTATTGTTTTTCTATGATCGATACTCAACAGATACCCCTAGAAAGAAGAGTACTTGTGGAGCAGAAATGGGCACAGATGTGCTATCAGCCAAATCTCTGTCCTGTCATGGGCGGGATGCAGGAGGCCATGCCTGGCAGCCCACCAACACAAAGACCCCACCCAGCCCTGCCTGGCTCACTGCCCAGCTAAGCTTAGTTCTCACTTGGTTGTCCTGGGTCTTGGGATTCTCTTCTCTATTTCTGCTTTCCCTTAGATGCCACAACCCACAAAAGAACTGCAGAATTTTAGTGGACTTCGGAGGGGGCATGCTCCCCTCCTTGTGACCATGGTGTCACAGAAAGAGATCACTAGCTTTGGAGTCAAATTTTGGTGTCAAACTCACTTGCTGCATGAGTTTGAACAATTTACCCCATCTCTCTAGCTTGTGTTTCCTCAGTTGTGAATTAGGAATAATATCTCCTCATCATACAGTGTTATTTAAGGATTAAATATGATCATATACATAAACTATCTAGCCCATGCAATATATCCAATATATGTTTGGTCTCTTTTCTTGCATCCTGAGTGGACCCCAACTCAACACTTCCTTAAAGCGTCTCCTATTCCTGTGGCCATGACCAGACAGGTTAACATAATACTCTCATAAGTATGCATGGAAGAGAGAAAGCCTGAAGACAGTTTCTCCTGTTTTCTTTTAGACCTTTCTTGATTCTTTATGATGTTATTTCCTAACGATCCTGCTCCATGTGCTTGTGGCATCCCAGATTAAATTGCATCATAAAGATAACAACCCAGTCCAAAGCCTTGTCCTTTTCTTAACACCACCCCCCTCCCACCCTCCATCCTCACCAACTTTGGACAACCTTGAGGAGAGGAAAGGTATTTTATGGCTCCCAGTTTTTCCTCTCAGTGACTTGCATTTTAAATTGAAGTATATTTATTGTAATATCATTTACACCAGCAATTTTCTGTGTTAAAGAAAAATGTCTGATCAGTGTCTAATGTGATGTATATCACTTTTGCTACCTTGGTGATTTTAATTTGAATTCTCTATTACACAGTGAATATGGAGAGAATTAAATGCATATGATAAGGTGGTTCAGAACAATCTGAGATAAGGGGGAAATTAAGCTATGATAATTCTATTGAAGGCAGTGACAGCCCCAGTTCTGGGTCTTCTGGGCTTTAGGAGATAACACAAGAGCATGAGTAAATATTATATAAGCTCAGCATGTTGCTTTACTCTTGGGCTCACACAGATGTGTATTAATCAAATATAGTGATTTTAATATATATTCACAGACAGTTCTCTAGCCTGGTCTGAAAAACTGTTCATTTTCACATTTCTAACTTAAAAGATTTTTCTGAAGAAGATAGATTTAAGAATATTTAATTATTCCAACAATTGTTTTGAACCAAGATAATTTTTTTCATATCATATGAGGCTTCAAGGATTTGAGGCTACACATGTTAGATTCCAAATTTTTTTTAAATTAAATGCTTTCCTGATTTAATAACAAATCACCATTTTCCTTCTTTTTAATATGTCTATCTTGAGATTCTTGAGATGTGGTTTAAATGAAACAGATCTTGAAAGGGTCTCAGAGAAGGAAATTTCCATGGCATGTGCTCTAGCACCAGACTTGACTGCACCAGGTCAGGGGATAAATAGCACTTCGCAGATGAGTGTGCTTTATTTTGAGGCCCTCAGACACTTCATGAGATCCCTGTATTCTTGAATTCACTGCCTCACTACTGCCAATATACACAATGCTATGAAAAATGGGGAACCATTACTCATATCTTTGCAAATTATACCTCTCACCTCTTCCCCTCTTTTCCCATCCTCTTCTCTTTTCCCCCAACCAAGTAAAAAACTAAACCAAATACATGTATTTGTTTTATTTTTTGCTTATTTAGTTTTACTGTCTTATCCCTTAATGTGCGCACCTATAGTCTCAGCTACTCAGGAGGTTAAGGCAGGAGGATCACTTGAGCCCAGGAGTTCTGGGCTGTAGTGCGCTATGCTGACCCACTAAATTCTGCATCAGTATATCGACCTCCTGGGAGTAGGGGACCACCAGGTTGCCTAAGGAGGGGCGAACAGGTCCTGGTCAGAAAAAGAGCAGGTGAAAGCTCCTGGGCTGATTAATAGTGGGATAGCACTTGCGAATAGCCACTGCACTTCAGCCTGGGCAACATAGCAAGACTTTGTCTCTTAAAAAAAAAAAATGAGTTGCAAACCACATATCCGACCGAAAAGGGACTAATGTCAAGAATATCTAAAGAACTTTCAAAATTTAACAATTAAAACACAATCAGAAAATGAGCAAAATACATGAAGAACCATTTCACGAAGAGGATACACAGACAGCAGATAAGCACATGATAAAATATTTAACAACATTAACCATTAGGGAAATGCAACTTTAAACCCACAATAAGATATTACTACACACCTGCCAAAATGGCTAAGATAAAAAATAGCAACACCATCGAATTCTGGAAAGAATGTCGAGAAACTACACCACTTATAATTGCTGGAGGGAATTTAAAATGGCACAGCCACTCTGGAAAGCAGTTTGGCAGTTTCTTGTAAAACTAAACATGCAGTTGCCATATGACCCAGCAGTTGCACTCACGGGCATTTATCCTAGAGAAATGAAAACTTATGTTCACATAGAAACCTGTACACAAATGTTCATCACAATTTCATTTATAATAGCCAGAAACTAGAAACCAACCAAATGTCTTTCAAGAGGTGAATAACTAAACTGTGATACATCCATACCATAGACCACTCCTCAGCAATAAAAGAAACAAATTATTCATGCAACAACTTGGATGATCTCCAGGGAATAATGCTGAGTGAAAAACACCAATCCTAAAAGTTTACATACCATGTGATTCAACATCTCTAACTTTCTTGTAATGACAAAATTATATAAGTAAGGAACATATTAGTGGTAGCCAGGGATTAGGGATGGAGTTTGGGAGACAGGAGAGAAGTGGGTGTGGTTATAAAAGGCAACCCAAGGGTTCCTTGTGGTGATGGAAGTGAAGCGTTTTGTGCCTTGACTGTGGCGATGGCTACATGAAAACTACAGATGGGACGAAATTTCACAGAACTACCACACAATCAAAGGAGTATATGGAAAATGAGTGAATTTTGAGTAAGATCAGTGGATGAGAGCTATCTGAATATCCTGGTTGTGACATTGTGGTATAATATTGCAAGATGTTACCATTGGGGGTAGCTAGGTAAGGGGTACACGGGATCATTCTGTATTATTTCGCAACTACATGTAAATCTACATTTATCTCAAACCGTTTAAAAAAATACAAAAAAAAAATAGAAACAACATATTAATTAAATGTTAATCAAGCATGAAAGGGTAAAGTGAAGAAGTGACACTGTCCTTCACTGGACCTCTTCCATGCCTGAGTTTTCAAATAGCCACTTCATCCTCAAAACAGTCCTGTGAAGTAAGTTTTAACATTCCTATTCTATAGGTACAAGGAAACTTGAGGACTGAAGGGGTAATAAGTTTTGCAAGTGTTAGGTAAAGCCCCAGTCTCAAAGAATGCAAAGCCAGTGCCCTTGTCCTTGGCACCTGGGGCACCCCTTCTGAGCAGGCCATGCTGTCTCTGTTGCTGTCACTATTGCTATGCCAGCCAGCCAAGCCCAACTCTTCACTTCCTGAGGAGGCAGCTCCAGGATTAATATGCCAAGGCCAGTAACCATCTTCGTCTTCCAAATGGGAAGCGAAGATCATTCAGAGTGGAGCACCAGCTTCTTTGCTAAACAGACCATAAAGAGAAACCAGGCAAAGAGCATTCAGAAAACCCAGGATGGCATCAGATAAAACAGAGTGAAGTAAAATTCCCAACAGCACAAAGACATTAATTAAAATGAATTGAATAGATGTGTCTGTATAAATATTCCTAAAGATGAGGTTGTCAAGACAAAGTTAGGCGTTGGGGAAATTTATGAGTTACTGATAATTATAGGGAAAATAAATCACAAAAGGACAAAATAAGAATAGATTTTGTAAACTAAGGAAATTGGTGGCTTACAAGGGATAGATGGGAACAGAATATAAAGAATGGGGAAATGGCAAAGGGGTAGAAGATACGATGAGGGCAGAGAGACCCTTCTCATAGTGTTCCTCTTTATATAGCTCTTACTATTAGAACAATGGGATCACATGCCAGAAAAACTAAATATATAATGAAAGTCAATCAGGATGCAAGGGGAACCCAAGATGAAATACAAACAGTAACAAGTGAGCTGGTTCTATTACAAATGAATGCATAGCCACACTGAGGGCAGTAGGAAAGAAAATAACCTCAGTAATATGGAAAGCAGCATTGTGATTGGATACTGCAAGGCTAAGGACAAGAAAAGATGTACATAAGTCCTGTTCACTAGTTAGTAATTTGTTTTCCACAGGGGTGTGGATGAGCAATTTTAAAACTATTTTACGTAAGTACTAGGATTGAGCAAATGAGTAAATGATTGTAGATGATCGAGCCAGGTTTCTTAACATTGAAGAAAGGAATTATGAATAAAGGAGAGGAGGCTGCAATAAACTCTTTGGTGTTGTATTGGTATTGGAGGTTTCAGTATGAACAGTTTTCAATATATATACAGATAGATAGTTTTAGAAATAAATGCAGAGTGGTATGTGTACACATTTGAGGATAGACAGATACAGATAGTTGCAGATATAATTAATATAATTATATAAAATTTTCTAGCTTTGCCCTCTAAGAGGGCCTAGAAACCATGAAACCCTAGTAGCAGTGAGTACAGCTAGTCCCCTTGGTTTCTAAATGCCATTCTTCAATAAAAGAAACGAGGGCTCCTTGGAGAAACGGTTGATTCCAGGGCTGGGGCAGGGAGCTTACAAGATAAGCCTGAACATCTTGCAGTTCTGAAAGTGAGGAAATGCTTAAATGATGGGAGAATGTCAGAAAGCCACAGGAGTCAACCTAAAGGAGCTTCCATTGGGCAAATCTGGGATAATTTGAGGAACAAAATAAATAATGATAATGGATTACACCCCACAGAATAAAATAAGTACCCATGAGTCCATATTGACAAAAATAAATGATTAGATGAATATAGAAATGCAGGAGAAAGGTCAGTCCTTCCTTACAGTAGAATACTAATTAATATTGTAGAAAGAATGTCAGAAATAGAAAATCACTATTTTACAAACTAATATAACAGTAATAATTGTTACAGACCAGAATCATCAATGCATGCTAAAATTAGTAGGCAAAGTATGATGGGAATCAGGATATTTACATATTCTCAACAAAGTGTTTTCTTACAGGACACATATTATTTACAGATACGCAGGGGGATATAGTAACTTATGTGGAGAAATCAGAATATACCACTCAACCAAGTATCAAAGTTAATATGACCAAAATCAAGACAAATCAACATCATGTACCGTCTGACGTAAGAGGTATTGAGAAGATCAGAGCATCAGTTCTGAGGTATTCTTGCCTAAGGTGAATAAGCTTAATCTAATGATGAGAAAACACCAACCATACTGGCCAGTGCTCTTTGTAAGAGTCCAGGTGCTGAAGACTGAGGAGCTGTCCTTAATTAACAGAGACTGTAGATACAGGACAACTATGTGCAATGTGAGATCCTAGGTTGAACTCTGGAACAATAGGGAAATAGAAATGATGTCTCTAGATCAGTGTTGAATTAATGTTAGTTTCCTGCTTCAGATCACTGTACCATGGTTATTTAAGTTATTAACATTAGTAGAAGCTGAATAAAGGATATATGGGAACTCTTTGTACTGTCTTTGCAACATTCGTAAGTCTAAAATTATTTAAAAAATAAAATATGTATAATTACAAAGGAAGGCAATTATGTTGAAGTCATTATCTAGATATTTAAGTAAATTTGTTACAGTAAAAAAAACAAAAAACAAACAAAAAAAAAAACACGTGAAACCAAAATAATAGTAATGGTGTATGTGCATGACTCTTTAAATTTTACAAAAAGAATTTTATACTGTTTTTTAATTGCCAAAACAATCCCATGAGGTTGGCATTACTGCCCCCCTCCACCATTTTAGGGATGAAGAATTTAAGAGGTCCATAGTATGGTAAAAACAAGCACCAAAGATATAAACAAAAAAAAACCTTCAAATCCAGGCAAATGAGCCTGCTTTCAAATCAAAGCACTACCATTTCCAGCCTGTGCAACCTTGGCCAAACCAATTAAGAAACTTTACAGAAATTCTGGCAACTGGCTTTTGAGATTTTTGTGAGAATATAAACCCTGTAAACAGCACAAAGCCTGGCACATTCTGGGCACTTAAGAGAAAAGGAAAGGAAGATGATGGTGAAGATGATGATGGTACTCTAGGGCTGAGAAGCATCTTTGAGTTCAGCCCAGAACTCCCGTGCTCCCAGCATAGAGTTGATCACCTCACAAGTGGTTTTGGCCACACTGTGGGCGTTGTGCGGTGGGTTTATACCCTCACAGATTAATTCTGTTTGAAGGAGCCCAACTTAAAAATATCTGTGCCTGTCCATATATGTAGAATATACATATGTTTGCATGTATTTGTATATTGAAAGAGTTAACAATAGGTGCATTCACAAACCAATAATTTCTAATATCAAGATGTCTAAGGAATGAATACAGATGAGCAGGAAGGATTGGTGATCACCTGGTAGCACCCTCCGCACTGCCCTCAGACTCATCCCTGACCTACCTCCAGTGGCTCTTGCTATCTGTGGATGTGCTTGAAAAACTTTGCAGCAATTCGAACCTGAGATACTTTTTCTTGAGATGCACTAAGAACTTGAACACACCTGATAAGTTATGGGATAAGGCTCAGGAGGGCTGGCACACCCCACCCAGTGTCCTGCATACTGCGGGTCCTCATTGCATGCCTACTGGCATGAATTAATGAGGATTCTGCTGAGAGTGGTTGTTGCTCTGCCACCACATTTTGCACCACATTACTTTGCACTTGGTTTTTCATGTCTCTTTTTTCCTCCTTAGATTTCAGTGAACTTGCATTTCCTCTGGGACTAGGCTTAAAAATCAGCACATGAGATAAATTGCATATAATCAACAATATCCTTGAACATCCCTTAAATCACCTCATGCAAGATGATGTATATACAACTGATGTATACACACTGCATCTGTGTGTAGACAATGTGTAGACAGTGTGTTAACAATGTAGAGTGTTGGTTAAGATCGTGGGCCCTGGAACCAGACTACCTGGGTTTAGATCTTAGTCTTACAATTAATTAGCTTTGTAACGTTAGGCTAGTTATTTAACCTCTTCGTGCCACAGTTTGTTCATTAGGAAAATGAAAATGACAGTCACACTCCTTTCATACAGGAGTTGAAAGGATTAAAGAGAGTATATGTAAAGCCTTTGGCACAATTCCCGAGATTCATATATGCCACTCTTTATTATTGTACATTTATGTATGTGCAATATGTACAGCAATGCATACATAAAATATAACTTTAAAATAGCTCAATTACATAAACCTGAGCATATAGCTGAGTAAATTAAACAGTTGTCTGCTGTAATCCCCTCCCCGCAACCTTGAACCTTCCTCAAAGCAGCAATAAAACTTAATTTTGTGCTGATTTTAAAGCCCCTCTAGTTGCCACATGGCTCGCACCAGTGGCTGCTCCCTTACAACTAACTGAAGCCCAGCATCCACATTTCTGAAGGCAGAAGTGAACCTTCCAATGAGTTTAGCTGACATGAAGCCCTGTGTGACATCTTTGCCTCCTGTCATAGAGGTAATTAAGGGACCCCTGCCTTGGATCAGACGTCTTGTTTAAACTAGACCTTAGACCCCAGGATTCTGCTGTGATACCATGTCTGGTTCCACTTGATGACTATTGGGATGCCACAGTAACTAGGGGAACATATGTGCAATTATATCTAGTGACCAACCTTTGAGTACAACCTAGAACAATGAAACTATGCTTTCTGTCTCCTCTTCTTTCTTTATCTGGATGTGGAAAGGACAGTGGCGACAGTGGGTGCAGTGGTGGTGGCTGCTTTAACAGCAGTAGTGGTGATGTTTGCACTAGTGGCAGTGGTGGTAGTACAGATGGCAGTGATGATGGCAGCAGCATTGGTTAGTTGGACTGTGGTGGTAATGGTGTTAGTGGTTATTGGCATAGCAATGGGGCATATTAGTGGCAGTGGTGGTAATATGGTGTTGGTCATAGTGACCGTGATGGCAGTTGTCTTGCTGGGCATGGTAGGATGGTAGTCGTGCTATTAATGTGATAGTGGTAGTGGGAATCATCGTGTCGGTTGATGCTGATCATGATTTGATGATGGTGGCACTGTTGGTGATGGGAAGTAGATTGTGATTTCCGTAATTTAGGTCAGTGTTTCAATCTGAATTTCAGAAGTAGGAAGTTGATATTGGAGGAAACACACCCAGATATCTCATATACACCCCAAATTGTAAAATATCTTCCTAGGTCTGGGTAACATGGGCAATGCATCCAAATGAAGGCAACCCAATCCCCCTGATATAATTTGCTGATAGAGCTGACTGAGTATTTCACAAAGCATGGTCCTATGAACACTCATCTAGCAGAGGGATCCATAAAAACTAAACAGGCATGGGAAGCCCAGGGACTTCTGTCCCCTTCTTGGAGAATTACTGTGCACATTAAGGGCTCTCAAAGGATCTGCAAACTGAAGTAAAAGTCTGTTTCACTTTGTCTGCCCTCATGTTTCCCAAACATATTTGATCACTTAACCCTTTTTCTTTGGGGAAGGTAGATGCCTATCAACCATTACGCAGAACAGTTAGAGAAACAATATAAACAACACTTGAAATAAAAAAAAAAAAAAAAAACTTTTAAAAAGTTTCCCCACAGGGACTAATTTTCAGGTGCTTAGTGAGAATGGGCAACTTTAGGTTATTTTAAATGTCTTGTATTGCAAAGTGGAAAAGATCATCTTAAATTTACATAATCAGAATTGTGTACAAGGAATTCATTAGACATGTAAATTAAGAGTATTATTAGAAACAAACCTCAAAAATGAAATTGCATTAACTACATAAAACATTTATAATCTAAGAAACCCATATCCTTTTATTCTATACTTATAAAATTAGTAATTTGATCAGTATAGAAAAGTGGCCCTTGTTTACATTGGAGTCCAGTGCTAGGTTAATAAAATAACCGGGGCGGAGCAAGATGGCCGAATAGGAACAGCTCCAGTCTCCAACTCCCAGCGCGAGCGACACAGAAGACCGGCGATTTCTGCATTTTCAACTGAGCCTCTGCTGCTGATACCCAGGCAAACAGGGTCTGGAGTGGACCTCAAGCAATCTCCTACAGCTACAACCTACAGCTGAGGATCCTGACTGTTAGAAGGAAAGCTATCAAACAGGAAGGACACCTACACCAAAACCCCATCAGTACATCACCATCATCAAAGACCAGAGGCAGATAAAACCACAAAGATGGGGAAAAAGCAGGGCAGAAAAGCTGGAAATTCAAAAAATAAGAGCGCATCTCCCCCGGCAAAGGAGCGCAGCTCATCGCCAGCAACGGATCAAAGCTGGACGGAGAATGACTTCGACGAGATGAGAGAAGAAGGCTTCAGTCCATCAAATTTCTCAGAGCTAAAGGAGGAATTACGTACCCAGCGCAAAGAAACTAAAAATCTTGAAAAAAAAGTGGAAGAATTGATGGCTAGAGTAATTAATGCAGAGAAGCTCACAAACGAAATGAAAGAGATGAAAACCATGGCACGAGAAATACGTGACAAATGCACAAGCTTCAGTAACCGTCTCGATCAACTGGAAGAAAGAATGTCAGCGATGGAGGATCAAATGAATGAAATGAAGCGAGAAGAGAAACCAAAAGAAAAAAGAAGAAAAAGAAATGAACAAAGCCTGCAAGAAGTATGGGATTATGTAAAAAGACCAAATCTACGTCTGATTGGGGTGCCTGAAAGTGAGGGGGAAAATGGAACCAAGTTGGAAAACACTCTTCAGGATATCATCCAGGAGAACTTCCCCAACCTAGTAGGGCAGGCCAACATTCAAATCCAGGAAATACAGAGAACGCCACAAAGATACTCCTCGAGAAGAGCAACTCCAAGACACATAATTGCCAGATTCACCAAAGTTGAAATGAAGGAAAAAATCTTAAGGGCAGCCAGAGAGAAAGGTCGGGTTACCCACAAAGGGAAGCCCATCAGACTAACAGCAGATCTCTCGGCAGAAACTCTCCAAGCCAGAAGAGAGTGGGGGCCAATATTCAACATTCTTAAAGAAAAGAATTTTAAACCCAGAATTTTATATCCAGCCAAACTAAGTTTCATAAGTGAAGGAGAAATAAAATCCTTTACAGATAAGCAAATGCTTAGAGATTTTGTCACCACTAGGCCTGCCTTACAAGAGACCCTGAAGGAAGCACTAAACATGGAAAGGAACAACCGGTACCAGCCATTGCAAAAACATGCCAAAATGTAAAGACCATCAAGGCTAGGAAGAAACTGCATCAACTAACGAGCAAAATAACCAGTTAATATCATAATGGCAGGATCAAGTTCACACATAACAATCTTAACCTTAAATGTAAATGGACTAAATGCTCCAATTAAAAGACACAGACTGGCAAACTGATAAAGAGTCAAGACCCATCAGTCTGCTGTATTCAGGAGACCCATCTCACACGCAGAGACATACATAGGCTCAAAATAAAGGGATGGAGGAAGATTTACCAAGCAAATGGAGAACACAAAAAAGCGGGGGTTGCAATACTAGTCTCTGATAAAACAGACTTTAAACCATCAAAGATCAAAAGAGACAAAGAAGGCCATTACATAATGGTAAAGGGATCAATTCAACAGGAAGAGCTAACTATCCTAAATATATATGCACCCAATACAGGAGCACCCAGATTCATAAAGCAAGTCCTTAGAGACTTACAAAGAGACTTAGACTCCCATACAATAATAATGGGAGACTTCAACACTCCACTGTCAACATTAGACAGATCAACGAGACAGAAAGTTAACAAGGATATCCAGGAATTGAACTCATCTCTGCAGCAAGCAGACCTAATAGACATCTATAGAACTCTCCACCCCAAATCAACAGAATATACATTCTTCTCAGCACCACATCGTACTTACTCCAAAATTGACAACGTAATTGGAAGTAAAGCACTCCTCAGCAAATGTACAAGAACAGAAATTATAACAAACTGTCTCTCAGACCACAGTGCAATCAAATTAGAACTCAGGACTAAGAAACTCAATCAAAACCGCTCAACTACATGGAAACTGAACAACCTGCTCCTGAATGACTACTGGGTACATAACGAAATGAAGGCAGAAATAAAGATGTTCTTTGAAACCAATGAGAACAAAGATACAACATACCAGAATCTCTGGGACACATTTAAAGCAGTGTGTAGAGGGAAATTTATAGCACTAAATGCCCACAAGAGAAAGCAGGAAAGATCTAAAATTGACACTCTAACATCGCAATTAAAAGAACTAGAGAAGCAAGAGCAAACACATTCGAAAGCTAGCAGAAGGCAAGAAATAACTAAGATCAGAGCAGAACTGAAGGAGATAGAGACACAAAAAACCCTCCAAAAAATCAATGAATCCAGGAGTTGGTTTTTTGAAAAGATCAACAAAATTGACAGACCACTAGCAAGACTAATAAAGAAGAAAAGAGAGAAGAATCAAATCGACGCAATTAAAAATGATAAAGGGGATATCACCACCGACCCCACAGAAATACAAACTACCATCAGAGAATACTATAAACACCTCTATGCAAATAAACTGGAAAATCTAGAAGAAATGGATAATTTCCTGGACACTTACACTCTTCCAAGACTAAACCAGGAAGAAGTTGAATCCCTGAATAGACCAATAGTTGGCTCTGAAATTGAGGCAATAATTAATAGCCTACCAACCAAAAAAAGTCCAGGACCAGATGGATTCACAGCTGAATTCTACCAGAGGTACAAGGAGGAGCTGGTACCATTCCTTCTGAAACTATTCCAATCAATAGAAAAAGAGGGAATCCTCCCTAACTCATTTTATGAGGCCAACATCATCCTGATACCAAAGCCTGGCAGAGACACAACAAAAAAAGAGAATTTTAGACCAATATCCCTGATGAACATCGATGCAAAAATCCTCAATAAAATACTGGCAAATCGGATTCAGCAGCACATCAAAAAGCTTATCCACCATGATCAAGTGGGCTTCATCCCTGGGATGCAAGGCTGGTTCAACATTCGCAAATCAATAAACGTAATCCAGCATATAAACAGAACCAAAGACAAGAACCACATCATTATCTCAATAGATGCAGAAAAGGCTTTTGACAAAATTCAACAGCCCTTCATGCTAAAAACGCTCAATAAATTCGGTATTGAGGGAACGTACCTCAAAATCATAAGAGCTATTTATGACAAACCCACAGCCAATATCATACTGAATGGGCAAAAACTGGAAAAATTCCCTTTGAAAACTGGCACAAGACAGGGATGCCCTCTCTCACCACTCCTATTCAACATAGTGTTGGAAGTTCTGGCTAGGGTAATCAGGCAAGAGAAAGAAATCAAGGGGATTCAGTTAGGAAAAGAAGAAGTCAAATTGTCCCTGTTTGCAGACGACATGATTGTATATTTAGAAAACCCCATTGTCTCAGCCCAAAATCTCCTTAAGCTGATCAGCAACTTCAGCAAAGTCTCAGGATACAAAATTAATGTGCAAAAATCACAAGCATTCTTATACACCAGTGACAGTCAAACAGAGAGCCAAATCAGGAATGAACTTCCATTCACAATTGCTTCAAAGAGAATAAAATACCTAGGAATCCAACTTACAAGGGATGTAAAGGACCTCTTCAAGGAGAACTACAAACCACTGCTCAGTGAAATCAAAGAGGACACAAACAAATGGAAGAACATACCATGCTCATGGATAGGAAGAATCAATATCGTGAAAATGGCCATACTGCCCAAGGTAATTTATAGATTCAATGCCATCCCCATCAAGCTACCAATGAGCTTCTTCACAGAATTGGAAAAAACTGCTTTAAAGTTCATATGGAACCAAAAAAGAGCCCGCATCTCCAAGACAATCCTAAGTCAAAAGAACAAAGCTGGAGGCATCACGCTACCTGACTTCAAACTATACTACAAGGCTACAGTAACCAAAACAGCATGGTACTGGTACCAAAACAGAGATATAGACCAATGGAACAGAACAGAGTCCTCAGAAATAATACCACACATCTACAGCCATCTGATCTTTGACAAACCTGAGAGAAACAAGAAATGGGGAAAGGATTCCCTATTTAATAAATGGTGCTGGGAAAACTGGCTAGCCATAAGTAGAAAGCTGAAACTGGATCCTTTCCTTACTCCTTATACGAAAATTAATTCAAGATGGATTAGAGACTTAAATGTTAGACCTAATACCATAAAAATCCTAGAGGAAAACCTAGGTAGTACCATTCAGGACATAGGCATGGGCAAAGACTTCATGTCTAAAACACCAAAAGCAACGGCAGCAAAAGCCAAAATTGACAAATGGGATCTCATCAAACTAAAGAGCTTCTGCACAGCAAAAGAAACTACCATCAGAGTGAGCAGGCAACCTACAGAATGGGAGAAAATTTTTGCAATCTACTCATCTGACAAAGGGCTAATATCCAGAACCTACAAAGAACTCAAACAAATTTACAAGAAAAAAACAAACAACCCCATCCAAAAGTGGGCAAAGGATATGAACAGACATTTCTCAAAAGAGGACATTCATACAGCCAACAGACACATGAAAAAATGCTCATCATCACTGGCCATCAGAGAAATGCAAATCAAAACCACAATGAGATACCATCTCACACCAGTTAGAATGGCGATCATTCAAAAGTCAGGAAACAACAGGTGCTGGAGAGGATGTGGAGAAATAGGAACACTCTTACACTGTTGGTGGGATTGTAAACTAGTTCAACCATTATGGAAAACAGTATGGCGATTCCTCAAGGATCTAGAACTAGATGTACCATATGACCCAGCCATCCCATTACTGGGTATATACCCAAAGGATTATAAATTATGCTGCTATAGGGACACATGCACATGTATGTTTATTGCAGCACTATTCACAATAGCAAAGACTTGGAATCAACCCAAATGTCCATCAGTGACAGATTGGATTAAGAAAATGTGGCACATATACACCATGGAATACTATGCAGCCATAAAAAAGGATGAGTTTGTGTCCTTTGTAGGGACATGGATGCAGCTGGAAACCATCATTCTTAGCAAACTATCACAAGAACAGAAAACCAAACACCGCATGTTCTCACTCGTAGGTGGGAACTGAACAATGAGATCACTTGGACTCAGGAAGGGGAACATCACACACCGGGGCCTATCATGGGGAGGGGGGAAGGGGGAGGGATTGCATTGGGAGTTATACCTGATGTAAATGACGAGTTGATGGGTGCAGCACACCAACATGGCACAAGTATACATATGTAGCAAACCTGCACGTTGTGCACATGTACCCTACAACTTGAAGTTTAATAATAATAAATAAATAAATAAATAAATAAATAAAATAAAATAAAATAAAATAACCTTGGGTGACCGAAAGGAAGTGGTCTCTCTATAGTCAGTGCCAGTCTGTGGTTCTCCAGTAGCACATGAGAATCGCCTGGGATGCTTGTGAAAAATTGAAGTGCCTAAACCTCACTGCCAGTAAGCAGATTTGGTTACAATCTGGAATTTGCATTTTTGTCTATGACATCAGTGCAGACCTCACTTTGAAAAATACCAGAAGGAACTGACATTAATCTATTGTCTTCTATCCTGCTCATTCTACCCAATGTCAATCTTAGGAAAAAGTCTCATTTCAAGTTTCCTGCTCCTGCAGCAGTTTCAGGAGCAGCCCAGGCAAGAGAGGTTGACTGGTAGGCCAAGCAGGTCTCTTCCCTAATACAAAGCCTGTTAACCTCAAGGGCAGAGTCCACAACCCCACCAGTTGTGCTTAAAGAATTAAGAAAATGGCTTCCTCATTTCTACAGTGATTCCTTCCCATTTAGTGAGTAATCATTAGTCTTAACACGAATAATGCAAAAAAGGCAGCTAAGCAGTTTAAATTTTATCCATAAAACTAAGCCCTGTGTTTCACCACAGCATTTAACTCCATGACCTATTTTATTGAATCCCCTGCATATCTTGGACAGTTTCCTTGAGTGTAAATTACCATGAAGGCAAATTGAAAATGTATCAAGAAATGGGCAAGGATATTAGTGTAGAATCAAGGCGTCATCGAGCTTCAGTTGTTATGAAGATTTTTTAAAGTATCTTTTCAATACAGTTAAAGTGAAAAGAACTGATTTGATTAACAAGACTTTACCTTTCTTAGGTTACCATCTGCCTTCAACTTTGTAGGTGATTCAGTTTCAATGTCCCATCCTCCAGAAAACGTGCTCCAACCTGTTCAGAGCTTCTTTCAGCTCCCCAAGCTTCCCTCATGTGTCTCTGCCCAGCAGTGACTACCCATGTGGTGACTGTCCATCTCCCTTGGGACTTTATCCCCCATCCCCAACCCCATCCTGTGAGGGCAGGGCTCCCATCATATTTACTTGTGAATCCACAGTGCTGGTACACTCTCTGGTTTGAAGTGCATGCTAAACTGTCTGCTAAAGAATCAATGTGTTCCCCTCTTGCCTTAAAAAGCAGGAAAGGAAATGCTATTTGTAGTGAAAACAAGGAGGCAGGTAGGGGAAAATTCAGATTCTACTGATATTTCTAGTATGCTCTCCAACCATGTCTGCCCCTGAACTATCCCTATATTAGTCATTTGAGTCTTATGCCATGCCTCCGAAGTGTGTGGTATTAGTTATTCTCATTGCACAGGTGAAGGGAATAGGGTATAGAGAGGTTAAGTAATTTGCCCCAGGTCACCCAGCTCATAAGCAGCAGAGGCTCCCACTTAGGTCTGTCTCTGCATGCTGGACCTCAGATTCCTGCTACTGCAAAGCCTGGCTTGAGAGGAGAGTTGAAGTGACAGATTGCCCAGGCTCAGTTATTTGTTAATAGAGAATAGAGCTGCTTTGCCTAGATTCCACATGTGGAGGATGTCCAGTGCAGTGTTGAGCAGCTTCCCTTCAGCAGGAGCGGACTTTATGCCCAGCCAGAACTGCCTGATTACGACCTGTCCTCACTGCCTGCTCTCTGGCTGCCTTTCTTCCTATATGAGGTTCCTGCCAGGTCTGAGGACCCCAAAGAGAAGGTAATATGGTTTTGAGGGGCTCTGAGACCCTAGCATTTGGGAGTTCCGGTAAGTGCTTTTTAAAACCCACCTGCTGTGAAAAGATTCTGGTCAGTGGGCAGAAAGACACAGCTGGGTGTTAAACGATCAGAGACAGAGGCATGCAAAAAAAGAGATTCTAATACCCCAAAAGCAGGCAGGACCCCAGCGGAGCACCCCCTCCTCTGGAAACTGTGTAAGGGCTCAGACGCACAGAATGTGCTGCCAGCCAACCAGTGCCACATGTCTGAGACTTAGAGAGATAATTGCAGAGAAAGGAGCAGGAGAAAGAAGAAACAAAAACATCCTTTCTGCCAGGTGCTGTGGCAGGCATCAGTTTCAAAGGCCTCTGTGTGACAGGATTGAGGAAGACAAAAGCAGGGAGAAGAATAGATCCAGGTGGCAGGCCTGTAATCCAAGGCAGGCCTGTGATCCACCCAAGACAGGTGGATCACCTAAGGTCAGGAGTTCAAGACCAGCCTGACCAACATGGTGAAACTCCATCTCTCCTAAAAAATACAAAAAAATTAGCCGGCGTGGTGGCAGGTGCCTGTAATCCCAGCTACTTGGGAGGCCGAGGCAGGAGAATTGCTTGAACCCGGGAGGCAGAGGTTGCAGTGAGCCGAGATCACGCCATTACACTCTAGCCTGGGCTACAAGGGTGAAACTCTGCCTCAAAAAAAAAAAAAAAAAAAAAAAAAATCCTTTCTATCCAGCACCAAAGGGAAGTTTAAACCCTATGAAATATTGCTGCTTTGTTGTTTACTTTGCCAAATTCTTAAGAAGTTGCACACAAAGAAAGCAGGACATTTGGAAATAAAGAAAGAGAAACCTCATACTGACAAGCTCAGGCACTGAAAGATTCTGAAGACCAAAGTGGGCTTTATAGTGTGCAGGAAGAGTTTGCTGATTGAAAGGAAGACTCTGCTCACAGAAAGAAGTAAGAGAAGTTGAAAGCAGACAGAAGAGCGTATACTCCAAGGCCACTGAGGAGGGACGGCGGATGATCACTCTTCCAGTAATGGCCACCATGGCGGATGATCACTCTTCCAGTAATGGCCACCATGGTCCCAGCTGGCTGACTGTGGTGCTAGAGGGCCAGGCTCCATTTTGGAGTAATGGGAAGACCTCGATCTATTCTTGTCCCTGCTCCTGGCTTCCTCAATCCAGCCACACAGAGGCCTTTGAAATTGATGGGCACTTCTGGCCAGCAGGACACAGGGTGGAGCAGTAAATAGGTGGTCTCAAATTCATTTGGATCACACGGGTGAAGAGCTCTCTGGAGAAACAAAAAAGATGCGAAACATTACATAAACTTGAAGACTGATGAGGAAAATAAAGAAAATGGTGCTAAAATGGCCTCAAAGTTTCAGTGGCCACAGATCATATTTTCCAAGCTTCACTTAGAGGTGAGGTTTAATCATAGTAGTCTGTTTGTAAAAGCATGCATAACCTTTTAGTTGAGATTCTTTTCTTTTTTATGTGTTTTCTTAACACGCTAAATTACCCTCAGCTCTTTGTTACTTGATTCTTAACACTACTTGGGACAGTTGCTCCTGATCTCTTAGATTTTTGTCTTTCAAGGCTTTTGCTTCCCAGGGTGCACTTCAGCCAACACAACCAAGGGAAGAAGAAAATGGGGAAAAGTGTGCATGAGGTGGTAGGGGCCAGACTGTGCTTGTGCCCATAGAAACACCAAGCTTCTCCCAGCAAAAGCCCCAGAGCTGAAGTCTGCAAAAGGGAAAGGCAAATTAGTAACCAGTCTGTGCCACCGGGCAGCCACGGCTGAGCATTACCTAATGCTTTTCTCAATTGTTTTGACACATGTAGTTTTGTTTTAAATATGTATGGTAATTCTTAATAAAATGCTGATAAATGTGCGAAGCCGTTCTCTGTGGAAATAATGAAGTCTTTACAGTTTGGAATGCTATTAAGTCTTTGCTTCACGCTTTGTGAGGCTGCTAGCATTTTAAGCAGCAATAACATTTTACTGAGGCCCAGTCTTGCTGAGGGGGATGGTCAGCTCTAGAGGGGGCAGTTTTTCCATCACACTCAGAGTGACCTGGTTTGGGGCTACACATAGATGGAGGTGGAGCTAATTAGTGGTACCCTTCTTAGCCCTGCCTGGCTTAGCCACTGCCTCTGCAACTGATGATTCACTGTCCATCATCAGTACAGTGCAACAGAAAAAAAAATACGGGCAAACCTGGGTTTGAATCTCAATCCTACCATTTTCAGGTAGTATAACCGTGGGAAAAATCATATAACCTTTTTGAATCTCCATTCCTGTTCCAGTTATCAAATATAACAAACCACCCCAAACTTACTGGTGTAAACTGACCATTCTGTTATGCTCATAGATTCAGTGGGTCAGGAATTTGACCAGAGCACAATTGGGTGGCTTGTCCCTGCTCCATGATACCTGGGGTCTCAGCTGAGAAGACTTGAAGACTGTGACTGAGTGGATGCTGGAGACTACAGTCATCAGGGACTCTTCACTCATGTGTCTGGCAGTTGGTGCTGGGTGTTGGACATTGACCACAACACATGCATGTGACCACTCTGTGGGGTCTTTCTGAGTAGGATAGTTTGGGCGTTTTTTAGAACCCATTCATGGCAGCTGGGTTCTAAAACCAAGTGTCCCAAGACCATAAGATGTAAGTGCATGGCATTTTGATGACCTAGCCTTAGAAGTCACACAGTATCACTTCTGCCACTGAGTAAAGCAGTCACAAACGCCTACCCCAGTCCCCCAGGAGGGACACAGACTTCACCTCTCAATGGAAGCGTGGCCAGGTTCTAGAAGAGCATATAAACCAGGAGATGTTCCTGTGGCCATGTTTTGAAAAGACTGTCTGTCACAATTCTCTCCTCTAGCGAGCCTAACAGACCAGAGAATGGAGGGAGTGATGATTGCCAGTCACAAGCTAAGTGCCATGAGCTGTTTGTCTGTTATCTAACTCTATTTAAGTCTTAAAATAGTATCCACACACTTTTTTGTTTGTTTTCAGATAAGACATTATATTGGTCAGCTTCCGCTGCATAAAAACTATAAATTATCAATGGCATACAAGAATAAGCAGTTTATTTATTGACCACAGATCTTGAGTCAGCTGAAACAGATGTGTTCCTCCTCTCCTATTCTGAGGTTTAGGAGAGTTAGGAGGGGCAGTGGCTGCCTTATATATTCTTCTCATGTAGATGGCACAGGCAAAGGATTGCAAGCCCCACCAAGCAAGCAAGTTTTAAGTTTCTATTTATGTCCCATCTGCTACTATCCCATTGGTCAAAGCAAGTCTCATAGCCAATTCCAAAGTCAAGGGGCAGGGAAATACATTCTGGCCTTTGTGAGGCTGTGGCAGAAATGTGGGTGTATAATACTATAATGGCAGAGTGAGGAATTGGGAGCAATAATTCAATCTACCATAGCCATTTTCCAGCACAAAGAAAATTGGATAAGGATATTGTGGCATTACAGCTAGTGTTTAACAATATAATCTTAGGTGCAAAATACCCATATAAAGTAGTAGGGTTATCAAATTGCTAATAAAAGAATAATTCAACAAGACCAGGTAGCATTTATCCTAGGTATTCAAGGACAATATACCATAAAGATATCTATTAATATACCACATTACTAAGACAATATATTTTTATGAAACTTAAATCATCATCTCAATGCACACTTAAGTCATTCAATAAAATCCAACACCTACTTGGGGATTTTTTTAATGCTCTTAGTAAATTAGAACTGTAAGGATCCTTCCCTGGCATGATGCATAATGGCATAACACTTCAAAAGCATCCCCACAGAAACAAGGAAATAGAAAAGAATGCCTACTCACCACCATTATTTTCCAATGGTATCAAAACTAAGAAATATAGTTGTAGAAAGGAGATTCAGTTTTCATTATTTGCAGGTGGTGTTACTGTGTCCTTAGAAAGTCCAGGAGAAGCATTTGAAAAACTGTTAGAACTAAAAAGTTCAGTAAGATAGCCCAGATTCAAAATAAACCAATCAAAGTATGGGAATTTCCTATATAATGGTTGTAATGCAATGTAATGAAAATATATATCTATATACATGACAAAAATATAATGGAACAAAGATCCCATTCACAAGATGAAAAGCCAAGGACATTTGTCACCAGGACTAACCTGAACCACATACATGAAGGGCACCAAGGGCAGCAGGCAGCAGCTCGGCCTGCTCTGAGGCTGGTCTAAATGGAAACATGGCCAGCTCCTCACGAAAACAGCCATTTATTGATTGGCTTTCCGGTGAAAATGGCAATAGGTGGATATTTTTCTTTATTTGTTAACCTGAGAAAGTATCCAGAGGTTCTCCCAGAAAACTAAGCAAGTGCTCAGAAAGCTTTCAGAGATATCAAAAGGTAATTGTTTTTGAAAGTGATTAAATGAGTGTGATACTGACTCCAGACAGCATAATGGAACATGACTCTATATAAAAAGGTAACATAAGGTAAAAACAAAAAATAAGTGGGAGTCAGGGGGAGATTATTTAGTAACAGAAAACAATTAAGTACTTGGAAGGGAAAAAAAAGGCAGTTTGATTTCCTACCGCATATATTTCACTCAGTGAAATACTAAACATAAAACCTAAATGTGGAGAATTCCCTGTCAATGGCTGTTTCCTTTGACCTGCAGCTACCTCCTGGAACTACACAGGCAGTATATTTCCGGGGGCAGAGAAAAAAATTACGGTAGGCCTAAATGTTGCCTTTATCCTTTTACTGTGAGCAAAATAATTAAACAGGACCTACCTAGGCTCTGACAGGGCCACCCAGCAGCCCATCAGGGACAGATAGACCTTTCTGGAAAAGGCCGACGCATCAGAGAAAAACCATAGGTCATATGAGAAGGGACTGCAGTTCTAAAGTAGGGACCAGGCGGCAGATTCAGGGCAAGTGGCTGTCCATTTAAGAATATAAAATGTTTAAATTTCTGGTTCTCTATGAGACTCAACAGAAAAATGTGATAATGCAAAAGAACAGCCTGTCACGAAAAAGGTGTAGTCTGTGGACAATGAAATGCTTCGGGAATGAAAACCCCATTGCCCAATGAGTGCTCAGGGAGGGCATCAGGAAGGCTATTTCTGGCACTAAATAGAAAATTAGAACACCAGTCCCAGAACTCAAGAAAAAGATAAAGGATGATAATTATGAGATGAGACATACAGAATTGATGCGAGACAATAGAGCAGAGGTGCAATAACAACCCAGAAAATGACAGAAGAAATGATCCCTGAGTTGAAGACCTGAGGCCTTACTTCACAGGGAGTGGGGAAACATAGTCATTCTAAGACCAGGGCCTAATTCCCAGCAGCCAGACTTGAGTTGAGTGAAAGGGAAATCATGATTTGGAAGAGTCCTCTCTATATGATTGCCAAAAGACCCAACAGGCAAATATTTAATATATAGTCAACCCTCCATATTCATGGGTTCTGCATCCCCAGATTCAGCCAACCACAGATAAAAGAAAATGAGGGGGAAAAATACTGTCATTATTCTCTAAACAATACAGTATAACAACTATTCACATAGCATTTACATTGTATTAAAGATATTATAAGTAATCTAGAGATGAAGTATACAGAAGGATGTGTATAGGTTATATGCAAATATTACACCATTTTATATAAAGGCATTAAGCATCTGTGAATTTTGGTATCCATGGGAGATCCTAGAACTAATCCCCCATGGATACCAAGGGATGACTATACTTATTAAAATAGTTCATATGTGTCAATAGATAGATGATCAATGAATGTGAGCAGGCAGTTCATAAAAAGAGAAATAGAAATGTCTAATAAGAAATTTAAAATCATGTCAGTAATTTTAAATGCAAATCGTAAACCACAAAATATTCCTACAGACTGGCAAAGGTGTTTTTAAATGAACAGTCCCAGTATGGCCTGATGCAATGAGATGGCATCTTTCATACCTGCTGGTGACTTTCTCTTCTTGTTCAGAATTTCTGAAAAGCAGTTTAGCAAGATATAGCAAAACACCCCCAAAATTTTCAAGTCAATAATTTTCTTTCTGATAATTTATCTTTAAAAAGTATCCAAGACCTGGAACCGAGATCTACAAAGATAGTCATATTTGGATTCTAACGCAAATTTTTAAAATATATTTTTAGTCTGTATCATTATGTACCTATTAAAAGTGATGGGTTTTTGTTTTGTTTTGTTTTGTTTTGTTTCAGTTGCAAGATTTAATAGAGTGAAAACAGAGCTCCCATCCAAAGGGAGGGGACCCAAAGGGAGTTGCTGTTGCTGGCTCAAATGCCTGGGTTTATATCCCGATCATTGTCCCTCCTGCTGTGCTCTCAGGAGATAGATGATTGGCTATTTCTTTACCTCCTGTTTTTGCCTAATTAGCATTTTAGTGAGCTCTCTGTTTGGTCGTGTGTGAGCTAAGTTGCAAGCCCCATGTTTAAAGGTGGATGCAGTCACCTTCCCAGCTAGGCTTACAGATTCTTAGACAGCCTAGGAAATCCAGCTAGTCCTGTCTCTCAGTGCCCCCTCTCAACAGGAAAACCTAAGTGCTGTTGGGGAGGTTGGCCAATGACCGCTCTAACTGCTTCCTGCTGAATTGGGGCGTAGTAGGGGTTGTGCAGTTGAGACTTCCTCAGGAGGGGTGCCTTCGATGTCATTAACTTGGGAGCATGGGTTAGCAGGCCAGTCCAGGGGTCTGCAGTAGATCTTAGTCATGGACTGCATTTGGGGCTCCATTTGGAGAAGCATTTGTAGTTTTATAGCTTCGATTCTGGAAGAGACAAACTTAACAAGGAGGTTAAAGATACAGGGATTGAAAGGTATGGCCTGCAGTGCAGGGGATTATTTCTTTGGCATACTTCACAGGCCCTGACTATCTGCTTGATAGTTTTGAAAAGGCCTGGTCCTGTAAATAATGACTTGGCCGTCTGATGGGTGCTATCAGTGCATAAGTGAAAGGTTTGGTGAAGGGTTTTAAGTAATTTCCATTGGTTAGCTGTAGGCAAAAGTATTTTCCCTTTTTCAGTGGTTAGCCATCCTGAGGAGAGGAAACTATGTCCTTGTGAGGTTTTCCATTCTACTTTTTCTGTTGAGTACTGGGGCTTGGTTTCCTGGAGGGGATTACCCCATACTGGGGGTCCTTCTATAAGCATTTCTAATGGAGGGTCCCACCTTGCGGCTCTTTTGGCTTTAATATTCACTTCACGGTTCTCTTTTATTTTTCTTTTTTTTTTTCTTTTTGATGACCCCAGCAGTGGAAGACTGTCACCTCTTTAGGTTTCTGTACAGCCAATAATAATCTCCTAATGGCTTCCTCATGTTTGATAGGTGTTCCCTCGGAAGTTAGGAATTCCCTTTCTCTCCATATTGCTGCGTGGGCATGGAGGACTAGGTAAGCAGACTTAGAGTCCATATATATTTACCCTTTTTCCTTCTCCTAATTCTAGTGTCCAGGTGAGGGCTGTTAGTTCTGCCAGCTGAGCACTAGGTCCTGGAGTGATGGGATTACTTTCAAGTTTTCCATTATCACTGACCATTGCATACCCCACTTTTTGAAGTCGTTTTTCTACAAAGGAACTTCCATCAGTATACAAGTTGAGGTCGGGATCAGTCAAGGGAACCTCTAGAAGGTCCCCTCGAGTGGCGTAGGTTTGAGCAATGACTTGTTGACAGTTACGTTCTGTCTTTTCTTCATTGTCTGGAAGAAATGTGGCTGGGTTAAGAGTTGCACAAGTGCACAGTCGCAGCACTGGCCCTTCAAGTAATACAGCCTGATATTTAAGTAAATGGTTGTCTGACAGCCACAGGTCTCCTTTAGCAGTGAGTATGCCATTCACATCATGAGATGTCCACACAGTAAGATCTCTTCCTTGTATTATTTTAGCTGCTTCAGATACCAAGACTGCTACTGCCACTACTACCTGTAAACAATGAGGCCAACCCTTTGCCACTACATCAGTTTACTTACTCAGGTATGCCACGGGTTGCAAGCTCATCCCTCGGACCTGTATAAGGACTCCTAGAGCTATTCTTGTTTTTTCTGTGACATATAAAGAAAAGTCTTGCCCCGTTGGCAAGTTTAACACTGGGGCTTGAGTTAGGGCCTTCTTTAGGGCCTGGAAAGCCGCTTCTGCTTCAGGTGTCCATCTTAGTAAATGGGTATTGGCTTTCTGAGTTTCCTTAATTAGTGTATATAATGGTCTGACTATTTCGCTGTACGTGGAAATCCATATTCGGCAGAAGCCTGTTATGCTAAGGAACGCTCTTAGTTGCTTCAGGGTTTGGCGATGAGGATAAACCAGTATAGGCTGGATACGTTCCTCACTGAGGGCCCTGGTGCCTTTGGATAATTTTAGCCCTAAATGTTTAACCTGCTGTGAGCAGAGCTGAGCCTTCGGTTTGGAAACCTTGTAGCCATAGGTAGCGAGGAAATTTAAGAGCACTTGGATGGCTTGATGGCACAAGGTTTCTGAACGGGTGGCTAAAAGTAAATCATCCACGTACCAAAGGACAAGAGTGTCCAGGTATGAGAATTGGCTTGAGTCTCATACTTGGGCTAATGCCTGGCCAAATAGATGGGGGCTATCCCTGAACCCTTGGGATAAAACAATCCAGGTGAGTTGAGATGTTGGGTTTGAAGGATCTTCAAAGGCAAACAAGAATTGAGAGTCAGGATATAGAGGGATGTAGAAAAAGGCATCCTTAAGGTCCAGGACTGTAAACCACTCTGCTTCCTCTGGTATTTGGGAAAGCAGAGTATAAGGGTTAGGTACAACTGGGTATAGAGGGACAACGGCCTCACTGATAATCCTGAGATCTTGCACTAACCTCCACTGTCTGTCAGGTTTCTGTACTCCTAAAATTGGAGTATTGCAGGGGCTATTGCATGGTTTTACTAGGTCTTGGGCTTTTAGGTCCTTAACACTCTTTTGGAGTCCTTGTTGGGCCTAAGGGAGTACTGCCTTTGGTAGGGAAAGGAGGCAGAAACCTTTAGTTTAACTTGAACAGGACGGGCATTCTTTGCTCGTCCATATTGTCCTTCTGTTGCCCAGACTTCAGGATTAATTCCTTCCTCAAGCAGGGGACAACAAACGGGTGTTCCTTCCCCTATGTTCAGGTGTACAGTGGCCCCTGCTTTTGCTGGAATGTCTCTCCCTAACAAGGGAGTGGGGCTTTCAGGCATAATTAGAAAAGCATGTGAAAAGAGTAAAGTTCCCCAGTCACAGCTTAGTGACTGGGAGAAGTATCTAGTGACTGGCTGTCCTAGGACCCCTTGGATAGTGACAGATCTGGAGGACAGTTGTCCGGGACAGGAGAGTAAGACTCAGAAGGCCACGCCAGTGTCCAGGAGACAGTTAACTTCCTGGCCTTCAATGGTCAAGCATACCCAGGGCTCTGTGAGGGTGATGGCATGGGCTGGCGCTTGCCCTGGGCACCCTCAGTCCTGCTGCTGGATTATCTGGATAGTGGCTTCTGACTCAGAGGACCTTCGTCCCCTGGGGCAGTGGGCCTTCCAGTGATTCCCTTGACATAAGGGGCAAGGACAGGGGGTGGCTTACTTCTACTTGGACAATCTTTTTAGAGTGTCCTTGTAGACCACACTGGAAGCAAGGCCTATTAGGCATTTGATTTGCCCAGCTTTTCCCTTTTCCAGAGCCTCCAAATTCTGCTTGGCTGAGGGCCATGACTAAAGCGGTGGCCTTTTTTTAATCCTGTTTGTCCCGTTCCGCCCGCTCCTCCTGATCTCTATTATAAAAAACTGAGACTGCCAAGTTCAATAGGGTTTCTAAGTTTTGCTCTGGGCCTAAGGTGGACTCTTGAAGTTTTTTCCTAATGTCTGCAGCTGACTGAGTGATAAACTTATCCTTTAAGATTAGTTGGCCTTCAATAGAGTCAGGTGACAGGGAGGTATGCTACCTCAGTGCCTCCCTAAGTCTCTCTAAAAAGGCAGTAGGATTTTCTTCCTTTCCCTGTGTTATAGTGGACATCATTGAATAATTCATAGGCTTCTTCTTAGTTTTCCTTAGTCCTCTAGCACGCAGGTTAGCAAGTGTCTGTGGCACCAATCTCCATGTTCTGATTCTGTGTCCCAGTGAGGGTCTACACTGCCTGCTGGCCTGTGGGGAATCTTTCTCTTTCCTCTGTTGTCATCCTATCATTGACCTGACAGCTACCAGAGATCGCCAAACTCTTGGGCTGCAGTTTTGGTAGCACTTCTCTCATTTGGGGTTAGTGTCTCATCTAGCAGTAACATTATATCTCTCCATGTCAGATCAAAGGATTGTCCTAACCCTTGTAAAACATCAATATAGCCGTCAGGGTTATCTGAGAATTTACCTAGGTCTATTTTAATTTGCTTGAAGTCTGAGGGGGAAAAAGGTACATGCACTCTAGCTGGGCCGAATTCTCCTCCTCTCACTGCTTGGAGGGGGCATAATCGGGGAATATTGGCACTCTTTGGTTCATTGTTTACCCCTTTGTCTCTCTCCTTTTGGACCATTTGGGTTGAAGGGGGGTCCTTATTAGTTGGGGAAGGAGTCGGTGGGATGCTGGGGTAGGGAGGTAGACTCTGAGGGCTTCCTGTAGGGCATAAATCACACTTTTTACGTAATTGCGAGTTGTTTCTTAATGAAAAGAAAGTTTGTACATATGCCACTTCACTCCATTTGCCTTCTTTTCTACAAAGGAGGTCTAGTTGCAAGATGGTGTTATAATTTATACTTCCCTCAGAAGGCCAGGTTTCTCCCCCTTGAAGAGGATATCACGGCCAGGTGATACTGCAGAAGAATATAAGTCATTTTTTTCTTAGCGTCTGAGGGTCAAATTGGTCCCAGTTCTCCAGAATACATCTTAAGGGTGTTTTTGCCTTGGGGGGAAATTTCCCATCTGAAAAAAGAACACAGGGATGCCAGCACCCCTAGTCATTTTCCAATGAGCATTAGTCCTAGAGCATCCTCTATGGTCCTAATGCTTATTCCTTTCCAGGGTGTGTAACCACCCATGGACCTCTGCTTATTGGATTAGTTACTCTCACCGATGTAGCAGTCCTGCACCCCTTTTCCCGCCTTTTCTTGACCACAAAGAAAGGGGCCTGGGCTGCTGGGTTCTTGTGGTCCTTTACCAGAGTGCCCAACATTGCCTTTGTGCTCAGAAGTGAGTTCTTTTCGAGGGTGCATAACCACCCATGGACCTCTGCTTGCTTATCAGGTTAGTTACGCTCACCGATGTAGCAGTCCTGCACCTGTTTTCCCGCCTTTCTTGACCACAAAGAAAGGGGTCCAGACTGCTGGATTCTAGTGGTCCTCTACCAGTGTTCCCAATATTGCCTTTGTGCTCAGGGGTGAGTCCTAGAGCTGGGCTGGGTTCCTGAGTATTTCATAACAACCCAGCTGCCGCATCAAGATGCATTCCCATAAAAGCAGTTCTTATGCAAATTCATTTCAGAGAGGGTGTAGGTAACCTTTTGAGTCAGGATTGAGATAGTCTTTTGATTCTGTAAGTACATTAAGGCTTGGTTGAGTGCAAACGGCTCGCACGTTTGAGGAGATCAATCATCAGGCAATTTTTCTAAGTCTGCTTCCACAAAAGTCTATATCGATTACTGAATACCCATTGTGGTTTTTTTCCTCAATCACCTGGGAGGAACCATCTATCTCCTGTCCTGAAGGGAGTTCCTCTTAGGTCTGGTCGGACCCTGATATGGTAATTAAGATTTAAATCCCCTGTTAGGAAATCTGTTGGGTTAAGGGAATTACCAGTGGTTGGTGTTAAATTATCTTTTTTTTTTAACAGAATAGCCCCATATTTTAAGATTTTTGAGTTAGTAAGCTACCTTTTTGCTTTTTTGACTTAGAATAATTCTGAACTGGTGAGGTGTGCTAACAATGAGGTTTTCTCCAAAAGTTACTTTTCTACTTTCTTCTGTTAGCAAAGCAGTTGCCGCTACAGATTGAATGCTGCTACAGATTGAATGGGCTACTGGGTTAAGGATTTTTGATAGGAAAGCTATGGGTTGTCAGTGGTCTCAGTGTTTTCGGGCTATGCCCTTGTTTACGGTGACAACAAGGTAGTATTGGAGTATTATAGGATCATGGAGAAGACCTTCAATTATCAATTATAGGTTTTAAATTTACCCTTGCTTTTAGAGGAATAGGGCACACGGGTTTTTTTGTGTTTTTGTTTTTTTGTTTTTTGTTTTTTTTACTATTTTTATCTTTCTCTTTCTTTTACTCTTTGACTCCCTCTGTCTCCTCCGTCTCTCTCTCTCTCCTCTGTCCCTCTCCTCCATCTCTCTCTGCCTCTCCTCTCTCTCTCTCTCTCCCCTCCATCTCTCTCTCTCTTTCCTCTGTGTCTCTCTCTTCCATGTCTCTCTCTCTCTCTCTCTCTCTCTCTGTCTCTCTCTTCCATGTCTCTCTCTCTCTCCTCCTCTTAGCCACAAACTTAGGGCCCTGGCAAGGGTGGTGGGGAATGGGTCCCACATAACTGCCCATGTCGAGAGTTGTGTGTCTAAATTGGGAGGGACATCAGGGACAAGACTCCCTGGGTTTATAGCCTAGATGCCTAATGACTCAGCGTAGAGCTTCCTTAGATCCCTTTGGAGATACAACTTGCTAGAGGAAATGAAAGTCTGAACCTTTAGTACCTAGGAGGCAGGGATCAGAGGAAGCAGATTCAGAGGTAAGGAGAATTTTGGGGCTAGAAAGTCACAGTCAGGACCCAGGAGGTATGGGTCAGAAGGAAAGGTAGGGGTGCATGCACGGGTGACTGTTGAGTAGAGACTTCTGGCTGCACCATGATCTCTACCAGCTACTGCCAGGAGTTCGGGACAACAGCTTTCTGCCTCTTGTCGGCCCTCAGCTTCCCCAAGAAAATTGAAAGTGGAAGCTGGCGCCAGGCAGACCAACGTCCCCAGCCCAGAAGGGTTGAGGGTTGTTAGAAAGCCCTTCCCCAGATAGCCTCACACCTGAGTCTTAAGTCCTGCAGCCACGCAAATCGTTTTTAACTGGCCGACAGATGCCCGGTATTTTCCTCCAATTCTGAGGAAGGATAGGACAGAATAGCAAGCAAAAGTGGTCCCATATTACTCACCGCTTTGGAGGTCCCATCTGGGTTGCCAAAATGTTACCAGGGGGTCCTTGCTCCCCGAGCTCCCAAGATGGTGGCGGGCCGCTTCCAAAATGGCAGCGGGCCACTTCCAAGATTGTTGCAAGCCTTGTGGTCTCTGACCTGGGGTTCTTGGCCTCACAGATTCCAAGGAATGGAATCTTGGGCCATGCAGTGAGTGTTATAGCTCTATTAGAAGCCATGGGTCACAGAAGAGAACCATGGAACCCAGTGACTCAGCTCGATTAGTGTTCAGCTCAATTAGGACAAACCCGGGCACTTAGCCATGCGGAAACAATGGCAAGCCTTTAGCCCAATCAAGAGCCACAGTGGGCGCCTCACTGGATCAGGAGCACAGCAGACACTCTGCCGGATCTGGAGGGATGGAAGTCAGCAACGGATCTGCAACAGCAGCAAACAGCAGTGGTGGACAGCAAGCGAAAGCTCAGCTCGACCGGTAATATAAACCATATTAACCTCTTAGATATGTTTTACTTTTTATCCTTCACACTTTTCAGTAGACTGTAATATTTCTACAGTGTGCATTAATTTTTAAGCTTATTTTATATATCATATTTATAAATTTATTAGATAATAAAAGTTGTTACTCTAAGGCTTATAGTGTTATTTGTTCCATCCTCATTTCTAATTCCTGGTTCCCAGAACAATCACTTATGCCTCTTTCAGATGTTTTCTCTGGTACTTGACTCCCCATTTCTAAATAATAAGCTTATACTGTTATATCTTGTTTTTTTCAGATTTAGATAATATATCTTGGCTTCCTTCAGGAAAAATGAAGATTTCACTCTCTCACACCTTCACCCTCCCATTCACACCTCGCCTCCACCACATGCTCCCAAATTGATTAGCTCATAACTTTGGGTTCAATTCATATTACTGTTCATATTTATGTCTATGTAAATAGTGTCAGCAAAACCATGCAGTGCACTATGATTCCATTGCCTCTCATATAAACTTTGGGTTTTTTCCTAGAGTTAATAATTGTTCATTTATTTGTTGCCTTAGTTCCTTATGCCTATCATTAATTCAGTCTCAATTTTACCAAAAGATCTCTAAAACTCTTCTTAGTACAGACAAATTAATCAGATGATCTATCTGTTCCTTTTTTGTCTGCCCATATCCCTCCTAAAGCCCTCCAGGTCCTATCTGGACATCCAGCTCTGTGTACCCACTATACTGTCATCCTGGGATTGCCTTTCACTGTCTCCCTGGGGATTCTCTTTGCCTGTTTCCTGATTCAAAACCCTTGTTTCTTGGATCCCATGTCTTCTCTTCTGCTTTTGGGTTTACTCTCTTATTTGGGTGGTGGAATGCGTCCTCCAGCATCTTTGTGAAAAAAGAGTAAGTAGAGGAGGTAAATTTTCTGAAACCTAGCATGTATGAACACAACTTCATGCCATACTTCAAAGGGCAATAAACTACAGCCCACAAGCCAAATCTGACCCATATCCTATTTTCATTTATGTTGTGAGCTACGAATGGTTTGCTTACATTTTTTAAATGGCTTCAAAAATTATGCAACAAAGTTTGTATGTAGTCCATAAAAACTGTATGTGGCCTGCAAAGCCTAAACTATTTACTGTCTGTCCCGTAATAGAAAAAGCCTGCTGACGCCTGTTCCAATTGATTGGTAGCTTGGCCAAATGTAGAATTAAGGTTGGAAATTATTTTCCTTTAACATTTTGAAGACTTCCCTCCACTGTCTCCTGGATTCAAGACTTGCTGTTGAGAAATCCAATGCTATCCTGCTTTCCAAGTTCTGTATATTAAACCTCTAGTATCTCTTTTGAAACTTTTGAAACTTTTGGGACCTTCTGTTTAAACCTACTGGTCTAAAATTTTATAAGGTTTTGACATTGTGTGAATCTTTTATGCCAAATGCTGATTCTCAGAGGACCATTAATTCTGAAAATGTATGTCCTTCTAGTCTGGGAAAGTAGAATGTCTTATTTATTTGATGATTTCTTCTGTTCTCCTGTTCTCTTTCAGAAATTTCTATTAGTTCCATGTGTACCTCATAGATAAAACCTCTAGTCTTTTCTTCTTTGTAGTATATAATTCCTGCATACAATTTCTGAAAATCCTGCATACAATTTCTGCATTGCCTTTGTATCCTCCAAGTTCCTTTGCTCCTGGTAGCTGTTTTAGTCTCTGTCTTTCATGGTAAGCACCTTTCCAAAATTTGTCTCTTCCTAGACTGTCCACTTATGTTTGCAGATCAGGCCCCAGATGCAGGCTAGAAGTTCTTGATGTGAGTGTAAAGCTGGTAGACCTCACGGTTATATGGTCAGGTCCTAGGTTCAAGACCCCCAAATGTCTATAGATGTTGGTGTCTTCTCCTAGGTAGGTCTGTTCCCCAGAGAGACATTCTGGGAAATATACTTAATCTTTCTGTCTTAAAGATGTTACTTCCCCCCACTCAACTGTGCCTATATTTGAGAATGAAGGTTCTCTCTGGTCCAACCCAGGCAGAAAGCAGATATCTGCCCTTCTGCCACAATGGGAGGATAAGGTAGGCGATTGGAGGCTGGGGTGGATCTAAGGACTCTTCAGACAAACTCTCAACTGGCCCTCCTGTTTTCAGGCCCTCTGGCACCCCCACCTGGAGAGGTTCTTGGCTCCTCTGGTTCCTCAGCCACTCTGGGCCTCTGCTACTGCGCAGCTTGCCTCTTATGCCTTCCCTGCATGCAGAAGACTTTGCTTGGTTTGTTATTGTTTTTATCAGCTCTCCAGTGTCCAAAATGTTTTGCATTTTCCCAACTATTGTCTCCTTTTGCACTCTCTTTGCTCTTGTGATTTCATACTTTGTTTATTCCTTTATCATTTTATTAGTTTTCAGAGAGGGTGGAGATAAACAAGGAATTCTATCTGTGAGGATGGTATATCTTTGTTCTAACTGATGTGCTCGTCGTGTTATCCAGAACAAAAAGACAAGTTCATGTCCTTAAGGAGCGCTCAGTGTCATGGGAAAGGCACAGGCAGATGAATCATGTTCATACAGGTGCTGTAATGGAGATGTGTCTGAGCAGCAGAGGGTCACAGGAGAAGTATCTGCATCTAGTGGGGGAGGGTCTGGGAGGGTCACTGGGATTGTGGCCAAGAGCAGTGGGGAAGGGAAAGGGCTCAGACTTATGACCATTTGGAGGGCAAGAAGGAGTTTTAGATCAAATTGTTATTTTTATTGACTCTTCTCTCCTGGGTGCTATAAAAAGCATTGATTTCTCAAGGCAGGGCCTGCCCTATCAAGATGAGCTAAAGCATCACAGGTGACACCTGGGTATCCAACATGCCCAGCAGAGCTGCCTGGGGAGAGCCCTGTCCTTCCACCATTTTCTTCTATAAAACAGAAATTAATGTGAAGGCTAAATGGAAATTGCTCAAGAAAATCAGCACCCAACAGGAGTTAGTCCTCCTAGCCCCCATTTCTTTTAAACAGGAAGAGAAAAAGAAGTAGCATGTATGTCCCATGTATAACATGGAGCTCAGATATACAGAAAGATCACTAACTTTGCTTTCTGTAACATTCAGCTTGATCTTAAGCCACCATTCCATGAATTGTGAAAAAATGTGCCACTTCAAGGGGTTCTTGAAGTTGTGAACTTTTTAATGTTCAGCTTAGTCTTTTACAGGTTAGTTATTAATCGAGTGCATTTTTTCCTGCCTACCTCCCCAAGAGTGCATTAAGCATCCTGGATGGCTTAGCATCCTGGCTTCCAAAACAGGGCAGCTGCCCTCACTACTTTCTAGCCAAGGGATCTGTCCTTAATCTTAGGCACTGGCATCTATCCACTGTCACTCCACTATTGAAGCCTCCTCAGCTTTTCTTGTCTCAGGCATTATATCCCTGCTGTCTGGATCTGTGCCTAGGCGCCCCCTGGTACTGCCAATGCCATAGTCCCTGGCCTTGGACTGAACTCCCTATACCCTGTATCTACCCGCTAGTAGCCCGAGTACCTGCTGACTGCTAATTCTCAGCCTCCTTCACTATTCCTCTTAAGGAGACTTAGAATTGCTGCGGATCTGTGCCATGCCCTGCCAAAGCTGAAGGAGAGTGTTCTGAAGCCCTCTCTGCTATATATGCCACATGCCATTTCTACCCTGTCAGTGCCGTTCCATATTGGCACAGAGCAATGCAAGGTGGTCTTCCAGAATTCCAGGTGGGAAGCAAAATATAAACTCCACTGCTCTACCATTGCCAGATTTAACTGGGCCTCTTAACTATGCCCTCCCAAACCCCAATACAAATTAGGTTTATCTCTGCAGGTTATGAGAATATAGGGAGCAGGCCTAATGCCTGTCTAAACTCACCACAGACATTGTCTATCAGGTTCTTCTCTGCCCTTCTGCCCATCCTTCCACCTCACCTCATCCTCAGGTCAAGAAGGGCCTTTTGTTTTCATTTTCACATTCTTTTCTTTTTACTGCTCTGTGAGCTTTAGTGAAACTGTGCGTTCTGATTCCCTGGGTTTTCTGGTTCTTGATTATTTTAAGAGTAACTTTTGGAACTTAAATAAACCTTTTCTCTCTCAATATAGCCTGGCTCTTTTAAATGAAAGCTTTAACCTTCACAAGCATTACCTCTGAAATGAGTTTCAAGAGCCAGTTGTGGGAGTCAAAAACTGAATATGACCTCCTTGCTCTCAGCTGGGTTCTGCCATCCCCTTGAAGGAGGGAGTACCTCAGCCCTCAGGAAGGAGAGCCTGGGCCTGCCAGGATTACCATGCATGGAAAATGCTTCCAGTTTCCAGAGGGGCAGGCCACACTCTTAGGATCAACTTTCCCATTAAAACAACAAAAAGTGGTGGGTAGAACGTTTTCCACACCTCACCTTTTTTTAACTTTTATGTTGGGTTCGAGGGTACATGTGAAGGTTTGTATCGTAGATAAACTCATGTCACAGGGGGTTTCTTGCACAGATTATTTCCTCACCCAGGTATTAAGTTTAGTGCCCATTAGTTGTTTTCTCCGCTCCTCTCACTCTTCACCATCCACCCTCAAGTAGACCCCAGTATGTGTTGGTCGCTTCTTTGTGATCATGAGTTCTCATCATTAGCTTCCACTTGTAAGTGAGAACATGCAGTATTGGTTTTCTGTTCTCCTTCTCTTTAGCAAACTTCACTTTTAAAACTAAAAAACTGAGAGTTAAACACCTGTAACCATAGAGGTTAGCAGGCTATGGGAGCACCAGAGCCACTGGTGCCCTGTGAGCACTTGCCAGAACTGCTCACTTAAGCTTTGAATCAGCAGCCGTGCAAGTGGGGAAGAATAGAATTCAGAGACTGAATCCCTTCCAAGCTGAGAGGCCTCAGAGTTGACTTCCCACAGGGAGCTATACCCTCAGGGGTAAGGTGAACTAGATCTTAATTCACCTTTTCTCCCTAATCCTAGAGAACTTCTGAGAAGCCTTAGTGCCTTAGTGCTGAGACAAGCAAAAGAAGAAAAGTGAAAGGATAAAATATCCCTAGGAAGAAGTAGCCACACATGAGTCCTTCCTCAGATTTGAAACTCCCATCCTGGATTAGCCAAAAAAACTCAAGCCAGGAATTTGATTTCAGGTTATTCATGAGCTTTAATAACTCTAGGTGCCTGACAAAAGCAAATATGAAGTGTCTCTGGAATATCTATCTTAGATCTGGAGATCCTTCACAAATAACTGCTCAGGGGCATTCACCAGAAAACATTCAAAAATAACTAGGCACAAAAGAAAACAATATAACTAAGAACTATCAGAAAAAACAGACAACAGAAATAACCTGTACAGACTTTGAAATTGGCATTGTATGATACAGATTTTAAAAGTAGCATTTATATCTAAAGAAAAAAGACTATAGAAAGTCACTTACCAGATTTGATGAAAAACTCATCAGAATTTATAGAAATTATGACCAAAATAAACAAAATTTTATTGAAAGCCCATTAAATGTGTGCACACCAAAAACAGGATCCCAAAATACATGGAGCGGAAACTGATAGAGCTGAAAGGCAAAATATACAAATTCGCAATTATAGGTAGAGACTTCAACATCCCACAATTGCCAATTACTGCTGCTGGACAGAACTACTGGACAGAAAATCAGCAAGGATATAGAACTAAAGACACTCAACAACAGCATCAAATTGACGTGTAATAGAACTCTCCATCCAGCAACAGCAGAATATATATTTTTAAGCACCTATGGAATATTCACTAAGATAGGTCATATTCTGAACCATAAAACAATCCTGAAAATGTATGAAACGAAAGATGAAAGTACTAAAAAGAAAAACAGAAAATCCACAGTCATAGTGAGAGATTTTAACATGCCTCTGTTTACAAAAAAAATCAGAACTTAGATTTAAGCAAAACAATTAGTAATCTTGACTGAATGGACAGAACATTACATTTGACAACCATAGAATATGCATTCTTTTTAAGCACATGTAGGACATTTACCAAAACTCACCGCATACTAGGACATAAATCAAATATCAACACGTTTCACAAGATTGAATCAATATGGAGTATATTCTCTGACTGTGGTGTAACTAAGCTAGAAATCAATAACAAAAAGATAACCAAAAATCACAGTTTGGTAATTAAGAAAAATACTTCTAAATAATTCATAGATAAAAACAGACGGGTAATAATGGAAATTAGAAAATGCTTTGAACTGAATGATCATGAAAACACTACATATCAAAATTTGTGGGATTACTTAGAGGGCAATTTTATAGCCTGAACTGTATATAGTAGGAAATAAGGATGTGAGGGCGATCTGGCTGTGACATCTGTCACCACACTGATCGCCAGAGTTGATTCGGTTGATCTGGCTGGCTAGGCAGGTTCCCCTTCCTCCCTCACCGCTCCATGTGTGTCCCTCCCGAAGCTGCGCGCTGGGTTGAAGAGGATGACTATCCCCGATAGAGGAGGACCTTCAGTCAAGGGTATACGAGTAGCTGCACTCCTGTGTTAGAACCTTCAAACAAGTTCTCAAGGAAATAAGCAGACTGCAAATTAAGTTTAGGCGTACACCACACGAAGTTAGAAAAAGAATAGCAAAATAACACCAGTAGAGTAGAAGGATAGAATTATTTAAAATAAGACCAGAAATTAGTGAAACAGAAAGCAGACCTTCAGTAGAGGAAACCAATATGCCAGAAGTTGGTTCTTTGCAAAGAACCAACTAATAAAATGACAAGCCTCTAGCAATATTGCCCAAGGATAAAGAAAGAAGTCACAACGAACATTAGGAACGAAAATGGGCATCACTGCAGATGGTTCAGATAAAAGACATTAAACAGATAAAAGAATATCATAAAGAACTTTATGCCTGTAAATTTCAAATTTTAGATATGATAAGCAGAATCCTGGAAAATGTAAGTGGCCAAAATCATAATGAAGAAGTGAAAATCTGAATTATAATCGTTAAAGAAATTAAATTAGTAGTCAAAAATTTGACTACTGAGTCTGCTCGCACTCAGGATGAGGCACTGGAGATATTTAGCACCTGCCTGAATCCAGGCTGCCAGGTGGTGAGCGTCTGTCTGTATGTGCAACACCACTGCTCTCTCTTATCTAGGAATGTACCAGGTCGTCCAGGGTATCATCTCTCCTGTCAGTGACAGCACAAATTAAACTCTGGCCTCACAAAACTTCACTGGCGAGTTCTACAAAACACTCAGCAAAAGAAAAAAAAAAAATGTTGTTTCAGGCTGGGCACAATGGCTCATGCCTGTAATCCCAGCACTTTGGGAGGCCGAGATGGGTGGGTCACTTGAGGTCAGGGGTTGGAGACCAGCCTGGCCACCATGGCAAAACCCTGTCTCTACTAAAAATTAAAAAATTGGTTGGGCATGGTAGCACATGCCTGTAGTCACAGCTACTCGGGAGGCTGAGGCAGGAGAATTGCTTGAACCCAGGAGGCGGAGGTTGCAGTGAGCTGAGATCGCACCACTGCACTCCAGCCTGGGTGACAGAGCAAGACTCTGTCTCAAAAATAAAGTTATTTCAATCCTAACACAAGATCTGTTACAGGATTGAAAAAGAACTCTCCAACACTTTTTATGAGGCTAGCATAACCTTGATACCAACACCTGATTAGGACAGTGAGAGAAAGGAAAATTATAGACCTGTCTTACTACCTAAAAAACAAATTAGCAAAGTGAACCCACCAATACACAAGAAAGGTAATATATCTTGGCCAAATAGGGCTTATCTCAGGAATGCAGTGTTAGTTTAGGATTAGAAAATTCATCAATGCAATTTACTATATTAACTGAGTGAAGGAGAAAAAACATCGCACAATCAAGAGTTGCAGAAAAAACATTTAATAAAATTCAACATTCATTTATGGCAGGCACTCTTAAACTAGGAATAACAGGAAATGTCTCATAACAACATATTTGTCAAGATAGGCTAGGCTAGCTGCAATAATAAATCCTCTAGTTTTAGGAGCTTAACACATGAAAATATATCTCTCACCAAATGAATCCCATGTGGGTTTAGAAGATCTACAGGGCAGTTATCATAGTGAGCACAGTCCATGTCTATTTCAAAGTACACTCTCCCATTCCTGGGAGAAAGAGCACATTCCTCCCAGGTCAGTGATGGCCTGTGTAGTCCATCGACAGCCAATACCCACCAACTCTGGTTCACGCTAAAATCTCATCCTTTTGTCCTTTATCCTCAAAATCCCCATTTGGGCTAAGAAACTACATATAATTTTCATCCTCACATAGAGGGCAAAAATAGTGCCCCTGTTCATTCCTAGAGGAGGGGAAGTCATGCTGTTCCTCAGCTATATCCTGACCCTAACTGTCCACACTGCTGTATGGGACCCTTGCCTGAGCTCCACCCTCACAGCCTTTGTCTCAGCAGAGAAACCTTTCTCTCAGTGCTCCCTGGGTTGTAGAAGACTCTAGAGGAGAAGCACATGTTCACTAAGGTAGTGCCTTTACCCTTGCCTAAAGGAGCTACCCTTTCTCCCCCATGAGAGAATGCCAGAGTCTACTCCCTCCCACTCAGGATGAGGCACTGGAGATATTTAGCACCTGCCTGAATTCAGGCTGCCAGGTGGCGAGCGTCTGTCTGTATGTGCAACACCACTGCTCTCTCTCTCACCTAGGAATGTACCAGGTCATCCAGGGTATCATCTCTCCTGTCAACGACAACTATGGGAAGAAAGACCTCGCAGCTTCTCATCACCGAGTGGCAATGGCCCGGCTGGCCCTGCAGACATCCGACTGGATCCGGGTGGACCCCTGGGAGAGTGAGCAGACACAGTGGATGGAGACAGTGAAGGTGCTGAGGTAATGGTAGTCACTCTCCTGTGTGATGACCAGGGGTCACGGGAGATGTCTGCAGAGCCTGCGGGGTGAAAGGTAGGGCAGATTGTGGGGCTGGGTTTCTGCCAGGCCTTCTCAGCAAATATCCAAGAAGCAGTTTCTACCTAGCAGGAGAGAGACCAACAGATTCACATTCTCAGAGGGGTCCCTGAGCAGAAAAATTACAAAACACTATCCTTTCAAAAGCACTTTGTAGAAACACCCAACCTTATGTCAGATGACTGTAGCACTGGGGTCTAGCGCCACCACTTAGTAGCTGTGTGACTTTGAGCAAGTGATTTGACGTCTCTGAGATGTATTTCTCACTTGCAAAATGGAGACAGCAAAACCTAATGAAGATTTTTTAAATGTAAATAACTTTCCTGACCCAGAACTACATAATAATATTCAGTAGGTGGGACTTTTGTTATTTTTATCATAGTCTAGGCTGAAAACTACATCTTTAGAATAAAGATTTTTAATTTTCATTAAAATTAAAAATTGTCTTTTTAATTGTACAATTCCTGGGTTATGTAAACCCAGACTTTTATGTGAAATAGAAAAAAAGACTATAAATCTAGAAACAGTTACTCTGGATTATTTTTTCTTCTGGAATTTCTATTTGTATTCAGCATAAGTAATCAAACTGTTTAAAACCCCAAGCCAGCCCTGAATGTTAGGGCAGTGGGTCACTAGTTTGTGTCTGCAAACTTTAAGGGGAATTGCCAGAGAAGCAGGAAGTCCCACCTCTCCTGGCTGTTGGGATTGTGAGGATGGTCTGCCTCATCACTAATGGCAACCAGCTCTGCTGGAAGGGATTGCAAATTGCTGTGTCTTTTGTCTATTTAGAACCACTAGGATCGGCAGGAAATGGGAGGCACGAGGGACAAGGTGGAATGATTGACAGGCCTGTTCATAATGTGTTTTAGTTTTCACTTTTTACTTGTCTTCAAAATCACTTGGGAGAAAAAGGTTTACCTTTTTAGTAGAGGTCATCATTTAGTTTTTATATCCTGGTTCTTATTACTTACCTTTTACTGGGGAAAGAAGCAGCCGGAAGCATTCAGCAGTTACAGTGTTGCTTCAGAACCTGTTGCCAAATTAAAAGGAGAGCCATTATAAAATAATTGTTATGACACGTGCTCTTCTTTATTTTTTTAAACTACCCATTAGTATAAACAAAGACCCATATATTGCAAATTATATAAGGAATAAATTGACACCTAGATCATCCTTTTAGAATGAGTCATGCAGTCACTTCTCATTTATCTAGGCTAAGAGAGGGGGAATAGAAGCAAGAGAATAGATAGATCATCCAACAAGTAATTTAGCTTGAATATGTAGGCAGAAACAGACGCTTTCTCCTCCACCCAGTGAGAAGCACTGTAGCCTAGGACACAGGTTTTAGAGCCAAATTTACTAGCTGAATGACTTACGTGATTTAGCCTCCCTGAGTCTCAATTTCTCACCTAATAAAATGGAAATGACATCACCCACTTCACTAGGATTCTGTTTCTCACCTAATAAAATGGAAATGACATCACCCACTTCACTAGGATTCTGTGTGAATTAAATGAGATGATGTAGGCAAAACACCTGGTTTATGGTAGGTACTTAATAATGTTAGCTACCTTCCCTGAATCCCTAATGCTGGCCCATAATTTGTCCTCAAAACAGAGAAGCCATTCATGGATAAATAGGAGTTGACCATAGTACTATTTATGATTACTTGTGCTTTGGCTGCAAAATACAGGAGTGAGCTAAGATTGTACTGAACGCATTCGTTTTCTTTTTAATTTTTTTTTTTTTTTTTTTGAGATAGGGTCTCAAAAAAAAGCTCCATGGTGATTCCAATACAGGCTAGCCCACCACTTCAGCTGCCAAGTTTATGAATTAAGCTCTGTTGCTCAGGCTGGAGTGTAGTGGCACGATCTCGGCTCACTGCAACCTCCGCCTCCCGGGTTCTAGCAATTCTCCCGCCTCAGCCTCCCAAGTAGCTGGGATTACAGGCACACACCACCACGCCCAGCTAATTTTTTGTATTTTTAGTAGAGGTGGGGGTTCACCATGTTGGCCAGGTTGGTCTCCAACTCCAACCTCAGGCGATCCACCCACCTCAGCCTCCCAAAGTGCTGGGATTACAGGCATGAGCCACCACACCCGGCCTGTTTTTAATTTTTTTTGTTTTATATCTCCTTTATTCCTGTGTTTCTTGGTGTTGGCCTGCATACTGGAATCACCCAGGCAGCTTTTAAAAGTACCCATGTCTGGGTCTTACCCCAGAGACTAGCATGTCTTTGGTCTGGGTTGGGGCATCAGGATTTTTAAAAGCTATGGGGTTGTTCTAATATATGGCTAGCCAACAGCTTCAGCTACCAAGCATATGAATTAAGTTGATGATCAGTACCAAGATGCATCCAAACCAGTGGTCTCAACTCTGGCTGCAGGAATCACTTAATAAGCTTTTCCAAATGCTCACCTCCTCCCACCCACCCCAAAGATTTTGATTTGTCAGGGATGGGCTCTAAACATTGCTATTTTCATAAAAGTTCCCATATGTATTTTATGCAACCAAAATTGAGAATCACTGTTACAGTCAACACAGTTTTATAAAATGCTGATTAAGATTTTTAAAATTATTATTTGGAGTGAGTTTCATCTCCAAAATGTACCAACTGCATTTCTGAAAAGTTTCAAAATTGAGGATTTGTAAGACTGAAAATCCAGTTATAATTGTAAAGTCAGGTGGTTTTAGAAGCATGGTAGAAATCCACCCCATCCTTTGCTCCATTTAGTTTCCTCTTGATAATGTCCGTAGTGAATCTACATCATAGTGGCACAGTAACAAACATCGCTCTAATGGAAATTCACTGTGGAGCGTATTAAGGATTCCTTCTTTCCCTATAAGATTGTTTCTTTTTATTCTAATTTTTTAAATCTAGGTCAACTTCCATGCCTTTAGGACACTTGATAACATATGTCACTCACCTTTTCCTTGTGATGTGGGCAAGGCCTTAGTCACATGCCACTTGATGTAATCCATCATCGTCATCACCCTTTCATGCATCCCTTTGCAAACGTGATCTTGTGTTGTCCTCATTTTACAGATAAAGAAACTGAGGCTCAGAGAGGCTACGTTAATCACAGTCACACTCAAATAAACAGGACGTGGAGCTCCCATCTGTGGAGCTCTGAAGTCATGTTTATGGCCATCTTCAAAAACAGGGATCTACAGGCTGGGAGCATGATGTGGCTGGCTTCACACCTGCCACAGCTACCCTCCAATCTTTCCTGAAGACCAGTGGGGCTGCTGAGGACACCAAGAACATGCCCCCAGGGTCAGTCCACAGGCCCAAGGTACCACTCAGGCAGGCAGCAAGAAGCAGTAATGGTCATGCCCCATGGAGGCACAGTGGAAGTCCCTGGCAAATGCATGTTGTATTGAAAGTAATTATTTCCACAACAAAGTTCAGAGATCCAGCTAATATTCAAAGTAGGGTCAACCTGAACTAGCACCTTCAAGGTAAGTAAAATGAGAAACACCACCACCTTTTACTGATCACCCTCTGTGTGTGCCAGGCTCTTTCATGTATATCTAATAAGCTCGGCAACTCCAAGAGGTAGGTGGGTTTAGCCCTATTTTATACATGAGGACATGGAGATTCAGAAAGGGTTGTAAAATACTTCAAGTCCTACAGTTAGAAAGTGGAGGTGAGACTCGATCTACTTCAATCTGATGTGAGAGCCCATACCAATCCAAGGGTGAATCCTCAGAAATAAAGTTTACCAAAATCAAAGCAGTAAAACAATAATAAAAACACTGAGTCCCGCCAGGCTCTAAGAAGACTCTGCTGAGATTATCTGGAAGGGCTTTGAATCAGGTTAAATGTATTCATTCGTCCACTCCTTCCATCATTCCTGAATTCAGCAGACCTAAGGAGCATTTTCATGGGTGCTAGGAATATAAAGATGAATCAGTGGTGTCCCTGTTCACAATCTGGTGGGAAGATAGACTAAGAGTAATGATAATAACAGTTAACATTTATTGGGCTCTTTTTCTGTATGGGCTCGTGCTAAGCATTTCAATTAATCCTCACAAAAGCTCTCTGGGGTAGGTTCTGTCATTATCCCTCATTCTCTAGATAAAGAAACTAGAGACATTGAAACTCCAGAGCTACTAGTTAGAGCCAGAATTCCAACCCAGTCTAATTCTAGAACTTAACACTGTGCCCCCTCCCAATGATATTCAGCTACAGGCCACTTCCCCAGTGTTTGGCAAGGTAGAAGCACTTTTTCATTCATGATCTTGTGATACTCAGTGTAGATAAGGCCAGCATTAACTTTCATGACCAGTTTACAGATGAGGTCCACGTGGCTCTGAGAGTATCAACACTACAGGGTGTCAGGGTCATTCAAGCAAAAAAGCCTGAACTTAAACCCACCCACTTTGGCTGAAAAGCATATGCTTTTCTCACCAGGCACTACTGCCCCCTAAATACAGCTCTAGTAAATGCATAATACAGGAAGTGGAAGTTGGCAGATCAAATTGATGCAAGAAGGGGTGTATAATGATTGCCTGTGTTTGACAAAAGCATATATAGGTATCTCATGATTTGCAGAAGATTGATTGCTAAAGAAGGCAGGCATGCCAAATTTGTGAAAGTCTAATCATATTTGAAATGCCCAGTACACTTCGTGTGCATTAACCCCTTTAATCTTCATAACCACCCATCAGAGGTGGGCACTGTCATAATTCCTCACTGGCAGATGCAGCACCATCCACGTAGAGACTTGAAATCACCCACCCAGGGTCACACAGCCAGCTGGTGGAGGAGCTGAGATTCAACCCAGGCCATCTGGCTGCAAGCCCTGGCTCTTGGCCGTCACCCTATTGCCTTCTAAAGTACTAGTTCCTAATGAGAGCAGGCAGCTTTTCTGGGAGCTAGCTGTGGGCCATGCACTGTGCCAGTGCTTCAAAATGTGTGTGTCTCCTTCACCTTCACAAGAGCCTAAAAGCAGGTGTTGTTATCCCTGCTTCTCAAATGAAAATGTGTCTTGAATTCAAGTCTGTCTGATTCTAATAGCCATGTCCTTAACCCCTACTCAACAGTGACTCCTTTTTTTTTTTTTTTTTGAGAAATATTGAAGAAAATGTTAAAAGAGTAGAAATGTACTAATTTCCCTGCCTTCACCCATGTCACATGGAAAGTAGTGGACTGTCTTGGACAGGACTCTCCGTGAAGACCCACATGGCTTTCTGTCCCAGCACCTGGCAATGCCTGCCACAGAGTAGGCCCTCGACAGTTATTTGTGGAATGAGTGAACTAAAGTATATAAAAGCAGGTTGAGACAAAATCTGAAAATCCCTGGGTGGTTTTGAGGGCTGGAGGACAGACATACCCTGAGCCCATGTGTTTACAACGCAGGCATCATCACAGCGAACTGCTCAGATCTCCACCCCAGATGGAAGGCCCAGACCATGGCAAAACACTCTCCCCAACCCCTGCAGGTGGGTGCCAACCCTCTTGTCTGTAGGAGAATGAGATGTCAGGGATTCTGTGAGAACTGAAGCGGATAGGGGTGGTCACAGCTGCAGAGAACTTGAGTCCAACCCTCTGGGCACAGATAAGGAATTGAAGGCCTGCCTGGTTGGGATGACACTTCCGAGGTTGAAGTTCAGATTAGACAATCTGCCACCACCCCCTGTAAATTGCTCTGCTAATTTGGGATTTTTTGCCCCAAAGAAGTTTACCTACCCTTGTGACTTGTTCTAATGACATGGATTATAGTCAGGGTCACACAGGGATAAACTGATGAGTGCTGCTGGGTTTCTTTTAAAAGCCTTAGCCTTTTTGAATGTAAAATATGCCATTATAAAACTTGAACAAAGAGACTAAGACTTTATTTATAGCAGAATTACTCAATGGTTCACTCAAAAGAGGAAACCTATTTTTAAGGGAATTTAAAGTTGGTTTGGATTATCCTCTTAATTTGTAAGCCTAGATGTGTAAGCCAGGAAGTGTTGTCATTTCCTGGTGTTTGATAAAACCTTGTTGGCTGTGATTTCACCGTGTGAGTTGCCCTGGTGTCAGGGGCAAAATGCGTAACGCTTTCATGCAGATAAGCAGGAGCACCATGCAGCGGTGGGCGTGCAGATTCCAGCAGGTCATCTGCAGAATTTCCTATGGCAGGGTCTCCAGACTTTGGTTGGTGGAACACTGCCTCCAGATTAGAAGAGTTTAGGAATGCCAAGGTTTAGCACACCTAATATGGTTTCTTTACTGCAGGACTTTTTAGAGCCTTTACTATGTCCATGGGCATTGTGATTCTACAAGAAAGAGAAATACCTTGCAGTCATTCTTACCACTTTTTTAAGTATGGAACTCTTTGTTCAATATCTGTTAGTATTTTTCAGAACTAGCACTTCCTAGAGCAAGATTGGGAAACACTCTTCTAAAAAGACTTGGAAATGCCACCAGGCCCTAAAGGTGCCATGCAACAGTCCCCAAATTCTGGCCAAAGGATCACTCACAGCAGTATCCCCTGCACAGCTTGTTAAAAGCACTAATTCCCAGGTGTCTTCCCAGACCGTCTGAGTGGGAGTAGGGCCCAGGAATCTGGATATTTAATAAGCACTCTGAGGATTTGCTTTACAGCCAGTCTGGGGGACTGTGCATGAGAGTAAGAATCTAAGAAGGAGTTACAGTACCTCCTATATAATCGTCTCATATAATGTTTATTGCATTCCTCTGGTCTCTCTGTCTGCCTGTCCTCTCCGTTACCTGCATGGGCTCCTTCCCACCCATCCCCCATAAGCACAGTGCCCAGTATTCATTATCAGCCTCTCCCTCTTTCTGCATCATCTCTGACTCAGTGGGCATTCTTTAAAGGATTCTACAGACACTTTCTGAGCACCTCACTGGAAGAGAGTCTGGGCTCAGGCTGAGAACAGAGACAGCCAGCCCCAGCCCCCATCCCAAGCTGGAGGCAGGGTATGAATGGAGGTGAGTCCAGGCGTGAATTAGGAAGGCTGCTTGGAAGAGGGGGCACCTGCACTGAGACTTGCAGGATGGCTGGATTATTGAGGTTGGAGACATTTCTGGGCCAAGGGGCAGGCTAAGGAAAGCACAAGGGTGGGAGATGGTGTAAGTGTGAGGCACTCCATGCCACTGGGGCAGACTAGAGCCTCCAGTGAGAGGCAGGGGCAGCCAGAGTGACTCAGGAGGGACAACACACTGAGGATCCCATCCTCTCACACTTCGCTTCTCTGCGTATGCTTCCAGAATCCCTGTCTCAGCTTTTTGCCTGGCCTGTCCCTCCTTCCTCTTAATTCTTTGTTGCCCTATTGAAAACCTGTCTGTGAGGCCCAGTTCAGAATTCACCTTCCCTGTGGAACCAGCCCTCGCTGCTCTCATTAATATGAGCTCTCTCCCTCTGCCAAAGCCCACTCCAGGTTCTTTCCAGATTCAGTTTTCTAGGGGCTACCAACTTACTCTGCTTGGCCCTATATTGTTGAGGGCCTCTTTCTCTCTTTTCAGACCATAAATCCCACTCATCTTGTTCTATTCTAAAGTAACTATTTTTTTAAAAAGGAAGTTTACATGAAGTGAAAACTGTTTAAAAATCTTTGCACTCTGCTTGATAAATTCCCATTCTAGGAATCTGGCTAAGGAAATAATTAGAGATTGGGACAATTATTTATGCAGAAAGATGTTTATCACAACAGTTTTTACAATGGCAAGAAGTGAAAGCAATCTCAATGTTTAAATGTAAAGTATACGTAAGTTTTACTGTATACCTAGGATAAAGAAACTACATAAAAGGTTTTGATGGTGTGGAGAAACGCTTATGAAGGAAGTGGAAAAAATCAGGATACAATACTGCATATAATCTCAAGTATATAAAAATATGAGTATACTTTCACATCTGTTTGCATGTCTAACTAGAAAAGACTAAGGAAATACACTAAAAACTGATGGTGTTTTATTGAAAGCAGAATTATTGTTGTTATTATTTCTGCTTTAAGTACTTACATATTTTCCATATGTTCCATAATGAACACAGTTTGATGTTTGTAATTGGGGTAAAATGTAGAGCAATTAAAAACAGGAAGGTGGAATTTTTCTCAGCATAAGTTTGGCTTTTGATGAGATGGCATGTGTGTTACTAGTGACATATTTCTAAAGGACCATTTTGTGTGTTGCGTATTCTATTGGTGTGCTGTTATACTCTGGGGTTGCAAATTACATGATGAGCTCAGCAATTTCTGGCTGCCAGAGCCTTGCTTTGCCCATCACTCCTGTGATTTGCAGGCCTCCTTGGGCTCACCCAGAGTCATATGGATTGCTACATTCTGGGCTGCTTGGGTGTGACACTTTGGGATGGATGATGCCTCCAGTTCTTTCACAGCTGACTCTGTCTGTCTTTTGTGAAGGTGGCCCCCGCCCATGGCTGATGGAACTGAGCACAGCTCAGCCACATTCAGAGGATTCCCTCTCCCAACAGAGCAGGCCCTTTATCTGTTTCCGTTTTATACTGAATGTTCCAAGGTGGCCTTGTATGGTAAATTTAGGTGCTGCCTGTCAGATGCTTCATCTCTCTTGTCCTGTTTAGACCCAGAAGTCCCACATTTCTGAGTGTGTCTGTGAGGTACCATGACAGACATCGCTGTTGGTGGCAGTGTTCACATGCTGCGCCAGACAGGAAATTTACATTGCATTCTCTCCATCGCTCAATTCCCATAACTTCCAAAGAAAGCTTTACTATCCCCATTTTATGGCTGAAGAAATAGGCACATAGGCTAAGTAATTTTCCTGAGGGTACCAGCAGATTTAAACTTGAACCCAGAGCTGACTGACCTCAAGATTGGTGTTCTTTGATCTCACAGACTTAGGACAACCAAACTTTCAAAGATCCTAGTGGCACTTCCCTCACAGTCTATGTAAATTTCAGCTTTATCTGCCTTTCAAAGCCCTTAGCTACTCAAAGGTAGAGCACACTGCCCCCAAAATGCCCACAGACATCCTGTTTGTTTATGTATCTGTATCACTGTTAGGAGAAATCATATTGATTTTCTTTATACTACACCCTGGAGTTACATACTTTGGACTTGGATAGAATCACTCAGTCTAAAACTTTTGTAACCTTGTTATAAATGGATTTAGAAGAGATGTGTGAATGCCTTTGTGAGCCCTGAAGACAGGACTGCCAGGAGTTGGAGGTCTGCGGCCCATGTTGCCTGAGAAGTGATCTATCACATGGCATTGTCATCGTGGAATAACAGGCACCGCCAGCCTCACAGATCCGCCTTTGATTTGGGGGGCAGGGGAGGTGTGGGCACTTGTTCCTTCTAGGCAAGGCTCAAAGTGAATAGTATTCCTTACTGTCATTGTTAATGAATCAAACAGTACCAAATCTTGAACCTGACATGCAGAAATTTTCCCCACAAAAAAAAATCTATTGCAAAAAGAAGGTGGTATCTTCTCTGTTCTCTGACCTGTAGGAAGAGAGGGGATGTGTCCCAGGCCCCAGCAGAACTTGGAATGAAATGCACATCATAGTACCTTCCCCATAGGAAGATCACATAAAACTACCTAATTGTTTGAAAGACCAAACATAGTTCTTTGTACTATACTGGTTGGATAGATAAGAAATTGGAGTAAAACTTCACAGATGCAGAGCAGTTCAAATACACATTATGTTGTGAGCAATGGGACCAGCCCAAATTAGTGAAAAGTGTGTTACCAAATAATTGTTAAATGCAATTTTATTGGTTTAAAAAGGCCAGACAATGGGAGATAATTCATAAATGTTGAGTGGGTGTTTCTATGAATAGAGTGGTAGATAAATGAGTAAATGGATAAGTGAATGAATAAATGAAGCGTAATATCCTGATTTTAAAGTTGAGATCGCATGAGGGGTATTGAATGGCAGAACCAGAATTTGGATCTAAGGTGTCTGGATCTAGAGTCTTAGTTTGTAACCACTAAGAGTTCCTACATGCGTGAATGAAGGAATGTTTGAATATCACTTACTAGACCAGTATTATGCCACTAGAGCATCTGAAAAGTGTGTTTCTGTGATTGCATATGTTGCTTTAAATGAGTCCAGAGCTCATCATCTCATGGAAACTGAGACCCAGAGGAAGAAAGGGCTTGGCTCTGGCCGCACAGCAGCCTGTGCCCAATTGAGGCCAGGACTCAGACCTCTCCATGACACCTCCAGTCTCTCCCTTTCCAATCCACAGTCACTCCAGTGCTTTTGTGTGAACTCATCTCTCTGGTCCACATTTGGATTCCTTCAAAGGTTCCACCTTAGAGGATCCCAAACTGAACATTTACACCAAGTTTTTCCCCAGTATGGTAGCCCTGGAGCCTCTACTTACTGAGACTTTGTGTGACTGACAGGTGCTAGTGCTCTGGGACCCCAGTCTTTGCCATCTGCTGAAGCTGGGATCAGCTTCTGGAAGAATCAGAGACCCTGCAGCTTGTTTCTAGCACAGACGTGGATTTCCTTTGCTGATTAGCTCACCAAGAGGGACATAGATAGTGCCAGGAAAATCAGTCTGGGTCTCTAGGAAGGACTTCTCCAGTATAATGCAAGTACAGATTCCCACCAGCAGGCAGCAGCAGAACCCAGCAGTTGCCCACCTGGAGGATGGCTGCCTGGGTTTGACTCCTGACTTCTCTGCCTAGCTGAGTGACCTCAAGCAAGTCACTTATCTGTCTCTGCCTCAGTTGCCCCCTCCATAAAATGGGCACAACAATACTCACCTCATAAATTGTTCTGGGGTGCATATGGTATTATCCACATAAACAGCTTAGTAGTAGTGCCCATAGTAATCTCCCAATAAATGTTATGTATTATTTTATTATCACAATTAGCATTCTGTTAGAACACATTCCAAAGGATTATCCACATTAAGCATTGTTCTAGAGCTTTGTTTTATTGGAAACTGCAATGAAAAGGCCACCAGCTGGAGTCTTAGAGACCTTTTGGTTATCCAAAGAGCCTTTATAATTCATCTTTATAGTGAGATTTTTATATTAAAGTGCCAGGTACTAGTTCCTAGTGACACAAGGGCTGAAATGGATTTCAAATAGGGCAGTGACTTGTCCAAGGCCCACAGCTTGTTGGTCTCAGGGCTTTCAGAACCTTACCTTCCATCAGAAGACACAGTACTGGGTACAACACAGCCACCTTTAGAGCACTCTGCCTTGGTCCAAAGCAACCACAGACAGACTTCTGTTAGAACACTGGAAAAAAAAAAATTGGTATTAGTTGGCACTTTTCCAATATTAAACAAAAGGTGTATTGATTAAATCATTACTTACAACTGTATTCCCTGAAATAGCTGCAGATTCATTTACATGCTTTTTCTTTTCAAGTCATGAACATGGAGACAGAGTTCTCGATACATTCCAAGAAAAGCATTTTGTGAGACTCTCCAACAGAATATGATGTTGTCTTTCCTGGCAGTGACCCTTCTGTAACTTTACTGGGTCCATCCTTGTTTTTGCAGCTGTGCCTGAGCTGAAGCTTCTCTGCGGGGCAGACGTCTTGAAGACCTTCCAGACCCCCAACCTCTGGAAGGATGCGCACATCCAGGAAATAGTGGAGAAGTTTGGCTTGGTGTGTGTGGGCCGGGCAGGTCACGACCCAAAAGGGTACATCTCAGAATCTTCCATCCTACGGATGCACCAGCACAACATTCACCTGGCCAAGGAGCCCGTGCAGAATGAGATCAGTGCCACGTACATCAGGCGAGCTTTGGGCCAAGGGCAGAGTGTAAAGTACCTGATCCCCGATGCTGTCATCACCTACATCAAGGACCATGGCCTCTACACCAAGGACAGTGCCTGGAAAGGCAAAAGCACCCAGAGCGCTGAGGGCAAGACAAGCTAGGGAGGGGGGACTCGACCCACACCCCCTCCAGCAAGCTCCTGCTGAGGATAGGGCTGTTAAGGTTTCTGTTTTACTTTGGTTTTTGCTTCTCCATTTTTCATTTGCTTTATTTCTACAATGTTTCTACTTCCGAGGAGTCTTCTGTCCCAGAAAGAGATACCTTCTTTGCAGGAGAGGAAAGGTCTAAATCACAAGGATAGACATTTATCAAAGAAGTTAAAATGGTGTGGCAGGCCATTAGGATTAGGCAGAATCTCTCAGAGCTGCTGGACAAGGAGGCCTACTTATTTTGTGTGGATGGTAATTATGGCGTGCACACTGCAGTTCTGAGCGTGGCAGGGGCCCCTGAGGGTCAGATCAGAATTGCCCACAGTGCGTTTTTTAACTAGGACCAGGTGCAGCATGCTAGTCTTGATTGGAAAGATTTGACAGGATGCTAATTACTGAACAGTGGGTTTTTGTCAACGCCCTGGTTTCAGAATATGAACTGAGGAGTCAAACAGTTGGAAACCACACATTGCTGATTTACATTGGATCTTGCCTTACAAACCATTGTCTGCCTGCCTCACCAGCCTTTCATAAAATTTAAACAAAACTCTTTCTACGTAGTGATCCTCAAGCAGTATTTTTGATATAGCAAGTGTCAAACTTGCTATAGTATAAAAGCCGGGGCTCCTGGTTTCCAGGTTTCTAAAAAGGAACTGAGGTAAAACAGATGCCTGACTGTTTTAAAGGATCTTTTTTTAATGTTTTATGACTACCTGTCTGTTTCAATACTGGCAAAGGGATAAATAATAAATTGACATCAAAAAGTACTAATGAAAAGTTTCTCTTTTTTCTTCCTTTGTTATATTATTAATGCCTGATGTACCAGCTGTTGCTCTTCTTTTTAGCTGCTCCATGAAATTTGCTACTGTTGCGATCGAACTGGCATGAATTTAAAAGTTTGTGTTTCCAGGTAGTAGGAATGGAGGAAGCAATTGCTTTTTGGTGCCACACAAATGGCCTTCTAAAAGAAAGCACTGGGCCGATAGCTCTTTTCAGGTAGGTCTCTGAAATATTAGAATAGGGGCCTTATGTGCATGTAGGATTTGTCATTCTGCTCCAAATTAGGGAAAGGTTTTGATTGGCCTAATTCTGTTTGGGTTTACTCATTATACTTGCTGACCACATGACTGAATGCATTCAGAATTTACATCTCCATAGTTTTACTCTGGTTCATCCTTGCTACAGGTTTAGTCATGCAGAAAAACAAAGAGCCTGTTAGGAAGAATCTATTTTCTCCCCCCTCCCGCAAAACATCTCAGTGTTCGCATATGTGTCATGAAGTGAAGTAGGAAATCAGGATTTTCTGGATCCAGCAAGGTCAGGGTGGGGAGCAGATTTTGATCCCTGGAACCACTGAAGCTGCCAGCCATTCCTCACCCTAAATGAACTCTGCACTCCAAGAGGTCCCTAAGGACCCTGAGAATCAGACAGCCTAGTCCAAAATCTGCCACAGCAAGCTGTGTGACTTTGACTAACTCCCTTCCCCCACTGTGAGCCTCCGTTTCCCTGCCTCTAAAATGGGAGATTTAATCAGACACCTCCAAAGTATCTTCTAGTTCTGGTTTTCTAAGACTCTGAGTGCTTCTGACCTCAGCCTACCCAGCCTTCTTTGGATCCAGTACACATCTAGCCAGACTGGAAGCTCCCCAGGGACAGAGGATCTTTGTGTCCAGGGTCCTAGAAAGGGCCCTAATTATATGGATCTCTAATTTCAAATCAATAATTTTTATTCTTATTTCTGGAAAAGGGCCTTCAAAACTGTACAAGGTTTTGACTCTCTAAAATGTGTTCGCCATTTGCCCTGATGACAGTGTAGACAGAAGGGAAGTGACAATGTATTTGAGACCTGAAGGGGGAGTTCACAAGATCTGGGGATAGGTGGAGGCAGCTGGCTTTCAGGAAAAGGGAACATCACATGCAAAGGCCTTGAGGCAGAAGAGGCCAAAATGTGCAGCATGCTGAGCTGGATTCATCATCACTTCCTGGAGAAGGGGTACCTTATTGCATCATGCACCTGACAGCAGGTGTCTGAAGCCCCCTTCCCCCTGTCCAGCCTCTCCATAGGCTCAGGGCACCAGGTCCAGCCAGGTTTGGAGGTGATGTCATCATCTCCCTGATCCATGTGTGCATCATGCAGCTCCTACCAGGCATAACATCCACTTCTGAGCCTTTATGTTGCCTCTTTCTAAAATAAAACAACAGAACCACAAAACCTACTTCATTAAATACATCTATAAATAAAACATTATATATCTTAATTTCTGTACTCTCACGTTATCTCATTGATTCATGTAGCCTTTTTTTAGCATCAGAAGAGAAATATATGTATCACTGCTGTGCTCCTGATTTATTGTGTTGACACTGACCTGCATACCTGATTCCACATTCCTTTCCATTCCCTCAGGTCTTTTCTGCATCTACTATGCCAGGGTGTTTTGTTTATTTTGCAAGAACAGAAAAACAGTGGTTTGGGCTCCTGAGTAAATAGAATTTCCAGCCTTAAATAAAGGTTCTCCTGTGATCGCATGTACTGCCCAAGTGAGAGGAGCTCTGTATCCTAGCCTGAGGAAAGGATTTTTCATTTATAATACTGTCTATGTCACTTGGGACAGAATGATGTGAAATCCCATGTTAAACCAACAGCGCTCCAGATTTGCAAGGTACATTTGGTAATTGGGTTAATACATGAATATGAATTTCCTTATCCCCATCCTCACACTTTCTATGCTAACAATGTTTCTGCCCTCTGTTTCCGCAAGGATCTTCATGCATAGATTGTGTTCAATTTCAGTCATGAAGTTGTTTTCTTGGATCAAAAATTGGCATTATATATATACATGCGTGACTAATAAACAATCTGTAATCATGCACCTAGGCACACGCCTCAGAATATTTTAGTATTGTTAAAATAACCTCATAAAGGATTGTTCATGGCACCACAGACTGTGAGGACTAGAGGGAACCTTCAAATTCATCTTGTCCCACATTTCCAAATTATCAAATATGTAAATCCCACAAATGAATGGAGTTTCACTACTAGAAAGAATAATAATAATGTGTTCTGTGGATGAGTTTGGGGAGGCCTCCTTTCTGTTCCCCTGTTGAAAATCTATAATGTGTGGAATGCATGCCATCTCAGTCCTACCTTCTATACACCCCCTGTATGGAGCTGCTTTTATCCATCCCTTCTGTCACCTCCCCATCCAAAACACCATCATTTCTCACTTGGATCACGCAACAGCCTCCTAACAGGATGCCCCAATCCAGTCCTGACCCCTGCAGTCCATTCTCCACATAGCAGGTAGGGCAGCTGTATGTGTGTGCAAATCTGGTCATATTACTTCCCTTCCCAAACTCCTTCCAAGGGACATTAAGAAAATGAAAAGATAAGCCACAGACTGGGGGGGAAAATTGCAAAATGGATATCTAATAAACAGTTTAAACTCAGGATATATAAAGAATTCTGATGACAAGAAGACTAACAACCCAACTGAAAAATGACCAAAAGATTTGACTAGACATGTGTGGGAGAGGAGAACACAGGAGGCCTGATGTTGCTCTGTAGAAGGGTCTGCCTGTGCAGCTGGCCCTTGCCTGGCATCTGAGAACCTGGCTTTTGGAATGTCACCTCTGTTTCTAACTGATAAGGCTGTTTTGTCTTCCCAGGGCACTGAATCCTACAGTACCAGCTTGCCTAAACTGTTTGTACAAACAGTATGATTTATGGTGCACACGTGCTTTTCTTCTAGGAGTTTGGAATTTCAGTAATCACCCTTGGTCGTGTGGCAGAAGAGTGCCTACATCACTAGCCCACAAAAAACTCTGGATGTCGAGTCTCAAGCAAGGCCCCCAGGCAGAAACAACATGCACTGTTGCTGCATTTCACCACTGGGGAGAGAAGCATGTTCAGTGGAAACCCCACCCCTGAAGAGAGAACTTTAAAAGCCTGCACCTGGACACCTCCAGACTCTACCTTATGTGCCTTTCCTCCTGTTGCGTGGTGTTTCACTATGATAACCGTTGTGTGGATGCAACTGCCTCTGAGGTCTGTGAGTCCTTCAAGCAAGTCCCCAAACAAGATATTTCACCAAAGAAGATACATAGATGAATATAATAAGCACATGAAAAGGTGCTCAACACCATTAGTCATTAGAGAAATACAAACCAGAACCACCATGAGATACCATTTTATGCCCACTAAAATAGTTCAAATCCATCTAGCAATCCACTCTTAGATGTCTATTAAAAGGAGATAAAAACATATGTCCACTCAGACTTGTAGGCAAACATCTGCAGCAGCATAATTCACTATAGTAAACACAGGAAACAATTCAGGTGTCCCTCAACTGACAAATGTGTAAACAAATGTGTTATATCCATGCAATAGGACACTGTTCAGCAATTTTACAAAGGACTGGTGATGCCTGCAACAACGTGGATGAACCTCAAAATGAGCTAAGCGAAAGAAACCAGACACAGAAGATACATATTAAATGATTCCATTCACATGAAATTTCTAGAAAAGGCAAAACTAAAGAAGCAAAAGCAGGTCAGAGCCTGGAAATGGGATTGACAGCAAGTGGGTACAAGGAAATTTTGGGGGTGATAAAAGTCTTCTAAAACTAGATTGTGAAGATAGTTGCACAACTGTGTACATTTACTAGGGCTCATCACACTGTGCACGTAAAATGGGTAGATATTGTGTTATTTAAATGATACCTTAATTAAGGTGTTTAAAAGAAAAATCCCCCTGAGTTTCTCCTGCTTGCATTTGAGGTGAAAGCCCAGCTCCTCATGGGGTGGCCGCCTCCCCGCTGCAGTTCTTTCTCTCTCTGCTTCACCCATGGGGCTTTCTCCAGCTTCTCATCCCACCCTCTTTCCCATGAGTGCTCCAGCAGGTGCTGTTCCCTCTGCCTGGCACGCCTTCTCACTTCTCCACTTCCTTGGGGTAACTCAGAGTCTTCTTCAACTCTCTACCTCAAGTCACATTTCTCAGGAAGCCTCTCTGGCTCTGCCCACTGCACTGCTAGCTCCCTGTCCTTCTCCTTGAGGACACTCGTCACTCCTGAAACTATTGACTCTTCTCCTAAGTACAGCTTCTGGCTCAAAGTGGGTGCTCAATATTTTATAAAATAATGTCTGAATAATCATTTGAATAGTTCTGAGAAGCCCATGATAAACAAACCTGTTTAACTTTGTGTAAACCAGTGTTTTTGAGGCATGTTTTCACAAAGAACCCCCAGCTTTTTTTGTTTTTTGTTTTTTTAAATGGAGTCTCACTCTGTCACCCAGGTTGGCGTGCAGTGGCACGATCTTGGCTCACTGCAACCTCTGCCTCCTGCGAAGAACCCCTTTTTATACACATATACTTGATGGTATGTGCAACACGATGTTTAGAAGAACAGTTTAGGAAGTTATTGTCCAAAGGTTTTTTCTAGTTTTTTTTCCTGCTACAAACAATGCTGCAATAAACACTCTTACGCATAAACCCTTAAAAGCCAGTGCTTTTGTGGGATAGATTCCCAGCAGTTCTTATTGCTATGTTAAATGGTATGTGTACATTTTATTCTAATAGATGTTACCAGATTGTAGACAGTAGATTTTAAGTAAGTTGATTTTTTTAAAAATAAAATAAAAAGCAGAATCCCATAGAGCTGCTAAAATTCTCATTTCCTTATTCCTTTCCTTCATTATCTTTGATACAAGCCTAAGCAAAATCCATTTCTTTATTTCGACAGATAATCTATGAAGAAGAATTTCAGGAATTCATTTGCCACAGAGAGACAGCAATTCATGGGCAAATATTGTTCCTAGCATTTGCTGGGTTCCTAAGTCAAGGATTATTTTTAATTATTGGCCAAAAGGATCTCTTCAAACTGCCTAAATAAAGGAGGTGTCATAAGACTGTCAAGAATGGAAGGACCCAATGACAGGACATATAATAGGTTTCAGGAAAACTGGAAAAAAGAAGAAGAAATTGAAGTTCCCTCCTCTCTCCCCTCTCTCTCTCCCTCCTCCTCCTATTCCTTTCTCTCTCCCTTCTCTCTGCCTGTCCTTCCCTGTCTCCCTCCTCCTCTTCCTTTCTCTCTCCCTTCTCTCTGCCTGTCCTTCCCTCTCTCCCTCCTCTTCCCCTCTTTCTCCCTCTTCTTCCCTCTGTCCATCTCTTTCTTCCTCTCTCTCTCTCCTTCCTCCTCTCTCTTCTTTCTCTCTCCTTTTCTCTCCCTCTCTGTCTCCCTCCTTTTCTCTCTTTCCCATCTTCTCTCTTTCTCTTCTCTCTCCTTCTCTCTCCCTATCCAGCAGCCTTAACACCTGTGCCCAGATGACCCTCCCCCTTCGCCCCTCATCTCAGTGTCATGATTCCAAATTCCCAGAGATATGCACTGTCCCTGAAAGGACTTGTTGATCCTTGCCCACATGGCCATGACTGGCAGGTCGGGGCCATATGTTTCTTCTTCAAACTGTGGCAATGACATTTCTTTAAGGGGGAAGAGTAAGTAGGAAGAATGGAAATGATAGGCATCCCAAACACTTGAGTAAGTGCCCCTTAAATCACAAAGTAACCCAAGTAACCTGACATTTTGTGCATATATCCCCTTACTCCTGTTTTGCTAGAGGCAGTGGACTAGGATGGCATGCTAGTGGCCAAGCCACACATTGGAGGGAGAAAGGAAAGCTGGCAGGGATGGCACCTGCATGTCAGTCACTATTCACTGTTCTCCTTCCACTGTGGGCATCCAGGACCTGAGCCTGGCCGATTGGGCAGAAGCTGGTCCTGGATGAGCCTGCCTTCCACAGGGGAGGGCAGAGGAAAGGAACTGAAGCTGGCTGTGAGACACCACCTTCAGCCCAATTCTGCAGAGGAGCCAGGAAACTCCTGCCCAAGAGGCACACTGAGCTCAGAACTGGGAGCACTGAGCCAGGCATGAGGGCCCAATCCTCTGCAGCAGCCCCAGAACCTTGTCTCCAAAATTCAAATGGCTTCTTGGAAAAAAAGATGGCAAATTTGTACAAATGGATGCTTGTGACGATTGTATGGATTTTCATCTCATCTCAAGGTGTCATCTCTTCCAGAGACCTACCTGTCTTTCCTAACGAGTACCATGCACCTCATTCTCATCGAACCTGGAGGAGAGCCTCTCCTCTGTGCTCCTGTGCCTCTGTACATCCCCAGTCACATCCTCACTCATCCTGGTTGTCCTGCTTCTGTGGCTGTCTCCTTGGCCTGACTGTGCACCTGTTGAGGGCAGGGGCTGTGTTGGAACCAGCTCAGTGTCTCACAGTATACAGGCCAAATACCCCATGGAATGGCTTCTGGATAGTCTGGTGAAGGCCTGGCATCCACTCCCCCTTCCTAACAATATCCTGAGTTCCTTTTAAGAGCTGTTCTTCCTCATCTGGTGGAGCATTGCTGCATGCTCATTTCCAGATTTTAAATCTGAAGTACAGCAACAGACTGAAAAGGGCTGGAGTTTGTTCTTGTGGCTGTGTTCTAACCAGAACCCAGCATGAGGTCACACTTGTTTTTCTTATTTCCCTCCCAAAAATGTTGTTTAGTGCTTGCTAATCCATCTAATAAATTTTCTTATTTCTTAAATTCTCCAGCATCTGTTTCTGTTCCTTGTGTCTTAAATAGGAAGAAGGGTAGGGGTATGAAGGAAGAAAGGAAGGGAGGGAGGGAAGGAGGGAGGGAAAGAGGGAAGGAGGGAAACTAACTCAAACCCTGAGTGAGTGAATGGGTGAGATAAGACCACAGCTTGGCTGGAAAGCCTGCCATCAGCCGGCCAGAAGTGGACAATGGTGATGGTTGCTGTGGTGAGCAATACTGTCTTGCTGGAACAGCCATACCAAGCCCAGACATTCACATCTATGTCAGCACTGGGCCAGCCGCACTGGGCCAGCCATGAAGATGATTTCAGAAAATTCTCCCCAACCTTCACAAATGTTATCAGGCCCATGGTGTCCTCTGCCATCTACGTTATGACTAGTGGACATCTACTGAGCTCCTGCTAATAAGAGACAGGAAGGCCAAGGCCCTGGGCCTCAGATTGCCCCAGATTGCCAGGGTCAGAGCACAGGGAAGTGGCCAGAGCAACTGAGCTATAAAGATATCTGGGCTCCGGTTCCCAGCATGCAGAGAGCATAAGACTCACCTACAGAGCTTAGTAAAGATGCCATCTGCTGCGCCCATCCAGACTGTGATTCAGTAACCTGGAGTAGGCCCAGGAATCTGGGCTTTAACAACACTCCACTCTGAGGCAAATGGTTTCTCTTTAGGAGACACTGAGAATTGAGAGAAGGAAGAAATGCAGGTAGGCATTCCCTGGCGGCAGCAGACAGCTTGACCTCTGATGAACCTCTGCAGAGCTCCTAGGGGATGGAGCGCATCTGCCCTTCACCCCCTCCCAAGATAATTCCTCCCAAAATATCTTCAAATTGTGCTGCTGTCACTCTGGTGTCAAAAGCATTCAATAGCTTCTCATCACCTCGAGAAAAACGCCTGGTTTCTTGATCGACCTTTGAGCCTCTGAATCTCATCACCTCCTTTTGCTCCTGTCTGTTCTCTAGTTGTTTATCCATGAACCCTCTCCCCTGAACATCTTGAGGTCTTCTCTGTCACTGTAATAAATCACTGGTTTCCCACCTCGCAATTTTTGCCCATACCATTTCGGTGATCTGGAATGCACTCCCCTCTCCTCTTATCCTCTCTTAGTACTGTTCAGTCCTTGGGACCCCCCTGAGCCTCGTGTCTTCCAGAAAGCTCCCCCTCCCAACCCTGATCCCCCTCCTCTGACCTCGCAGCTCATGTTGGTTTCACTCTGCATTAGACAACTGAGGCTGACATGGGGGTTCTCCGCCTCTGAATCAGGGTATGTCAGAGAATCCATGAGGAGAAATCCATTTACACTGCCTGACCTGGAAAGATTGGAATGAAATGGGGTCCAGGGAGATTTCCGGAGCAAGCCTGACTTGGACTCTCAGGTCTCCAGACCACTGCATCAATTCTCAGTAGCACACCAGGCATCCCGACCCAACCCTAAGCTCTAAGTTGACCAACTGTGTTCTTGCTTCATCACCCCAGTCCTCCCTGAGCCCTTTCTGTGCTCCTCCCACCCTCAGGTGCACTGTGCTTGCCCAGGCATACAGAGGCCCAAACAAAATGGTTTTCTTAGTTCCTTGGGTGGACCCTAGACTGAGAAATAACCAACTGAAAGGTGTGAATTCAGCAAAGATCACACCCTATCCCACACCTCCGAGAAGGCAACCCAAATAAATGACTCCACAGTGTGGCAATAACAGAAAAGAGTGTGGGCTTTGGAATCACACAGAACTGGGTTAGAATTAAGATTTTTTGACTTGGAACTATGTATGTGGCCTTCAGCCAATTACTTACTCTCTCCAAATTTCATTATTTACATCTGCTAAAGAGTGATAAGAACACCTATCCCATGCTGTGGTTCAAGGATTAAATTAGATAACATATGCAACATATTTGCTACATGGTGACCACTCAAACAGTGACTGGGATCATCCTCGTCATGGTCTTCATCAGGCTTTATGAAAAAAACTTCTGAACCTTTCTTTTACGCTCATCACAATCTATCCCAGTGCTCCTGTGTCTTGCCTAGGGCCCCTCCACATCCACTATCTGGTCTGCCAAGGAAAATAAAGGCAAGTACTTTGGCAAGGACCCTGGGAGCCTATGTGCAGATATAATTCTTTTAAGATAGGCAGGATTTTGAATATGCTACTCCCTTGAGTCAGTTAGCTTTTGCTGTATAATGAACCACTCCAAAATTAAGTGATCTAAAATCAGGACCATTTATTATTTTTCATGAGTCTAACAGTTAGCTGGTACCTCTGGGCCAAGATCGGCTGATCTTGCCTAGGCTCACTTACATGTACAGTGGTGACCAGTGGTTGTCTGGGATAATGTAGGTGGCTAGGCCATGTGTCTATCACCCATCAGACCAGCCAGATGTGTTCACCTGGAAGCAGGTAATAGTGTCCCAAGTGTCTGAGAACAGAAGCTGCAAGGCCTCTGGAGGCTATGCCCAGAACCGATACAACTAATTGCTTCCACCACAAATTCTACTGGTCAAAGCAAGTCATGAGGCCAGCCCAAATTCAAGGGGTGGGAAAATATACCCCATCTCTTGATGAGAGGAGCTGCAAAGCATTGTGATTTGTGGCCACTTCTGTAATCTACGCAGGCCTCGAGCATTTCTCTGCATCCCTTATGATTCTTAATCATGCACTGGAGTGAAAATCTCTGTTTTAAAATAAAGATGGATGGACGGTTGGAAGGAAGGACAGAAGGAGAGTTATATGTGCAATGCTCTATATGAAGGAATGAGTGTGTAGATAGGTGAATGGGTAGGCGGTGGGACAATTTCTGTGGAGGTGTATTATGTGGGTAGATAATAGGAGGTTGTGATAGATGGTGAATTTGTGGCTGGGTGGGAAGGTAATCTTCACACCCCACTCTCATCCCTGTAGCCCTGGAGCATGGTGACACAAGAAGAAGACAGCTGTGCCTATCATTGTATTAGTCCTGGCTGTTTCCTGGCAGGCAGAACCCTCCCCTCCCCACCCACTGCACCCCCATGGTATGCTCCATTCCTGCTGTGCTGGCTGGCTTGCCACAGAAGCTCACTTACATAACTTTGTTTCTGTAACCATATTTCTCTCCTCTTCTCCTTTCCCTTGTAGTGACACTCCTGTGCTTAAACCTTTTCAGGGGCTCCCTATTTTCCTTTTTTTTTTTTTTTTTTTAATTTATTTATTATTATTAAACTTCAAGTTGTAGGGTACATGTGCACAACGTGCAGGTTTGCTACATATGTATACTTGTGCCATGTTGGTGTGCTGCACCCATCAACTCGTCATTTACATCAGGTATAACTCCCAATGCAATCCCTCCCCCCTCCCCCCTCCCCATGATAGGCCCCGGTGTGTGATGTTCCCCTTCCCGAGTCCAAGTGATCTCATTGTTCAGTTCCCACCTACGAGTGAGAACATGCGGTGTTTGGTTTTCTGTTCTTGTGATAGTTTGCTAAGAATGATGGTTTCCAGCTGCATCCATGTCCCTACAAAGGACACAAACTCATCCTTTTTTATGGCTGCATAGTATTCCATGGTGTATATGTGCCACATTTTCTTAATCCAATCTGTCACTGATGGACATTTGGGTTGATTCCAAGTCTTTGCTATTGTGAATAGTGCTGCAATAAACATACGTGTGCATGTGTCCTTATAGCAGCATAATTTATAATCCTTTGGGTATATACCCAGTAATGGGATGGCTGGGTCATATGGTACATCTAGTTCTAGATCCTTGAGGAATCGCCATACTGTCTTCCATAATGGTTGAACTAGTTTACAATCCCACCAACAGTGTAAAAGTGTTCCTATTTCTCCACATCCTCTCCAGCACCTGTTGTTTCCTGACTTTTGAATGATCGCCATTCTAACTGGTGTGAGATGGTATCTCATTGTGGTTTTGATTTGCATTTCTCTGATGGCCAGTGATGACGAGCATTTTTTCATGTGTCTGTTGGCTGTATGAATGTCTTCTTTTGAGAAATGTCTGTTCATATCCTTTGCCCACTTTTGGATGGGGTTGTTTGTTTTTTTCTTGTAAATTTGTTTGAGTTCTTTGTAGGTTCTGGATATTAGCCCTTTGTCAGATGAGTAGATTGCAAAAATTTTCTCCCATTCTGTAGGTTGCCTGCTCACTCTGATGGTAGTTTCTTTTGCTGTGCAGAAGCTCTTTAGTTTGATGAGATCCCATTTGTCAATTTTGGCTTTTGTTGCCGTTGCTTTTGGTGTTTTAGACATGAAGTCTTTGCCCATGCCTATGTCCTGAATGGTACTACCTAGGTTTTCCTCTAGGATTTTTATGGTATTAGGTCTAACATTTAAGTCTCTAATCCATCTTGAATTAATTTTCGTATAAGGAGTAAGGAAAGGATCCAGTTTCAGCTTTCTACTTATGGCTAGCCAGTTTTCCCAGCACCATTTATTAAATAGGGAATCCTTTCCCCATTTCTTGTTTCTCTCAGGTTTGTCAAAGATCAGATGGCTGTAGATGTGTGGTATTATTTCTGAGGACTCTGTTCTGTTCCATTGGTCTATATCTCTGTTTTGGTACCAGTACCATGCTGTTTTGGTTACTGTAGCCTTGTAGTATAGTTTGAAGTCAGGTAGCGTGATGCCTCCAGCTTTGTTCTTTTGACTTAGGATTGTCTTGGAGATGCGGGCTCTTTTTTGGTTCCATATGAACTTTAAAGCAGTTTTTTCCAATTCTGTGAAGAAGCTCATTGGTAGCTTGATGGGGATGGCATTGAATCTATAAATTACCTTGGGCAGTATGGCCATTTTCACGATATTGATTCTTCCTATCCATGAGCATGGTATGTTCTTCCATTTGTTTGTGTCCTCTTTGATTTCACTGAGCAGTGGTTTGTAGTTCTCCTTGAAGAGGTCCTTTACATCCCTTGTAAGTTGGATTCCTAGGTATTTTATTCTCTTTGAAGCAATTGTGAATGGAAGTTCATTCCTGATTTGGCTCTCTGTTTGACTGTCACTGGTGTATAAGAATGCTTGTGATTTTTGCACATTAATTTTGTATCCTGAGACTTTGCTGAAGTTGCTGATCAGCTTAAGGAGATTTTGGGCTGAGACAATGGGGTTTTCTAAATATACAATCATGTCGTCTGCAAACAGGGACAATTTGACTTCTTCTTTTCCTAACTGAATCCCCTTGATTTCTTTCTCTTGCCTGATTGCCCTAGCCAGAACTTCCAACACTATGTTGAATAGGAGTGGTGAGAGAGGGCATCCCTGTCTTGTGCCAGTTTTCAAAGGGAATTTTTCCAGTTTTTGCCCATTCAGTATGATATTGGCTGTGGGTTTGTCATAAATAGCTCTTATTATTTTGAGGTACGTTCCATCAATACCGAATTTATTGAGCGTTTTTAGCATGAAGGGCTGTTGAATTTTGTCAAAAGCCTTTTCTGCATCTATTGAGATAATGATGTGGTTCTTGTCTTTGGTTCTGTTTATATGCTGGATTATGTTTATTGATTTGCGAATGTTGAACCAGCCTTGCATCCCAGGGATGAAGCCCACTTGATCATGGTGGATAAGCTTTTTGATGTGTTGCTGAATCCGGTTTGCCAGTATTTTATTGAGGATTTTTGCATCGATGTTCATCAGGGATATTGGTCTAAAATTCTCTTTTTTTGTTGTGTCTCTGCCAGGCTTTGGTATCAGGATGATGTTGGCCTCATAAAATGAGTTAGGGAGGATTCCCTCTTTTTCTATTGATTGGAATAGTTTCAGAAGGAATGGTACCAGCTCCTCCTTGTACCTCTGGTAGAATTCAGCTGTGAATCCATCTGGTCCTGGACTTTTTTTGGTTGGTAGGCTATTAATTATTGCCTCAATTTCAGAGCCTACTATTGGTCTATTCAGGGATTCAACTTCTTCCTGGTTTAGTCTTGGAAGAGTGTAAGTGTCCAGGAAATTATCCATTTCTTCTAGATTTTCCAGTTTATTTGCGTAGAGGTGTTTATAGTATTCTCTGATGGTAGTTTGTATTTCTGTGGGGTCGGTGGTGATATCCCCTTTATCATTTTTAATTGCGTCGATTTGATTCTTCTCTCTTTTCTTCTGGGGCTCCCTATTTTCTATAGGATGGAACCCAAGTAGCTTGATACCACTTGTAAAGCTCTCCATGGCCTGGCCCCGCCTGTCTCTCCAACATTTTCTCCCAGTGTGTTGGACCATCTCATCCCTCCTGCCTCCCACTGTTCACCATTTGCCATGCTGAGTCACATTTGGTTATTTCACTTTCCCTGAAGATTCCAGCTTTCTTATGCCATCAACCATCATCTTAACCTTGAAGCACATTTTACAATCCTCTACTTGTTACATCTCTGTCTTCCACTGGACTTTGACTTCCTCAGGATTATGTCTCACTCATGGCACTGCCCTCAGCATCTAGCCCAGTTCCAGGCACCCAGAAGGTGCCCAGAAGTGTTTGCTGAAAGGATTCATAAGCCTGCAGCTTTAGCACCTTCCTCTAGTTCTCTCAATAAGTGTCCATTTTCAGCTCATGTTACTGTGTGTCCAGCTCTTGACCAGGTGCTTCAAAGAATACAGAAGGAATTTAAGACAGTAACTAGCCACAAAGCATTGACAGTCTGGGTGAAGGAGCTGAAGCAGGTGTGGACAAGCACTCACGCCTGAGAAAAATCTCTGTCCACCCAATGCAGTATAAGCAGCACCACTGGGAGAGCCCAGGGCTCTCTGGATTCAGAGTGAAGATCATGGTGGAGTTGGAGCACAAGGACTTGGTGAGTGGAGGATAAAGAGAGGATAGAGAATATTTGGGCCAGGGGATCTACAGGAAGGGATCTAAGACTGGACTGAGAGGACACAGAAGACAAAGCCACCAGCACAAGATGGTAATGAAAAGAAAAGGGAAGTGGGCATAGGGCTGGGAAAAGATGTTGGGGCTGGACAGTGGAGGACCTCCAGGGACAAGGAAGAGAAGGAAACTGACTCCTCAAAACGACCCTGTGAGGGTGATGGCTCAGAGACATTAGGTGACTGACTGATCCCAGACCACACAACTAGAGAATGGTGGGCCTGGGACTCAACACCAGGCTGACTCTAAAACCCAGCTCTGTTCATTGCACTGGACTCTATCTCTCCAGAGGCACTGGGGCTTCATAAATATTATTATAATGCTACTGGGAATGTGTTCTCTGTTCTTGAATCAATGTGCTCCTGGCCTATTTCTTATCTTTTTGGAAGGATAGACTCTCCACAAGCTGCCTAAACATCGTGTTTATCCTCTGCTGCTTCTGAGGAGACAGGACAGATACTGAGGCCTTGAGGCTAACCCTGAAGAGGTGACCTTGGCACACTGCTCGAGGCCACCACCCTTAGTCATGGGTCAGCATGAGCCCTGATCTGGATTCACTCACAGGGAAGGCCTTAGAGGACTCGGTCCCATGCTTCCTGGAAATCAATGCATGTTTGACCAGCTGCTCCCCTTTCATCTCTTCTTTGTATAATTCTGCCCCAAGAACGTAAAAACATTGCTATGGCAAGATTTGTTCTTTTTAAATCTGGCCAGAGCCTCACTAAGGTGCATTAATCTTTAACTGTTAATAGATTTTTCTGTTTAGAATGTATGCCCTGTGCTTTCATTTCACTTGGGGATTCAAGTTCTACTCCCATATTGATGATGACTTGGGAGACTTATTTTCTCTCTGGGATTTCCTTCTGCAGGCTCATTTATCAGGTCCAGCAGGCCAGGATCCCATGGATCTCTGCTTCATTCCAGAAACAATAGGTAGTTAAGACCTTGGGCTTTAGGATCAGACAGAGCCAGACACAAACTGAGTCCCCAGCCCTGCCACTCTACCCATGTGTCCTTGAGCAAGTTATAAAACCTCTCTAAACCTCATGTCTTCTGACAATGAAGACCCAATGGAATTTTATCTTACCCAGGATTCTATAACCAGCACAAAATCCATAAATAGTCATAACAATTATTTTTGCCAAGTCTAACTCCATGCAAGAACTCCCATCTCATCTTATCCTCCCATCCCTCACCCTTTCCCATCTCCCCTTTTCTTCCAAGGCTAGCTACATGCTTTTCCTCTATTCACCTTATAGGACCACCTGCAATTCTCACCATCACCCATTGCCCCAGTTAGCTCAGTAAGAGGGTGCAGGGTGAAATACACAAAACTATGATCTTCCTTAAAAGGCAAGAGGTGGGGAAGGCTGTAAATGTATATAATTCATATCTTTTTCAAATTTACTACTGGCCAAAAATACTTTTAATTTAAGAGTTAAACCAAAAAGAAAACACCAAATTGAATAAATTTTCTGATAAGTCTTCAGCCCTCAAAGCCCAAGTACACCAAGTACTTGAAAAAACCTGGTCAAGGTAAGAGATTAAAAAAAAAAAAACAAAACCTCCCCCACACCTCACCACTGGCTCAATGGCCCTATGGAAAGCAAAACAAGCACCTATGTGGATGAATAATCTGCTTACACCTCTCTTCTGTCTAAAACTAACTTTGCAATGGCCACTCCTAGTTGCCAAGCTTCTCAAATAGCCTGCTCTACCTCCCACTTCAGTCCTTTTATGGGCATGTCATGGGGTAGAGAGGCTGACTGGCCACCAGTAGGCAGATAAATTATATTGACCCTTGCCCCAACTTTCAGTGACTCTAATATAACCAAATTGTCATTGACATCTCACTTGAAAATTCCTTTAGTAATTGCTTCTGACTAAAAAACATTCCTAGATCACTGTCATGGCATCATAAGGGACAGAATCATGACATTCTCAGTCATTTCATCTACCATGTCTCTCATAGGTTGAAATGGCCACTTAAAGACTAAAATCAAGCTGAAATTCAAAGACTGACTGTTTCTGATTTCCTATCAGCTCTGCCACCACCTGAGATGCTGTTTCTCAGCTGATCCAAGACGTGAGCAACCATCCTGTTAGGCATCCATAACTCCACCAAAGTCCCCGTAGTCCCACTATCTGGGTAGATGGGCCTTTGAGACGCATAAGGTCTTCACCCCCAAGATAGGGCTGTCAGGACCCAAGGCAAGTTCTCCCTGGCACAACCTTGGAATTCATGGGTGGGCTTCTACGAGCCGATAGGTAACCCCTATCCCCAGGCCACATCTATGCTTGCCCCACTGAAACCACAGGATTCCACAGGACCCATGCTTCATCCTCCAGGAGGCACTTCCCTTGCAAATGGATCAACGTCTACAGGGCTGCAGGACTGGAGGGTGGAGACCCAGGTATATTTGCAGAGGAATGTTAGGCTGGGCGAGTAGGCTGGGATAGAAAAAGTAGAAGGTGCTCTGTTTTTCACAAAACTGTCACAATTAATAACAGTTGCCTCACTGAGTGCCTGGATCTGCCCACTGAACCATGTTGTCATCACTGTAGGCAGGATCCTTGCCAAGTTCCACCTGCTAAACCACCCTTTCCAAAGTGCCCTAGCCACCTAGTGGCAACACAGAAGAGTCTACCACATGAGCCTGTGGTTGAATAACCAGAAGGCATGTGAAAGATGACCCTCCTTCCCTAAAACTGGACCCTGACATGAGTTAGTGGGGAGCCTACAAAGATGGTGGATACATATAGCTGCTCATGGGGCCAGCTCCCATCTTCCCAGATCCTTGGAAACCCTGCTCCACTCAGAGCCTGATACGTATGGCGTTTCTGGTAGCATGTTACACTGAGCAACCATTCACATGACATAAAATCCAGGAATAAGAACTGCAAGTAGAATTTATAAATACAATTTAATAAATAAACCCAGAAGTCATATTTGTGTTCAGAAGTTGCATCCCACTCTGATAATTATTCACATGTACAGAGGGGATTAATTGAGGCTTTTATAATGCTGGCTAAATAAGAAAATGACTACTCACTTCTTGGTATCAAAAGCCTTCCCCAGTGCAAATGCAAATTACCCCAAGATACCCTTTTTCACTTGCAAAAATCCAAGAGTTTGAAATCATCATCTGATGGGAAGGCTGTGAGGAAACAGATGTTTTCATACATTTCTGGTGGAAAGGCAAAATAATACAATCCTATGGAAGGAAATTCAGCAATATCTAGCAAAAGTGCATTAGGTATTTGCCCCTTGACATAGCAATTCCATTTCCAGGAATCTATTCCAAAAATACACTGGCAAAAATATAAAAAGATTTAACCCACTCACTGCAGCACTGTTTTTTACAGGAAAAGACTGGAAACTACCTATGTATCCATGAGTAGGATACTGGTTCCAGAACCTATAGTACATCCACATAAAGGAGCGCCATGCAGCTGTAAAAGAGAAGGAAGAGGCCAGGCGCGGTGGCTCACACCACCTGTAATCCCAGCACTTTGGGAGGCCGAGGCAGGTGGATCACGAGGTCAGGAGATCGAGACCATCTTGGCTAACACGATGAAACCCCATCTCTACTGAAAATACAAAAAAAAATTAGCCAGCCATGGTGGCAGTCGCCTGTGGTCCCAGCTACTTGGGAGGCTGAGGCAGGAGAATGGTGTGAACCTGGGAGGCGGAGCTAGCAGTGAGCCGAGATCGCACCACTGCCCTCCAGCCTGGGCGACAGAGCCAGACTCCATCTCAAAAAAAAAAAAAAAGAGGAGTAAGCTCGATGTTTTACTAAAGAAAAGTATATGTTATGCTACCATTTATCCAAAAAAGCAGAGCTGTAGATATATATTTAAATTTTTATCTTAAAATGAAAGAATAAACCATAAAATAAAATAGATAACCAATGGTATTGTATAAAACTTTTTTGGATCCCAATTCAAACAAATACACTGAAAAAAAGATGAGATAATTGAATACCTCCTGAATATTTGATGACATTAGGAATTAATATTTTTTTCTAGTTGTGATGGTGTTGTGGTTATATTTCTAAAAAATGACTCCTCCTTAGAAGCAGTCATCCAAAGAAGTTGCATTGCCCATGCACTGCTGTGCAATTATGTGTTCTCAGCAAGATAATCTCACAGGGACCCACAAAAGTGTGCCTTCAGAAGGAACTACCTTTGAATACCCACCAACCCAGACAGACAGAAGCAGATCATTACAGTAGAAGTAAGAACTTCCCAGTTCAATATCACTACTCCCTTTCCTTGTTCAGTACATGAGGAATAAAAAATAAAAACTTAAATTTAAAAAGCCCAGCTATCTGGGTAACATAGGAGAAGCAAAATGCAGAAAAATAATTTCCTATAGCTTTCTAGTCCAAAGTCATAAATTGGGACAGAAAGAATGTTGAGATCACATTAAGGTCTTGCTTATTATATTAACTGACAGTTTTATTACTGGAATGAGATTTTTTTTGTTCCTTGATATGGTAGGCAGAATAATGGCTCTCCCAAAGTGTCCATATCTTAATCTCAAATAGGCTACCTTTTTAATGGCAAAAGGGACTCTGGAGATGTGATTAAAGATCTAAGATGGAGAGGTTATCCTGGATTATCTGGGTGGGCATAATGCAATCACATGGGTACCTATACAAAAGGCAAGGGAGTCAGAGAAGAAAATGTAGGAAGCAACAGTCAGAATGAAGTGACCATGAGCCAGGAAATGCAGGCAGCATCTAGAAGCTGGAAAAGGCAAGGAAGAGATTATTCCCCGAGAGCCTCCAGAGGGAATGCAATTCTGCCAACACCTTGATTTCAGTCCATGAGACCCATTTCAGACTTCTGACCTTCAGAACTGTAAAAGTTCATGTTGTTTTAAGCTTTTAAAAAATGAGTTCTCATCTTTGAGAGATACTTTCTGAAATGTCCCCAGATGATATGATATCTGGTATTTGCCTCAAAATAATTCTGAAAATTGGGGAGTAGGTGGTGATATAGATGAAACGAGATTGGCTATGGGGTAATAATTGGTGAAGCCAGGGAATGAATCCGTGGTGGCTCTATATACTGTTCTCTTTAAGTTTACATAGGTTCAAATTTTTCTGTAACAAAATACTTAAGAGAGAGAAAACAACAAGGAGAGAAAGAAACCCATCTCTTGTACTGTAGGTCATAATCTGAGAAACAAATATGTGATTGAATGAAGAGGGTCAGATAGATAGTAGCTAACCGATTCTGCAGAACCATTTTCTATGCAGAAATAAATCCATGGGCCACCTTCGAAAGTGGGTTGAAGATTCTGGGGCCTGTAGACATGGTATGTCATTTGCATGTTTGAATATTCATGAACTCATCAAAGAGGCATGTCCTCAGTAGACCTCAATACCCCTCAGCCTCTGTGGCCTCTTGACAAGCTCTCTCCCTCCCCTACACAGGAAGGCAGCTTTGTTGGACCACTCTCATCCTTTCAGACATTAACCTCACTGATGGCATGGTGACGGATCGGAGATTGGAGCAGGGTCATTCTCCGTCGCATAACTCCGGAGACATATTTGAACATGGGAAAAAGGAAGATTTTAGAAGTCTCCAAGATAACAATGAGCCCTTGAGAAGAAAAGCAGGGACATGGGCTCAGAACCACGGAAGCCAGATGAGAAATATTTTCTTATAAGATGAGGGAGAAGTACCAGGCCACCTTTCCCCTGCTAGGAGTGAATCTCTTGGCGTGGGGCAGACCTGGCGAGAGGGTAGGAGGAGACTGCAAGTCACCCCCTACCCCAGGATCTTGAGAGAAATATATTCTGGGGGTTGGAGACAGAACCTCAGGGTCTGTTTCAGGGCACTCTGCTCCAACCCCATTGCCTTTGGGAAGCTCTGCCACCCCAACAACTGGGGACCCTGGCAAGCTGCTTGATCTGTAGTGATATAGGCATAGTACTGCCCACCTCACAAGGCAGACGATTGAGGCATCATTTCATGGACATATTTTTCTTTTTTCTTTTTCTTTTTTGAGACGGAGTCTCACTGTGATACCCAGGTTGGAGTGCAATGGCACAATCTCAGCTCACTGCAACCTCAGCTTCCTGGGTTCAAGCAATTCTCCTGTCTCAGCCTCCCGAGTAGCTGGGACTACAGGTGCGCACCACCACACCTGCCTAATTTTTGTACTTTTAGTAGAGATAGGGTTTCACCATATTGACCAGGCTGGTCTCAAACTCCTGACCTCAAGTGATCTGCCCACCTCAGCCTCCCAAAGTGCTGGGATTACAGGGGTAAGCCACCATGCCGGGCACATGGACATATTTTTCTGAGCTCTGGCTTATTCCTGTGGAATTGACTGATCAGTTAAAAAATGAAAAGGTACATTTCTTTCCTATCCTCACAGGGAGGGCCTGCAGTATCCCTGAGCTTCCCTCACTCAGGAGCTCATGCTGGAGATCCTTGGCTCTCTCCTCTCCTCCCCAACACAAAATTGTCTTTTGTGCCTGTCTAACTCACTCTATACACAGGCCAGGGTGGTTTTTCTGGCCTGGCTCCTCTTTGTGGCCTTGGGAGCTATTTGAGCCTCAAAGAATTGATGTAGATCTCTGCTGCTCTTCTTTAAAGCTAGTGAATAAAGCGACCCCCGTTAGAGGTGCCTGAGTATACTGACATCTCTTTCTCTCAGTCATTTACAAGTCGGCCGCTGCTTTGGCACTCTGGCACTCCATTGCTCACCTATCTCCTTGGTCCCCTGGACTATCCTTCCTCCTCCTCATCTCTCTGATCCTGGCTGTCCTCAAGCTCCAGCTAGAGCCTCACCCTGTCCAGGGAGCCCTCACTGATTGAAAGCCCACACAGACACTCTCCTTCTTCTTTACATATTGTGTTCAGTTGCTCTTTCTTTGCTTCACACATCCCAAGTAAGATTAGCCCAGACAGAAAGGAGCTCCAAAAAATACTTTTCATTTCTAAATCGAAAACCAAATGGATTAAATCAAGCATAACAGCATGGGCTGAGGAAGGATAACTTTGATGGTACCTGATGCTTCTGAAGAGCATTTCCCATTTCAGTTCATTAGACTGATCTTAAAGCCCCAGAGGAGGAGCACAAACCAGCACCCTTCTCTCTCCCTTGCCTTTCCCTCCCTTCTAGGGCTCCTCTGGCTCAAACAGCAGTGGATCCGGAACAGTACTCAGGGCCACGCCCTGTAGATTCCTCATCCTTTGCTTCTCAGCACCCTGAGAGGTAGTCAGAGTGTCCCCATTTCACAGATGTGGTAACTGAGGCACAAAGAGACCAAGTATCTTACCCCAAATCACTCTGGTAGACAGTGACCCAGCCAGCAGTGGAACAGGCATTCTGCCTCTAAAGCCTACACATGCAGCCTACCCCTTGCTGCAAGAAATAGCACAGCCACCAGGGGCTGTGACTGAGAGAGCACTCCTGGGAGCAGACCCAGAAGGGCAGGAGCGTACTGACCCAGTTGGAAGACTAGACAAAGAGGCAGACAGAAACTGAGTGAAACCAGCTGAATTAAGTGCTAGATGCTCAGCTGACCAGGTCAGAAAAGTGAGGTCAGGTGAGCAGGAGTTATCCAGAGTGGTCAGAGGAGGGAGGAGTGGCAGGCTTGTGGTTCTTTGGGATGGACAAGAAGGACTGGAGAGGTGGGCAGGCCTCTGCCTCGAACATGAAGGGGCCATTCCAAGCATGGCAGGGAGCCAGAACAGACTGGCCTGTGCCGTGTGCCAGGCACTGTGCTGGGCATTTGGCATAAACCATCTCAAGAGATTCAGCATAAAGGGAGAAGTTTAGGGGGGATGAGAAATCCAGTTATTTGGGCTGGATGGCATCAGAGAGCAGGGAGAAGACTTCAGACTAGTTGGAAGTGACCAAGGAATGGCCAGTTCATTGCTTAAGCCTTTGACCAATGCTCCATTCTGGTAAGTCAGGACAAGGAAGCCCAAAGCATGGCTGGCCCTGGTGAGATGCCTTGCAGAACCCAGGTCAGACCCCATCCATCCTTGCAGAGGTGTCTTATTGCACCTTCAGATTGGAAGGACTGGGACAGCTTGCCCTGAGTGCCCAGCCAAGATGAGCCCTGGGCTGGCTAGGGAGGGACACAGAGCCAGTGCTCGTGTGAACAACTGATGACCTGACATTCCCAGAGCCAGACAAAGAAGCAGCAAGAAACAGGGGCCTGGAGCAATGGCTCTCAACCAGGGCTGGTTTACCCAGCACCCACATCCCAGGGCCTTTGACAGTATCTAGCAACATCTTTGTGTCTGGGTACCACTGGGATCTAGTGGGTAGAAGCCAGGGATGCCAGTAAACATCCTACAATACATAGGACAGCCCCCCACAACAAAGACTTATGTGACCCAGAATGCCAGTAGCACAGAGGTTAAGAAACAAACCCTAGTCTAGGGAAACAGGGTGAGAAAGGCTGAAATCCAAGTCGCTGCCTGGGAGGAAGCTGCCTCTACCCCGAGGAAGAGACGTCTTCTCCTAATTCAGCCTGCACTGTGAGAATACATGTGAGCCCCAGGGAGGCAGCCTGGGGAAGGTGTTGCTAGAGGGGAAGAAAATGTTATCTGCTGTCACTTAGGCTGTGATTTGTGCAAAAAGCAATTTAAAAGGTAGTGAAAAAGGGTCAAAAAGTCAGCCCATGTGATTATGTCATCTCCTTGGTGGCAAATACAGCCATGTTAAACCACTATGACATACCCACACAGGTGACAAAGGGATGTGATCAAAGATTTTCATTGCAGTACTGCTTTTAATAGTGAAAGATCAGAAACAATATAGTTTGTCCATGAGGGGACAAGCTGGATAAGCAATGGAATACTCCGCAAAATAATGGGAATACTTTCTATGTACAATTATGGAAAGGTCTCCAGAATATGTTAAGTGAATAAAGCAAAGTCCAGAACACCGTGGAGTACAGTGCTGCCATTAGGTGAAATGGGAGGAAACATTAATAAACAGTATATTGCTTACATTTGCATAAAGCAGCAGTAGATCTCAAGGTTGATTGTGCATCAGAATCACCCAGAAGGCTTTTTTAGCCACATGCACTTCAAATAACATCAACCATTTTATGTATGTATGTATGTGTGTGTGTATGTATGTATGTATGTATTGAGCCAGAGTCTCACTCTGTCACCCAGGCTGGAGTGCAGTGACACGATCTCGGCTCACTACAACCTCCGCCTCCCAGGTTCAAGCTATTTTCCTGCCTCAGCCTCCCGAGTAGCTGGGACTACAGGCGCCCGCCACCACGCCCGGCTAATTTTTTGTATTTTTAGTAGAGACGAGGTTTTGTCATGTTGCCCAGGCTGGTGTCGAATTCCTGACCTCAAGTGATCCGCCCGCCTCGGCCTCCCAAAGTGCTGGGATTACAGGCGTGAGCCATGGCGCCCAGCATCCTTTCTTTTATTTTCGGGAAAGACGTAGAAAGTGCCCCACTTTTCTCGCCCATAGTTGAACCGCGCAGCTTTCCTGACCCCAGCCACCACCGGTGCGAGGCTTTAGACAAAGGCCTGTAAGTGGCCTCCTTCCCTAATCACGCCAGTACAAACCCCAGGAGACTGTTTCCCAACCCTCGAGTGGCTGCTGAGTGTGAGAAGTTCATGGCGTTTGAAGGAAATCCCCAGGAGCCGAAAAGTTCGGCCAGCAAAGCAAACGTCCCGTCTCCCATCCTCTCCTCTTTCTTTGCAGGGGAAACGAACTGAACGTCAGAAACGAAAGTGGCGCGGCCTGGACAAACCTGACCCTTCTACATCCCCCGCCCCTGCGCCCGCCCTCGCTAAGCGGGGAGGGGCGACCGCTACAATGGATCCTCCCGCAGGCTTTGTGCGCGCTCGGAATCCAGCTGTCGCCGCCCCGCAGAGCCCCCTGTCCCCGAAGGGCGCTCATTTCCGGGCCGCCCACCACCCGCGTAGCACCGGCAGCCGCTGTCCCGGCAGAGTCTCCAGCCGTCCCGCCCGCTCGTGGCCAACTGGCTCCAGTCACTCCGCGAAATGCCCGTCGACTTCACTGGGTACTGGAAGATGTTAGCCAACGAGAATTTCGAGGAGTACCTGCGCGCGCTGGGTAAGCGCTGCCCGCTGCGCCCTGGGTGCCCCGCCGAGCAGCTCCGGGCCGCTCCCTAGAGCCCTACGGAGCCGCCGCCTGCCTGCCTCCGCCCCGGCGAGCCGCGGTCCGGTACCCCCGGACGCTATAAAGGGCGTCTTCGGCCACTGCTCCCATGGCGGCCCCCAGGCTGCGGATTGGAGAATTTGGGGTTGTTAGGTTAACCGGTGGCAAATGTCTGCTCTTTGGCCCTGGACGTGGGTAATTTCATTAGTAAATCTGTGGCTTGCTTTGCTAGTTTTTGTTTTTAAACGGCTGACATAAGAGCAGAAAACTTTGTTGGGGGCGGCGCAGGGAGGCACAGGCAGGCTGTGCGCAGAGACAGCGCAAAGCCAGCGGGAACCCTAGCAGTGTTTGCGGGCGGAGAGGGCTCCTGGGGCCCCGCTACCTTGGGAACGGTTCTCTTGAGTTTTCCTGCCAACTCTCTGCCGCTCGCTCTCCCCGCTCCCCACCCGCAGACGTCAATGTGGCCTTGCGCAAAATCGCCAACTTGCTGAAGCCAGACAAAGAGATCGTGCAGGACGGTGACCATATGATCATCCGCACGCTGAGCACTTTTAGGAACTACATCATGGACTTCCAGGTTGGGAAGGAGTTTGAGGAGGATCTGACGGGCATAGATGACCGCAAGTGCATGGTGAGGATTCGCGTGCACCCAGTGTCTCCTGCCCAGGGGGCCTGACCAAGGGCTGGGCTAGCTCATCCGAGAGGGGACAAGGGCCTGAGGGACTGAAAACACTTCCCCCTCTCAGCCCCCATGGGGGGCAGCACCAACTCATGAAGCATCCTGCTCTATCTACACTGGAAGGTAATGGTTATGAAGGCTGCCATGTGCTGTGTCTCCACTGCGTTCAGGCACTCTGCCCGGTGCTTTATGCACATGACTTCACCTAAGCCTCACACAGCCTTTGAGGGAGATATGAATATGCCCGTTTTCTAGATGAAGAAACAGTCTCAAAGAGATGAAGTAACATGTCCAGAGTAGCACAGCTAGGGAGGGGCTGGAGTTCAAAGCAGGTCTGTTGATGCTGTTCTCTGGCTGGCTATGGGCTGGTGAAGGGTAAAAGGAAAGAAAGGAGGGAAGAAAAAAGAAACACAAGTAACCCCTTTGAAGTATAAACTTTCAATATGACCTAGTGTGAAGTCACTCCAGGAAGCTGGGGGCACCTTGATCTCTGCTGGAAGCCCTCTGATCTGCCCATCCTTGCCCCAGAGCTGGAATTTGGCTCCTGGCCATCCCCTTCCCCACCCTGTCATCCAATGCCTGCTGACCATTCTTTGAACTTTACAGCTGACACTTAGTCAGTAAGTCAGTGCCCCTCCAGCCCAGGCCAGAGGAAACAGCAGTGGGGGAAGGGGGAGGGCCAAGACCTCCCTCCCACAAGGGTGAGAAGCTTCTGACCCAGGACATCACAATTAGTACTGCCACAGCAGACTCTGGAAAGCCAGCCCCAGGCCTCCATCAGCATTATCTGGTTGCTGGGAGGTCAAGGTACTCTTGTTCTCCTTTTTATAGTCTTGGGTTCAGAACTGGCTTATGTTCATCCCAGGAGCTGCCTTGCTTATTGATGGGGTCTTCACCCATCCCCTCCCACCATTTTCAAGGGTCTTTACCGCTGGTCTGCTGTGTGTCCAGCACTGTGCTAGTCATCTTACAGCACAGCACAGTGAGGGAGGGATAAGTAACCCCATGTTATGCAGTGACTGAGGTTCAGAGAGAGGAAGAGACTTGTAAGAGATGAGACTTGAGCCCTGGGCCTTCTGATGTTGAAGCCCACACTCCTGCTTTCGGCCAGCTTCTCTGCTGGTAGTCTGTGCAGAAACAAGATAGCTGAGGTCTGTTAGGATTGTAGTTGAAGGGATGCCCATGTCTGGGAATAGGCGTCTGGAGCCTGGATGACTCATTCCCCCAGCTTGTCTATTCATCTGAAGGCAGTCAGGACTGGTATCTGAGTCTGCTGTTTGGAATGATAGGAAAGAGGGGGTAGTCAGCAGGGAGTGGCCTTGGAAGGACCACTAATGGGAGAAAGCACCATTGTTGTAGGGAAATGTCAGGTTGTGCCTTTAAAAATCTCAAGGACTCTTGAGAAAGGAAAGACTCACAACAGGAAAGGAGACCTTCAGATGGGATCTGCCTTTCTCATGACTGCCCAAGACCTGCTCCCTGGCACACCTCATAGAACTTTGCTGCTTAAGAATAATCCTTACCCCACTCACTATTGTGGGACTCACAGATCACATCGAACCTTTATTTTGGGTCACCACAAATCTGGCATGTGCTGGCTTGTACTAATTATCTTCGCTCTTTCCTTCCTTTCCTCATCCTTTAACGCATGAAACATTTATTGATCACCTAGTAATACTAGCAAATATAGTACTCATCAAGTGCTTACTGTCGTGCCAGATGCTATTCAAACATTACATTAGCTGACTTAATCTTCACAACACCCTTTCCAGTCTCATTTTACAGATAAGAAAACCACGGCAGGATTTCTTGCTATGTGACCTTGGGGAAGTGCAGAGGGAGGATTTGAGTTAACCACTGCACTGAACATACTGCTTCCCTCACAGGCTGGTCACCATGGCAGGCACAGGACAACAGAGCATGTCACAGGCCCTGATGTCCAGGAACGCAGTCTTTGCAGTGGAGGCAGGCACATCAACACTCAACACAGTGTGGCAAAGAAAAGCACAGGGTGGGAGTGAGGGGATTGGGACTACCCAGAGAAGCGGATCCCAGAAGGATTTCTGGAAGACGTGACTTCTGTGCTTCATTTTAAATAAAGCAGGGAGGTGGAAGGAAGGGTTTTGGATACAAAGGAAAGGACAAGGGCCACCTTTTCTTCTCAATACGGCATCAGCGTCCATCAAGCATCAAGCAGTAGTTGAGCAGACTGTGGAGATTCAGCCACTGGATGAATCCAGTGAAACTGGTCTGGGATGCATGGTTACTGTCACTGCCTCAGGACTCAGGGATGCCCACTCTCAAGTAGACAGCCATTCACTCACCTGTTGTAGCCTGTTGGGAGATGGAACAGCCCCTCTGCTCTGCTCAAGCCTTCCTCTAGTCCCATGCAGTGCAGAAAAGCCCTTCTCTCTGGGCTGCCTGCTGGGTGGTGTGCTGCTTTGGACTGCCGGAAGGACATGGCTGGATGGGGGTAGGATGATAGAATTAGAGCGGCTGTCAGGCCTGAGACTTGTTAATGGAGGGGAGCTGGGTGCCCAGAGGCCACCAGCTGAGCTCTCTGAGGGCTGCCAGGGGTCCTAGACAAGGTGGTTGCCAAAGATAACTTTCACTGCTACCCCCCTCTGCCTCACACACTGGGTACCCACAAGCCAGGAGCAGTGGCCCACAGGAGTTTGTTCCCAGCATATTAGAGGAGTTCCATTCTCACTTGGGATCGGTCATTCATCTCTTTTTTCCATTCCTCTCTGGACGCCACAAGCATCTCATGGTGCTTCCACTATCTTTGCAACCCCTGTGTCAATGAGTCAAATCACACACGATTCCTGCCTTCATGGAGTTCAGTGTAAGGGGGAGGCGACTTGAAGCAGCCAATCACGATGTAGTGGACACTGTGCTGATACAGGCAGAGAAGCACTCCCTGCTTGGTCTGAGAGGTCAGGGAAGGTTCCCACAGGAAGTGGAGTCTGAACTGTGGCTTAAAGGATAGACAGGAAGTAGCCAGGCAAACAGAAAGGGGTTGAAAGAAAGGCCAAGGCCAAGAGCTGTCCCACACCAGACCCTGGGCTTGGCCCTGGGGTCGCAGAGGCAACAAGCCCTTCTGGACACCCAGGCCAGTGGAGGAGACAGGCACATCTTCAGGCCATTACAGCCCAATGCATGATGGGAGCATGGTGGGCTGGGGAGCACACAGCTGGGAGTAGGAAAGCAGTGGTCAGGGAAAGTCCCAGAGGAGGTGACAGCTGAGAGGGGCCTTAAAGGACTAATTAGGGCAGATGTGGAGAAAAGGATAAGAGCTTTTCGGTAAACAGGAGCCACATGTACAAAGGCCCAGGGTCAGAAAAGCCTGGCTGGGAGGGAGTTTCTGAGGTGAGAGAGGGGCTGTCCTCAAAGACTTCAGCATGGCTGGAGTGTGAGATGCGGCTGGGAGAGAAGAGAGCCAGGAGAACCCGGCAGGGAGACTTGATGTGACCCTGACAGGCGTCTGTGAGTCCTTGCTGGGAGAGGTGTGACCAGGCTGACATCCCTCCCCAAAGAGCAGAGGCTCTCACTGGCTCAGAGATCTCTGATCCTGCCTCTTTTCCATGGGAACCTTATCTGTATTCTAGAACTGCAGCCAGAGGGTGAAACCCAGCCTGCAGATGTGTTTTGTTTGGCCTGTACAATGTTTGAAAAACTTCAGAGTCGGTTGCCAATAACTGCCAAAGATTATAAGATTTCACAGAAAAATCCATTTTTCTGGCTGTTCTTAACAAAAACAACAAGAAAAGGAAGGGCCCTGGAAACACTGGGCACCCGTTTATTCCTGCACTGCGTGGATCCCTGGAATATGCTGCAGCTGCTCCCTCTAGATGTTACATTTCCTAGTTTACCCCAGTCTTCAGCCCGTCCTGTTACCTGAAGTCAAGGATCAAATGGCCATTTGTCCCTGTTTGCACTGTGGGTTCCTTTAGAGCTGTGGGTCCCAAAGCAGAGACAGCAGCAGCAGCAGCATCATAGGGAACCTCTTAGAAATACAAATTCTCTGGCCACACCCCTGGCCTACTGAATCAGACACTCCGGGAGTGGGGCCAGCTATCTGTGTTTCAATAAGCCTTCCAGGTGGTTCTGATGCAACTAAAGCTTAAGAATCACTGCTCTGGAGTAAAGAAACACACTGTGTTCCTGTATCTCTATAAAAAAAAAAATGGAAAAACTGTAAAATTAGGTGTAGAGGGTCATGGGCATGTAGAGGGCCAGTTTGGCCCATCACCCGAGTCCTATGGACATTGCAGTCCATGCCCAGAACCACCTGAAATAGCTCTGTGCTGTCTCCCCAGGTGGAGGGTGGAGGGACTCAGTTCTGGGCGGCTCTGCCTCACTAGGCTCACATTTCCAGTCTGATCTAATCAGATGTTATGGGACCACAAACAGCAGGCGCTATTTTGGTAGAGATATATAAAGTCTGGGCTCAGCTGAGCAGACACAGGGCTTTTCTCCATTGCTTCCTTGCATGCCTTTGTCCATAAAAATGTGCGATCAGGCCCAGCGAGGAACCAGCAGCGTCTGTTGAATATAGCACATATGTGCTTTGGCAGGGTGGGAGCTCTTGAGAAAGGAAAGGTGCTCTGACTTCAGATAGCGTTTTCCCACTCCTGAGCAAGGGAGTCCCTCAGAATGATTTGGTTCTTTGTCTCGAAGTCCCCCCAGCCTGAGCAGGTTTTGTGGGAGAAGACTGAGCCCCAGCCAGGAATCACAGCCGTGAGCCTGGCTCTGCGGGGATGGCAGAGGGGCCATGTGTCATCCCCGTGTCCAGGTCAGGTTTTTGCTGGAGGAGATGGCTTTGTTCACTCCGGGAACTGGCGCCTCCCCCCATGGCTGAAGCCTTAACTTCATATCCAGCGTTGAACTTAGGATGACCCCTCCACAGGGCCTGCCTTCTGCTCCCAGCCCTCCGCCCCTCTGTCGCTTTCTTTGTTTCTATTATAAAAGGAAAATATTCAAATAGCACAAGAAAGTATGGGTTGAAAAGGGCCCCTTCCCCCGCTTAGCCTGATTCCCACTTGGTAGATCTGTCCGGAAATCTTCCTCAGACTTATAAGGGATCTATCTATTGATTGGGCAGTTGGTCAATGTGTCTATCTAAAACCAAAAGAAAGAAAGGAAGAGAAAAAAGGAATCCACTTCTCTACATATTTTTTTAACTCAATGATATTTCTTACGCATTTTTCCATATCAGCACTTACAGATTTTCTAAGTTCTTTTTTAACCAGCTATGTTTCCTTCCCTTCCCTCCCTGGACTTCCTTACTTACATCCTTCTATTTCTCCATCCATCCGTCCATCTAATTATATATGGTAATACATGAAACCCTCCAAAGCACTGTTGACACTTTGGTTTAAACTCTTGCCTGCTTTCTGATCCTATTCTTGACCCATTAAAGATATTTTTTGATTTGTTAAAAGGAAAACACACACACACACACACACACACACACACACTGCCACTGGCTAAATTCACTCCCTGGGCTGCAGCACAGAGAATGCCATTGGATTTGGGAGCCTCTGAGAGCTGCCCCTGCCCAGATCAGGCACCTGGCATTCAGCTGGGCCCTTTCCAGGCTAGAAACACAGGATCTCTTTCATGTCTTAGCTAAAGTTCTCCGACCTTTGAAATCGGTGTCAGCAGCGTGCTTTTGAGGATTACAAAAAGAAGAATTAAAGCAACCCAAATAAAATTCACAAAGTAGCTTTCAAAAATCACACTGCTTTTTTGGGTTTTGGGTTTTGTTAGGCAGGAACAAAGGAAAATAACATGTACCAAATCTTTACTAAGTGCCATGCCTGCCCCAATTGCTTTTTGTACTTTTTCTCCTTTGGTCCCCACAACAAATGCTGTTCAGTAAGTACCATTATACTCATTTCACAGATGCGAATCTGAGACTCAAAGAAGTGAAGTGCCTTTTTAGCCCAAGGTCACCCTTGGGCTAGCTGGTGGCAGAGGAAAAATTCTAATTAGTCTGTTTATAAAGCTCTCTACCCCAAGGTCTCCCACAGAGCTTTGCTGAAGGCCAGCACCTCAGTTCCTTATTTTGAGCCTTCTCACAGTCTGAAGGTAAACCCGGGCAGTTTTGACGAGGCCTAGAATGAGTGAAAGGAGCACTGGTATTAGAATCAGAATATCTATTTGAATTCTTCTCAATTATCTGACAGCGACCTTAAATGATTAGACACACTGCCTTTGTTTTCATATGCAACCTTAAATGATTAGACACACTGCCTTTGTTTTCATATCTGCAAAATGGGCATCATAATCGCTGCTCAGCGTGTCTCACAAAGCAAAGCTGAGGACCATAGGGATAGTACTGGGCACAGGGGCTTAGGAAGCCACAATACTATGTGCAGAACAGGTCCAGGGCCTGTGATACCCGAGACGGAGGGGCATGGCATAATCACTTATGATGGCCAGGTGTTTACTGAATGAATTACAGCTGTTTGTTTTTCTGACCAACATTGCTTCTCCACCTTCCACCCAAGAGAAGCACCGTTTTCTTTATGGTGGGAATTACTCCTTCTCAACCTTTTGGGTCCTGGTGGGACTGTAAATCATAGTACACTGTCTCTTCTGGGACGAGCACTTTCTGCCAGAGTGATCACAGTGTCCCATGGCCTGTCACATACTTGTGTATGTGACCCAAGCTGGGCCAGTCACCATTTCCTGGGAGTTAATTTAGGAACCCTGAGAGACAGGTGAGTTCTATTCCCTTAAAGGTTGATGAGCTGTTACGATGTAAGCTCGAGTTCTCTGAGGCCAGTCCCCTTACCCCACCTTCTTTGGCTGCATGGAAAAATCCAATTGAAGGAAAATAAACTATAAGGCCAATAGAGACAGAGAGAATGCAACATTAGAGGGTTACTAGAGTTCCTGACACACCATTCCTAGATTTTCCATGTACTTTAACCAATACATTTTTTTCTTACCCCTTAAGCTATGTGAATTGGTTTCCTGTCACTTGCATCTGCAAACATCCTAAGACATTCAAACTCCAGAGATCAAGCATTAAGGCCCACATGTTAGAGTAGTAGTTCTCAAATTTGAGCATGCCTTACCCCTAGAGTTTCTCATTCTGAAAGTCTGGGTTGAGGCTTGAGAACTTGTTTTTCTAACAGGTTCCCAGATGATGCTGATGCTGTTGGTTCAAGGACCATGCTTTTGGTAACTACTAATGAAGAAAAACAAGGAAGCCGGCTGGCCTGTGCCTAGTTTCCTGTGATTTTTCTCATCATGATTCAATGTAATAAACCTGTGCTGGGGTAAAAGGTGCCTAGTTCTAGGGGATGAATGAGAATAGGCAGGTGTAGCTCCGTTCCAGGATCAGGGTAGTGGGGGATGAAGACTGCCTGGGGACAGTGGTTTGCAACTGAGGGTCCAAGTAAGTGATACCAATAGTGTTTGCAGCTGGACACGTGTGAGGTGCAACAGAGCAATTAGGAGCTTTGACTTTGAGATGGACCTGGATTTGAATCCTGGTTCCGCCGTCCAGCTGTTTCCTTGGCAAGCGTACTTTATCCCTCTGAGCTTCAATGTGCTCATTTGTAAAAGGAGCTAAGGGTAATACCCACCTAATGGAGTTACATGATAATTAAATGTGGTAATGAATTATTTCCATTTCCTGTTGCTGTGTAACAAACCACTCTGAAACTTAGTGCCCTAACGCAACAATATTTATTTTGCTCACAAATCTGCAGTTTGGGCAGGGCTCAGTGGGGATGCCTTGTCCCTGCTGCCTGCCGTGCCAGTGGGGAGGTGGAGGATCCACTTTACAGATGGCTAGCCCACACTCACTCTCTGCTGGCTGCCTGGGTTTCCTCACAACGTGGCAGGTAGTTTCCAAGAACGCAAGCACCATAGGGTGCCAGCAACCTTTAATACAGGGATTAACGAGTTCTTCCTTTCTTCCTTCCTCTTGCCACCCTTTCCCTCTTTCTTCTCTCTGTCATTCCTCAACTGAGGGTCCAAGGATAGCATAGGAGTACTCTGGGAAAGAATGGTATAAACAAGATGGGTGTGAAGGTGGGGATGGCATGGAACCCAGGCTCCAAAACCTACCTTTGCCAGCCTTACAGTGGAACTGGCCCTGCACTCAGAAAATGAAAATAATAATAATAGTAATCTTCTCATAATGTGCAATAAATCAGAAAATCATCTTACTCTTTGACTCAGGGATCCCACTTATGGGATTATGTTCCAGGAAAATCATTCTATTTGTACAAAAGTATCTGTTAGTCACTCTGTGATAGTAATTCTCAACAACCCACATAAGCATAACCACTATCTCAGGGCCTACTATGCAGTAGGCCCTGTCCTGTCCCTTTATGTTTATTTAATCTCCTAACAATCCTGGATAGGAGGTGCTACTCTCCCATTTTACAGACATGGAGCCAAAGGTCCTGCCCAGATTCACATTACTGGTTAACCCCAGACCTGTGATCTGACTTCAGATGTCTCTGATTCCCTACTTTGTGTGGTTTATAGAACAGGCTATCTCCTGCTGGTATACCTAAATATCAAATACCTATAGGTGGCTAGAAAGACTGTGGCTTTTTAATTCCATAGACCACTATGTAGCCATGTAAATGGTCACTATGAAGATAAATGAAAAGTCTTTATAGGCATTCAGTCACCAAGTTTCATAGATTCTGCTTCTTAACGTCTCTTCCTGTTTGTCTTCATTCCCACTGCTCTGAATATCTCATGCCAGTAATAATAATAACAATTAACATCTCTCATGCTTACTATGTGCCAGGCTCAGCACTTTCCATGGATTATTTCATTTAATTACTGCAGTATCTTCACGTTGATCTCCATTTTACCATGCTCAACACTTCAGCCCATCCCTCCCTTTTTAAAAAGGGAATCTGATCATGCTGCTCCCCAGCTCAAAATTCCCAAGGGCTTCCCAGTGCTGACGGGTAAAAGCCAGATGGCACTCAGGCTCTTCAGATCATGGCCCTGCCTGTCTCTCCAGCCCTATTCCCTCCCTCACTCCTTATGCTTGGCCCCATTCCGCCATTTGTCGGAGCCTTCACTTGCCATCCTCTTTGCATCCCTCTACTCACTTCCCTGAGGTATTTCTTTGCCTCTTCCTCTGGGAGGAGAATTACCCACTGGTCAAGACCCAGCCCAGGCTTATCTGCTCTGTTCATCCCATCCTGATTCCCCATCCCACTACCGTGCCCTTCCTTTGCCTTGCAGCCTCTCTCTTCAGGTGCTGCTTTTAGGGCACCTGTGATGCTAGTTAATGTGTCTGAGATTCTACACAGCAGCAGCCACACCGTCATGGGCTCAGTGGGCTCCAATGTGTTCATTAAATGAATGTTAAGTGAAAATAGCAGAACTTCAGAAATCTAAATGTAGTCATTGACCGTATCATTGCAAGATGCAATTGCCATTTAATAATAACTAATGTTTGTTAGGTATTCCATGTGCCAAAAATTCTTCTAAGCATTTTCCATGCATTAATTCTTTTAATCCTCACAATAATTCTATGATAAAGATGCCAAAATTCTTCCTATATTATACATGAAGGAAATGACTCAGTCTGACAGAGCTGTAACTGGTTCGACTCCAGAGCTAGACCAGCTGGACCAGCCCAGACAGTCATCTTTGGGATCTCGTTTCTGCCCCTTACAAAGTGGGTGGCCTTATGCAAGTTACTTCACTTCTCTGGGCCTTTACTTGTCTGTGAAGTGGGGATAATTATGAAATAGGGGATACCTGCTTTGTGGTGAGGATTAGGTGAACAGTGTGTGAGAAAACCCATCGTGCCACTGCCCCATCAGTATGAGCTGTTATTATTCATCCTCTCACACTGATCTGTGACCTCCAGAAGACCAATTCTGGGGGTGGTCACATGTATGAAGGGATACCTGGCAAACCAGAGAAGAGCTAGCAGGATTATGAGAGTGGAGGCTGGCCTAAAAAGGCACCTGCCTCTCCACGCCCACAGAGAATAGGGAACAAACTGGACTAGGCCAAGAGTGGAGAGGAATTATTGCTTACTGAGCGTTTTGTGTGTGCTGCACTGAAATAGGTCCTTGAAACCCCTTGTTTCATTTCATCCAGATGGCTCTGCCCTGTGGCTGGGCTCACTAGCCCCATTTTGCAGATGAGGAAGTGAAGGCTCAGAGAGGTGGAGTAAATTGCTTTGGTCACCCAGCAAGAAAGAGGTGGGAACCTGCAGTTCAGGTCTTCCTCTACCCAAGGCTATCACTGGGTCCCTCCTGAATGCCCAGCTTGGCAAGGTAGGCAGCTGTCCCATGGCTGGGCCAGACCAGGCCCGCAGCCTACCAAGTGATATTCAATGACCATAATATTCATGCCAGCAAAATGTTCACATGGGAACAGTAGGCAGACCATGGGCTCAGAGCTGGGCAGAGGGGATTTAAACCACGTCTTATACTATTCCTAGTTGCGCGCCTTTGAGTATAGAGCCTAAGCACTCTGAGCCCTAGAGACTCAGGGTCAAATCACTCGGATGGCTAGCCCCTTCTATAAGGCTTACCTGTGAGGAAGAAACAGCCACATTGCCTGGAGAAAGCGTGGTATTCAATGCAAGAGTGCCACCAGAATGTTTTCTGCTATTCATTCATTCAACAAATGGGAATGCACATTTTCTCTGCCACGGATTCTAACATGGGGGCTGGTGTCCTGCAGTGAATAAGAGGATCCCAGACCCCAAGGAGTTCTTTGTCAAGAGATCCTGACATGCTCAGTCTTCCCTGGTTACCTGGTTACTGATCTAGCACCTCTTATCTTCTGGGAGCCATTTATTTCTATTTGCCTTGAAATATATATATATATATAAAATAAAGGCCAGAGATTCCCATGGAAGGGATGAGGCCTTCAGTGCCCCTCCTAAGCACTCTCTGACAGGATGTCCCCTCTCTAATTCTTATTCTCCCACCCTACTCCCCATTTCCACCCCCCTGCCTGTGCTGATGGAACTGATAACACACCAATTCCTTGTACTGGCCCCAGGTAGCAGATCCAGCAGTGGCTGCGCTGGATTTTCCATGGCACCAGGTTTGGCCAGCTGGAGCATGAAGACATACTGTGAGGAAGAAGAGAGGCTGTGAGCAATCTTCCCAGTAAATTCTGGGTTGGAGGTACAGGGTCAGCCTTCATAGAGAGGGTCACCCACAAGTTACGCTGGGCAAAACCTATGTAGAAGCTTCCCTCATGCAGCCCCTGCTGTCCCTGATTTTCCTGCAACTGCCTGTGCTTGTTCCCTTTGCCTGGGACTCCCTTGTTCCTCTTCTTCCTCTTTCCACTCTTCTTTTTTTTTTTTTTTTTTTTTTTTTTGTGAGACAGAGTTTCACTCTTGTTTTCCAGGCTGGAGTGCAATTGCGTGATCTCAGCTCACTGCAACCTCTGCCTCCCAGGTTCAAGCAATTCTCCTGCCTCAGCATCCCAAGTAGCTGGGATTACAGGGACGTGCCACCACGCCCAGCTAATTTTGTATTTTTGGTAGAGACAGGGTTTCACCATGTTGGTCTGGCTGGTCTCAAACTCCTGACCTCAGGTGATCCATCCACCTCAGCCTCCCAAAGTGCTGGGATTACAGATGTGAGCCACTGCGCCTGGCTCCTCTTTCCACTCTTTGCTAACTTCCGTGGTGTTTTCTAGCATCACTTCCAGCATTACTTCTAGCCTTACCTCTTCCAGGAAGCCTTCTCTGATGGGCCTCTGTCTCTACCTTTTAGAGGCTTTCGAGGTGCCTTCTGACTTCCATAACCTCCAGCACTTGTCTACCAGCACTTACCATTCTGCTGGAATTCTCTCTGTCTTCCTACCTTCTTCTCAGATAATCTGTGAGCCCTCAAGAGCAGGCCATTCACCTTACTTCCCTCTCTCCAGCACCCACAGCAGGTGCATTGGAGGCATGAAACTCATGATTGCTGAATGTTGTTCCCTTGCACAGAACCACATGGCGAATTTCTATGGCTCAGTCAAGGGTCAGTTTAAATCAGGGAACTACAGAGCACAGTCATCAAGAGCATGAGCTCCAGAGTCGAATCTCATCTCCCCACTTCATGGTTGGGTGAAATTCAGGCCTCAGCCTCCACATTTGTAAAATGATGAGTAGTATACCTGTTGTAGGAGGTTGTCAGGAGTCAACTGATATGACACATACTTTGCCTAGTACCCTGCCCAGCACATAATGAGCACTCAACACATGTTGTTATGATGTTGATGATGGTGACTGATAATGACAGCAATGCTATGACTCCCACCAGGGAGCCTTCCCTGACCCCCCAGGCTGGGTCGGGGGCCATCACCCATCCCAGCGTATAGCACAGCGGTGTCGTTGCCTTCTCTCCAGGCTGAGCTACCCCATGGCAGAGCTTCTGTCCATCCCAGCCTTAGGGCCACCCTAAGTGCTAGGTCCCTGGGATGAATGAGTATAGTTCCACAGGGTCCTGTGACCTTCTCCAGTCCTGTTCCCACCTCCTTATCCAGAACCTTGGCCTTGAGCACTCCAGTGGTTTATATTGACTCTAGGAACTTTCTGAATTGTTTAAAGAAAAATAACTATAACATGTCAAGATTATTAGTCTTAACATTTTATCATTTTGTTTGTCTTAAGAATTGTATTATTTGCTGTTAGCTTTTTCATGGTATTAGAATTGCATTCTTTCATGCTCACAAAAGCCTTGTGGCTATACTATTTATAGTGGTTGCTTTGAACATCTATTATGTCTCTAATTACTTGTTCACATTTTAAGGCCTTATTAATTTAGTTTTAGTCTGCTTTTAGAGTGAAACTGGCTTTTCCTCTTGAATGTGCTGAGTTTAGATTATTCCAGCCCCCAGGAATGGACCAGAGAAGAGGAGCCACTACCCACCCGTTCACCAGCCTGGCCTCAGGGGCAGCTCATGGACTTTTTAGCCAGAGAGAACTGGGTTCAAGTTATGGCTCAAGCCCTAATCCCTTGGTGATGGGCTGGTTACTTATAGAAGCCTAATTTTTATCAGCTGTAAAGGTTGAAGATTTAGTGAAACATTGTGGAAAGCTCCCAGCACAGTACCTGGCACCTGGCAGGTTCTCTGTTGTCTCCCCTACTTTTCCCTCCTGATCACTTATTTAACACAAGCACTAGATCCTGAAAACCCTCTAATTGTCCCAGGAACACACATAGCCTCAAAAGGTGAAGCACACTTTCAAATCAAACTCCAGGATTTGCATCTTTTATCAATTTACGTTATGCAGAGAAAGTATCTATTCACTATCTGGTTTTGAAATTTTACCCCAAATCTAAAGAGCATGGGTTTTGGAGTCAGACCTGCGTCAGTCCTGGCTCTGGCCTTTGCAGGCAGTATCATCACGGGCAAAGCTTCACCTCTTATAACCTGGCTCTGGAACCACAGAGACAACAGAATTCAGTCCCAGCCCTCCAGAGGAGGATCCGTAAACAGAGGGACTACTAGGGCCGGGTGGAGGGCTGTGAGTGATCCATCATCCCCTGCTCTTGAGAGTGGTGTTCTGGCATGGGAGTGTTAATGAATGTCACAAGTTTCTTGATACCAAATAGAGTTCCCACCATTTGCAGGTCATACCAGGTCACTGCCAAGAGATGGTTCCATTTAGCGGGAATTGTCTGGCACTCCCAGTGTAAGTCACCTGAGTGGGGCAAGTGGGCCTTGAAACATCCCTGGGTGACACCCACTCAGGCTGCCTGTGGGAGCTGGGCTTTTTGTGTCACTGTCCCATGCAGCAGTGACAGCTGGGGTTTCTAAGTGGTCAGAGGAGCTGGAAAATGGCTTCTGAAGTAAAAGTCCCTTGTCATAGTGGTACAAAGCTGTCTTCATTCATTGGTTGGCACATGTCTCTCTGGGTAAACTGCTGGCAAGGCCAAGGTGATGGGGGTTATCATTAGTTTTTAATAGAAAAGTTAGATTGACTTCACTTTCCAACCGGCGTCCCTGGTTCCAGCCCATTTGCAGACTTTTGGGTGATGTATAGGATGAAAATTTCTGGTGAGGAGGTGAGCTGAAGATGGCCATCCCTCCTCCTTGCTCTTGGATTATCTGGGCTTCATTTCTGAGGTGGTCCCAAAGCCCATATGGGGGTTGGGAGAAGCAGCATTGTCTAGCTCCCTTGGTTTATACCCATGTTCACCCCATCCCCACAGCCACCTGCCTTTTCTGTGGAACTTGAAAAGCATCAGGAATATCTTCCTACCTGAAATTCTTCCATTAGACCCTGAGTAATTGGATTAGTCTAGGAAACCAGATTAAATGACCATTTAATGACCCTTTCAGATCTGGCTGAATCCTTGTCCCCAAACGTTCACTGCTCCTGATCTGGTAAAGATGGCTGGCTGCTGACTTCAGAGGGAGGTCGTGGAATAAGTTATTGTGTCCTGGGAAAGTTGTTTTCATAAGTTCCACTTTGTGTCACAAGAAAATGAATTCTCATGGTTTGTTAGGCTTTCATCTTCCAACATTACTTATTTCCTTTTCCCTGTCATTGGTTTTTAAGTGATAGTCCCCCTCCTTGGCTCCACACCTCCTTTTTCTGTTCTTATGACAAATCAGATTCTCTTTGAAATAACTAGTTTATTCCCACAAGATAAAAAGCTTAAAATGAAAAATCCAGTCCCACCAAAAGTGAACATGGGGAGAGGGGAGAATTAAATCACATTGCTGAGCCATCCCAGCTATCAGTGGGGAGTCTTCAAACAGATCTTCTGCTTAAACAAAGACCAGTTAACATATAAAGGAAGCAGGCATCCTGGTGCTCAGCAGGCAGCCTCTGCAGGTCTCCTCATGGATCTGAGTATCCTGGAAAGAGAAGGAGCTTCCAAAACTTTGGCCATGATGAATAGCATGTCAATCACTGCTTCACAAATCTCCAACTATTAAAAAAAAAAAAAAAAAAAAAAAAAAAGGCTTTCATTGTTGTTCAACATTGACAAGCAAACGCATCTTTATCTAAGCTCTGGGCTTCATGGTTACCATTACCTAGTGCCTCCTACATGCCAGCCCTATGCATTTTCTGTATATTTTCTCAAATCCTCAGAACAACCTGGTAAAGTAGGTGCTTTGTTTATCTAATACCATGTAGCAAACCACCCCAAAACTTAATAGTTTAAAACAACAACCATATAATTCTCATGATTCTGTTGGTTAATTGCACAGTTCAGCTGCCTGTGGCTTTGTTCAGCTGAAAGCTCAGTTGGAGCACCTCAACTCTTCTCCAAGTGGCTTCTCTCCCATCCTCCAGGGCTTCCCCTTATGGCCTTCGTCTTTGGCAGAGTAGCCTGGACTGCCTTAAAATATAGCAGCTGGGTTTCAAGAGGGGAGGGTTCCAAGAGGACAAGCCCCCAGCATGCAAGTGTTTATAAAGGCACTGTTTCCATCATACTTGTTCATGTCCCACTAGCCAGAGCAAGTCACGTGGCCAAACCAAGGTGATGTAGGAGACTTCACAGGGGTTTGAATATCATGTGACTCGGGAGTCACCAGTGGAAGAATCTACCACAGTAGGTATCATTTAGCCTTTTGCAATTGAGGGCACTGAGACTCAGAAAGGTTAATCCAGTTGCCCAATGTCATCCAACATAGTCAGGAACAGAGGACCCAGCTCTATCTGATACCCTGTTCTTTGCTGCCGGTACTAGGTCAAGCTGATGTAGGTTGAGGTGGTATAGTAGGAGGTGGGCAGGGACCAGGAGCCAAGTATAAATGGGAAGTGAGCTTCGAGGATTCTTTAACCCAGAGGACAGCCTGACCAATTCCCTGGCCCACGTGCCCTCCTGGATGGTTTAACCAACAGTACAGGCAGCAAAGACAGGCACTGAACACATGCTCCAGGCCACAGTCTGGGTTTTTCAGTCTGATATTCTGACCCCATCTCCCCACCGCCCCCAACAACCTAGTTCCTCCTCTCCTTAACTCCAGGATAGTCATCTACAGCACCGACTGTTGTCATTTCTCCCTCATCATCTCCTACCCTTGCATCCTTATTCACTCTGCCTAGAATGCCCCTCCCATTTCTAGAAACTCCTTTGAGGCCATGACAGCCTGGGCACTTCTCTGTGGGGACCTCTTTATAGGCAGAAACCTTTAAGACCTCTTTCTGACTCCCAGCACCCATACCCCCACAATGGCTGGAATGAACTTAACGGTGTTCCTCCAGGAGACTGCTCAGAGTCTTAGCACAATGTCCTTGTGTTTTTCTGCAGCCCCCAACGATTTTAGCCACCATCTCCTGGGCACCTGGCAGGTGCCCTGTCCTAGACTGGGAAACAAGTGGGCACCAAGTCATGCAAAGCCCATGTTCCAGGCCAGATTCTTTCTCTCATTTACTAGGTGGCCAGAGAAAGTCATGGAACCTCTCTGAGCTCAGCCACCCCTCTACATCCAATACAAACAAGAATAATCTCTGCTTTGTCCAACTCACCCAGTGTCAGAGTCAACAGAAGTTTGGGGTTAAGAAAGGCTTCCTTGGAGACTGATGTAGCATGCATGTGATAGGGATCCTTCCCTTTAAGAGGCCTGGTTTGTAGGGCTCTCAGAAAGGCTCCTCTGCACCCCAACAGGCTTCTATTCTCTCTATCCCTCAAGCTGTCAAGCTGCCTGAAATTCTGCCATCTGTCATTCTTTTGGGCTAAGGTATTGTTATTGTTTATATCCAGATGGCCCCTGTTAAAAGATGCCAGCGATCTGGAAATGGTGACACAGTAGCCCCAGGAGCAAAAGCCGGCTTTACCATTAATAAACATCTCTCTCATGGTCATTCTCTGTCCCTGGTGTTGGAAGGTAAATAGGTGTGAGCTTTCTGGAGATAAAGCTGGCAATACTCATCAAAAGCTTTTCAAATATGCACACTCTTTGATGCAACAATTCCTCCTCTGGAAATTTCTTCCAAGGGAACAATGTGTTCAAAACTGTGTATACAAAGAAGTCTTAGTTATAGTAGCACAGAATTATAAATAAATAACTTAAATGTCCAAAATAGGTAATTGGCTAAGTAACAGTATGTATGCATAATCAAATACATCAGGGACTGTTTCATGGGCCTGTGACCAAGGCAGTCAGTCCATCGGGCCTGGGCTCAGAAGGCCCCTCACTTGGTTTAATGCTCTGCTGTCACCAGCTTAAAATTCTTAATGATTTTGAGCAAATGACCCCTCATTTTCATTTTGTGGTGGGCCACACACACACTGTGTAGCTACTTCCTAGAATATTATGTAGCAATTAAAATAATGCTTATGGAGAATATTTGTTGAGATAGGAAATTGCTTCAATTAAATGAAGAAATGAGGATACGAAACCATAAATGATGCAATTCTAATTTTGTATAAAACAGAAACATGTAGATAGATAGAAAAAAAAAGAGTGGATGGAAATTTACCATATATTGTAATATACACAATGTTAGAGCAATTGTCTTTTTTTTTAAGACAGAACTTTGCTCTTATTGCCCAGGCTGGAGTGCAATGACATGATCTTGGCTCACTGCAACCTCCACCTCCCGGGTTCAAGCAATTCTCCTGCCTTAGCTTCCCAAGTAGCTGGAATTACAGGCATGCATCACCATGCCCAGCTAATTTTGTATTTCCAGTAGAGAAGTAGAGATGGGGTTTTACCCTGTTGGTCAGGCTGGTCTCGAACTCCTGACCTCAGGTGATCCACACGCCTTGGCCTCCCAAAGTGCTAGGATTACAGGTATGAGCCACCACGCCTGGCCTAGAACAATCATCTCTAAATAAACAAAACTACATGTATCATTTTTATTACTATTTTCTTCTTTGGCGTTTTTTTAATTTTCCAATACAAAGACTATGACTATATTTCCTGACTAATATTTCCAGAAGAGACAAAAATGTATGTCATAGCTGAAAACAAGCAATTGTCTCTTGTGCCTCTGAGTGAATCTGGAGCCCTTCTTATGCACAGTAGCCTCCTGGATTCAACACACAAAGAGAAGATCAGTTGATGAGGAAACCAAGTGTTCTTATGAGCTTCTTGAAGCTGAGGACTGATTTCTGGGTCCCCACTTCCCTCTACAGGCCTGGCATGGAAGGAGCACAGATAAGTGAATGGGCGTCCTGTCTTATTTATGGCATGAGGTCGTGAGTAGTCCTTACCCATGACATGTCTCACTCCACGTTAACCACACTATGTTTTGCCTTCTCTCTGGCCTGGGACTAGACTGTGCCCTGAGTGAATTTCTGGATCAGGAGAGGATCTGCCCCCCAAGTCCTTTTATGCCCCATTTCTCTCTGGAGCAGAGGCCAGACTTATTCCTATGCAAAGCTGGGGGAGCACATGTGGCTCCACCTGCCTCCCTCGTGCATGTGTCGCATTGCAGGCTTCATCCCAACAGCAGGGGGCAGTAGTGATCAGCAGGCCCAGGACGGAGGCCTGGGATGGGGAGGTCCTCCTGCAGGGAGTGGCCCCACTACTGCCACACCCATCTCCCATAAGTCTCCTCTCCCAAATCCTTTATCAGGCTGTTACTGACTGTCCTGACTCAGCTGAGCACGGCAGGGAACACAAGGATCCTAGAACCTTAGCTCTCTACATCCAAGGCCTGAGTTAATGTCCCCGTGTGACAGATGCGAGCACAGGGGTGCTGAGAAGGGATGGATTTGCTGAGAGCCACACAGTGAGCGAGGGGCAAACAGAGTGCTGAGCACGACTGTGGGGAGGCCGGGCTCATAACAGAACTGCCCCATATGGGATGGCTATTCAAAAGAAGGTGGGCAGCCCCAAATATGAGCGATGCCCAGTGCGCTTTCTCTGTGCCCATGTCTGTGACATGTGTCTCAGTCTAGGGCACACTCATGGCTATGCTGGGGTGACAGGATCACCTTGCCTCTGAACTCCTACACTTTTTTCAGCCCCGTGTTGCTGGGTGGATGTTTCCTGCTCTACTAAGACTGAAATCTCCCCAGGACACAGGCTGGGCCTCCTCCTCCTGCCTGTCTTCCCTTCAGCATGCCCAGCACATGGCAAGGCTCGCAGTGCTCAGGGAAGATGTGGGGGCCCAAATGTGGGGTGTAGAGGGTGTCACAGTGCTCATCTGTGCTCTGCCAAGCCCAGGCTGGGCTGTGGGATCTTCCTCCCCTTCCGCCTCAGTTCCCTGGTGCCCTCCTGATGAGCTCCCGAGCGTACTCCCTGCTGTCCCACCTCGGGCCTTCACCCCGTGATGGGCCACTGGGAACTTTTCTCCACAGTGCCTCCTTTCCTCTCCTTCAGCTCCATTCTTCTCCCCTTAGGGCCCAGCCCTAGGGAATCCCACTTCCTGGACTCTCACCTGGGCTCCCACAGCCTCTGGTCGGTAACCCTTCAAGAAACAATTTAGTCCATTGGGGTGGGGGCCTTCAGAGCCCCACAGATCTGTGTTCAGACCTGGCTCTTCCACTGAACAACATGGGTGAACTTGGCAAGTCCGTGAACCTGATCTGTGAAAAGGAGATGCTAATCCATGCTCACGTGGACAGGCATGAGGCTTCAGAGACAGCACAGAGACTGCCTGGCAGAGCAGGCAGGCAGCTATCAGCTGCCATTTGTACCTTCACTGGGTTATTGATATCTAAGGTCATTCTCCCTGTAAGATGAAGAGCACTTTGAAGGCAGGGGTGGGGTCTATTTGGTGTCCCAGGACTTAGCATAGGTTGAAACAATGAATGGGTGAATGAAGTGTCTGGGGATGGTCAGGGTACTCTGAGAAGTCTGCCCTTCACCATAAGATTCTGGAAAATATCCTTCAGCCCCCACACCTGGCTGTGCTCAGCCCTCAGGCCCTCCTCCCCACCTTAGCCCCATTCTCAGTGCTTGCAATGACAGCACCACTCCAATGACTTTTTCCCTCCTAATTACCCTTTTAAATAAAATTTATGGAGGTTGTCATAAATTTTAAAACTGATTTACACACTTTAATAACAGCATGTGGTGGACAGGGAGTATGAGGCTGCAAATTTTCTACAATGAAATTGACATGAGCACATCCTGGATTATCAAGTTTGGGAGCTGCCCCTCCCCCAGCCCCCAGGAGCTCCCAGCTTGCCCGGGATTGACAAATGTGTCACTTGCTTGGCAGACAACAGTGAGCTGGGACGGAGACAAGCTCCAGTGTGTGCAGAAGGGCGAGAAGGAGGGGCGTGGCTGGACCCAGTGGATCGAGGGTGACGAGCTGCACCTGGTAGGTTCCTGGGCTGGGTCAGGCTGGGTCCCCAGAGGCCCTGGTCATTGTTGAGGGCCAGATGGACCTTGGAAGAAGGCACCATGGCTGGGCCTTGGTTCTGTTCTGAAGCTTCTCTTCCAAGGGCCTGGAAAAGATGCCTGAGTGACTTTAAAAACCAAGCAATATATTTTCAAGGTCTAGGCTGACCCAATCGTCTAATCAGAGGGAAGAGGTGAGGAGTTATATCCCTGCAGCATCAGCAATGAGCTAAGCCCTTTTGCATTCTCTAGCTCTTTCTCTTCTCTCAGAATAGGAATATGGCCCTTATTTTAGAGATGAGGACATGGGGACTCTGAAAGATTAGATTACATGTCCAAATTGCACATCTAGAAAGTGACAGAACCAACATTTGCTCTCAAATGATGTATAGATTCACCATGCCAAATTGTATAGGCCAAAGCCAAGAAGGATTCTCTAAGCTTCTCTAAGATATGATCTCAGTCTGGGTCAGCGGGAGGTGATTAGGGAGGGGAAGCGTCAAGGGGTCCTGTTGGTCAGCTCTGAGCCACAACTCTTCCTCTCAGCCAGCTCTGTCTGTAGGGTGCTGCAGAGCACTCCACCATACAGTTTAACTGTCTTTCCAAACAATTGGTTACTTAAACCAACTCTTGGGGAAAAATAAAAGCCAATGAGTATTTTTAGAGTTCCTGCCGTAAGTGTGACTCTGCTCTGGCCAATGACCAACATCTGCTTTTGTTTCAGGAGATGAGAGTGGAAGGTGTGGTCTGCAAGCAAGTATTCAAGAAGGTGCAGTGAGGCCCAGGCAGACAACCTTGTCCCAAGGAATGAGCGGTGTGGATGTGTGGGCCAGGATCCCCCTCTTTGCACAGCATGAGGCAAAAATGTCCAGCCACCCCCAGGCATCTGTTAGCAGAGTCTGTCTCTTGGCTTTGTCTCTTTTCCTTTTCTTAAAACAAAGCCATGCCAATAAAGTGATCTGTGTTCAAAACGTCTGTTTGGGGGAAAAGTTTCACTGCCCAATGTGCTCAATTTTCCTCCAGGGCTTCCGAGGCCAGCTTCTCCTGGTGCCACCCATGGGCAGAGTGGATAAATTCGGCCACATGTCTTCATATTTAGTCCCAAAGTTTCACCTTTGTTTCTCTCCAGAGGCACAGGCTTGGGTCTAGAATGGGAGGTGGGAGGGTGGTCTGATATTCAATCATTTGTGTATCAAGTACATTATGTATCTAATTGAGGCCAAAGTATAGTGAGTGCCACAAAAGCAGGAGAAGATATCTTCCACCCTAAAGATCCAACCAACAGAGAATGTCTATACACCAGGGAGATGCTTCATCATTATTTGTGAACAAAATGGAACTGGACATAATTTTAAGTCCAAAGCATAAAATTACTTAAACATAAGTAATTACCTATTGGATTTAATTTCAGAGATGTCATGAGATGTCACCACCCCCAGACCATCCACCCCATCTATGGGCTGGGCTGGTATAAGCCCTTTCTTTTCACTGTTGTAGATAAAGCAGAACTTACAATTCCCCTGAAAGAGAGAGAGCAGCCTCATGTTCCCACTAAAGTGTAGAGGAATGCTAGCTGCACCTTTTCATGAAGAAAAACAAAGAAACAGAAGGAGTGAGGATGTGCAAGATCGTGAATAGGGAAAACAACTGGAAAAGGGAAGACACATGGAACACCCCTTTAGAGAATCTGACAATCCACCCAGACTGTGCCCTACTCCTTGACAAGAGTTAGGAGTCAGACCAGCTGAGTAAAAATCCCAACTTCAGCACTCACAGGGCAACAGCACACTCCTCTGGACTTCACTTCTCCAGTCAGAAAACCACAAAAAGAACCTGCCTCACCTCCTGCACAGATGGGTTGTGAAACTTGTAACCCGCAAAGCACTGGACCAGTAGTTCTCAGACCTGGCTAAAGGTTAGAACCACTTGGAGAGTTTTCAAAATTCCATATGCACAGGCCACTCCCTACAATCAATTACATCTAAACGTTTCAAAATACCAGGCATTACTATGTTCACTTGTTTTTTGAGACAGTGTCTTGTTCCACTGCCCAGGCTGGAACGCAGTGGCACGATCTTGACTCGCTGCAACTTCCACCCCCCAGGCTCAAGCAATCTTCCTGCCTCAGCCTCCCAAGTAGCTGGGACTACAGGTGTGTGCCACAATGCCCGGCTAATTTTTGTATTTTTTTGTATAGATGGGGTTTCACCATGTTGGCCAGGCTAGTCTTGAACTCCTGGGCTCAAGCAATCCTCCTGCCTCAGCCTTCCAGGATACTGGGATTATAGACATGAAGCCTTTGCACCGGCCATTACTTATGTTTTTAAGGCTCCCCCAGGTGATTTTAATATGCAACTGGAGTTGAAAACTGGTGCCCTAGACCAGTTTCAGGGTTCTCAACTGGGGGGTCATTCTGTGCTCATTCCACCCCCAGCTCTAGAGATATTTAGTGATATCTGGAGACATATTTTATCTCACAACTTGGGTGCAGGGCACTATTAGCATCTATTGGTTAGTGGCTAAGGACACTGCTAAACATCCTACTATGCACAGGAAAGTTCTCACAACAAATAATTATCCCACCCAAAATGTCATGATGTTGAGAAACCCTGCCTCACACAAATGTAAGAAATGCTTTTTTTTTATTATAAGGATCATTTCTCTAGCCTAGACAAGGAAATGAAAATCCAAAATTGCATAATATTCTGTAGACCCCTGCACCGTTGTGGCCCTGGTCTCTGTCCCTGAGGTTGGAAAACTCAAAGGTAAAGAGTCTTATAAAGACCATTCATTCATCACACACATATTTAATGAAGATCTATTGTGTGCCAAGCACTGATCTTCTTGGGCAGGCAGAAATGTTTGAAACACCACAAGTTCCCATCCCATCCCAGGTATTGCAACTTCCATCACACCTCCACCCCCAGTGCATAAAAACCTCACCCAACAGTTAAGTTCTGATGGAGGACTCAAAAGTATGGCCTTGTTAGCGTAAGTGCGCACGGAATGTAGGAGTTGTGGCCCCACCCTCAGGAACCTCTGGTCCCATGGGAAGATTCCATCCCACTCCGATTGAACAGCTTGAATACTGGGGCTGATCTTAGTGGACAGTGGGGAGCCACAGGAGGTTTTTGAGCAGGAGAGTGACATGATCATCCTCTGAGCAGAATTAATCTGGCAGCCATTCTCTCAGTAGTAAGAAAAAAAAAAGAGTGAGGAATACCAGTTAACACAGGACAGTCACATTTAATTCAAAATTCACTTCATATGAGATTAATCTTCCCAAAGAAATACACATAAAGTGAGAGGATTGTTTCCTATTTTACATAAATCTATAACCACAGAAACAGGCTTTTGGCTTTAATACTGCTTTTCATTTTCTCAGCACTATCCAAAATTTGCAGAGGGCTTGCTCCTAAGTTGGCAGCAGCCTGCATCACGGGGGTTGTTCAGGCTTCTTGGTGGCGTATTAGCACCTCTCACCTCTGGTCCAAATCTACTGGTATTCGCTTCAGTTTTGGAACACTACTGCAAGTTCCACCGTTTAACCAGCACTTGGATGCCATTGTTATAGGGTATAAAAAAAGATTTTCAATTCTAACAGCACCTGATAACATAACCGGGCATTAATAAAAAAATCACTCTGTGAATTTCCAAAGCATGGCTGTGATGCCCACAAGGACTGACAAAGGATGGAGGTTGTGTATTTATCAGCTTACCTGGTACCTCTAGGCTGTGGAAGTAGAGTTAACCATATCTGACAATTCCCTGGGCCTGCCACCCTGAAAAGTACAGGATTTTTGACACTTTTGAACTGAAAGTTACCATATTTCAAAACATACTCTGAGTATTTATTTATTTATTTATTTATTTTGAGACAGAGTCTCGCTGTGACGCCCAGCCTGGAGTGCAGCGGTGATCTTGGCTCACTGCAACCCCCGCCTCCCAGGTTCAAGCGATTTTCCTGCCTCAGCCTCCCGAGTAGCTGGGATTACAGGCGTGTGCCACCATGCGCAGCTAATTTTTGTATTTTTTGTAGAGACGGGGTTTTGCTGTGTTGACCAGGCTGGTCTCAGATTCCTGGCGTGAAGTGATCCGCCTGCCTCGGCCTCCCAAAGTGCGGGGATTACAGGCAGAAGCCACCGCGCCCGGCCTCTGAATCTTTGTTAATATATGTACGTTATATAACTTCAAGTTTTTAAAAAATAGGACTGTCATGTGAAGTAACTCCGGCAGAATGCACTGAAGCTGAGCCCAGTGCAATAGCAGGCCCTCAATTAGGAAAGGCAGAGCATGAAGTGGTTGAGTGTCCAAGCTCCAGAGGCACAGAGCCTGGGTTAAAATCCCAGCTCTGCCGCTTCCTAGTTCTGTAAAGTTAAGGCAAGTCGTGCAAACTCTCTGTGCCTCAGTTTATTCATCTGTAAATTGAGGCTAACTACTCCTCATAGATGTTTTGAGGATTAAATGAAGCTAATACATGTAAGCAACTTAGAGTAGATATATTTTATTTGCAAAGAGATTTGAACAGTGTCTGGCACATAACAAGCCAATTTACATGTGGGTTTTTTTGTTTGTTTGTTTTGTTTTGTTTTGTTTTGTTTTGTTTTGTTTTGTTTTGTTTTTTTAATGGGCCTGAGAGGCATCTCAGGGGTGGAATCCACATGACTTTTGCCCACAGGGCATGGATAGAAACTGAAACCCAGGGAGAGCCAGGGAAGCATTTAACAGAAATTGAGGAGGGAGATCAGCGGGTAGCCTGGCTAGGGCAGGAAGCCCCCAGACACTATCTCAGTAGCAAGGAGAGGGGCTAGGACAGGGCCTTTTTTTACCTCCTGGGGATGCAAACCCAACTGCAGGTTCTCTGCCACCCCTCTATACACACACACACACACAAGATACTAGTCCGGACACTGGAGCTTCTGATGCCCAGATACCATGACCCGAAATCACAGAGCGGGTGGGAGGACAGACTTCGGACCCTAAACTCCCAAGTCTCCTAAAATATTCCCTGGGCAACCCCCAAAATCTTCCCACAAGAAAAACATGACAAATTGAACCCCAAGGGCCTCTCTGGAAGCCCTAATGTATGACCTCTGTCTCAATTAACTAGGGCACGACTATTGTTCCTTTCAGGAGCAAATTAAACAGCTCAGCACTGCAATTACACCTGTGTAACTCTCCTAGATGTTACCTATCCATGCCAACACTGCCAGGAGCAATTTCCCATGCCACCTCACCCCCACCTGCAGATCTGCATCTCTCTCAACCCTGAGTCCCCAGGGGCTTCTCCTCTTCCTCAGCCTGGCCCCACATCCCACTCTGAGCTGAGGACCTACAGGACTGAGTCAACTTAGGTAGCAGGGACTTGCTAATCATCCACTTCACAGGAATAGACCTCCCTCTCCAAGGAATTTGGGACAAAGATAGGGATGGTTGTTCCTTTGTTTAAATATACATATATATATTTGATTCACTCTGAGAGGGACACTTAACAATGACATTTCCTATCCCCCCTCCAATTATCAAAATAAACCCTACCAGTCCTTCAGAGACAAGTTAGGGATCCTCCTCCCTCCAACCACCAACAGCCCACAAGATCCCCCTTGTTTGAGCTCTGAGCCTCTCAAAGGTGATCCTGGCCACGTCTACTTTCTGAAACAGGTGCCCCCAATAAAGAAATACTAGATCAGAATGACAAAAGTTGCAGATTATTTTAAGTGATTACATATAACAAATCAAATACAATGTAACATAATTAGGTGGTGCTAGTTCCAAGATAAGTATGGGACTTTAAAAATTTATGAATTCATAGTGTATCTGGGGCAGTCTGGTCCAATCATGGTGCACAGTTTACAGGCGAAGAACAACTTCATTCTGTCCCATCGCTGTCTCTCTTCAACCTTTGTGTGTAATTTCATTTGGAGATAATATCAAAGGTTGCAAAGTCTTTGATGAATGTGATGTCTGGGCCAAATAGTCCCTGCCTTCAACACTGTGTTCCCCATTGGAGGCCCTGTTTGAGCTCCTAATGTTTAACTCAGTCTTACCATCTTAGACACCTCCAGTAGTCATCGGTCCTGTTTGTGGCTGCCCGCCACCTTGTGAACAACTCTCTCCCATGTTTGGGGAATTTCCTTCCATCCAGTTAGGAATTCCATCTCTCCTAGGTATTAACAGCAGGCTGAACTCACTTTTTCAGCTGATCTTGCAACCACGCTTCAGGCATAAGGCCGAGGTTCCCCTAATTAGATGCACCCCAGTGACAAGGTTTGGAAAGGGAGCCATGCGAGGAAGGTGGATTATGTGGATTTGATCCTTTGGAAATGGTGGCAGCAGAGGAATGGCTTTGGGATGGCACCAGTGGTGGAGCTTCTGGTTCCTGCTGTCCAGTGTCATGGGCATTATCTATGCTGGCGGTGGACACGGAGTAGTACTGCAGTGTAGATTGTATATGGCTCCCTGATGCATAGCCTTTAGGCTTGATCCTAGAGATTTGTGGGAAACCTAAAATTCGGTAATTCCTTTTCCACTTGAGCTAGAGTGGGTTCTGTTTGCAATAAAGCACACTGACTGCCACACCTTTTGATGGGTATCTGCTTATCTCATAGCCCTCTCGTCTTTCCTGAGACCAGCCCCTCATACCCATGGTGCCAGGCAGGAGAGGAAGCTGCTGTCATGTCTGTTCTTTCCAACCTGGCCCACAGCCATAGCTGATTGGACCAGGTTAGTAGACACCTGACTCATGGCAGCCAAACAGATCTCCCCTGGAAATCTGGAATCAGGACTCAGAGATGCTGGTGAGCCTCTGTTGTTGCTCAAATTGAGGATCCAGAGCCTGAGTTTTGGTGGGGTAGGAGGGGAAAGGAGTGTTCTGTTGACCTGTATACCAAGGCAGAGAAGGCTGGTCTGCAGAGAGAAAAATAAAGCAAATATGCAGAGAGAAGCCTGGGATGGCACTTTCCATGTTCCTGGTGGCTTTTTAGATTGTGAACACAATAATCTTTTGTCAGGCCAAGTGACACTTCCCACTGGAAGACCTTAAGATTTATTCCTGTAGCTTCATATCACAATTCTCTTTCAGGCTTAAGCCAGTGGAATTTTGTTACTTTCAACTACAAAAATATTTTCTAAAATAGCCACTCATTTGGTAATTATCACATACCTCTTGAGATTTCCCAAGATGGTTGTCTTGTATTGCAATTTTTTTCTATAATGTTTATATGAATATAATATTATATAATATACACTTATACTTTTTATTGTATGAGTCTTATGCATATAATAGCTTTGTTTTATACATAATTATGTGAGTTTGTGGGGTGGAGAGGCTACACTTAGCATATCTCTGCCATATATACCCTCTCACCTTCTCGAAGTGATTATATTAATTTTTTAATTTTTTTTTTTTGAGATAGAGTCTCGCTCTGTCACCCAGGCTGGAGTGCAATGGTGCTATCTTGGCTCACTGCAATCTCCGCCTCCCAGGTTCAAGTGATTCTGGTGCCTCAGGCTCTGAAGTAGCTAGAACTAGAGGTGCCTACAACCACACCTGGCTAATTTTTGTATTTTTAGTAGAGACAGGGTTTTACCATATTGGCCAGGCTGGTCTTGAACTCCTGGCATAGTGACCTGCCCACCTCAGCCTCCCAAAGTGCTGGGATTACAGAAGTGAACAACCGAGCCCGACCCAAGTTTTTAAATTACTGCGAATACATGATCACTTGTAAACATGGTTAGCTCTAAAGTGTGGAACTTAGAGGGCCAGGAGGAAAAGCATGACACTTGACTTTTACTTTTCATTTTATATCACGTTATATGATTTAAGTCATTTTAAAATGAGAATATATTCTCTTTATAATTAAGAAAAGTTAATAGCTCCTAATGAATAAATGAATCAAGGCAGTGATGTCATAAAATAGGCAACCAGGAGGTGCTTGTGCCTCCTACAAAACAGCACCTATGACGTGGTCTGCCAAGAGGTCAACTCTGAACCTGATCAAGTCTTTGGATCTAGATACGACTTTACAGAAAATGCAGGGATAGAGGGACAAGTTAAAGGACATTATAGGGATGCAATCAGTAAAATGTAGACTAAGAGAAATTCTGCAGAAGAAATAGTTTGGTTTCTTCTCAAAATAAATTGCAGGGAACAAAAAAGAAATGGAGAAGGAACCCACAGACTACAAGATACTCAGGAGACATATCAATCCATTGTACTATATGGCCTGTATGTGAAGGTTAATTTGAACAAATAAACTGTAAAAAAAAAAAAACAACAAAACAAAACAAATATTATAAAGATAATTAGGAAAATTTGTAAACTGATTGGATATTTGATATTACCAAAAATACTGTACTGCTAAATTTTTAGGTGTGACAATGGCATTAAGGTCATGTATGTTAAAAGTTCTTATCTTTTAGAAATATATGCTAAAATATTTATGGGTAAAAGGGCATAATGTCTGGGATTTGTTTCAAGATAACTGAGGAGAAGAATAATAGCAGGAATGGAGTTGAAACGAGACTTGCCACTAGTGGATAAATTTTGAAGCTGCGTGATGGGTATATGGAATTCATTCAACTATCTTGGCTGCTTCTAGAGATGTTTGAAATATTTCATGATTAAAAACTTTTTTAAAAGCAAATTAAAATAAATAAAATTTAAAATAAATAAGCCTGAACAAAATCAAACTCCATCTGGCTTCACTGTGAATCCCCTTGCAGAGCTGGTTGGCAGGGTTAGCCAGGCACTTTCCACTGTAGATCAAAGCACAGAAAGCAGTCACTTCTCCTGGGAGGGAAGATGGAGGGTGAAGCTGCTTGTGAATGGAAGCTGAGAAGCTGCAGTGCACTCTGGCCATCTGGTCTCCCTCAGCTCACAGATGCTCTGGTTTCTAGGGCTGCACTGGGAAACGTGGTGCCAACACCATGGCTACCTTGCATCTCCACTCCATCTCAGCTAGCTTGCTCTACCACTCATCTGCAGCCAGCTTTCTCTGGCATAAACCATCCACATAGACCTCTGTGGCCAAGGGGCCGTTCAGAGGTGTGTGGGAATGACGGATCATCTGGAGCCAGATTCAGGTTCAGGTGCCCCAGTAGTCCAGGAGTGGCAGTAGGAGGCCACATCAAGGCAGTGGAATGGAGAGGAGGGGTGTTTTCAAGCAGCAATGCTAAGGGAGAATCCAAAGGACTTATTAAATGATCAGAGAGAGAGAGAGAGAGATGGGAAAGCAGAAGAATCCAGAAAACAAAAATTCCCATCAAAAGTGCAGGGCAGTTTATTTCCTTTATATCCTTTGGTCTTCACCATGAGTGTAGTGGACCACTGCCAATTTGCTTGTTTCACCTCTATTCCTGAAGCCAATATGGAGGACAGCAGGGCCCCAGAGATGAAGAGGTGCTTCCTTATTTAAGCAGCAGGAGCCAGTCCTTCCTGAAGTCATTCCTAACCCTGTACTTTTTACTTATAAGTCAATAAGCAACCCCGACCCTTAACTAGTATAAGTTGAGGTTCTATTATTTGCAACTAAAGTAGTCCTAACATAACAGTCTTGTGAGACAAATATTATTATCCCCATCTTCTTCATAAATAAATTGAATCTCTGGGAAGTTAATAAAATTGGTTAAAAGTATACACATATATATGTCAAAATAAGGTATTCTTTCTTCCTAACCCATTTTTTTTCTTTCCTCATTCATCTTTTGTTTGAACTACAGAATAAGAGATTTTAGTGAGTATTGAGGTTATACAACAGGAGGCAGTCTCAATGTTAACCAGAGAGTTTTCCTGTAGACATTTAAGTTTGTTTGTTTTTGATACAGAGTTTCATTCTTGTTGCCCAGGCTGGAGTGCAATGGCACGATCTCAGTTTACTGCAACCTCTGTCTCTCTGGTTCAAGCAATTCTCCTGCCTCAGCCTCCCAAGTAGCTGAGATTATAGGCCCGCACCACCACACTTGTATTTTTGGTAGAGATGGGGTTTCACTATGTTGGTCAGGCTGGTCTCAAACTCCTGACCTTGGGTGATCCACCCACCTTGGCCTCCCAAAGTGCTGGGATTACAGGCATGAGTCACCACACCCTTAAGTTTTAAAACTTAAATGTACTTAAGTTTTAAAACAAGAAGGACCTAAAGCCCCTCCAGTGCTGCCTAGGACTTCTAAGATCTAATCTGGCACCCACCATCCCACTACCACAAACACACCATTCTAACAGATCCTAGACCCTGGGGGTGGGAGCTAGGAGGTGAGGGGAGCAGAGTGGTAATAAGACTAAGTAGATAAAGACAGTGGAGAAGGAGGATGGAGACCTAGTGGAGAAAGGAGCTGAGGTGGTTTTAAAATATTTTGGCAAATTCTTCGACACAACTACTTCAAATGGTGCAGACTAATTTCCTTCCACTCAAATGTGGGTTGGCAGCAGAAGTAATGGTGCGTGACTTGCAAGGCTAGGTCACAAAAGATACAGCTTTCACCTTGCTCTCTCTTCTGGACCACTTGCTCTGAAGGAAGCCAGCCACTAGGTCATGAGAACATTCGAGCAGCCCTGTGGAAAGGAGAGCAAGTGAGACTTCTCACCCACAGCCTGTGAGCCACCATTAAGAGAAGATTCTCCAGCCCAGCTAAGCTACTCTTAAATTCTGAACCCAGAGGACTGTGAAATAATAAATGTTTGTGTTATTTCAAACTACTAAGTCTTGGGGTAATTTGTTACAAAGCAATCAATAACTGAGAAAGAAACTCTCAAATACACAATCAGGTTGGTTTCTGGAACCAGGAAAGACTGCTGTGCCCTGTCTTCTGAACCCCATGTGTCTGGCATACCAGTTCACAGCAAGACTTTCTTTCCACTCTGCAAGGTTTTATAGGCAGAACTAAGAGGCAGCACTGGGATTGACACCTGGGTCTTTGTGATGCCAAAGACTCTTCCCTTCTCATGAGGCCAGATTGCCCAGTCTGGGTGCCAAGAAGCTATAAAAAGGGGACCCTGTAGCAGGTGGGGGAAAGAGCTAACAAACCTCAACTTGTTCTGAATCCTAAGGAGTCCAAAACTAAAGGATAGAATAAGATGCCAGTTCTCTTATCAACTTAATTACTTAACTAACTCAGTGGAAATGTGATTAAGGTAGAGACTGAGATGAGATCATACTGGATTATGGTGGGCCCTAAATCCAATGAGACTCTCTTTATAAGAGATAGAGACACACACAGAGAAGGAGGCAATTTGAATATGGAGGCAAAAACTGGAGTGATGTATTTACAAGACAAAGAATGTCAAGGATTGCTGGCAACCACTAGAAGACAGGAGGGGGCACTGAACAGATTCTCCCCTTAGAACCTGCAGAAGGAACCAACCCTGCCAACATCTGGATTTTTTTTTTTTACTTCTGGCCTCCTGAACTGAGAGAATAAATTTCTGTTGTTATAAGCCACGAAACAAAAATGTCAAGACAAACAAGAACAAGAACAACTACAACAATAGCAATAAACCCAATGAAATAAAATAAATAAATGGGAGCAATATCAAATAACAATTTCTTTTTTTTTTAATTGTACTTTAAGTTCTAGGGTACATGTGCACAACATGCAGGTTTGTTACATATGTATACATGTCCCACGTTGGTGTGCTGCACCCATTAACTTGTCATTTACATTAGGTATATCTCCTAATGCTATCCCTCCCCCCTCCCCCCACCCCACAACAGGCCCCGGAGTATGATGTTCCCCTTCCTGTATACAAGTGTTCTCATTGTTCAATTCCCACCTATGAGTGAGAACATGCAGTGTTTGGTTTTTTGTCCTTGTGATAGTTTGCTAAGAATGATGGTTTCCAGCTTCATCTATGTCCCTACAAAGGATATGAACTCATCCATTTTTATGACTGCATAGTATTCCATGGTGTATATGTGCCACATTTTCTTAATCCAGTCTATTCTTGATCATTTGGGTTGGTTCCAAGTCTTTGCTATTGTGAATAGTGCCGCAATAAACATATGTGTGCGTGTGTCTTTATAGCAGCATGATTTATAATCGTTTGGGTATATACCCAGTAATGGGATGGCTGGGCCAAATGGTATTTCTAGTTCTAGATCCTTGAGAAATCGCCACACTGTCTTCCACAATGGTTGAACTAGTTTACAGTCTCACCAACAGTGTAAAAGTGTTCCTATTTCTCCACATCCTCTCCAGCATCTGTTGTTTCCTGACTTTTTAATGATCACCATTCTAACTGGTGTGAGATGGTATCTCATTGTGGTTTTGATTTGCATTTTTCTGATGGCCAGTGATGATGAGCATTTTTTCATGTGTCTGTTGGCTACATAAATGTCTTCTTTTGAGAACTGTCTGTTCATATCCTTTGCCCACTTTTTGATGGGGTTGTTTGTTTTTTTTCTTGTAAATTTGTTTGAGTTCTTTGTAGATTCTGGATATGAGTCCTTTGTCAGATGAGTAGATTGCAAAAATGTTTTCCCATTCTGTAGGGTGCCTGTTCACTCTGATGGTAGTTTCTTTTGCTATGCAGAAGCTCTTTAGTTTAATTAGATCCCATTTGTCAATTTTGGCTTTTGTTGCCATTGCTTTTGGTGTTTTAGTCATGAAGTCCTTGCCCATGCCTATGTTCTGAATGCTATTGCCTAGGTTTTCTCCTAGGGTTTTTATGGTTTTAGGTCTAGCATTTAAGTCTTCAACCCATCTTGAATTAATTTTTGTATAAGGTGTAAGGAAGGGATCCAGTTTCAGCTTTCTACATATGGCTAGCCAGTTTTCCCAGCACCATTTATTGAATAGGGAATCCTTTCCCCATTTCTTGTTTTTGTCATGTTTGTCAAAGATCAGATGGTTGTAGATGTGTGGTATTATTTCTGAGGGCTCTGTTCTGTTCCATTGGTCTATATCTCTGTTTTGGTACCAGTACCATGCTGTTTTGGTTACTGTAGCCTTGTAGTATAGTTTGAAGTCAGGTAGCATGATGCCTCCAGCTTTGTTCTTTTGGCTTAGGATTGACTTGGCAATGCAGGCTCTTTTTTGGTTCCATATGAACTTTAAAGTAGTTTTTTCCAATTCAATATCAGATAACAATTTCAAAATGGCCTTGGGGGATTGAGGTATCTCCCTGAAGTCTTTTATTCCTCGGTAAATGTGTGTTGACCACTGGCTCAGTGCTGAAACCATGACTGGCCATTCACTCAGGAAATGTCACATCAGGACAAGGGACTGAATGAGTACTCCAGAGGGCCAGTGCTCCAGGAGCTTGCTGGCATCTATAGGGCAGTGTGAGATGCAGGAATCTAGAAAGACTCCCTGCAAATGGGCTAAATACTTCCAAAGCTAAGAGGGGATATTTCTAGGAAGCACAGATACGCAACCCCAGGTGTAGTACTGTAGGCTGGTGCATTTTATGGGACCATTACCAGAGAGTTCTGCTTCTAAAAGAAGAACCTGAAGGGAGCAAGGCCTTAATCCAAAAAAGTGCTCTTAGACCTTCTGTGATGTCTCAGACACTGTGACAAGTGGCAGGGGAGAGAGTCTCAGGGAACTTGCAGTGCCCACAGTAGCACCTTAATTCCTGTCATGTAGCATCTGCTCATTTTGGTGTTTAAAGCCCCCTGAAGTCCCTTTTCTGAACATCTGAACGCTCTCTTTCTGTTTGAGCTAGGCTTGTCTCCTGAAGTGAATGTGATGTCTCCTGCACAACATTATTTTCCTTCCCATTTTCTCCTGAAAAATGCCTGATCCTTCCCTTTCTAACAATTCTTATGAACTTGCTCAAAAAGTGCTTCCTCCAAGAAGCCCTTCTTGAGTCACTCTTTTCTAACTAAGTTTACTCCATTTCAGTTGGTTTGGTTCTGCTGAAATCTTGGCAGATAGGGGCCAAGTCAGGTTGCATATCGAGGAACTCTTTCTTACTGACCCATTTGATGACCACAGGGCTTCCATTAGACTTTCTCTAGCCAGGCAGGACCTAGTCTCATGCTGTTCACCTCTCCCTCTCTGCCCATCCCTGAGTTCTCTCAGTTACTGGGTACAAAACTGTTCAATAAGTTAATTAATAGCCTGAACTTCACACACTGTGTTTATCAGCCCAACCTTGACCATGCTTACATTTATGGCCCTTCTATGAAGACCTCCAGACCGTGTTAAGAAATCTTCCTGCCACGCAGCCATAGGCGGGGACCTTTGGCCCACAAAAGAGGCCACCTCTGAGAGGGTGCTGTTCTTCAGATGAGGTGGGCATTGCGTCACCTAATCTGGGGTATGAAGATAATGCTTGAATATGTCTTCAGAAAATCTCTGCTCTTTTGCACTTTGGGACTCTCATCATTTTATAACCCCTGATTAATAAACCCTCAAGGTTGTTGTAATCAACTACAGATTTTTCCCCCCCAAGCCCTACCTATTCTTCAAGACTCAGCTAAAATCCTACCTAAGCAAGATGCCTTTCCCTTTGCCCTAGATAACCACTGCTGGCTAACATTATATCATTAATAAATTTTATTCTTTTTGTGTTCTACTTACTCCCTTAAAAACCTTTGAATTAAACTGTAAATCAAAACTTAAATAGCAAAATGGTTAGAAATTGGTGATAATATTAAAACTACATGGGAAAAATATTTGCAAATTACATATTTGACAAAGGACTCATATCTAAAACAATATGGAACTCTCTAAACTCACCAGTTAAATAAAAAAAAAAAACTCCAGTAAGAAAATGGGCAAAAGACTTGAGTGGACATTCTACCAGTGAAGAAACAAAGATAGTAAACAAACACATTAAAAGATGTTTAACACCATTAGACATTAAGAAAATCCACATTAAAACCACAGTGACATACCACTAAATACTTGTTAGAATGGCAAAAATTTTAAATACTGGTAATACTAAATGCTAGCTGGTACTAGTGCAAAAATAGATACATAAACCAATGGAACAGAATACAGAACCCTGAAATAAAGCTGCACACCTACAACCCACTGATCTTTGACAAAGTCAACAAAAATAAACAATGGGGAAAGGACACGCTATTTAATAAATGGTGCTGTGAAAACTGGCTAACCATATGCAGAAGAATGAAACTGTATCCGTATCTCTAATCATATACAAAAATTAACACAAGATGGATTAAAGATTTAAATGTAAGACTCCAAACTATAAAAATCTGAGAATAAAACATAGAAATACACTTCTGGACATTGGTCCAGGCAAATAATTTATGACTGAATTTTCAAAAGCAAATGCAACAAAAACAAAAACTGACAATTGGGACCTAATTAAACTAAAGAGCTTCTGCACAGCAAAACAAACCAAAACAATCAACCGAGAAAACACAACCTACAGAATGGGAAAAAATATTTGCAAACTGTGCATCTGACAAAGAATCTATAGAAAACTTGAAGAAATCAACAAGAAAAAAGTCAAATAATCCCATTAAAAAGTAGGCAAAGGACATGATCAGATACTTCTCAAAAGAAGACATACAAGTAGTCAACAAACATATGAAAAAATGCTTAACTACACTAATCATCCTAGAGATGCAAGCTAAAATAACAATGAGATATCATCTCACACCAGTCATAATAGTCACTATTAAAAAGTCAAAAAATAACAGATGTTGGTAAGGTTGTGGAGAAAAGAGAACACTGATACACTGTTCGTGGGAATGTAAACCAATTTAGTCCCTATGGAAAGCAGTTTAGAGACGTCTCCAAGAACTAAAATTGGAATTACTATCTGACCCAGCAATCCCATTACTGGGTATATACCCAAAAGAAAATAAATCATTCTGCTAAAAAGACACCAGCACTTGTATGTTTATTGTAGTACTACTCACGATAGCAAAGGAGTGGAATCAACCGAGATGCCCATCAGTGGTGGATTGGGGTTACAGGAAATGTGATACATATACACCATGAAATACTATGCAGCCAATAAAAAGGAATGAAGTAATGTCCTTTGCAGCAGCATGGATACAGCTAGAGGCCATTAGCCCAAGTTAATTAATGCAGAAACAAAACACCAAATATTGCATGTTCTCACTTATAAGTATTGGGTACACATGGACACAAAGATGGCAACAATAAACACTGGGGACTCCAGAAGTGGGGAGAAAGTGAGAGAGACAAGTGTTGAAAAACTCCTCTCAGTACTATGTTCACTATTTGAATAATGGAATCAATAGAGGCCCAAACTCAGCATCACATTTTATACCCATGTAACAAACCTGCACATGTACCCCCAAAACTAACATTTAAATAAATCAATAAATGCAAAACCATGGAAAATGAAAATAAAACATACATTTTCACTGTAGAAAATATGATCATGTGGATAAAGTTACAAATAAGAAAATAATTATTTTAGTGAAGTTTTTTAAAAAACACTAAATGCTAGCAAAAATGCAGAGGTAATGGATCACTCATACATTGCTGGTGAAAATATAAAATAGAAGCACAACTCTAGAAATGAGTCATCAGTTACCTAAAAATTAAACATACACTTACCATGCAATCCAGCAATCACACGCCTGGATATTTTTCCCAGAGAAATAAAATGTTATGTTCACACAAAAACCTGTGCATGAATGTTGACAGCCATTTTACTTGTGACAGCCAAAAACTAAAGACAATCCAAATATCCTCCAATAAGTGAAAGGTTAAAAAAAAAAAAAAAACTGTGTTACATCCATCAGTGGAATATTAGTGATAAAAAAGGAGCAAACTATTGATTCTTAACAACAATTTGGATAGATCTTAGGGCATAATGGAAAAGTGAAAAAAGCCAATCTCAAAAGTTACATACTATATGATTCCATTTCCATGACATTATCTAGATGACATTATAAAATTATAAAGATGAAGGATACATCAGTGGTTGCCAGGGGCTAGGGAAGGGAAGGAAGGGTATGACTATAAGGGGCAGTAAAGGGACAGCACAAGAGCATTCTTCTGTGGGGACAGAACATTTCTGTATCATGATTATGGTGGTGGTTATACGAATCTATACATGAGACTAAGTATCATAAAATTGTACTGAAAGACATACAAAAATGAAGCCATGCAAAAAAAAACTGGCAAACTAGGAGTAAGATCTGTAATCTAGTTAATGGTATTAATTACACCAATCAATTTTCTGGTTTTGATCATGCTCTATATCTATATAAGATGTTACCATTCAGGGAAGCTAGCTGGTGCATACAGGGACTTCTCTGAACTATTTTCACAACTTCTTGTGAGTCTAAAATTATTTTTAAATAAAAGGTTTGTTAAAATTATGCTGCATATAAAGTCCGAAGGGGTATGGTTAAAACAGGGGCTGAAGGAAATATTTATACCCTTAAATACTCAATACTACTCAACAAAGAAAGTATATAAATAATTGATATAAGAATTTAAAAATTAGAGGCCGGACACAGTGACTCATGCCTGTAACCTCAACACTTTGGGAGGTGGAGGCAGGCCGATTACTTGAACTTGAGAGTTCCAGACCAGTGTGGGCAACATGGCAGAACCCCATCTCTACAAGAAAATACAGAAGTTAGCTGAGCATGGTGGCGTGCACTTGTTGTCCCAGCTACACGGAGACTGAGATAGGAGGATTGCTCAGGCCTGTGAGGCAGAGGTTGCATATGAGCCGAGATAGTACTACTGCACCCCAGGCTGGGTGACAGAGTGAGACTCTGTCTCAAAAAAAAAAAAAGAAAGAAAGAAAGAATTTAAAAATTAGAAAAAGAATAAGAAAATAAGCATAAGGACAATAGGAGAAATAAATTGCTAAAGCAACAAGCAGAAATTAATGACATTGAAAACAAAAATAAAACAAATCTAAGAGCTGGATATTTAGAAATAAAGACACTACTACCTAATAACCAAACTAAGAAAAAAAAGAAATCATAAATACATAAAACTAAAAATGGAATGGGGAAATAGCCACTGATACAGAGGAAATAAAAGTAAATACAATTATTTCCTCAAGAAATGGAAAATTTTCAAGTAAAATAAGAAACACCAAAGCTGGTCTTAGAATAGGCAGAAAATCTAAAGAGACCAATTGCCTTAGATGAAATCAAGAAAGTTATCAAGGATGTATCCTTTCTCACAGAAGCACCATGCCCAGATGGTTTCATAGGCAATTTTTAATTAAATCTTCAAGGGGCAAATGATACTACTGCATTTTTTCTTTCAAGGTTTCGTGTGTGTGTGTGTGTGTGTGTGTGTGTGTGTGAATAACTTTGTCCCTTTTTGTCTTTGTTCTGTCATTCTCTCCACTTTAGTGTTAGCATATTTTTACAAGATGTGCATTGTTCTGTGGTACTATATTTTTAACTTATGTAAATGAGATTGCGTTATATATCTTATTGTGTTTCCTACATTTTTTTTGCTCCATTCATTTGGGAGGGAGGTTCATTCATGTTGCTCTGTACACATTTAATTAATTGCTTCTAATAGTTATATAATATTTCATGATGTACATCTACCACATTTTACCTCTTCACCATTCCAGTAAGGGATACGCAAGCTCCTACAATGTCCCTATACAGGCCACTCATTGATCTATGTAAGAATTGCCTCGAGACATGTACTCCGGAAGTGGAAGGGTCTAGGGAATGCATAGACAATGTGTTTGACTGAATAGTGCCAGACTATGTTTGAGGTGGCTGTACCATCTACGCATCCTCAAGCTCCCATATCCCTCTGTCCTGTGTATCTCCACCACACTTGGAATTATCCACCTTCTACCTTTGGCTGGTTTAACAACTATAAAGTGATACTTCATTATTGTCTAATTCACATTTCCCTGACTCCTAATCAGTTTGCATACCCTTTCACATATTTGTTAGAATTTTGAGTTTTACCTTCTGTGCTTGTACTAGATATTATTATTCATTTGTTTGTTTGGATATTGCAACTGTTTTCTCTCATTCTGTTTTAAATCAGCCTTGTCAGTAGTATCCTTTGTTGAACAGAAATCCTTAATTTTCTTTTAGAATGTTAGACATTTCTTTACTATTATTGTTGGAATGTTAGAAATTTTTCTTTTTTTTCCCAGAAACCCTTAATTTATATATAATAAATATAATTTTTTGCTTGATAGTTTGTGCTTCTGAAGTTTTGTTTAAGAAGTCTTTCCTTCTTAGGTACAGAAATAGTCTCCTACATCTTCTTAAAATGTTGTAGTTTTACCATTCACAGTTAGGTCTTTAATTCACATAGAATGCACCTTTGTATGCAGTGTTGGCAAGATATCTGGTCTTATTTCTCTCTGTATAATGAACCAGTTTGCTCACTCTCTGTCGCTCTCCCACTGAATCGTAGTGGCACTTTCACTGTACACTAACTCCCCACATACACAGTGGTCTGTCTCTGAGCTCTCTATTCTGTGCCACTGGTCTGTTTATCTGAACTTGTGTCAATATCATTGTGTATTTATTACTTTGGCTTTGTAGTATATCTTAATATTTGGTAAGATAAATCCCCATCCTTCATTGTTCTTTATAAAGACTTAGCTATACCTGGACTTTTATTCTTCCGTATAAATTTTAGAGTGAATTTATCGTATTCCCAAAAACATCTACATGGAATTTCATTTGGGAGTACATTGAGTTTATAGATGAATCTGTGGGCAATATAAATCTTTGCAATGTTAAGTTATCCAATCCAAAGGTATAGACTGCCTCTCCTTTTATTCAATCATCTTCTGTGTCTTTTAATGGGCAGTTGTAAGATTTCTCCTTAGAGATCTTGTGTGTTTTTGCTTCTATTAATTCCTAGACTCTTTGTAGGTTTCTTGCCCTTGTGAATAATTTCTTCCTCTTTTATTTTTTTTTTCTAGTAAGTTACGGCTTGCATAGGGCAATGCTATTGATTTTGGTAGATTGCTCTTATATCTGGCAAACTTTCGGAATTATCTTATCAGTTCTAATAGATTGGGTGTTGATTGCGACTTTTCCTAGGTAAATGATTATACCACCTCAAATAATGACAGTTTTAAGTATTCACTTCCAACCCTAACCACCTCTTATGTAAAAGAATCTAAGACAGAGAGAGGAAAAAGAAAAGCTTCCAAATTTATTTTACAAACCAGTACAGTATTCATACCCTAAACAGATATATTAAATGATATATTAGCCTTATTTGTAAATATACATATAAATATTCTAAATAAATATAACCAAATATAATCAGGAAGCACATTAAAAAATATGCCATAAACAACGGTGTTAATTCCTAGAATGTAAAGAAGATTCAATATGATTTATTATATTAATATGTTAAAGGAGAAAAATCACATAATGCTGAACATCTATTATTGATACTAACTTAAAAATGAATGCTGAGTAAAATAGATATGGATGGCTGACTTCTTAACAAGATACATTAGACTAAAAACTAGCAAATCAGTCTTATCATAAAAACACTATTAAAAGTATTTCCACTAAAATGAAGGAAAAACTGGCTAGGCGCAGTGGCTCACACCTGTAATCCCAGCACTTTGGGAAGCCGAGGTAGGCAGATCACCTGAGGTCAGCAGTTCGAGACCAGCCTGGACAATATGGCGAAACCCTATCTCTACTAAAAATACAAAATTTAGTCAGGCATGGTGGCTCACAACTATAATTCCAGCTACTTGTGGGGCTGAGGCAGAAGAATTGCTTGAACTCGGGAGGTGGAGTTTGCAGTGAGCCAAGACGGCGCCAATGCACACCAGTCTGGGTGACAGAGCAAGATTCCATCTCAAAAAAAAAAGAAGAAGCAAACAAAAATGTCCACTATCATCAGTATTATTAACTACTTTTTTTGGAAGGTTTAGCCATTGTATTTAGACAATCAAAAACAATAAAAGTATAAAAACTGGAAATAAGAAGAAAAAACTATCAATATCTATAGATGATGCAAATGCATACATAGATAGTAGTCTCATGAGGCCATCTGTTCCTCAACTAAAAAGAGTTCTGGAAATCCTCACTCAATATACTGATATGATCTGAAAGTTGCTTAAGTGTTTCCAACTCAGATACCTCTGCCTATGAATCAATGCTTTGAAGGGTAAGTATTTGAAGTAACTTTTTCCATAAGACTCTGAGCCTGTCCTTCTTTGTTGAGGACACCAACCCCAGCCTGTAGCTAATAGGACAAACTTCAACAAGCATTAGAGTAACAAAAACCACTCATGAATGACAGAGCTAGAGTTATTTGATTAATTTTCAAGTGTAAAAAGACTGATGAGAATGTATAATAAAAATAATGCAAGAATAATGCAACTGACAAGGAAAGTTGGTTGTTTGGTTGGTGGCCTACAAAACAAAGATAATAAAGCCATTCACTTGAAAAAATGTAAATGAATATCTCCTAGGGTAATAATTAAGTCTACTTTTTAAGAAATTAGTGAATGTCATATCCACTTTATAAAATTAGATGAGTATATTTTATAGAGGAAAAATTCTTGAGCTACAACATATAATAATCCTTAGATTTAGCAGGTAAATAGCATACCAAGAATATCAAGAAAAGAGATTCAGTAAGCCTGGAGTACGGCTTAGACTTCTCTATTTCTATAAAACTTTGAGAGTATATCTGTGCATTGAGAATCACTGGCCTAAAATTATTTGATTCAAGCTTTTTTAAAAATGAAAAAAGGCTGTGGCCAACTAACGCTTTAAATAACAATCGAAATACACTATTGCTCAATATTACCAGGTAAAACACTACTAAGACTCAGATATAGGAAAATTCAACAGAACTACTTTATAAGACTTTTGATCGGTGTTTTCCTTAAAATTGAAACATATACAGAAAGCAAGGCATTGATGAATACCTCATAAGGCATAAAGTTTCTAAAATATTTATATTAATAGCATCTGACCTATGCAAATTTAATCTAGGGAACACAGGACGGATCTTCTGATGTGACAACCCATGCAACCCACGAAAGCGAATCATTGCCAGTATCTCTTTTTATAAGGTAAAAGAACAAATCTTTTTGATTTTCTAGGAATCCTCTGGGAAATCTCAAAAACTGTTTTAGGTATAAAAGATGTCCTGCAAGTTTTATTTTATTTTCTTCTATATTTTAGATCTGATTTTTGGAAGGCAAAAATCAAAAGAGCTGTCAAAGATTTGGACACTTGATTAAGATAGGTTCATGAGTGCCTGAGAAATAGTACTTGGTTTCTTATTAAATTAAAGTGACGATAAGACATTTAAAAATGAATATACAAGGTAACATGGTTGTAAAGAACCCCACATGAAAGAAAAACCTTACTTTCATAAATAAGGAACATTTTTTTCTTAATTTTTTCCTCTTCCTCTTCCTCTTCCTCCTTCTTCTCCCCTGCACACCCCCACTCCTCGGCCTCCCCCTCCTCTTTTTTTTCTTCTTCTTCTTCCCCTTTTTCTGCTTTTTCATAGATAAGAGCATAAAGTTAACATACAGAATGTACAGTTATTCCGGTGAGTCACAGAATCTTTGCTTTCTAGGTAGATGACACAGAAAGTAAACAGGGCAACCAACTATCCTGGTTTCTCTAGGACTGTGTTGGTTTTAGTGCCGAAAATTTCACATCCAGGAAACCCTATGGTTCCAGGCAAATCAGGAAGGTTGGTTACCATAGAAAGAATAACCATTCACATTGTAGGTAAAGACAATCGGTAAATCAAGCAACCAAGCCCATCAAGACAGAGCGAATTTTGTCTAAGTTTTAACACATTTAGTAGCTTAAATATTAAGCTTTCACTTTGAAGTTTTAGCCTTTATGATGCTCTTTCATACTCTGGTGACACTTTTATTCTAATGCAGATATCAGGGGGTCTACAATTTTAAAACTAATTTTATCATAGTATGAAGCTCTTATTTATGATTACATGCTATACATTCATCATTGCCATCTTTAAATAAATGAATAAATAGATATTTTAAATATTTCTCAGTTTTGATTTTTAATATAGTAAATACAAATAGTTGTAATCACATATACAAAAGCTCTCTGAAGTCCTCAATAAGTGTGAAGTAATCTGAAGAACAAAAATTCCAAGAATTTCTGCTTATGAAAAAACAAAAGCATATTCTCAGTGGCATTTTTCTGTCACTATTGTTCCCAGTGCAATTGTAACCACTCATATTAATTATAACTTTTAACTGAAGTAATTAACTTCTATGTCACAGAAAAGACAAGAAAGTAGATAATTAACATCTTTCTGTCATCTCAAAGCATTTAAACAGATTAACAAAATTCATAATACAGTTTTTTGTAGTTACATGCATCCCTGTGTGGCAAAAGTGAGCATATTTATTAACATGACTCATTGTTATAGCTTCTGTAATATACACAAATAAGTAAAACTATTCTTAATAATATATGTGTCAGTATTCTATCCTACTTAGAAAGTAATTAGATATCTATTGATTACATATTAACTTATTTAATATCAATTTAAGGCTTAAGTTACCTAGAGATCTTAGAAATTATCTTCAACATGACATATTACTGTTGAAATAAAAAGTGTATCAGAATAAGGATTCACTTCACTTGGACATAAACTTACATTTTTCACAATTTTAAATATTACATAAAAGTAATGTTAGCTTATTTGATCAGTTAAAAAATATTAAGAAAAACATACCCAGGTAAAATAAGCTGTTTGTTTATATTATACTTAATAGTGATACATCAGAAAAGACAAAGCTGTTTTTATTAAACTCACATTGGTAAACTAATCATTTGCCAAATATTTGCTTAATTATGTAAATTCAGATTCTTAAAAAGTTTCTGAGTTAGCTTCAGGAAGAACCAATTGTAGTGCATTTTTATAGCACATTGAAGTATTAGAAAGCTAATTGCTTATATTTTAGGGATTTTATATAGGCATTTATTTATTCTATTAACCAATCAGAACAAATATCCTTTAATTTAAAAGACTTTGTAATCTTATTTATTTACACCCTCCAGAAACAGGAAAATATATACACACATTGAGAGGTAAATGCCTTTCCAAATTACAGACAGAGAGCTCATAGCTTCAATTCTACAATTTTAGCCACAGGTCAAGTAACATAAGAGACACAGAAATTTAAAAACAAAAAGCAAATTTAAAAACCATCACCAATCCAGATATCGAAGACATATTCTCTTTTCTAGTGGCCATGCAATTTCTAATTGATTTGTTTCAAAATAGACAAACATTTAAACAAACAGAAAACAAATTAAAAAGACTAACAAACCAGATTCTCTGTCATCTCTTACCCAACAAAGAATAGGTATCTATTGTCTATCTACACAGATCACCAAATAGCCAGATCATAAGGCCAAACTCCCAGTCATTGCTGTCACCAATGAAGTATAACCTACTGGCTATAAAAGAAACAAAAACAAAAATGAAAACAAAATTAACTGATAGGAAAAAAAATTCCTGAGAATATAGAGCTGGCAAAGTTAAAGTTCTATTGTTACTTGGGATTCACCTTAAGGAGCCAAGAAAAATTGTGTCTTGACATAGGCTGTTCATAAAGTATACTTCTGTGGGCACAAAAATAAAGATAGTATAAATCCACAAAAGCAAAGAAAGTGGAAAAAAAAAAAAAAAACAAGAAGCAGCAGATAAGTGATAGGAAAACTTGGCGCTGATCAGGAGAACTTATTGTGCATCTCAGCAGGAACTTCAAAATTGTTAAAAGAAATTTTTTTCCAAAGGTACAGTCATAACTCTCATATAAATATAAAATGAATACTTGGCAAATGTTTTTAATTAACTCATTAATTAATGAGGGGACCAGTAAGATGTTACAACTGATTCAAATGAGAATTTGACTTGAAGAGATTTACATTCCCTACTGGAGAAAATTTCTTTGCATTGTGGTCAGGATTTAAATAAAATACCTACAGACTGAAAATATGTACATTATGCTCCGTTCCACAAGCAGAGTTGGGGAATAGCTTACTCAAAGACAGCCAGAGGCAGAGAGAACCTGAATGAATGAGCTAGACAGAACACTCACTAATATTTTTTTTACCCACTGAAAAATGTTTCAGAGCTATTCACAAAATAATACAGATGGCATAAATCCACAAAATGAAATAAAGTAAAAAAGAAGAAACAGAAAATAAGTGATGGGAAAACTTGGAAAAGTGGTTGGATGAGTAGTAACTGACTGAGTAGAGTAAGTAAATGGAAATGCAAGTGTCAGAAAGGATTATGGCAATGAGAAGCAATTCAGTTTCCTCACAGAACCCCTGAGGGGCCCAGAAGTTAGAAGCACCAAATGCCCCAGAAGGCAGGGATTAAAACTAAAAGCAGGAGAGTGAATAAAATATTTATAAAAGAAACAAAGGCCAAGCACAGTATTCACCTGTAAATCCCAGCACGTTGGGAAGCCAAGGCAGGTGGACTGCTTGAGACCAGGAGTTCAAGCCCAGCCTGGCAAACATGGCAAAACCCCACATCTACTAAAAAAGTAAAAATTAGCCAGGCACAGTAGTGCATGCCTGTAATCCCAGCTACTCAGGAGGCTGAGACACAAAATTCGCTTGAATCTGGGAGGCAGAGGTTGCAGTGAGCTGAGATTGTGCCACGGCACTCCAGCCTAAGTACAGAGCAAGACTCTGTCTTAAATAAATAAATAAATAAATAAATAAATAGATAAATAAATAAAATAAAATTCCAGATTTTTACCTCTGTCCCATCAAAAAAATTGACTAGGCCTGCTTAACTCTATCAAAACTACAGATTTACTTTCTAGGAAATTATTCCAGTGGACTTCTACAGTCTAAGACACCAAGCATAGCACAGCCTCCTTGAGTTGAGATGCAACCTAAATAGAAGGACTAGTGTAAGAGGATGAAGGGCTCCAGGATGATATCTTCAAAAGAAAAAAAAAAGTCTTATTCAATGTGCTTGATTCTAGTCAAAGAGGTGTATTAAGTTGAAACACATAAAATTGAAAATATTCAACTATTTTGGGCCTACTAAAACTACCAATCTACCAGTTTCAAGCAAACAAAAACCTGAGGCTATTGTTAACTCCAGGAAAAACAAAGAGTTGACAGGAATGGAAATCTAATCACAGTAAATTATTCAGCTCAACTACAAATAACATTTAAATAGTCAAAATAATATAAACACTGAATGTTGACCAACCCAAAAATTAAATAATACATATAGAGAGCCAATAGAAGGCATAAGTATATATATGTGAGAGGAAGGAGGAACTACTATAAAAGAGATAAATCTTCAACATCCATTGACAGAAGTCAATAGAAAATATCTAAAATTGATATAATAAAGAAAAGTAATATAAGCATACTATTTAGAAGTTGGAGATAAATGCCAGAGAAACAGCTAAGAGAAGCGAAAACAGTTGTTTCTGGAAAGCATGAACTCAGTGAGTAGAAGTGCAATGAAGGACTTCTACTTTATTATAAGCCTTATATACTTTGACTTTTCTAATAACTGTATGCATTGTTTGGAGGAAAATAAAAATATTTTTAAAGTATAATACAGAAAGCTAAAAAGCAAACAGGAAACTGAGGGAAATATTTCATTTTTTTTCTTTTTTCCTTTTTTTTTAACAGCAGCACTTTTATTTCTACTTACACAATGACGTGTTGCTGGGGCCTGATGTTCTCACATAACAGTAGAAAACCAAAATTTGTTGTCATCTCTTTAAAGAATCCAGAATTGCATACCAAAAAAAAAAAAAAAAAAAAAAAAAAAAACCTTACATAAATTAAAAGGATAAATACATTTACAGGTGTAAATGCAAACTACTTCCAACTCAAGGCAAGTAACAGTCCATGGTGTTCTGGCAGGAAAACATCAGCTAAGAAGGAAACTGCGTCCTATGGTTTAGACTTTTCCAACCCTGACAGACCAGCAGGACAGAAACAATTGGTTCAGGAGCCCATGCGAGCCTCTAGAGAAATCTGAAAACACTCAGCCCTGACACATTAATACCCTGCACAGATTGGAGACTGCTGGCCGTGCAGACTCACCAAGCTACAGATTTGTCTTCCACAAGCACATTCTTATCTCAGCCATGAAGTGACCAAACCACATGTATATACTAAGAGTTGAAATGAAAGAGATGTACAGAGTATTAAACAAATACCAAGGGGAACAGTTAACTTGAATACAAGGTCAAAAAAAATCAGCAAGTTCTACAATCCAGTGCTGATATCAGATACAAGTTTCAAGGACAATTTCTTTGCGAAGGCTATTCCAGTTTTGTGAGGCTAGCATGAGGTGTATGCATTTACCAAGGGCAAATTTATACTTCTGAATTAACCCATGCAGCAAATGCTACACATCTACTTGCAGTCCATTTAGAAGCATTTGTGGTGGACGATGGAGGGGTCCAACTCATCATACTCCTGCTTGCTAATCCACATCTGCTGGAAGGTGGACAGTAAGGCCAGGATGGAGCTACTGATCCACACTAAGTACTTGCACTCTGGGGGCGTGATGATCTTGATCTTCATAGTCCTGGGTGACAGGGCAGTGATCTCCTTCTGCATCCTGGTGGCAATGCCCAGATATGTAGTGGTGCCACTGGACCGCACCGTTTTGGCATACAGGTCTTTGCGGATGTCCACGTCATATTTCATGATGGAGTTGAAGGTGGTCTCGTGGATGCCGCAAGATTCCATGCCCAGGAAAGCTGAAACAGCACCTCTGGATACGAGAACCACTCGTTGCCAATGGTGATGACTTGGCCATCAGGCACCTCATAGTTCTTCTCCAGGGAGGAGGAGGATGCGCCAGTGGCCATCTTGTGCTCAAAGTCCAGGGAGACATTGCACTGCTTCTTCTTGATGTCACGCATGATCTCCTGCTCAGTCATGGTAGTGAAACTGTAGGTGCACTTGGTGAGGATCTTCATGAGGTAATCAGTCAGGTCCCAGCCAGCCAGGTCCAGATGCAGGATGGTGTGGGGGAGGGCGTAGCCCTCATAGATGGGTACCATGTGGGTGACCCCATTTCCAGAGTCCATGGCAATGCCATTGGTGCGCCCAGAGGTGTAAAGGGACAGCACAGCCTGGATGGCCATGTACATGGCCAGGGTGCTGCAGATCTCAAATGTGATCTTAGTCATCTTCTCTCAGTTGGCCTTGGGGTTTGGGGGTGCCTTGGTCAGCAGCACCAGGTACTCCTCCGGGGCCACATGCAACTTGTTGTAGAAGGTGTGGTGCCAGATCTTCTCCATGTTGTCCCACCCCATTGGTGACGATGTCAAGTTTGATGGGGTACTTCGGGTCAGGATGCCATGCTTAGTCTGGGCCTTATCACCCACATAGGAATCCTTCTGGCCCATGCCCACCATCACACCATGGTGCCAGGGGCACCCAACAATGGAGGGGAACATGGCTCAGGAAGCATCGCCCCAGGAAAGCCAGTTTTGCACATGTCAGAGCCATTGTCAATGAAGAGCACGGCAATTTCTTCTTCCATTGTGACTGGCAGAGGAGGCGGGTGGTGGAGTGGTGGGAGAGCAGAGTGTGTGGGCTGGCGGCTGTGACTGAGACCCTGACGGAAATATTTCTAACAGTTATACAATAAGATGAATTTCCTTAATTGTATTAGTCTGTTCTCATATTGCTATATAAAGAACTACCTGAGACTGGACAATTTATAAATAAAAGAGGTTTAATTGGCTCACAGTTCTACAAACTGTACAGGAAGCATGGCAGGGGAGGCCTCAGGAGACCATCACCAATCATGGCAGAAGGCAAAGGGGAAGAAGGTACATCTTACATGGCCAGAGAAGGAGGAAGAGAGCAAAGGGGGAGGTGCTACACACTTTTAAACAACCAGATCTCGTGAGAAATCACTCACGATCATGAGGACAGCAGGGAGGAAATCTGCCCCCACGATCCAATCACCTCCCACCAGACCCCTCCTCCAACATTGGGGATTACAATTCGACATGAGATTTGAGTGGTGACACAAACGTAAATCATATCATTAATATATAACAAGTTTTAAAAATCAATTTAAAAGAGGCTAAAACAACCCAATTTAAAATGAACAAAGGACAAGAAAAGGCAGCTCACAAAAAAAGAAAAATGGTTCACAAATATTTGGAAATATTCTTAATTGTACTTATAATCAAAGAAATTCACATTAAAACAACAAAGTGCATTCTTACAAACCTATCTGACTGGCAGACGGATTTAAATCATATTGATAATCTCAGGGTTGCCAAGTATGTGACATAGTAAGAACTCTCATACCCTGGAACAACCTACATGAAAATCACTTTGACATTTTCTATAATGTGCACAAAAATATATGTTCGAGATGTAACAGAATAGCACTGTTTGTGATTATAATTAATAGAAAGCAACCCAAATAACCTATGCCTATGAATTGGGTGACTAAATTAATCCTGGTCCCTTTAAGCAGTGGGATACTACACAGCAGTCAGAATGAAGAAGCTTTCTCTGTGCTGATATGGAAAGATTGCCAAGATATATTAGGTAGAACAAGATTGGAGGAGGTGGCCCAAGATAGTTAAACAGAGCCCTCCATTGATTGTCCCTACTGCAGGAACACCAAAATTAAACAACTATCCACACAAGAAAGCCCCTTCATAAGAACCAAAAATCAGGTGAGTGATCACAGTACCTAATTTCAGTGTCCTACAAGGAAAGAGGCACTCAAGAGGGTAGAAAAGATGGTCTTGAGTTGTCTACACCACTCATCCCCCATTCTCCAGCAGCACCTTGTGGTCTGGAGAGAGTCCGTGTGCTTGGAGGAGGAAGAGTGAACTGATAGTGAACCTTTGTATTGGAACTCAGTGCTGCCCTGTCACAGCCAAAAGCAACACAGGGCAGAATTCAGCAGGTTTCCATGGAGGAGCATTTGGACCAGCCCTAGCCAGAAGGAAATAATCCATTCCAGCAGTTGGAAACTAAGTTCCAGCTAGCCCCACCACTGTAGGCTAAAGTGCTCTGGGATCCTAAATAAACTTAAAAGTCAGTCTCAGACACAAGGACTACCATTTCTGGGTAAGTCCTGATGCTGGGCTGGGCTCAGAGTCAGTGGATTTGCAGTGCATGCAACCCAGTGAGACACCAGCTGGGATAGCCAAGGGAGTGCTTGAATGACTCCTCCCCCACCTCCAGGCAGCACAGCTTGCAGCTCCAGCAGAAATTCCTTTTGCTTATGGACAGAAGAGGGGAGAGTAAGGAGGATATTTGTCTTGCAAATTGGATACCTGCTCAGCTACAGTCTGATAGGGTACCAGGGCAGAGTTCTGAAGCCTCCATTCTAGGACCTAGTTTCCAGGTAACATTTCTAGATCCACCCTGGGCTAGAAAGTAACCTCCTCTCCTGAAGGGAAGGACCCAGAATTCATCACCTGCTGAATAAAGAGCCCTTGGTCCTTAAATAAACATTAGCAGCAGCCAGGCAGTAGTTGCCACAAGCCTTGCATGAGACCCAGTGCCATGCTGGCTTCAGGTGTGACCCAGCACATTCTCAGCTGTGGTGGCCACAGGAAGGGAATCCTGCTTGAGGTAAAAAGAGGGAAGAGTAAAAAGAACTTTGTCTTACAACTTGGGTACCAGCTCAGCCACAGTAAAATAAAGCACCAAGTAGATTTCTAAAGTTCCCAATTCCAGACCCTACTAGCCCCTGGGTGGCATTTGCAGGCCTACCCTGGGTGAGAAGGGAACCCACTGCCCTGAAGGGAAAGAGCTCAGTACCTGGCAGGATTCACCAACTCCTGGTGACTAAAGAGCTCGTGGACCTTGAATAAACATCAGGTAGCCAGGCAACAGTCACCACAGGCCTTAGACAAGACCCAGTACTATGCTGGCTTCAGTAATGACCCAACACAAGCTCTGTGGTGGTGGTCTTTGGAGTGCTTGTGTCACTCCTCTCCCAGCTCCAGGCAGCTCAGCAGAGAGAGAGAGAAAGAGAGACTTCATTTGTTTGTTTGTTTGAGGGAGAGTGAGGGAAGAGAACAAGAGGCTCTGGCTGGTAATCCAAAAAATTCTCTCAGATCTTACTTAAGGCCACCAAGGCAGTATTTCTACAAGTCTGTAAGAACCACAGCATTACAGGGCTTAGCATAATGGCTGCAGTGACCAAAGACTTAGAGCACAATACTCAATTCTCTTTGAATACTTGGAAAACTTTTTCAAGAAGGACAGGTGCAAACAAGCCCAGACTTTGAAGATTATAATAAACACCTAACTCTTCAATGCCCAGACATTGATAAACATCCACAAACAACAAGACCACCCAGGAAAATATGATCTCACCAAATAAACTGAATAAGGCACCAGCGACAAATTTCAGAGTGACAGAGACAAGTGACCTTTCAGACAGAGAATTCGAAACAGCTTTTTTGAAAAAGCTAAGCAAAATTCAATATAACATAAGGAATTGAAAATTCTATCAGATAAACTTAGTAAGAGAATGAAGTAATTTTTTTAAAGTCAAGCAGAGATTCTAGAGCTGAAATATTCAACTGACAAGCTGAAGAATGCCTCAGAGTCTCTCAACAGCAGAATTGATCAGGCAGAAGAAATAATTAGCGTGCTTGAAGACAGGCTATTTGAAAATACAGAGGCAGGGGAGACAAAAGAAAAAAAGAATAAAAAGAATAAAGTACACCTACAAGATCTATAAAATAGTGCCCAAATAGCAAATCTAAGAGTAATTGGCCTTAAAGAAGAGGTAGAGAGAGAGGGATAATGGTAGAAAATTTATTCAAAAGATAAAAATGAAAACTTTCCAAACCTAGAAAAAGATATCAATATGCAAGTACAAGAAAGTTATAGGATGCCAAGCAGATTTAACCCAAATAAGACTACATCAAGATATTTAATAATCAAACTCCCAAAGATGAAGGATAAAGGGGGGATCCTAAAAGCAGAGGAAAGAAACAAATACCATACAATGGTGTTCTAGTACATCTGTCAGTAGACTTTTCAGTGGAAAGTTTATAAGCTAGGAGAGAGTGTCATCATAAATTTACAGAGCTGAAAAAAACCCTTTTATTTCAAAGTAGCATACCCAACAAAAATATTCTTCAAACAAGAAAGAGACATAAAGACTTTCCCAGATGAATAAAAGCTGAGGGGTTTTATTAAGATCAGATCTGATGTTAAAAAAAAATACCAAAGAGAGTTCTTCAATCTGAAATAAAATGACATTAACAAGCAATAAGAAATCATCTGAAGGTATACAAAACTCACTGTTAATGGTAAATACACAGACAACTATAAGATATTATAACACCATAATTGTGGTGTGTAAAGTACTCATATCTTAAGTAGAAAAACAAATATGAACCAATCAAAAATAATAACTACAACTTTCTAAGACATAGTGTACTAAGATATAAATAGAAGCAACAAAAAGTTAAAAAGCAGGTGGAATGAAGTTAATCATTTTTATTAGTTTTTTGTTTGCTTGTTTTTACAATCAGAGTTGTTATCAGTTTAAAATGATGGGTTATAAGATGTTATTTGCAAGCTTCATAGTAGCCTCAAATAAAAAAACCTACAACAGATACCCAAGAAATAAAAACATATGATCATAGAAAATTACTTGCACAAAAAGGAAGACAGGAAGGAGGGGAGAAAGGAAGACTACAAAACAACCAGAAAACAAATAACAAAATGACAGGAGTAAGTCTTTACTTATCAATAATAACACTGAATGCAAATGGACTAAACTCTTCAATCAAAAGACAGAGTGGCTGAATAGATTAAAAAACAAGATTTTATGATCTGTTTCCTGCAACAAACATACTTCATCTATAAAGACACAGATAGACTGAAAATAAAGGAATGGAAAAAGATATTCCACAGAAATGAAAACCAAAAAATCGGGAGTAGCTATATTTATATCAAACAGGATAGATCTCAAGACAAAAACTATAAAAAGAGACAAAGAAGGTTTATTATATAATGATAAAGAAGTCAATTCAGCAAGAAGACATAACAATTTTAAATATGTATGCACCCAACATTGGAGCACATAGATGCATAAAGCAAATATTATTAGAGCTAAAGAGAAATACATTCCAATACAATAGTAGCTGAAGACTTCAACACCCTACCTTCAGCATTGGACAGATCATTCAGACAGAAAAAGTCAACACAGAAGCATCAGGCTTAACCTGCACTATGCACCAAATGAACCTAATAGATATTTATACAACATTTCATACAACAGTTGCAGAATACACATTCTTCTCCTCAGCACATGGATTGTTCTCAAGGATTGATCATATGTTAGGTCACAAAACAAGTATTTAGAAACTCAAAAAAATTGAAGTCATATCAAGTATCTTCTCTCACCACAATGGAATAAAACTAGAAATCAATAGCAAGAGGAGCTCTGGAAACTCTACAAATACATGGAAATTAAAGAATATGCTCCTGAATGATCAGTGGGTCAATGAAGAAATTAAAAGAGGAATAAAAAAAATCTTGAAACAAAAGAAAATGGAAACACAGTACACCAAAACCTATGGGATACAGCAAAAGCAGTACTAAGAGGAAAACTTATAGCAAAAAGCACCTATATCAAAAAAGTAGGAAAAACTTCAAATAAACAACAAATGATACATTTTAAAGAACTAGAAAAGCAAGAGCAAATCAAACCTAAAATTAGTAGAAGAAGAGAAATAATAAAGATCAGAGCAGAAATAGATGAATGAGAAAGTCCCTAGCCAGAGTAATCAGGCAAGAAAATGAAATAAAAGACATCTAAATTGGAAGGGGAAGGTAAGCTATCTCTGTTTGCCAATGATATAATCATATACCTGGAAAACCCTAAAGACTCCTCCAAAAGACTCCTAGATTTGATAAATGAATTCAGTAAAGTCTCAGATTACAAAATCAATGTATAAAAATAAGTAGTACAGCTATACACCGACAACAACCAAACTGAAAATCAAATCAAGAACTCAATCCCTTTTATAATAGCTGCAAAAATTAAAATAAAATACCTAGGAATATACTTAACCAAGTAGGTGAGAGATCTCTACAAGGAGAATTACAAAACTGCTGAAAGAAATCATAGATATGACACAAACAAATGGAAACACATCTCACGCTCATGAATTGGAAGAGTTAATATCATGAAAATGACCATACTGCCCAAAGCAATCTACAGATTCAGTGGAATTCCTATCAAAATACCAACATTATTTTTCACAGAATTAGAAAAAAAAATCCTAAAATTCATATAGAACCAAATAAGAGCCCAAATAATTAAAACAATCCTAAGGAAAAAGATCAAATAGGAACCATCACATTACCTAAGTTCAAATGATGCTACAAGATTATACTAATCAAACAGCATGGTTCTGATATAAAAATAGATAATATAGACCAATGAAACAGAATAGAGAACCCAGAAGTAAAACTTAGTATTTACAACCAACTGATATTCAACAAAGCATACAAAAACATAAATTGAGGAAATGACACCCTATTCAATAAATGGTGCTGGGAACACTGGATAGCCACATGTAGGAGAATGAAACTGGATGCTTTATGCAAAAATCAAATCAAGATGGATCAAAGACTTAAATAAAATACCTGAAACCATAAACATTCTAGAATAAAACTTAGAGAAAACTCTTCTGGACATTGGCCTAGGCAAATAATTTATTACTAAGACCGCAAAAGTAAATGCAACAAAAACAAAAATAAATAAATGAGACCAGATTAAACTAAAAAGCTTCTGCACAGCAAAAGAAATAATTACCAGAGTAAACAGACAACCCACAGAATAGGAGAAAATATTTGCAAGCTATGCATCCAGAAAGGAATAGCCATAATCTGCAAGGAACTCTAACAAAGCAGCAAGAAAAAAAAAACAAAACACAAGAACACAAGTAATCCCATCAAAAATGAGCAAATGACATGAATAGACATTTCTCAAAAGAAGATACACAAATGGCCAACAAACATATGAAAGAATGCTCAACATCACTAGTCATCAGGGGAATGCAAATTAAAACCACAGTGAGATATCACCTTACTCCAGTCAAAATAGCCATTATTAAAAAGTCAAAAAAGGGAATGCTTATGCACTGCTGGTGGGAATATAAATTAGTACAACCTCTATGGAAAACAGTATGGGGATTTCTTAAAGAACTAAAAGTAATCCATTAATAGATACAGCAATCCCACTACTGGGTATTTGCCCAAAGGAAAAGATGTCATCATATCCAAAAGATACCTATGCACATATTTTTATCACAGTACAATTCACAATTGCAAAGATATAGAACCAACCCAACTGCCCATCCACCAATGAGTGGATAAAGAAAATGTAGTATATATATAACACCAAGGAATACTACTCAGCCTTAAAAAGAATGAAAGCTCTCTTTTGCAGCAACTTGGATGGAGCTGGAGGCCATTATTCTAAGTGAAGTAACTCAGGAATGGAAAACCAAATATGGTGTGTTCTCACCTATAAGTGGGAGCTAAGCTATAGGTATGCAAAGGCATACTGAGTGGTATAATGAACTTTAGAGACTCAGAAATGGGGAGGGTGGGAGTGGGCTGAAGGATAAGAAACTACATATTAGGTGCAATGTACACTACTCAGGTGATGGATGCAGTAAAATCTCAGACTTCACCACTATACAATTCATCTATGTAAACAAAAACCACTTGTGTTCCAAAATATATTGAAATTATATATTTTTGAAAAAATAGAACAGACAAGAAATGGGAGTGTTAGTGAACTGAAGAAATAAGAGTCTTCATACATTGCTAGTGGAAATGTAAAAAGGTGTAGTCACTTGGAAACATTTAGAAGCTTCTTAAAAAGTTAAATACAGAATTATTTATATATCAACAATTCCACTGCTAGCTATATAACCAAGAGATATCAAAACATAGGCCCACAAAAACTTGCAATTGAATGTTTATAGCAGCATTGTTTATAGGAGACAAAGGTAGAAACGCAATGTTCATCAACAAAGGAATGGAAAACAAACCGTGTTATATAGATACAATGGAATATTATTCAGCTATAAAAAGGAATTAAGTACTGATATATGCTGTAACTTGAATGAACCTTGAAAACATTATGCTAAGCAAAAGAAGCTCGACATAAAAAGACATACATTGTATGGTTTGTTTTATGATCCAGAATAAGTAAATCCATAGAAATGAAAGCAGATTAGAGGTTACCAGAGGATGGGGAGAGGGAGGAATGGGAAGTGACTATGTATGGCTGTTTTGTGAAGTGATAAAAAAGCTTTCAAATTATAGCTGGTGTTTATACAATATTACAAATACAGTAAATATCACCATATTGTACTTTAAAATGGTTAATCGCATGTTTTATAAATTTCCCCACAATTAAAAAAACTTAACATAGAAAAATACAGAGCTTATTTTTTAAAGAGATGTATTTCAGGAATTAATTTTTAGCCTTTTCCAAAATTGCTCTTTTAAAGTTGCTTACCAAATAACTAACTTATTTGTTGAGCCCCTGCTATATATTCAGTATGCTTTTTCTTCCTACTCCAATGGCATTCAAATTCGGACTCTTCTCTTGATGCTGTAACATTAAAAGTAATCTATCTCTTATAAGAAAAAAAAAGAAATGAATGAATGAAATGAAAAAATACAAAAGATCAATGAAATAAAAAGTTGTTTTTTGAAAAGATAAATAAAATCAACAAACCTTTATACAGACTAAGGAAAAAAGATCCAAATAAAATCAGAAATGAAAAAGGAGACATTACAACTGATACCACAGAAATTCAAAGCATCATTAGAAACTACTATGAGCAACCATATGCCAATAAATTGGAAAACCTAGAGGAAATGAATAAATTCCTGGACACGCACAACCTATAAAGATTGAACCACGAAGAAATTCAAAACCTGAATATACCAGTAACAAGTAACGAGACTGAAGCCATAATAAAAAGTTTATCAGCAAAAAAATGCCTAGGACCTGATGGCTTCACTGCCGAATTCTACCAAACATTTAAAGAAGAGCCAATACCAATTCCACTCAAACTACTCCAAAAAATAAAGGAGGAAGGAATACTTCCAAACCCATTCTATGCAGCCAGTATTATCCTGATAACAAAACCAAACAAAGACCCATCAAAAAAAGAAAACTACAGGTCAATGTCTCGATAAACACTGATGCAAAAATTCTCAATAAGATGCTAGCAAACCAAATTCAACAACACATTACAATGATCATTCATCATGACCAAGTGGGATTTATACCAGCGATGCAAGAGATGTTTCAATATATGCAAATCAATCAATATGATATGTCATATAACAGAATGAAGGACAAAAACCATATGATCATTTCAGTTGATTCTGAAAAAGCATTTGATAAAGTTCAACATCTTTTCATGATAAAAAGAAAAACCTCAAAAAACTTGGTATAGAAGGAACATACCTCAACACAATAAAAGCCATACACAACAGACCCTCAGCTAATATCATACTGAATGGGGAAAAACTGAAAGCTTTTCCTCTAAGATCTGGATCAAGATAAGGATGCCCACTGTCACCACCGTTATTCAACATAGTACTAGAAGTCCTAGATAGAGCAATGAGGCAAGAGAAATAAATTTATTAAAGGGCATCTAAATTGGAAAGGAAAAAGACAAATTATCCTTGTTTGCAGATGGTATTTTCTTATATTTGGGAAAATCTAAAGACTCCACAAAAAAATCAATTAGAACTAATAAACAAATTTAGTAAAGTTCCAGGATACAAAATCAACATACAAAAATCAATAGTATTCATATATGCCAATGGCAAACAACCTGGAAAAGAAATCAAAAAAGTAATCCCATTTACACAGCTATAAAATAACTAACCAAATAACATATGCAAATCAATCATATGACTGAAGCCATAATAAAAAGTCTCTCAGCAAAAAAAATGCCTAGGACCTGATGGCTTCACTGCTGAATTCTACCAAACATTTAAAGAAGAACCAATACCTTAATAAACCTTACCAAAGGAGTAAAAGATCTCTACAATAAAAACTATAAAGCACTGATGCAAGAAATGGAAGAGAACACCAAAAAACGGAAAAATATGCCACGTTCATGAATAGGAATAACCAATATAGTTAAAATGTCCATGCTATAATACTTAAAGTAATCTACAGATTCAATGCAATTCCAAAAGTACTATAAACTATTGACATTCTTCACAAAATACTACTGACCTTCAAAATACTAATGACATTCTTCACAAAAAAAAAAAAAAAAGGAAAATTTAAATGAAACCACAAAAGACCCAGAATAGCCAAAACCATCCTGAGCAGAAAGAACAAAACTGGAAGAATCATATTACCTCCCTTCAAATTATACTACAGAGCTCTAGTAACCAAAATAGCATGGTACTGGCATAAAAACAGACACATAGGCCAATGGAACAGAATAGAGAACCCAGAAACAAATCCATACATCTACAGTGAACTCATTTTCAGCAAAAGGGCCAAGAACACACACTGGAGAAAAGACAGTCTCTTCAATAAATGGCACTGTAGAAACTGGATATGCATATGCAGAAGAATGAAACTAGACTCATCTCTCACCATATACAAAAATCAAATAAAATGGATTAAAGACTTAAATCTAAGACCTCAAACTATGAAACCACTATAAGAAAACTTAAGGGAAAATCTTCAGGACATTGGCCTGGGCAAAGATTTCTTGAATAACACTCCACAAACACAGGCAACAAAAGCAAAAATGGGCAAATGAGATCACATCAAGTTAAAAAGCTTCTGCATAGCAAAGAAAACAGTCAACAAAGTGAACAGACAACCCATAGAATGAAAGAAAATATTTGCAAACTATCTATCTGACAAATGATTAATAACCAGAATATATAAGGAGCTCAAACAATTCAATAGGAAAAAAAAACCTGATAATCGGATTTTGAAATGGGCAAAAGATTTGAATAGATATTTCCCAAAAGAAGTTATACAAATGTCAAACAGGTATGTGCAAAGGTGCTCAACATCATTGACCATCAGAGAAATGCTAATCAAAACTACAACGAGATAGCGTCTCCCCCCAGTTAAAATGGCTTTTTCCAAAAGACAGGCAATAGGCTGGTGAGGATGTGGAGAAAAGGGGACGTTGATACACTGTTAGTAGGAACGTAAATTTGCACAATCACTATGGAGAACAGTATAGAGGTTCCTCAAAAAGCTAAAAATAGAGCTACTATACAATCCAGCAATCCTACTGCTAGGTATATAACCAAAAGAAAGGAAATCAGTATATCAAAGAGACACTTGCACTTTCATGTTTATTGCAGCACTAGCCACAATAGCCAAGCTTTGGAATCAACCCAAGTGCCCATCAACAGATGAATGGATAAAGAAAATATGGTACATATACACCATGGAGTCCTATTCAGCCATAGAGAGATCAAGATCCTGTCATTTGCAACAACATGAATGGAACTGGAGGACATCATGTTAAGTGAAATAAGCCAGGCACAGAAAGACAAGCTTTACATGTTCTCACTCATTTGTGGGAGCTAGAAATTAAAACAATTGGACTCATGGAGATGGAAAGTATTATAGAATGATCATTACCAGAGACTGGGAAGGGTAGAGGGGAGGGAGAGTGGGGATGGTTAAAGGGTACAAAAAAGAATACATAAAATTGAGTATTTTCTAAAAGCACAACAGGGTGATTAAAGTCAACAATAGTTTATAGTACATTTTAAAATAACCAAAAGAATATATAACTGGAGTGTTTGTAACATAAAGGATAAATTCTTGAGGTGATAATACCCCCATTTACCCTGATGTGATTATTATGCATTGTATGCCAATATCAGAATACCTCCTGTATGTACCCATAAAAATTATGTACCCATAAAAATTATGTACCCATAAAAAACTATGTACCCATAAAAATTAAAAATAATTATTTAAAAGATACTATTAAGTAAAAAAAAAAAAAATGAGGATTCAAGTTTGTTGTATTCTACTTTTTAGTTAAAAAGACAAGAGGGAAAATAAATCTTTATATTTGATTTTATAAAGCAACTCTGGAAAGATATGCAAGAAATTAACACAAATGGTTTCCTGTTTCACAGTAGCAGTGGTGGGAAATGAACATAAGTGAACCAGACTTTTCATTGTGTATCTAATATTGCTTGAATTTCCAACCATGTGAATGTTATTACATTAATACCTGCTTTAAAATGCAATGAAACATGAATAGATAAATAAATAAATGAGAATGAAGTAGATCATATGAAATGATTTGCAAAGATTTCCATAATATGTCAAATGAAAATGTCAGACATTCCTTAAGTCTAGTGGAAAGAAAAGTCAGGGAATCTCAAGTTCCACTGCGTGGGATTGCCAAGGGCAGTCCAGGGATCCTTGGTAGAGAGGCAGGAACAGCTCCCTTGGGAAGAGGTGGTTTGGATTGACCACTCCCAGCTTACTATCTATTCTCAACTGTTGTAAGAGGGCGGGGGAAGGTTGGAGAGGACAAGGGGATTGCGAAGGGTCCCTTCTTGGACCAGAACAATTTGAGTCCTTGTGGCCCTGGGAGGGATGAGGATTTGTGATCCCCCTGCTCTCTTGTTCTGCCTTCTTAAGAAGGGGCACAATTTACATGAAAAATTAAGACTAGACCCAGCCCTACCTAGTGACTGAAGGAACTCCAAGACACACTTTCCCCTGGGGCCTCCATGTGAGGACAAATTTAATGGAGCATCTAGTTCTCATACTGAGAACCTTCAATTAAGCTAGATGGGCAAGTCATGGGGCATTGCCCAGGAATGGAAACCTGTGTTTTAGCTGAGCAAACATCCAGCCAATGGCCCTTTGCCTGCTGAGGGAACGCCTTCTTACGTCAAGAGGACGAAGAAAGCAGGACAGAGCTTGGCAAGCCTGGGTGGGCCTGGGCCTGGGCCAGGGAGAGACGGCTTGGCTGTAGGAAGTCAGCCCAGGAGCCCAGCTGCTGTAGTCAGATGCTCCCGAGGACAGCAGGTAAATTCCTGAGAGTCCTTGCTGTGCTCACTCTTAGCTGACTGATTTATCTCAGAACCAAGCTTCTAGGGAGATCTACCTCTGCACTTTTTCACGTAGTCTCCAGAAAGTTTCTTGTAAACTGGAAAGATTGGTTATAGTTGATCATTTTCCTCAGTCTTAAAAGTCACCTGAAGAATTCCACAAATACTTAGGTAAATAAATTCAGAAATGGAGTCACCCAGGCAACTGAGAAAATGCAACGTCCAGGTATGTGATTTGTGAGTGTGATGGACAGAGTTGGGAGCCCTAGGACAGAACTTTTGAAACTGGGCTCTGCTACCAATTTTAAGATTGTGGTGCTCCTTAAATGGAAGGTGTAGGGGACAATAGTGGCTGAGTTATTGAGTAGCAATTGCTTTTTCTCATCCACTATCCCTCGCTTTTTCCCTCAATACCACCCTCAGTTCCTACACATGCATAGATCTGAAACAGAAGAATATGCTGAAGCTGTGTTTTGTTGAGAGCCTAGGATAAGTCACATGCTTACTAGGAGTTTGATCTGTTGCCCCCGTATCTAGTTACTATCTTGAAACAAATACATACTGTGTGCCAGGACTCTGTTAAGAGCTTTTTGGTTTTTTGGTATAGTTTAATTCTTACAATGACCCTGATTCTCAAAGAATGAATCCGAGACTCAGAAATGTTAGCAATCCCCCAGCTAGGAAGCACTGAAACCTAGATTTAAAACTTAGTGTGGCTGACTCCAAACTTTAGGATTTTATTTTCCCTCTCTATTTATTTCCTCCTTGATTTCTGTTATTCTAAAAGAGTAGTTCTCAACTGTGGTCCTCAAGCAGCAGCAGCAGCACCCAGGAACTTATTTAAAAATGTAAATTCTTGGACCCTAACGTAAACCCATTAAGTCAGAAATTCTAGAGGTGGAGCCCAGCAATCTGTGTTCTAATAAGCCTCCAGATGATTCTAACGCTTGTTAGAGGTTGAGAACCTCTGCTCTATAAGGATTAGTCTTAATTTAAAAAAAAAACACTTAAACTAATATTTATCACAAACGTATAGTCAATCAGCAATTACAGCCTCCTTAGTACAAGTTTACTTCACATCATTCATGTATGTATAATACAGGATTTTAGTTTGAGTTTGTACTAAATTGCTTTTATATAAACAATCAACATAATTACACCTTTTTTATTAAGGTATAACCTGCATACAATAAGAAAGCACAGATCAAGGGGTAGATATGAGTTTTACCTTTACCTGCTCTCCCTAGACCCACAAACACTGGTCTATTGTATATCACTGTAGATTAGACTTGTTCTTTTCCAGAGTTTCATGTAAATGAAATTATATAGTATATGATCTTTTGTGTCAAGCTTCTTTCTCTCAGCATAATGTCTATGAGATTCATCTCTGTTTTTGTGTATATCAGGAGAGTGCTCCTTTTTACTGTCAAGTAGTACTTCATTGTGTGAATATACCACAATTTATTTATCCATCAACTCGTTGATGGAAGTCTGGGTTGTTTCCATATTGTGGCTATTATATCTGAAACTTTTTTATATCATTCAAGTACAAGAGTATATCTGAAATTAAGGTTATATGGTAAGAGTATATCTGAAACTCATGCTTGAATGATAGTTGACTGGGTTTAGTATTTTATTCAAATGTGTTTTCCCTCATTATTACAAGATATTGCTCCCTTGTCATATTCCATCAGAGTTGTTGAAAAGCCTAATATCGATCTCATTATTACATTGTTCTTTTTTATGTAATCTGTATGGTGGCCTTTGTTCTCTTTGGGAAATTTTAGAATTTTTTTTTTTATCTAAATTTGCATCACAGTGTGTTCTGTGTTACATATATTCTGGGTAATCTCCTTGACTGCATCTTCTATTTCACTAATTCTTTCTTAAGCTGTGTTTAATCAACTGTTTAACCCATATATTACCTTTTTAATTTTAGTGATCATATTTTTAATAACTATTCTTTTTTAATTTTTAATGTTTTAAAAACATTATTTTATTCCTTTTTCATGTTTTCAGTGCTTTTTAATTTTCTTTATTCATTTTAAACATAATTATTTTATAGTCTGTATTTCATTTTATTAACTGAAACTCCTGGAAATCTAATTTCACTGCATGTTTCTTCTGATGATGCTCTTGGTGGGTTACAAAGAGCATCAGTTTGTGTGTGTTTGTCAGTGTGTGTTACAATTGTGGATTATGAGCTCATATTTGGCATGGCTTTATCACACAGAATTCTGGTTGATCTGGTTTTGAAGGTGTGTTCCTCTATACAGCTTTTACATTTACTTCTTCCTGGCAGCCTTAAAGTATTAACAAGCACATGACATTTATTATTTTAATATTTTAGCTAGCAGAAAGGATAAATTCAAACCCCAAACCAAGGTCAGAGCAGAACAGAACTTTTTTTTAACCTATGTAGATCCCATGCCAAATAGATAAACTTTTTTCTTGTCTGTTGCTGCAGATTTTTACTAATTTACACCCTCAATGAGGGAGTAGCCCTTCAAGTGCTTGGCTTTATACAGGCATCTCAGTTTCAAATTTGCATCTTACACCAAAACTAATTCCTCCTCCCTCAATGCCCGTGAAACCCCAAACCCCTGGCTTAGTGCATTTAGCAACTCCTGTCTTGCCCCCAACCCCTTCCCCTACCAGGCCAGCTTCTCATTACACATTCTTACAGGTGAGGCCTATGGGCTACTCAGTTGCCAATAGGAGGGACAGTGGAGGCCCTGAAATTTGAGCCTGGGAGGGAATATCTACTTCTCCAGCCCATGAGGCTGAGTGCTCAGTTTACAGCAGCTTCTGGCTAGACCTCACAGGATGAATTTCCAAGGTTTCTTTTCTGTCTTCTCCTTCCTCCCTCCATTCATTTTCCATTTGTGGTAGTTATTTCTTTCTCACCCCTTACCTTTCCCCATTGGCCTTTTGACAACAGCTGGGCAATTTTTCACTCTGTCTTCCTAACTCCAGTATATTTACTAAACGATAAATGTGCTGTTTTATATCCCTCATACCACACACAGAGCCATTTACTTAGATTTCACAGCACAAGGATACATATATGAGAACCGCAGTGTCATCATCAAAATAGGTCTCACTTTGGGAATTCATGGTATGTCCATCTCATCCCACACCTCCACTCTTCACAGTCACTTCTCAGACACCACATCTTGGAATAGTGTCAGAGCAATAAACTAACCCATTTCCATTGGGACAGCCCATTTGGAGAACATTCGTGAACCAAGGGTCCTTGTCCAGCTATGCCCCTACTTTGATCCAGGTGATTCTCAGCTTTCCCCTTGGGTCTTAAAGCAAAATCCCACTGACCCTCTGCCTCCATCTGGCCTCCCTCCAGGCTCAGCTTGCTTTTAGCAGAATCATGTTCCCTGAAAACACTTTTCTCATGTCTCACCCTGCTGTTTGGAAGTCCACAGGGCACCTTGCTTCCACAGGGAAGCAAGAGAGAATTGGGCTCTCAAGTCAGGCTCCAAACCTCTTTCAAAGCTGACCTAGCACACTGTTGAAGAAAAGGATTTGGAGCCCGACACATCTGAATTTGAATCCTGGCTCAACCACTTACAAGTTGTGATTAGACATGTGATTTAACCTCCATGATCCTTTCTCATCTGTGAAATAAGGATGCTTAAACATAACTCACAGAGCTCTTGTAAGCTGAAACAAAATGAAGTATGAAAGCTCCCTGGAACAGAGTAGAGTAGAGCTCCATGGGTGTGAATTCTATCTTTTCAGTTTCACCAGCCTTGCTACGAGTGCTGGATTCATGGCTGATAGACTCCAGGCTTGAGGCCTGGGTATTGGTGACCCATAGTACAAGCGGGGTAGACCCTGGATGTTTGTTTTCTTCCAGTACTGGATGAAATGTTCTGTGTGGGACAAGGGGCCCATGGGGGCCCAGCCAGCCAAAAATGAGCTGCTCTAGGGCCCTGCTTATGGTGCAGGTCACTGGGACACCCACGCCTGGCCATACCAGGACTTTGTTCCTGGGTTGCCTATAGTCTCGCTGAACTTTGCAAAGGAAAGTTCTTTTGAGTTGTGCTTCTGCCCTTTGAACCTGTTACCTTCAGAGTCATAAACCTGGTCCACTAGGCTATAAAAGCAGCTCCTTCCAACACATTCTCCCTATAGCCTGCTCCTTGCCATCCACCACACACCCTCACTGAACCAGAGGCCACCACCATGACAAGGGACCAGAATGGAACCTGGGAGATGGAGAGTAATGAAAACTTTGAGGGCTACATGAAGGCTCTGGGTAAGGAGGAGACTGGGGATGGGGAGGGAAGCTGTTGTTGGAAGTACTGTGGTCTGGCCCTCCGACAGTGCTGCTATGGAGTTCGACAGACCTGTGTGCAAATCCTCATGCCTCATGTACAGCTGTGCAATATTAGGCAGATCATAAAAATTCTCTGAGACTCAGTTTTCTCATCTGGAAACTGGGAATAATGACAAGTGAGATTATGTCTAGGATGCCTTAGCACAGTGCCTGGCCCACAGAAAACAGACACTGAATGTGTATGTCAGGAGGATACACACACACGGAGTAAAGCCAAACTTGAGAGGATAACCCAGTTGCTCCCCTGCCTTGTGACTACCATCTCTTTGATAACCACTTGGACCTGATATTATCCACCAATGACCCCTGCATTGTTCTTTTACCAGTTTTGTAATGGGGAAGCAGAAAAGAAATAGCTAGCAAATCTCTCAACCTAGGGAAAATCAAGCTCATGGAAGGCAAGAGAGGCTTTTGTCAGATAGCACAAACAACCCACTGCTTATATAACTTCTGAACTGGGTTCCAGGCCAAGGGCTACCAATTGGTGCATGTCCTGAGTTCACCACAGGGTGGGTTCCCTGTGGAACTGGCAGAAAACACATAGCCCTGCCCAGCCTACAGGTTCTGCCTGGAACTAGAGTGAGTGGGTCCCCAGAGGGGAGCTCACAGTTGCTGGGCGGCTCCTGCGCTCCGGGTGCTGAGCAAGGGGCTTTGGCTGCCTGTCCTTATTCCATCCCTCAGCAACCTCTTTATCACCTCTTCTAGCTTTAAAGTTCTCCACATATGGGGTTACTTTGCTGGAACTTCCTCCATATGTAGAATGAGAGAAATGGCAGTGGGTGGAGTTAGAGGCCCAATAATAACTTGGATATGACAGTGGGAGGTCTCTCCAAGAGTGGAAATCATGAGTTTTTTGGTGTGGTAAACTTCTAGCTTGAAAATGTCCACCATGTCAGTCAACAAGGAAAGCTGTGATATGTTTCCTATTTGTGGAACTAAGCTCTTTCTTCATGTTCTCTTTTTTTTTTTTTTTTTTCTTTTTTCATTTATTTATTTTGGAGATGGAGTCTCGCTCTGTCTCCCAGGCTGGAGTGCAATGGCACGATCTCAGCTCACTGCAAGCTCCGCCTCCCGGGTTCACACCATTCTCCTGCTTCAGCCTCCCGAGTAGCTGGGACTACAGGCGCCCGCCACCTCGCCCGGCTAGTTTTTTGTATTTTTTAATAGAGACAGGGGTTTCACCGTGTTAGCCAGGATGGTCTTGATCTCCAGACCTCGTGATCTGCCAGCCTTGTTCTCCCAAAGTGCTGGGATTACAGACGTGAGTGAGCCACCGTGCCTGGCCTCTTCATGTTCTTTACACTGGTTTCTAACACTGAATAGCTTTCCTTTTCATTCTGGTTAGCAGGATTTTTACATCAACATAGTTGGTGGGAGGAAGAAAGAGGCAAAAATCCTCCTACCAGAGCCCCAGCCTCAACCCTGTTGCACCTGTGTTTTTTAGTACCAGGAGTGGCCAATAGAAATGGGATTCTGATTCTACACATGGGTAAATGGTTTGGAGCACAGCTTGGAACTAGAATTCCGAACAAGATTATACAGATGAGGAAACCAAAGCAGAAGGGTCAACATAGCTGGGACGAGAGTCCAGGGCTTGCTCTGGCACCTTGAACCAGTTTTTTTAACCTTTTGGAACCTCGGTTTCCTCATCTGGCAAATAGAGATAATAGCCCCAGCCTTGCCTGTCCCTCCAGATGATATTGGAGGTAGTTGTGGTTTTGAGCAATTAAAAGTACTTTAACAAGGGTTATTTGGAAGTTTCAAGGTTTCAAGAGTATGCTGAATAAGCCAGAGTCAAGTAATATAATTAGAAAGAAACTTTGTGTCTTTTGCTGCTTATGCTTAAATAATGAAAAGTCCTATGATGACTTAGATTTAAAATCTAGGCTCTGTTTAGTTTATGGCTCTGCATAGTGGACCCCTAAAGCCCACCTCTCTAGGCTTAAGGTGAGAAGCAAACATTCCTACCACTCCCTTTCTCCTCCTGGGGGTTGGGAGGATGCAGAGTACACCATCACCTCTCTCCAAGAAATTCTGCCTCTAACAACACCTCTAACAACTTCCTCTGGACTCTTCACACCAACTTACACCTTTAATGTGAGTGAGGGGCTCACAAGTTGTGAATGTGATATTTGAATGTCTTCATCATTGAGGTTTCAGATTGGACTTTGTAATTCTACTTGGTATGAAATATTTATTGTCTCTTAAAGCTTTAGCCAAAACTTCCAATTTAACATCACATTACATTGATTTCACTCTAATAAGCAAGTCGTTTGATCTCTTTGTCCCATGATCTCTGCAGTGTAGAGTATTAGGCTGACACTCCACTGGTTAAGATTAATACCATACGTATTGAGGTGGGATCCCTTGTCCTTCTCAACCTGCCATGGGAACATGGGTGGGGCAGTCATGGCAGTGACTGAAGACAGGTCTCAGGTGGCTCAGCTAGAAGCAGGCAAGGTAGAGCTGCCCCTTCAATCTAACCTGCTAAAAGCAACCCAACAGATCTCAACAGTTTCCTCCACACCCAGGACATAAGGCAGATTGCTTTCCCAACACTGAGATGTCAACGAAGCTTGCCTTCCTTACCCTTTTGAGTAGTGAGACCCTTAGCATTTGGGAAGAGTATGTGTAGACATCCCCAGATGTGTGACTATTGTTAAGGATGATGCCCATTCCCTGTCTAAGAATCATTGATTTCTAATACTTTAACCCCTAGCACTAGAGAGTTTGCTTTGTCTGTGGGTCTGGTTGTTGGTTCAGTAAGGAAAGAGCAACTCTACTGAGACGTGGGGTTGGGCAGTAAACTGGCTTTGTCACTAACCCAGTGACTCACTCTACACACCGGCCTCCCAACATGACTCAGCCACCAGCCTCAGCAGAGTAACACACCATGGCAACCTTTGGTTTTGTCACAAATGATGTCATTAAGAGTTCAAAAGGTGAGTGAGCCAAAGGTCAGTGGTACTTCCTCTCCTGCCTTCTTAGGCACCTGGTGTTTCTCACCCCAGACTCTTTCTTGACAGTGGGGAAACCAGCTGGTGAACTCCTTTGCCCTGAGGAATTTGTCATGTCCTGAAGTCAGTCCTCCTTCAGGTCAGATCAGGGGATGAAGGAGTGGGAGGGGTGGTCTTCATTTTAAAGGGGAGACCAAGGAGTACAGACATAAGGAGGTCTCCGTAATGTGAAAGAATACTGGGAGAGAGTTCATTAACTCTGCCCAGGTGGGAATCATTCAACTTCTCTATCAAAGCTTTAGAAGGTGCCTTGGATGCCAGGAACTGTGCCATCTGAAGCAGAACCAACCCTGGAATCTCTTCTCAAGGAGTCACGTTACGGCCATGCACAAATGATATTCCTGTTTTTTATTACTATTTGATGCATCACCCCCAAAATGTAGTGGTTTGAAACAACCACAGTCATTTAATTATATTTCTCATGGTTCTGGGGGCTGACTGGGTTCATCCCGATGGTTCCTGCTCAAAGGCTCTCATTTGGTTGCAATTGGACAGCACCTGGGACTGGAGCCATCTCAGGCTTCCTCACTCATATGCATGTCTGGCAGTTGGTGCTGGCTGGCAGATGAGACCTTAACTTGGCTTCAACATCTACATGTGGTCTCCCCAAGTGACCTGGGTTTCTTCACAGCATGCAGGCTGTGTCCAAAGAGAAGAGATACAAGCTGCATGGCCTTTTATGACCCAGCTTCAGAAGCTACCAGGTACCACTTCCACCATATTCTAGTGGTTGAAGTGGCACAAGCCTGCCTGCATTCAAAGAAAAAGGACATAGACCCCACCTCTCAGTGGGATGAATGTCAAGATAGCATTGTAAGAACAGCATGTAGGATGAGAGGTGTTATCGCAGCCATTTAAGAAAATATAATCTGCCACAGATGAGCCAGTTGAGATTCTATGCCTTGGGCTCAAAGGGGCTATGGAATCAAAAGAACAATAGTAACAAGAAGTGTGTGCATGGTGGTGAAAGGAGCTACAGTACATGGAGTCAGTGAAGGCTTCCTGAGTACTTCTTGGTGGGGTTTTGAAGGAAGAGCAGGAGTTATCCATGCGGAGATGGAGTCAAGCATAGCCCCAATGGGCATGTGCACAGGCATGGGCCTGGTACACCAGAAGGCGTTGTATTACCAGAGGGTGAAGTGCAAGGAGGAGGCAAAAGAAGAGTCTGGAAAAGCAACAGTCTCTTTAAGTCAGTGTGCTACACGTGAACTTCACCTTATAAGGAGAGGTCTAGGAAGAAATTGTATGCAGAGGAGAGAGATGCTATCAATTCTCACTCTAACAGAGATAGAGTGAATAGACCAGCAGACTGTCAGAGAACTAAAGAGGTTCTTACAATGCCCCTGGGAAGGTGTTGAGAGCAGCACCTAGAAAGGGTGAACAGGGAGATGTCCAGAGCAGGAAATAGGCTGGATTTGGTGACTAGAGGAGGAAGAGTCAGGGAGGAGTCAGCCTAGAAAATGAAAAACCATCACATAACTTTAACCAGTGAAGATGGGGAAGCGTGTGTCCAAAAACTGAATAATGTTAAATTGATACATCTTTTAGGAAATTTTTATGCCATAAATTGTAACTATTTGGGGAAAACCCATTATTTTCTTAATTCACAAATGCAGGTGAGGATTATCTTCTATGAAGAACATCCTTTTCATTTAAATTGACATGCACAGACTTAAAAGTGCCGTGGCTATCACAATCAGTTCTAGTGGGTCTCTGAAAGCTCCACCAGGAAGGGAAAGCCCTGAGAGGCTGAAGTCAGACAGCTCCCATCTAGGTGGTCTCTGCCAGAAAATATTTCCGGAGTATGTGCCATGTGCAAAATCTCATCCTGACCATGTAAGAGCCTGCAGTCTAGCATGACGGGTGAGCACATGCACAAATTATTCTCATACCATGATACGCATCACACTAGAGCTTTATATACCTTTCTTCATTTTAGTGAATTCAGTTTTCAACAAATGTATCGAGCACCTATGACACATCAGGAAGCACTCTAAGCACTGGCGGTATAGTGGGAAATGAGGAGACAAGTTCCCGGCCGACATGGAGTTTACATACTAGTGAGGAGACAGAAAGTAAACAAATAGTTTAAGGCTTTTTTGGGTAGTGGTGAGTGCTGGGAGGAAAATTAAAAGAATAATGGAGTGGAGTGTGGTTGGTGGTCAGGGAAGGCTTGAAGGGGTGACAGTGGAGCCCGGGTTTCAATGCTGACAAGTGTTATTCTGAACACAGGGAACAGCAAGTGTGAAGGTTTTGGGTGTGTTCAAGAACACGAAGCCAGGTGCGATGGCTCACGACTGTAATCCCAACACTTTTGAAGGCCAAGGCAAGAGGGTGACATGAGGCCAGGAGTTCATGATGAGCCTAGGCAACATAGTGAGACTTCTGTCTCTACAAAAAATAGAAAATAAAAAAATTAGCCAGGCCTGGAAGCACGTGCCTGTGGTCCCAACTACTCAGGAGGCTGAGGGGGGAGAATCACTTGGGCCCAAGGGTTTGCAAAAGCTGGTGTGTTGGGAGTTGGAAGTGTGTGAGCCAGAAGGGTTGTGGGTACGGTGGGGGAGTGAGAGTAGAAAAGTAGGCAGAAGGCAAAGCACGCACCAGCCTTCTGCTGGGAAGAAAAATTGATCCTCTTTGTATTCTTTAAGGATCACTATGGCCACAGCATGGAAAATGAATCATAGGAGGGCAAGATTGCAAGCAGAGAGGCCGAGAGACCCATTAGGAGGCTGCAGTGTTGTCCAGGCAGGAAATGACCATGGCTTGGGCTACGGCAGTGCCTGTGGAGCTGGAGAAAAGAGGACGGATTCAGCTTATATTTTGGAGATAAAGCTCACAGGGTTTGCAGATGAATATGAAGTGAGAGGAAATGATAGAAATGAATTTGGGTCCCAGACTTAGGCCTGAATAACTTGGCAGATGACAATCCCATTACCCAAAATGGGGAAGTCACCAGGAGGAGTGAGTTTTGGTGGGGAGGGACCAGGCTGGGGTGGCGGGGGAGCATGCATTAAGAATTCTGGTTTGCATATTTTGGTTTCAGATATCTGTTACATATTCAAATGGAGTATTAAAATTGGCACTTTGATATGGGATATAGAGCTCAGGATACAGTCAGAGGTAAATACAGAAGAAATGCTTTCCATTTTATGGGGTGAGCAATCCAGAGAAGTGGAGAGACTCGTCCATGGCCACGTGTGGTTAAGAAATGATGGAGCCTAAGACAGGAGCCCAGGTTATCTGCTTCTAACACCCACAGCCCTTTTCTCAACACTATTCTTGGTGGAGGTACGAAACATGGAGGTAGGGAAGAAAGAGCTTCACTGTGAACAAGGTATGTCCAAATGAAGGCATCCAAAGTAAATAGGCAGGACCCTCAGAAACATTGCAAGAGAATCACTCAGAGTCCCTGAGTGAAAATGAGTAGGTAGGTAGATGATTGATTGATTGATTGATAGATAGATAGATAGATAGATAGATAGATAGATAATAGATGTCTGATGCTCCAATGAAGAATTTGTTTCATAAAATCTGGATTCCTGATGGTGCTCACAAGTCAATGAAGGTATACACCTTGCCAAAGTCTCTACTTGAACCATATGGTACCTAGTAGGACTTTTGAAGGGGAAATGCTGAGGGATGGAAAAAGCCTAGGTGATGATAGGTGTTATCCCTTTGTACAGGTCTTCCCTTGCATGTGTTGTCATCACCTCCACCCTAATGTCCATCCCAGTAAGTATGCAGTAGACTAAGAATGGAGAGGAGAAACCGTGCATAAGGAGCAGGGAGGCACACCAGGGTCTCCAGCTTGCTCCCAGTACCTAGAAGGAAGTGACAGGAGGAAGCAGGCAGGGATCTCATCTAATTCCTTTCTAAATGTGTTCTCTGGAGCAGGAAGTGGCATGGAAAAAAGGAGAAAATTGTTCTTACACTCTGCTTCTCACAATTGCCTAAGAGTGCCAATGATTTCAGAATTAAGGAGTCCAGGTTTGAAGCCCATCAAAGCTGCACTTTGAATGGTTCTCAGATTTCATATGATAAATACTTGTACCTCTCTGCTCTTTAATTTACAAAGAGCACCTGCCCTTTTCGCCTGCAACTTTAGCTTTTTTCACAAGCACATTACACAGCATTTTAATGTTGAGTAGCATACTCATATTTCACCTTTATGGCTTGTATTGTTCAAAATGCAGTTATGAAAAGTATGCTTTAATAAAGTCACGTCAGTGTTGTTTTTTTCCTTCTGCAGCAGCTAAAAGCCATATATATTATTCAGAAATAGCTTGCCTTTGGACCTTTCCTTCTGAGATAGAAATTCATTTCACCTGGCTATAAATCAGACTCAGAGATACCCTTAATCCAGAAAAGGAGATAAAACATGCTTGATAACTCTGGTGTTAAAATACCATACCAGGAAAATAATTTTCTCTGCAAAGTACGAAGAGGAAGTGTTTTTATAATCTGTGTGTGTGTGTGTGTGTGTTCTACAACCACAGTTAAACCCTTTTGATTAGAAATATCAGGAGTCCGCCAACAGAACATTTGGCTACCTTCCCTGGGGCAGAGCAGAGGCGACATGATTTACTGGGTTGTGCAAACACTGAAGGGTGGCCAAGAGGCCAAGCCATTTTTCAATCCAGAAGAGAAGTGATGCTTGATTCCATCTGCATAGTCTTCAAATAAGATTCCCCCGGCACTGGTCAGAAAGATTAACTAGGGATGGTGTTTCCAGGACAAACCAGTTCTGTCGGCAATAGATATTTTTAGTTGTGATCTACCTTTCTATGCAACCGGGGACAAGCAATACTTTTTACTGGGGAGGGGGACGTTAGTTGTAAATGACAAGGGACAAGCAATACTTTTTATTGGGGAGGGGGGCGTTAGTTGTAAATGACAATAGAATGTGTTTGTAAAGAAATCATCAGGAGTGCTATCCTAACTGGGTAGCTCTGAGCCCACCACTTAAATTCTCAGGGCCTCAGTTTCCACATCCATTGAGTGGAAATAGACTTGCTCTCAGAGGAACACTTCAGTTCTAAATTTCTCTATAGATTTTCAATTATTCCTTAGTGGTTTTACCTAGAGCCTTCCCCTGTGTTTCATCTGGTTAACAGATGACCTATGGTTTTTCTTTCCCCATCTCCTAACTATTGTTCCAGAAGTATGGTTTAGCACAGCTCAGACCTTAGCACAAAGGGCTGGAGAAGGAGCTGAAGTTGGTTCTACCCATCACCAGACTATAGAGTGAGGAAACTGATCCACGCAGAGAAAAGTGTCCCCAGGCTAGATTAAATGCCTATGGGACAGACCCCCTTATGACAGGAAGGGAGTGTATCAGCCACCATTCCCACTTTTCCTGCAGAGTCCAAGTCCCTTGCAAAACAAGGAGTGCAGACAGCTATGGAGATGCATAAATATGAGCAAAACTTTCACTCTGGACTGAATGCTGACTTGGTCCCTACTTGACCCAAACAGATAAGGCCAAGAGTGGATGGCAATGTGTGCACTGAATACTGACAAACTACTTGGTACTATGTAAAGCATTTTACCATTATTTTTACTGAATCTACACTGTAAATAGTCTTTTGAAGTGAGCATTCTTTTCCTCATTTTCCTGCAAAGGAAAAGTGATTTCTCCAAGGTCACACAGAGAGCTGGGAAATAAGAGATAGGATTGTCCCTGCGTCTGCCCCTTACCCTTACTTGTTTATACCACAGATCTAAACTTTAGCATGCACATGATCACTTGGAAGACTTGTAAGCACAAGCAGAGTCTGGCTTGTGCTTACAACAGAGCTCCCATTTAAGAGGTCTAGCGTGGGCCCCAGATTTTGCATTTCTTTTATTTTTATTTATATTTATTTATTTAGAGACAGGGTCTTGCTCTGTCACCCAGGCTGGAGTGCCATGGCACAGAACCTGCATTTCTAACAGGTTCCCAGGTACTAATGCTGCTGCCAGCCCAGGAACCTCACTTTGATAATCACTGTCCTGGCCCTTGCTGCCTCCATTAACTAATCCATAGTATTTCTTGAGTACCTACTATGTGCCTAGCTCAAGACTCTATGGTGTGGTGGGGTGGGGAACACAGGGCTAGAAGATGGCATTGTCCTTGTCCTCATAGAGGTCAGACTGCTGGAAAGAATAACCAACTCCATGAAAAATGCAGGAGGAAATGCTAAATACAGTTGGCAGGTAGAGGGGAGCAGTAAAACTGTTTGGCCTGGATAGCAGGTAAGGAAGGAGGCAAGAAAAAGTAGGAGGAGGCAAAGTTGGGGCTGGGCCTTATGAGATTTGGAAAGCTGGGACGAGAGTGACAGGGATTCAGAGAGCAACTGTTCAAGGGGTATATGGGAAAACACAAAGGACTCTAAGGAAATTGGCCTGTGAGATCAGGGGCTTCATAATGCTATTATGATGAAGGCAGCCTCCATTTACAGAGCCATGATTACAGGCTGCCAGCCACTGGGCAAAGCTCTTACAAACACCATCAAATCTGATCCTCACAACAAGATGATGCAGTTAATAATAGCTCCACATATGGCCACTGCCCTCTGCTGCTTTAGATCTGGAACCAAATGTCCAGTGACGAGACTGAAGCTGGACACACTTGGGGCAGAAGGAGAGAAATATGAGCTGGAGTGTGACATGCCAGCCTCTTGCCAGCTCCTCTGCACGCCACAAGCATGTGCTTGTACTCACTAGAACAAGGAGGATGCTCTTCAGTGGCTTGTAGCAGTTTTAAGGAAGGGTTCATTTTTTAAGTCGGAAATACTTGACCACTTGGTCCCGCCTAAACAGGTCAGCAGTTACCTTGAAGAGAGAAAAATTAAACAGGTATTTTCATGATTGCAAGGCCAAGGTGGCTGAGATAAATGTGTCAGAAAGGGTTTGGTGAGCCCTTTCCGTAGTAAGTTGTGTGGGACACCTGGCCGACTGCATGTTCCTCCACAGAGGGGCTCCGTGGTCACCTAAGACTTTGAAAAGCTGCATCCTGTACCCTCCCTCCAACTTGGAGCTATAAAGTACCTTTCCTATATTAAAGAATCTATGAAATTCTATAGGGCAGAAACCAGCTTGTCTTGGTTTTAATTCCTCATGTCCCAAACTTATTTGCTCATGAGCCCATTTTTTTGACCACTAAACATCTGATGGAGCTGTACCCCATGGCGAACACAATGGGGAAGCAGGGGCTCTGGGAATGCTGGCCAAGAAGGCTAGAGGAATTCACAGAACCAAAGGCAGCTGAGAGACCATTCGTCTCAGCCCGCACCCCAAGCCTCGCAGGCTGTGTGGCTGGGACGCGCTCACGTACAATTCCATAAGCCACAGAGGTGAAGTTAAATGAGCTACCAGATAATGTACCCGGCTGGAGTGTGATTGCTTCAGCTCTCACTTATTATACAGCCCTGGGCCTAGAAAACAATTGTCATTTGGTTGGGGACAGTATGCAAGGGCTTTGGAAAACAAACTGCCTGAAACAGGGAGGGCTTATCCAACTGAATCCCACAGTCCCTGTGTCTGCAGGGAAAATTTAACAGAGTCAGAAATTACTAGTATCTTGGGCAGCCACAGAAATTGCACACATGGGGATGGTCTAACTGTATTACCCCAGAGCTTGGGGAGCAGAGCACTAGCCCTAGAGACAGATCGTCCTAAGTTCAAGTACCATCTCAACTGCTTCCTCACCACATAATCCAGGGAAAGTAACACAACTTCTCTGAGGCAGTTTTTCTGCACTGGCAAAATGAAAATAAAATAAAACTTACCTTGTGGGTTTGTTTGAAGAATAAAGTGAGGAAGGTTTCCCAAGGGAGGTTACACCCTGAGCCACCACCCCTAGACACTGTCCCTAGACACAAAGGGACACCATCCCTAGACACAAAGAGAGTCTTAATTGCCATCTCAAATATTACCAAGAGTCCACACAGCATGGCTCGCAGATTCACCTTACCTAAAATTCAGTTCCCTGTGTTTGCCCATAAAACTAGTTCACTCTTTTATTCCCTGGCTCTCACCTTGATCGTCCAAGCTCAGAACCACTGTTTCTTCCTTCCAACTCAATCTCTCTATACATCTCTCCAATTACCAAACCACTGTGATTGCTGCTTCAGCCATGTATGTTTAGAAAAGTAAACTAGCCTCTCTAGGTCTTACTTCATCATCTCTGCCCTGACAAGTAGGCACTTAAACAGTACTTTTCAAAATTTTTAAACCATAGAAGTCTTTTTCCAAACAGCCTCCTATGGACAAAGTTCAAACTCTGAAATCACTGAGCTCTACCACCCAGAGATTCTAGGTCTAGGATAAGACCCAGAAATCTGCATTTTTTTACGTTATCTCAGGTGATCCAGAAAGGGAACTAGCTTTGGGACCCACTGGTGAGTTCCTAGACATGGAAGGTACTCAACAAATAGTAGAGAATGAGAGGTGAGCAGGGCGCTGGCATTTGTGCAGTAGTTCATGCCAACTTGAACTTACTTCTCTTTTCAACTTAGGATACAGGCATATAATCCTTTTACCTTCCAGCTAGCTAATATTACTTAAAATTATTCCATCAGGCTCAAATCTGACTTTATACAAGTTAGAGTCTAAAGGAATACCCAGGGCCCTTCCTTATGCAGCTGTGATTCTGTTGTGGATTCAAATTGCTGACCCAAAGTGAGGTTCAAGTGGCCAATTTGGCCTCTCCTTGATTTTGGGGAGAAGGGGAGTAATAGTGACTAAAGAAGGATTTTTTTTTTTTTTTTGAGATGGAATCTTGCTCTGTTGAGAGGAGTTCAATGGCACAGTCTTGGCTCACTGCAACATCCGCCTCCTGGATTCAAGTGATTCTCCCACCTCAGCCTCCTGAGTAGCTGGGATTATAGGCACCCTCCATAATGCTCAGCTAATTTTCGTATTTTTCTAGAGACAGGGTTTCACCATGTTGGCCAGGCTGGTCTTGAACTCCTGACCCCAGGTGATCCACCTACCTAGGCCTCCCAAAGTGCTGGGATTACAGGCATGAGCCACCAGGTCCAGACGCAAAGAAGGAGTTTTAAAGGAAATGGGTCAGAAAGGAAATGGGGAGAGAGTGAGGAAGTGATGCTTGGCCACCATGGGAAGGGTAGCAGAGTTGTCAGTCTCCAAACTGACAGGTACTTCCTGAACTACCTGCTGCTCTCTCTCTCTCATGGTCACAATATAGTGTTTGTCCTGCACCGGACAGTGCACAACATGAAATGTCATCACTTACATATCATAAAGATGGCACTGCAGTTCTCAGAGAAATAGCGCTTGAGAAATTTGAACTGTTCTTATTCTTGAGGTCATTATTATCCTTGGGTTTTAATAGAATAAATCCAAGTGTTTTTTTAAAACCTTCTCAGTGGATTTTCTGAAAAAATATTAAATATTTAAATTGGCATCTAAAGATATCTGGAGAATTTACAGGCATAATGGGAATCAGATATCCGACTAAAGACCAAGAGAGATGATTTCATAACAAGGGAAGAAATTCAAGTATTTTCAGAACTATCCTCTCTTTCTAGATCTACTCCACGGGCCAACAACTTTTTGGCATGGCTGTAGTTGAGCCACATTTTATGCTTAACTAGGGGTTAGCTTCTTGTTATAATGTGCAACGGTTAGGACATTGAACACTCCTTTGGTTTGTTTCAACATTTTCCTAATAAAAATGTAAACAATTATCAACCTATCCCTTAAAAACAACAGAGAGGTGTGGTGGCTCACGTCTGTAATCCCAGCACTTTGGGAGGTTGAGGCGGGCAGATCACGAGGTCAGGAGATCGAAACCATCCTGCCTAAAATGGTGAAACCCCGTCTCTATTAAAAATACAAAAAATTAGCCGGGTGTGGTGATGGGCACCTGTAGTCCCAGCTACTTGGGAGGCTGAGGCAGGAGAATGGAGTGAACCTTGGAGGCAGAGCTTGCAGTGAGCCAAGATCGCAGCACTGCAGTCCAGCCTGGGTGACAGAGCCAGACTCCATCTCAAGAAAGAAGAAGAAGAAGAAGAAAGAAGAAAGAAGAAAGAAGAGGAGGAGGAGGAGGAGGAGAAGAAGAAGGAGAAGGAGAAGAAGAGGAAGAAGAAGAGGAGGAGGAGGAAGAGGAAGAGGAGGAGGAGGAGGAAGAAGAAATCTCTGAACGAGGATTTATTGTCCAGAATATGTTTAAAACTACATTGGGGGCCAGGCATTGTGGCTCACACCTGTAATCCCAGCACTTTGGGAGACCAAGGCACATGGATCACTTGAGCTCAGAAGTTTGAGACCAGCCTGGGCAAATGGTGAAACCCCATCTCTACAAAAATTACCAAATTAGCTGGGTATGGTGGTGTGCACCTGTTGTCCCAGCTACTTGGGAGGCTGAAATGGGAGGATCACCTGAGCCCAGGAGGTCAAGGTTGCAGTTAGCCAAAATCATGACACTGCACTCCAGCCTGGATGACAGAGTGAGACCACATCTTGAAAAAACAAAACAAAATAAAAAACAAAAAACAAACCTTTACTGGTGGCTAAGAACTGAGGCAAAACAGTCTGCTGTTAAAATGGAAGTTTGTAACTATCCCTCCCCACTGTGGACATTAACAAAAGTTTCCTAAGTTTCATCTTTAACCATGATCAAAACTGGTGATTTCCAAAGTCTTTTTTCTTTTAAATCTTCAGATCTTTTTGTTCAGCAAACTCTTAGGAGGATGCCCAATGGGTCAGATAGAATAGAGGTGCTGTGACGTGTGTATGCGTGTGTGGGGTGTGTGTGTGTGTGTGTGTGTGTGTGTGTGTGTGTGTGTTGGGGAGCTGCAGCTTAGGGGTGAGTCTTGCATGCTACATCTCCCTCCCACCAGGGATCCTGAGGAGGTGCCAGGAGACTCCTAGGTTTCCCAGCAACTGACTGAGATGCCCAACTTGGCCACAAGTAAGATGCTTGTTTCCCACTTAAGCAAAGACAGGTGGCCTATACACAATCTGTGTCTCTAGTCTTGAATGTTTGGTCTTGTTAAAGAAATGAATGAGTCTGGCTGAGCACATCATAACCTCCACAATTCCCTTTGCCAACAGATATTGATTTTGCCACCCGCAAGATTGCAGTACATCTCACCCAGACGAAGGTTATTGATCAAGATGGTGATAACTTCAAGACAAAAACCACTAGCACATTCCGCAACTATGATGTGGATTTCACTGTTGGAGTAGAGTTTGACGAGTACACAAAGGGCCTGGATAACCGGCATGTTAAGGTACTGACTGGGGCTAGTGTTTTTCACTCACACATTCTGTGCAGGGGCTGGCTATTTGGTATCATGATGAAAAAAAAATGTTAGAAACAACCTGGGAAAAATCAGGATGGCCTTAATCATGCTGGCAATGAAAAATTATTGGAAGTTTAGTAGGAAAAGGCAGGCCTAGGAGAGGTTAAGAGCTCAATCTCTCCAGGATTGAGGGCCAGGGCCTATGAGTCATATACAGCCATGGGCCTGGCAGGCAGAGGGAAGAGGGCAAGGTGGAACATCACAGGGAGGGACAGCACCTGTGCCCTCTGGGAGCCAGGGCACGTGGAAAGGTGGCAGCCCTGCCCAGTGCCAGTCAAGCGCTGCCGTGGAGGAGCGAAGCCTGAAGGTGCCAGATTTTTTTTAGGAGACATAGAGAAATCAGATGTTTTTATATAAAATATCTCAAATTTTTATGATTCTGCTGAGAAAGAGCAAATATAAAATAAATAAAACATCTCAATTATAGATTATCTCAGCTGATTTCATTTTTTTTAGAAAAGAATAATCCAAATTAAACAAAAAAAAAAAATCAGTAGGTTAAGTGAAGTCAAGATTTATCCAACCCTAATAACTTGGAGAAGCCTCTGGCAAGTTTGTGGCTCTGTCCTAGCATTGCCTTAACCGACAAGGGATAATCTAGGCGACTCTCCAGGTATCAGAAGGCCAGACTTTCTCTGTTTGAACTATTGAATATAGGTGGGACCCTGAAAGCAGGCAGAAACAACTCAAGTTTGCAGAAGAGGCAGGCCTTTGCCCACAGGAGCTGTTTGCAAATAAGGCAGAGGCAGCAGGAAGAAGTGGAGAGATGCTGGGAAGGCAAGGGGAACACCAGCTCTCCCCAGCATCACTGTGTGGTATCCCAACCCAGTAACCAGCCCTCCTGCTCACATTCATGCTCAGTGTGCCTGTTTTTGATTTTCCAAATCAAATTACACCTGGTCAGTCCCCACCAAACAGGAATAGGAGAAATCCAATCTCAGTTGTATTTAAGGATTCCACCCAACCTTCCCATCATAACGAACCCCGGGGATACACAGTCCAAGAGATTTGGGGAGGTTCCTGGCTTGTAATTTATCATGGTTGCAATTGGATGTTCACTGTCTATGCCCATGCATTTTATACAAGGGTGGGCAGTTTGAATATTCAAAGCATCCTTTCCCTCTGTGCCAATTCAGCCACTGGAACTTCTGTCCTATCTCCCAAACTGAGGGAGGACAGAGCTGAGTACTCTGACCCAAGGTATCTGTGCTGTCGCCTTCCCACCCCCGGCAAAGAGCCAGCTCTTCAAGTGCCACAACAAAGCAAGCAACACCCCTGCCCTGACCTTCCCCACTCACCATGAGTCCTGATCTTCCCAGGGTCAGGCCACCACCCCGAGACTCTCACACTGTGCTTCCAGGAGCTCCTGCAAAGTCAGAGGTCTCAACTCTCCCCCAAAGCAATGGGCACAAGCTCTGATTCCCCTCCTGGGGTGGGGAGGAAAAGCTGCTATTATTATTTGGTGACAACTTAAAGGCCAAGAGAGCTAGACACACTTGATTTCTCAGTCAAGTTGTCCTGTAGCATTGATAGTCGCAGCCATCAAGTCAAGGTTGAATTATATTTAGTGTTCTTTGCTAAAGAAAAGTAAAGCATGATGGAAATTTTTCCATCAGAGCATTCTTGCATGAGAACTTAAGATTCTGGGCCCTGGAATGTCCACTTATGGAACCCCTCCCTGAGTGGATAATGGATCAACAAGCCTTTTCTGAACCTGTGAACCATCTGGCTGAAAAGCCAATTCATCAGACACCAGAATTGCCAGGAAAATTGATCTCATAATTTTTTGCATCACTCTGCTATTCCAACCCAATCAGTGCAAAATGTTTCATTTTCCTTCACTTTTCTGTTTTGGGTGTGGGCTCTTGAAAAGCAGGCCTGTCCTCTCTGAGTTGATCCTCTGTCACCTTTGATGGTAGAGAACTTGCTCTTCCTAAAATAAATCACCCTTCCAGCCTTTAATGGATTCCACATGTTAACACTACTCCTACCTTTCTTCTGCCTCTCCATGTTCCATTTTCTCCCCTCTCCAGAATCAGCAGTTAGCCCTGCAGAGAGAGAGAATCCTCTTTCCCACAGCTTGCCTCCTCTTTGCCTTCACTAGAGAACCAGAGTGAATGCACACACACACACACACACACACACACTCTCTCTCTCTCACACCCTTGGTAGGGAGTGAGAAGTACCCAGGACAGTTTGCCCAGCCTCCAACAATGGGTCATTCCCATGAGAATCACCATGCAGCGCAGATGCCCAAGGAACTACCTACTTCCTGTAACTTCACTGGAACCCTTCAGCTGGAAGGGGATGCTAGAGAGTGGGCAAATCTCTTTCTCAGATTGATTTCTTTTCTTTTCTTTTCTTTTCTTTTCTTTTTCTTTTTTTTTTTTTTTTTTTTGAGACGGAGTCTTGCTCTGTCACCCAGGCTAGAGTGCTGGAGTGCAGTGGTGCAATCTTGGCTTACTGCAAGCTCCGCCTCCCAGGTTCACGCCATTCTCCTGCCTCAGCCTCCCAAGTAGCTGGGACTACAGGCACCCGCCACTATGCCCGGCTAATTTTTTTGTATTTTTTTAGTAGCGACGGGGTTTCACTGTGTTAGCCAGGATGGTCTCCAGTTCCTGACCTTGTGATCCATCCGCCTTGGCCTCCCAGAGTGCTGGGATTACAGGCATGAGCCATCGCGCCCAGCCTCTCCGATTTCTTTCTTTCTTTCTTTCCTTTTTTTTTTTTTTTTTTTAAGACAAGAGTTTCACTCTTTTTGCCCAGGCGGGAGTGCAGTGGCACAATCTCAGCTCACCTCAACCTCCACCTCCCAGATTCAAGCAATTCTCCTGCCTCAGCCTCCCAAGTTGCTGGGATTACAGGTGTGCACCACCATGTCTGGCTAATTTTATATTTATATATAGTAGAGACAGGGTTTCACCATGTTGGTCAGGCTTGTCGCGAACTCCTGACCTCAAGTGATCCACCTGCCTCGGCCTTCCAGAGTGCTGGAGTTACAGGCATGAGCCCCCATACCTGGCCTCTCTGATTAATTTCTGTTGCCCACACTTGGTGGCATGCCTGAGTGAACACCTACATGTGTGTGGGAGTGTGAGGATGTGTGAGTGTGACGGCGTGTGTGGTACTCTCATGCTATTGTTTTCCAGGGCTCCACATCTCAGCTATGTGGTCACCCTTACAAGCCCTCTGGAGTGTGGAGCACTCGGCAGTGTGGAGGAGAGGTGCATGTTGTGCCCTGTCCAGCCCAGGGCAGAAGCAATGAAACCACATTGATCACAGAGTCAGTTCTCCTCTGAGGAGTCAGGGACCCCCCTCTTTCCTTCCTGTGTGTTCCATGTATTCCCAACTTCCTATCCTGGCTGATTTCTAAGAGAAGTTACAGCCCCTTTCAAAACTACACAAGCTACCCCAAAATAAAATTAAATTAAAAATAAGTAATTGATAGCCATGGAATGGAATGTGGAGTATATGCAGCCATGAGAAAAGATGAAGGACAGACTCATGCTACAACCTGGATGAACCTGGAAAATGTGCTAAGCGAGAGAAGCCCCACACAAAAGGTCATGTATTGTGTGATGCATATGAGACATCCAGAATAGGCAAATTCATAGAGAGAGAAAGTGGTTGCCCAGAGACAGGGGATAGAGGAAATGAACGGTGACTGCTAATACATAGGGGTTCCTTTTGGGGCAGGAAGAAAATCACCTGGATTTAGATATAGTGACGGTTATGCAACCTTGTGGAATAAAAGCTACTGAACTGTGTATCTTAAAAGGGTGAATTTTATATTTTGTGAATTATATCTCAATAATAAAATAAGTAATTGAAATTGGGGCAGACGGGCAGGGAAAAGCAGGGATAGACAATGGCGGTTAGAGCCAATAATGCCGTTCTGATGGCAGAAGAAGATGGGAGCCCCCAGAAGAAGAGTGGCAGACAGGGGCTACCAGAGGAGGGGCCCTGGAGGCAAACCAAAGAACTCTTAAGTGAGGTAAAGTGCACTGAGAAGGGTTGAGCATGTGAATACTGTCCTTCAATGCTCTTAAAGAGCTGTCATTTTCCTTAAAAAAAAAAAAAAGTGTTGGCGAGTAATTCAAACTTACAGAAATGTTACAAGAATATAACAAAGAACACCTGTATACTCTTTACCAAGAGTTACCACATTACATTTTGCCCCTTTGCTTTATCATTTGCACATGCTTTCTCTCTAATATACAAATATTTTTTTTCTGAACAACCAGATGCCTTAGCCCTAAATAGTTCAGTATGTATTTCCTAAGAATTAAGATATTCTCTCATAAAACTGCAATATACTTATCAGCTTCTATAAGTTTAACATTGATACAGTGCCTGTATCTAATTTATCATAAAGGGCTGTTTTAAGCAATGTTAGCTTTGGAAACTGTGATAGTGGAAAGCATGGTGGGAGCCCAGGTTTCTTCTTTAATTCTGTGTACAGTTATCTGCCCTTGGAATGTACTCCTTCTTTATCCCCTAGCTGAGAACCAAGGGCTTTCCTCGCTTGTATCCATTTCCTCAACCTGAGAACCTTTTAAGGCAATTGAGCCTCTTTTTAAAATATTTTTTGATGCAGGGAAGAAGGGCACCAACTAAAAGCAAATTAAATTGAGAAATTTTAGTTCATTTAACCATTCTCTTCTTTCTGCTTCTTATTATTTTTCTATAGGAGTAAGGCTATAATATTGTAAGTATTACCATAATTTATTGGTAACCAATTTACTTTAGGGTCAGAACAACTTTTAATCTTGCTGTCCAATATGAGTTATTAAAATAAAATATTAGGACAAGCCCCATGCACTAACATTTTTTTCCTTCCTTCTTCCTGCCTTCCACAAAATTTGCTAAGCCCCTACTACATGCCAGGGCTAAGTCAGTAGCTAGTGATAAAATGATGAATTAGATGCCCTCTCCTGCTTTCAGGAATTGCAAGCCTCCTTGGGAAGGCAGACAACTAAATGAACAATGACCATACAGTGTCCATATTGATGGACGTGTGTGCACTCTGGTAGGACCATAGAAACTAAGGCAAGGAGGCAAATGGATTTACTTCAAGATTATGTTTCAACAAACAGAGATTCATTCAACAATGCTGGTCACTGTGCTGAGGCTGGTGTTGCAGAAATGAACAGCAGATACAGCATCTTCTTTCATGGAGCTTACTGTCAACTGGGGGAGACAGGCATCAATTCAACCAACATGTATTTGATGTCTATCATGTGTGAGGCAATCTGGAAGTGAGGAGGACAGACGACACCATCCTTGCCCAAATTGAAGACATGAGTCCTTTCTCATCTGTTTAGAGGAAAACTCAGAGTCCAAGGCTCATCATAAGAAAAAGCAAATTATTATTCCAGACAACATCTTATTTGCAGAAGAGCAAGGAAGGCAATCTATGAAGTGAGCTTCTCCAAGACCTTTAAAGATGTGAGGCTTAGGATGGTCCTAAAGGAGGAGGAGACCTTTTTTTCCTTTAGAAAACATGTAGAATTTTATTTTCAAATTAGCTTTGGGAATATGAATATATGCAGATGGTTGAAAAAAATCAAAAAGTAAAATTTTCTTTCTTTCCTAACCCCCAGCCACTCAGTTCTCTCCTCAGGGACAATCACTATTAAGGGTTTCTTTTACTTCCTTGCAGGAAACATGTACAAACATATGCATGCATACATACTCCCCCCTCCCTGCTTTATGCATTTGACTCTGCTCCTTGCTTTTTTGACTTAAACCATACACTACGGCTATATTCTTTCAATGACTGCATACCAGGGATGAACCATACCATATTTAACTAGCCACCCACTGACAGAATTTACGAAGCTTCTAGTCGTTTGCTGTAACAAACAATGCTGTGATGCACTGGGGAGTAAAATGAGTAGGAATAAAATTGTACATAAAGTATATAATATGGTCAAGGTCAAATATTATTTTAGAAATAGGTAAATTTAACAATCTGTAGAAAACAGATTTGCACAAAAAAAAAAACAGGCCCAAATGTACAAGGACACTGGGGAAAAAAACACAGGTCAGTTTATCACCAACTGGGTTTACAAGATACCAAGAACAGTAAACATCTGGTCCTTAGCATAATATTGTTCAGAGAGGCATAATGTAGTTTGCACATACTTGGAAGAAAATCAGCTAGCATCAGGGTCATCCTGAAGAACAGCACAGACACAGAACCATTCTTCAGATGGGAATGATGTAATCATTTTAGGAAGGGCATGCCTAATTTGGGCACAGAAGTGGTCGGCCCTGTAGGACCACCTAGGGGTAGTACAGATTATAGCAGGTATTAGGAGGGGTAAAAGTGGGGAACAGAAGGAGGAGAAATTTGAAAGGTAAGTAGTTTGTAAATATGTACACAGGGGTTTGAGCACTCTTGGGATTCAGCAGGCCTGCAGCTTCTCCAACCTGCTGGCCACTGTGGCCTGGCTGTTCAGCACACGGTCTGCTGCTGCCCCTGTGCTATTAACCAGTTGGCATTGCTGCTGGGAGGAACCCAAGAACCAGAAGAAGGTCCACCCATCTGGTTCTGGATAAGAAAGCAGTACTAGAGCCATCTGGGCAACCCCCTGATTATTTAGGGAGCTCCCCTGCCTTTATTGCTGTCCTACAGTGGGCAGTTCTCACAGTGTGATTCCTGAAGGAAAATTCCCAGAAGTAGAATTTCCAGATCAAAAAGTATATGCAATTTTATATTTTGAAAGGTGATATAAAATTGCCCTCCAAAGAGATTTATACCAATTTATATCCCCATGTGCTGTAAGAGAGAGTGCCTGCTTCTCTACTCTCCCTCCAATTTAGTGTATTATCAAACTCTTTGATCTTTGACCATATGACGAATTGTATCTGAAAAACAAAGTCTTCATTTGCATTTCTCTTATAATGTGTGAGGCTGAATATCTTTTTCTTATGTTTAGAAGCCATGTGCTAGGGCTCTTTCCCCCTGGTAAGCTGTTGGTTCCTGTTCTTTGTTAACATGAACGATTAAGTTAATGACATTTTTCTTATTGATTTACAGGAGCCCTTTATATATATAAGGAAATCAAATCTGATATGTTATCATTTTCCCCCAGTTTTTTGTTTCTCTGTTGACTTTAAGGTATTTTCCCCTTCCAGAAATTTTACATCATTATATAGTGAAATTTATCATCTTCTTCCCACTGATTTGAAATGCTATCTTTACCGTAAGGAAAAATGGAAGAGTTGAATTCCTTAAAAGAAAATGGAGCAAGCCAAGATAAGCTGGCTTGGCTGGAATGGAGGGTGTATGTGGACAATGACATTAGAAAGATCTTGGCTCCCTGAGGCTGAGGGTTCTGCCCTTTGAGCAAGCAGGACCCTGAAATGGCTGCAGGAATTGCAGCTGCAGGTTTAGATGTGTTCAGTCCCTCAAGACCTTATGTTTGATTTGCCTGGGAATCTGTCTTTACAGTCACTGGTCACCTGGGAAGGTGATGTCCTTGTGTGTGTGCAGAAGGGGGAGAAGGAGAACCGCAGCTGGAAGCAGTGGATTGAGGGGGACAAGCTGTACCTGGTAAGTACTGGGGTCTGCTCAGCTCCTCTCCATTGTGCTTACACACACTACTGTGGTCACCTAGCCAGGCGCTTTGACAAGAAAAATGGCCCTGCACTCCTACCCCAGGCTCCAGCCAAATGCATGTGGTCATATAGTCAGGAAGCCATTCCCATCTGGCTCAGGGGACTCCAGGAAGAAATCCATATGGCTGTTTCTGTGAACAGCTGCAATTCAAAAGAAAGTTCAGAATGCTGAGTTAGGAAGCAGAGATCCAAGGAGAAATACAGGGAACCTGCTGAAGACCAGCTGGGGAGAAATGTGAGCCACAGAATTTAGATGCCCTGGAGGAGGGTGGGACAGGGCTTTCTCATAATGATGGGAGCCTGGGAGAGGGAGTGGGGTAGGGAGGAGACGGGACCCACTCTGCCTGGGAACTGCCACAGGCATTGACCTCTCTCCATAAGATATGTCCTCCTGACCCCAACATATTTTAGGTTAATTTGGTACTAAAACAGAGCAGTAGGAATAATAACTGATATCCTTAAATATCTTATACCTGTTGAGACAGCTTAATTTTTCATTCTTCAATCTTCAAGGCACTTTTTGAGTTCAGCATTCAAATGGCGAAAAATCTTTCACTCCTTCATCCTTTTTCGCTCATTTGTAAATGAATGGCCCATTCAGTGAATGGCTCTTCATTCATTAATTCACTCACTTTGGAATCAGGCAGGTACCTGGCTCCAATGTCAGTATTCAGGTTGCCACGGCGCCCTTCACAGCCAGCCTTGCTTCACCTGAGATCTTTATTTTGAAGGCAATGTCAGCTGATGATATATGGGAGGCATTCATCGTGTTTTCCACTGATGGCTTTCCCTACCTGCACTGGTTTGGATGATGGATTTTTCTAATTGTAATACAATCCCCAGTGGTCCCTGTGGCTTAGACAATGAATTCATAGTCAACTGCAATGATTGTGGTGGTCCTTCCCACACTCATGTTTTTCCCTCCTCCTTCGAGGATCAGTGAGGGTCAAATAAGGCCTGGGGCTCCCTCTATCTGGATGAAAAATAGGACCTTGTCGGCTGCACAGGCAAGCCTGGGAAAGCCCTTCTGCACCTCACACCCTGCGGGTACCTGTGCCACCACCAGCCACTATTCTAATCACCAGAGGCCAGAAAGCCAGGTTAGGGGGGCAGCTCACCGGCCAGCATCTTTTCAGGCCCTTACCTTCCAAACACTTCTCCATACTAGGTCCTTTCCTTCCTCATGGCTTCGCTGCCTTTTATAAATTAAGCCATGTTACTTTAATCATGGGAGTAGGAGAAATCCTGCCCAAGAGGGTCATTTCTTTGCATTTTTCATTTTTATAGTTGTTCAAGCTCAATTCAAGAGTCAAAATCAAATTACTGCTACCTGCAGGGCATGCCCGCTGATTGGGTCTGTGAGATGCACTTGGCCCAGAAAGCCTAAGTGTCCTCTTTATTCCAACCTCCCACCCCCAGATACCAAGGGGGCTGAGAGCTGGGCAGAAGAAAGGCCTGGCTTGTTAGCCCCTCACCCACTTTCTGACGTTGCAGGAGCTGACCTGTGGCAACCAGGTGTGCCGTCAAGTGTTCAAAAAGAAGTGATAGCAACGCGGGAGGCCTGCCAAGCACGAGCTCCCCATTGCCCACACTGAGTGTCTACTGGCTTTGAGAAGCAGCTGTGGAGACCTTCCCACTCTTGACAGAGCCCCATTAAGGCATCTGGATGGGTTTTAAAGAGAATGCATATGTAACAGTGATAGACATATTCTCCTCCTTTAAAACCTAGCATTAAATGGAAAAACAAAAATTACTCCCATATTTTGAAACGCTTTTTATCGATCTCCATTTATCTCTAGAGCTGTCAGTTTTACTCACAGACAGAAGAGATAACTGTGTGGTTTTTGCATGTTTATTAATTTGTTTCAGTTTATTTTATTTTGTTACCTTTTTCTTAGCTTGTTTGTTGGTTTGTGGGGGACATGGTAGGTGGGGAGGAGGGTATTTTACCTAGAAACATTCTGTGGCCAACACAGCATCTGCTACTGATTCTTGAACATCCTCGTTTGAGACTCATTCCTTTGGATAGCACATTATTTCTCCAAAGTTCTATTTTAGGATACATATGCCTCCCAGTCTGCACCTTGCCCTGAGCAGCCTGGGCAGAGCTATTCGAACAGATCTGCAGTGCCAGCTGCTCTTGGCCCAAGCCAGCCCTCTGTCCATCAGCCCTGTGCTACAGAGGGGGTCACTAACCACACGTCTACTCAGGCTCAGTGTAGCTTCTCAACTACTGCCATATGCCAGGTGCCACAAGCTCTGAGGCCAGGAGGCCTGAGTTCAAGTCCTGCCCCTTCACTTCTTAGCTGGGTGACAATGGGCCTGTCATTTAGCCTCTCTGTCCTCATTTTCCTCTACCATGATATGGAGAAGAGATAAAACTATCATCTCCTCCATTGGGTCACTGTGAGGATTAAGCAATTTAAAACATGCAATGTGCTTGCAACAGGCCCTGGTATGTGGTAAGGATTCAGTCCCTGTTAGCCCTGGTCCTTCTGCTGAGTTACCCCCTCCACAGTCTCAGAGGTCCTGATGAGCAGATGCTAAATAGAGATAGGTCAATACTTCCACAACCTTCTGGTGCCTTCAGAACATTACGTTCATTATTCTGAGCAGAATTATATTTTGCTGCTGGGTACACAGATGGAATAGCGCACCTGGAAGGACAGAGTGGTTAATGCAGACGGATTTGTGGTGGATCATTCACGGGGTCCTAAGTTCATGGGGTCCTGCAGGTAAAAGGCATATCCTTCATCCTTCTGTCCCACCATGAGGCAAGCATTCCCTTTGTAAGGCAGGTTTATCCCCAGAGGGGTAGCACATGGTGTTAGCACACTTTGGTATGATTTGAACGATCAGATCTTTTCATTGATTCTGAACATCCTAAATGGGATTAGGGGAATGGATAGAAAGGCTGCAATCCAGCCATGTGGCCCAGGGCCAGCCTTGGCTCAAGCCCTTTGATCAAGCCAACATGCCATGGGCCTCCTGGCAAGCTGTGCTCCCAAACAACCACGCCATGTTCCTGCAGCAAGAAAGCCAGAAAAGTGCCTGGCTGGAGCCTCACGTTGGCTGGGAGAACAGAGGAGGCGGAGTTCTCTCAGTGAGAGGTGCTGGGGAGAAAGGGGAGCTTCCTGAGGAAGTGCAGACCCCCTCTCCTGGGGCAGATAGGGAACCAAGTAGAGGAGCCAATGAAGTGGACTCTTTGTCCCCACCTTCCTAGAGCTTCCCCAAGAGCCCATCCTCACTCCTATCACTCCTGCCAGGCTTGCCCTTGCTCACCACAGGCTCAAATGACCTCTCATCTGTCCCTCAAGAAAACCCTATTGAATGAGGTTGTGTCTGAACCTCACTGGGGACTCACTGTAAAGTATTCCGTGCAGGTAAGGGGTTAGTATTTATTAATGATTTTTGATTCTGGGTTTTGCAAAGTGTATTCTAGGAGATATTAGTCCCTAAGATTCCATGAAAAGGTTTATGGTCAAATAAATTTGGAGAACTATATCCCCTTCCTAGAAATTCATAATGAGAATTAGCATTTTTAAAGCTCTGACAAGTCCTCCAGCAAAGACATCCAGTCTGAAACCATGGAATCCCCTTCACCCAGAAGAGTTCCACATCCACAGGATGCTTTGGAAGTAATGAACTGATTCCCAACATGTGCACGCCACTTTTTCAATTATACATGGCAACAATATACTTTAAAACTCTCATTTTCTAAGTGGGATAGTCTCAGTACGTTTTTTCCACAAATGAAAAGTAACTGAATGAATTAGTTTACATATAGTATGAAAGACTCATAGTGGCTGTATTCATTCTACTGATAATTCTTTTTCAAAGAAGATGCATCTGAACTCAAAGTAGTAGAGCTTTAGGGCCCATTGAAAAGCCTGGGCATCTGTTTTGGGCCAGAGCCTTCTTTTCATTCCAGCACTCACTGTGGATAGGATAAGTCAAGCTGCCTCTCTCATTATTTCTGGTCCCTTAGCCTGTTTGAGAACCAAACCATGGCAGGAATGCTTCACTCCAGCACCAACAAGCCTAGTCGGGAATAGAGTAGAAAAGATTAACTTTTAAGACCCATCTGGGGCTTATACTGAGGACAGGGCAGGCCAGTGGGGAGCACTATTGGAACCTCAAAACCCCACCTCCAGGGAGTATCATGAGAGATATTGGGGTTAGCTGTCAACCAGTGGGGCCTGTTCTTGAAAGTTAAAGAAAACCTGTCCTTGAAAGTTAAAAAAAAAAAAAAAAAAAAAAATCCAGGCTCACAAATGGGCAGCATTGCAGGGTGGCTCAAGCTTGGACTTTGGCATCAGCCCTTGCTTTGAACACGGACCTTGTCACTCTCCAGCTGTGTGACTATGCAGCAGTTACTTCCCCTCTCTGAGCCTCCCCTTTCTCATCTGTAAAGTGAGCATTATAGAACCTGCTGCATAGGGAGCCGTAAGGATTGAATAAGACCCTGTGGTACAGTGCCTGAAACAATAGTCAATTCTCTCCCTATACACAGATTCTCCTCCCCAATCCCATGAAAATCATCATGAAGTCATTTCCAAAGGTGAAGATCAAACAGAAGGACTTATTAAAAACACAAATTCCTGCCCCCTCCCCTGCTCCTCTAATCTGGTTCTGAGGTCAGGGACAGGGGTCTGGAATCTGTACTGTTTCAAGCTCCCCAGGTGAGTCCTCTGCAGGTGTTAGCAAGTACACTGGTAAACCCTGCCTCATTCATCCAAAGCATGATCATTTTCAACATATTTACCCACATATGCACACCCACATACTTAAGCAAAAGCCCAAGTCCACCTCCACAGGTGAGTAAAGTCAGTGGTCAAAGGTCATGTGAACCACTCACACATCTTTCTTCTGATGCAGTATTAGGGCCCCTGACTGTGTCCAATGAGTCCTGTAAGAGAAGCGACGTCACCCTCTCTAGAGCAGCTTCATAATGGGGGAGATGTTTAGGCCCTGGATAATGGCAGTGGGTGATGGGAACAGGGTGATGGGAACAGGTGGAGAAGGAACCAGCACAAGCAAAGGTACGAGGCAGCAAAAGGCAAGGAGGGTTGGGGAGAGGTGGGGTGGGGGTTCTTGCCCATGGTGGAAGGCAGGAGGACCAGGATCTGGGGAGCTGTTCTCTCAGGCTCAGGTAGGTCATGAACACTAGTTTGGCCTCAGTCAGTGCACCATGAGAGCTAGATCTTCTCAGGAGAGTGATGTATCTGGGATTCTGTGGCTCAGAAAATGATACCCCAAAGTATGGCACTTTGGTGTGCTGAGTACTTTGAACTAAAGGATATTGGAAGACCTCAGAATCAATCTCAGAACCATGGTCTCTGACTTCCTGCTTCCTAACTCTCACCCTTCATTTCTCCCTCAAAGAAAGTCACAGAAACATAATTCCTTGTCCCCTAGGTGGGTCATAAAAACTGGAACCCCTCCCCCCCAAACCAAGCCATGAACCCTGGAAATACTACTCTCATCTCCTCCTTTCTGTCTAGAAGGTGGCCATAAAGAAATTCTCTGACCTACCCTTATCTGATATTAGATCATAAGACCCTCATTCCGGAGGGGTCCTGCATCATACCCAGAAGGAAGAAATGCTACAAAAGAGAGGCCAAGAAGAACCTGAGCAGACAGGCCTTGCTGGGTTTTCCCATTCAGTCTATTACTACTGGATTATACCCTTTTTGTCCAATACAAAAAGAGTACATGACTGTCCACTCTTCATCAAACCTAAGCATAAAAAGTTTCCCCTGGGTCTTGGGGTCTACATTTTTGAAGTCTCCCATATCACATAAAAGTTTGATTAAATAAATGTGCTATGCTTTTCTCTTGTTAACCTATCTTTTGTTCTAGGAGTGTGGTGGGGAGGAAAGATGTCACTCCTTTTCGTCCCTAGGAGGACATGAACCAGGAATGCACTGCAGTCATTGTTGACAGGACAGATGAAGGTGGGGAGAGGAACCCAGGATCAAGTATTTCAGGGGAGAAGCAGTGAAGGTCCCATATTAGGGATAGGGAGTGGTCACAGGAAGGAAGGGAAGAATAAGAGAGGTGCTTTAAGGAGCTGCCACACTAGGCAGGGCTACACAAAGCTCACAAAGGAGATGAGGGCATAAAGATGGTTGTGGGTGCGGGGACGGGGGAGGACAAATACACACAACACAGCTCAGCAGTGGTAGAGGGAGAGGGGGATGCCAAAGGGAAAATCACGTGTTGGGTTAAGCCTATTGTACATGAGGTGACAGAGCAATGACTGCAAAGGCCAGCACGCTCTGTCTCCCTCAACCACTGCCACCCTCCAATGGCTAATTGTTACCCCCTTCAAGAGTCCAGCTGCTGCTGCTGCTGGCTGAAAAGGGAGGGAGGTCTTGGCTGGGGCCAGAGCTGATGAAGCAGTGACTGCCAGTTTTAAGGCTGGGAGATGATGATGTCACAAGGGATAAGGGGAGCAAGAGAAGGGATGGGAGGGAAGAATGAGGGAGAAGAGAAAGGAGGAAGGAGGGGAAGAGAGAATGTTGTGGGGAGAGGAAAGGAAACAGGGGAGAGGTGAAGAGGAAGGGATGAAGGGGTAGAGGAGGAGAGAAGATGGGAAAGGAGGGGGAAGGGTAGGAGGAAAGGGAAGTGAAGAGGAAGGTAGAGGAACGATAGAGGGAAGAGGAAGGGAGAGAAGAGAGAAAGAGAAAGGAGAAAAGAGCAGAGGAGGAGGAAAGAATGGGAAAGAGAAAAGCAGGGAAGAGGATAAGGCAAAGGGAGAAGAAAGAAGAGGAGAGGGAAGAGGAGGGAGAAAGACTGGAACAAGTAAGAAGAGGGGAGAGAAAGAAGAGAAGCTTGGCAAGAACACCTGCTCCTCACCAGCAAGGACTGAAAAGAGGAGCAGATGGGAGCTATGTCTTGACTACCCAGGGTTCACAGACCACAGTCAGAGCAATAGCAACTGAGACACACCCCAGGGGCTTTCTGTAGCCTCTGTTGTTTTCTTCTCCAAAGCACAGGAAGATTCATTTTAGAACAATTAGGCAATTAAAGCAGAGCTAGTGCACCCACAGGAGGCTCATTCTGGGCCCTCAACTGGTCTTCAAGGCAAGGAATAGATCCAGGTTGTAGGAGTAATCCTTTGTTAAGCACCTCCTCTGTCCTTATTTGAGCTCTTTCCAGGACTAGGATGTAGGTGCCCATTCAGACCAGGTGAAATACTCAGCCAAAGTCCCATATTTGGTAAGTAGCAGAGGCAGAATCTGAACCCAGGGGTTCTGTCTCCAGAGCACTAAGGCCCTCCACACAGGAGGCAACCCCTGACAGGGACAGGGCAATCCTTCCCCCAGCAATCTCCAGACCCCTGGCATCTTCAGAGACCTCTAATCCCATTTCTTCCCAATCATTTGAAACCAAGTGTGTTAGACAGTTTTTGCATTGCTATAAGTACCTGAGACTGGGCAATTTATAAAGAAAAGAGGTTTAATTGACTCACAGTTCTGCAGGCTGTACAAGTATGGCTCTGGCATCTGCCTCCAATAAGGGCCTCAGGCAGCTTACAATCATTGCACAAGGCAAAGGGGGAGCCAGTGATGTCACATGGTGAGAAGGGGAGCAAGAAAGAGTCAGGGGGAGGTTCTGGGCTCTTTTAAACAACCAGATCTCACAAAAACTAACCAAGTGAGAACTCACTTATCACCAAGGGGATGGCACTAAACCATTCATAATGAATCCATCCCCATGATCCAATTACCTCCCACCAGACCCTACATCCAACATTGGGAATCACGCTTCGACATGAAATTGGTGGGGTGGGGGTGGTGGGGACAAACATCCAAACCATATCCCCAAACTTTATTTTTCTGAAATTAGCATTCACTTTAGGTCTCCTTTGAGACCAATGCCACTGCAGACAGGTGATCATCGAAAGTCACTTGTTTGCATTTTCCCTTCCTGGAGCGGAGTGGTGGGGAGAAGTAGGTCCCACCTCTGTGCAGAGCCTCACAGAGCTGACAGAAGGACTGGCCTCCTGGAGCTAATTCTTCCACTTAAATCTGCTCTTTTCATTCATGATTTGTGATTGGTTAGAAGGGCAGGGATTGGGGAAATTTAATTTTGGCTCCCTGATTACACTTGTTGTGTAGACAGATACAATTAGAATTTGGGGCTTAAGAAAATGAAATAGAAATGAACTAGACAGAATTTTCAAGAACTTTAAACATTTGATCACTACTTTTCTGGGGCTGGTGCTCACTGTAATTGCTCCTCATGCTTCTGGCTTGCTAAAGCTACAGAAAGCAAGGGAGGGCCAGAGGAAAGCCTGTAAAAGACGAACAAAATCCCACCTTTGGGGAATATTACAATGGGAAACGTACTCAGCCAAAAAAGAGCTTCCTAAGATCCTATCATGGGTCAGGTGCTGTGTCAGAGGTTAGGAACACAGAATGTATGTGTCTGAGTCCCACCACAGAAACAGAAACCATGCTAGGTATTTCACACAGAGGAATTTAGTACAGGGAACAGGTTACACAGAAGATGGAAAGCTGAGGAGCCAAATAGGAGATGGTGAAGCAAGTCAGAACTTAACAACATCAGAAAGCTGCCAATTACTAGATAGAGGGACACAAGGGGGAACGTGGTGTTTTCAGAACCCAGAAGCCAGGTCTGCCAGGCAGGGCTGGATCATACAGAGGAGCAATCAGGGAGACACAGCCATTACCAAAAAACCCTGAAAGAGAAGAGGGAAGAAGAGACAGAGGAGCATCCTGGCTTCTCCTTTATTCCCACTTTTTCATCTCCCATCAGTGCTCCCCTTGGTAGAAACTAGCCAGAAGCCTGCCACTGCCTGGGGATCCTGGAAAATGTAGTTTCGGGCAGTGCAGAGCAGAAAGGGGAAGGGAGAGGAAGGCATCTGACAGCAAACAGGCATGGAGAAGCACACAGGCAAGTGGCCCCAACCCCTGTCCTCAGGAAGCTCCTGGTCAGCCCATCACAAGGATGCATGAGAGGGAGCATGCGGGAGGCTGTAGGAGCCCAGAGGAGTGGCTTGCAGCTGAACCTGAGTGGTAAGGTTTCCCATCAGCACTATCGCCTGACCTGAGGTTTAAGGACTAAATGTGATTTGGAAAGGTCACCTCTGAAGTAAAGGGAAGAGGGGAAGGGGCCACCACAGCTAACACCTCCCTCCTTGTACCCTGAGGCATGCCAGGTACTTTACAGGCATACATGATCTCTCTGAATCCTCAATACAGCCTTACACAGTGATATGAGTCTCACTGTACAAATGAGACTGATGCTTAGCAGTGTAAGATAAAAATGCCCAGGAGACAGGCAGGACATCAGGGTTGGAGTTGAAATGCAGTTTCATGGAGTCCAGGCTCTTGCTGGCCTCTCCCTGTGCAAGGGGCTGCCTTACTGTTATCACCCATCAGTCTTTGGGCAAATGTGACCTTTCCAAATGCAGACAAACCTTAATCCAAATCTTAAAGGACAATGAAGTTAATAAGAGAAAGCACTTATTGAATTGGAACAAAAGACTATTTTATTAGCCTAATTACTTTTAACTCCTATTAAGTGTTTCAAAGCTCAATGGAAGTGGTTACTTTTATTAAGGTTCATTGTTTTAAGCTTAAAAAGCAATGTTTTCAGACTTAAAACTTCTCAAGAGCCCAGGTCCTTGGCCTCATTGCAGAACCCCTGGCCTGGGCAAGCCGGGGGTGTCACCTATCTGTGGCCAGGTGTGAGTGTGAGCACACAGGGACTCTGAGCCTCCTCTTTACAGTGCGCCTCACACTTGCAATTATTTAATGATCTGTAACTATTGTTAATTGCTGTTCCCATCCTCCCGGGTCAGAAACTCCCCAAGGGCTGAGGCAGCCCTTGCGTCCTGTTCTCCTTCCTGGTGTCTCTGTCCTTTGCCCGTCAGCAACACTCACAGTTAGCCAGCCTATTTATCAAGTACATGTCAGTGCCAGCGCCTGTGACAGATGCCAGACATTTCTTTCATCCACCTACTCATTCAAGGAGCATTTATTGATCATCTAGTATGAACCAGCACCAGTGGCCAGGCATTGAGGAAATCATTGGTAAGTAAAAGAGGCAAGTTACCTCTCAATATAGATTTTGTTTTTAAACCTCACAGTCTTGCAGGTGTCATTGTCCTCATTTTATAAACAAGAAGAGTAAAGTTCAAACATGGTGAGCAGGTAGTTCAAAACCACACCCCTAAGAAGTGACAGGGCCAAGACTCATCTCTTCCCTACTCAGCAGTTCCTCTCCTCCTTGCTGGGTGGGGTGGCAGGCAGAGGGAGAACCTGCAAATTACCTGGAGAAATTGGAAGACCCAAAGTCAATGGTTTACGTGTTTCTCATTAAAATAAAAGAGTTCCCTGCAATCCACTAGCCACAGAGGAATGATATTCTATTTGTAACATGCTCTACACAGTGCCTGGCATGTAAAAGTCACCCAATAAATTGTGGTTGAAACAATAGTCTATCATTACTCTCTTGTTTCAAACCAAAATGGGACCATATTGTTCGAGTGCAGTGGTTCTCAACCAGGGACCATTTTGCCCCCCAGAGGACATTCAGCAATGTCTGGAGACATCTTCAGTTGTCAAAACTGGGGGTGGGGTGCTACTGGCATCTAGTAGGTAAAGGCCAGGGAGGCTGCTAGATATCCTACAACATGCAGGACAGCCCCAAATGTCACTATTGCAGAGAATGAGAAGCTGGTATTATGGAGACTTTTCCTGGGTTGTTGATTATTCTTTGATAACATTAATTCAGTGGACACAGAGTGATTGACCACATGGCTGATGACTTCCTGGAATACATTAGTTAAAAAGTCTTTTTTTTTTTTTTGGCCTTATAATCCAAGTATAGGATTAATCTTACCTCATCTTAAAAGACTTCCAGACAGTTGCAGCTAAGAGATTTCCGCCTCCAAGGGCTTTGGGTGTTGCCACTGTTTGGCTCTTTCCACTCCCCTGGGTCGTAGTGACTTTCAGGGAGCCTAGAAGAGCTGGACAAAACCTGCTTCTTTGCAAAAAGAGTCAGGGTTCCAAATATTTTGTTACAATTTTTTAAAGATCACTCTCTCAAAGTTCTTTCTCTCCCATATCACAGACCTGGAGGCCCTTTCTTAGCCCCATTGTGACCTTTGGGGAATGTTAATGCATTTCTAGCTTATGGAAACCCCGGAAGCCAGTGTCGTGTGACATGAGCCCAGCCGGATTAGAATGATTTCAAATCTTTTTAGGATTAAAGAACAATGGCCTTGTCAGAAATGTCAGGATAATTAGAAAAAATAGTGCTGCTTTCCCTAATTAGGATGAGGTTCTGGGGGCTGTAAAGGCATCAGCCAGGAAGCAGCTCCATTTTCTCTAAAACATGAGGCCATGGAAGACCTACAGGGTCAAGACTCTCACCCCTGATACTCCACCTTGGCCAGAACTGGGAGTCCTCAGTTTATCGTCTGTCAATTACACCTCAATAAAGCTTTTTTTAAAAATGTTTTAAGTCAGGACTATGAGGGGAACCTGGTTATCTCTGGCTAGAGGGATAAGGAGTTCAATAAAAGTCACAGAACTAAAGCCATGAAAGCCTCAGTGGTCCTCTGACCCTACTCCTCTCTGTGAGAAGCCAGAGAAGAGACTTGCTAAGATTACTTAGTGATGGGGGAAGCTGGGACTCAAATTCAGATTTTCCTCTCTGGCATTCCTGACCTCTTTCCAATGACAATGAGGTCTAAGGAAAATAGCCACCACACTGAAAGCCATGCTGCCCTCTCTCAGGCTCGCATGCTTTCCAAACCGGGAGACATTATGAAGCACTGCACTGGGTTCAGGGTAACTAAAAGGACCATCTTACATTTATGAAGTGTCTGTCAGTTGTTATGGCACTTTCATATTTGTTATCTTATGTAATCTTTATAAGAACCAGGATGGAAAGGTAGTATCAAAATCTCAAAGGCTGATGAGGAAACCGAGGCACAAAAAGGTTAATTTGATTTTCCCTGGTCCAGGTGGCTAACAGTGGAGCTGGAACCTCAACACTGTTTGCCCAACCCTAGTCCCCAGACCTTCTCCCGCTCCTTTGGGTGTCACATCTATTGCCTGAATTCCAAGCTTCCTTTTGAGAAAGCCCCCACTGGTGGTCATGTGGAGGTTGAATCGTATCCCATCTGGCCTATGTCTCAGTATCCAGGGCCCAGGATCTGTGTGCAGGGCTGAGGGGCCATGGATCCTCACTAGGAGTCTCAGCTTTGACACCGAGTCATGTTTTGAAAGTACATATATAGTAATAAAGGTAACCATTTTTGAGTACTTACTGTATGTCAGGCACAGAGTTAGACCCCTCCCATGCATTTGCCCATTTAGTCCTCACAATAACTCAGTGGGGTAGGTACCGTTCTTATTCCCATTTTACATCAGCAGCTCTCTGATGCTCAGAACACCCAAGAACCTGTCCACATTTCCCAGCTGTGGAGCAGCAGAGCCTGCAATAAACACAGATCGGAAAGCCCCCCTTGCTTTATGCAAGTGCTGGTTAATGTCCTACAATAGGACTGTTATGAGCATCACATTTCACAGTGCAGGAGGGAAGAGCGTTGACTAATAGGTCTTTCTCAGGAATTCCATGTCAGGTAAGCTTTTGTTTGTTAAGCATTCACAGGATGCAGAGCCCTCTCCAGGCTCTGAGATCTGAGCTGCCCCCAAGTCAGAAGTAGAGGCCCAGTGTCCTTTGAAATCCTGATTCTACTCAGCTCCTTTTTTCTGAGCTCCAGGATGTGAAAATGATACATGTGGGAATAGTGGGCTCTACTGTATTCAGGCTTGTGTTCTCTTTATGGGTGGGCAATGTGTGGGCATGAGGCCAGGAGGGAATGATGCCAAAGAAAACTGAGGTTCTTGTATGCCCTGGAGATGGGCTCTGGGTGGGTGAGCAGGTCAGACCATGAGAAGAGGCACTTGAAAACAAAGAAGAGGGCGAAGGGTTTTTAGGTTCTGCCCCCATCATGGCTTTCTGGATGCCAGGAGGAATTATTGGTGAGCATCCAGCTGGACCCCAATCAGCGATGCTGCTGACTTTCTGGAACCTGCCGTTTTGCTCCTGTTCACTTGTCTTTCATTTTTTGCCGTCCATCACTCTGCTGTAAAAAGAGACCTCTAACGGACTGCACAATGACATCCTGCTCAAGCGGTCTCCCAGCCCTGCCCTGCCTCTCCCCTGCAATATTTCCTCAGATGCAGAGGCCAAGGCAGGCCATCCTCACGCCTGAGAAATCACTGAAAGGGGAATCTGGCTGAGCCCCCAGCTCCCAACCACAACCGTTTCCCTCCCTGCTTTCAACTCTGCTAAATAAGAAAGCCGGCTCAGGCATGGTATGAGGGATACTATTGTGTCCTGCCTCTCAGAAGCAATGGGCACCACTTTACAAACCAGTTGGCATGACGACTGAGCCAGGAGGATGCTTTCAAAATGAGCAATTTAACATAAAATGATCCTTGCATTTTTAACTGAATGTCACATTCCCGTAATTGTAGGACAGCTAATTGGGTAATTGTTCAAAATGTCTTATTTCTGTTCTCATTCCACTGAATGTGTATACATGCGAGCACACACACACATACACACAGTCACACTCACGATGGGCTATGTTACTAATGCCATGGTTACCGATGACCAAAATCATGAAGAGTTTGGCCTCAATGCTGGACAATTTGGTGGCTATTGATTCACCAGCGTCATCACTACCTAATTTTGTTCAACCCAAGACACAGGCCCTTGTTCATTCCCCTCCTCTCATACAGAGGATGCTTGTGACTTTCAAGACGTCAAACCTGTACTCTCACACACCCACTCCAACAGAGGGAAATCTGCCTGATCAGGGGACTCTGACTTAGGAAAGTTATGGCACGGCTCTGTCTACGTTTTTGAATTCTGAAGCCCCAGCCTAAGCATATGTCTAGAGTTTATTGTATATCCATCTTTTTTTCAACATTAACTCTGTGAAAAGCACACGTGTTGTCATCTGAGACAAAACTGCCTGTTTATTTGTTCTGATTTAATCCTGGATTCTGTGGCATCCATGCTTGGTGCCTGAACTGAAACCCAGGTTTTGAATTCACTGCTTTGGTATACTAGTTGCCACAAAATATTTTTTGTTGTAAACATTGCTTCTGAAACTGTAATCTGGTGAGCAATTCGGTTTTGCTGGGTTCCTATGTTAAACTGACTTTAGAGAGAAGGTATCCACCATACTCAGGACAGACTGTCCCTCCGAAAAGAGCATGGAGGACTAGTTAACTCATCTTATTTTAAATTCAAATTGCTGCTCTGAATAAACTAGAAGTAACCACATGTGCTCAACTTGTGTTTCAGCCTGGGGCAGCAGACTGAGTCTGCTGTTTAATTGTGCTGAGATCCAGAGATGAAAAGCTGGTAACCAACAGTCTGTCACTGAGAGGGGGTAATGGAAACCCCCCTCCATCTCAGATAACAGACACCATTCTGACCTTTTATTGCTGATTGCGAGCCTTTTGAGTGCAAAGCCTTCTCTTTTGTTCTGATTTTCTGACAACTGTTTAATCATGTTCTGTTCATAGAAATTACAGTAAAATACTCTTATTTCTCACATGTCAAACAAGATAATGCACATGGAAAAGCAAGTTCTGGAAACGAATAATAAAATCCTAAGCCTCCCAGCAGCAGTGAGATCCCGAAGTGTGCTGAAGGCTAGGTGTGTAGGTACAGGCTGGGAGCCATAGAAGACATTCATCCTGCCACAGATATTTCCAAATACATTTGCCCTCAACCCAAGGTCCAATCATCAATAAAATAAAAGTCCAATTTTAACAGCACAATGGAAAAACTTTGAGTAGAGAACTGACATTTATTATCTTTAACGTACATTATTTTATCTGATCCCTACCATGGCCCTATAATGTATGTTCCATTAACTCCATTTTATGGACAAGAGAATCAAGGCTAGGGACGAGAGACAATTCCCCGAGGCTGCCTGGTCAATAAGCTGCTGGGTGCTGACTCTCAGGGCCCCATTCTGATTTTCAAAACATTTCAACTGCCACAACTCCAGTGTCCCATCGGCTGCCTTCTCAGCTGGCCATAGGTCACTTCAGGCCAAGCAGCTGTTCCTGAGACGACCTCAGGGGTCGTGGCTGAAGAACTGTCCTAAGGACAGGCAAAGTGTTTGGCCACTCACTAAGAAGCAAACATAACCCAGTCTCCTTTCTTCTGGGTCTTCCTCATCCCACAGTGCTTCAGGTACCTCAAAAGCCTCTTGGCTCAAGGAAGGCAGATAGATAAGCTTTTTTCTTTTTTTTTAGAGAGGGCAAAGCATTTTTGTTGTTTTAAATAAAAGTGATACATATTTGATGTAAAAGATAAACTTCAATGCAATACAGAGAAGTGCAGAGAATGGCAAAAAATGAGAACATTGGTAACATCTTGGCAGACACCCCGTTGGGCACTTTTCTGAACATAAGCACGTGATCATAGGTGTGCAGAAGAGCCTCAGGAGGGTCTTCCCTTTCATGCTGTTCCATAACCTAATTATTCTCACTCAGAATTAGAAAGTGCAGGTATAATTCCTTCTTTTTTCAACACCGTGTGGTATTCCACTTTTTAAATTACCAACCAATCCCTGACTGTTTACATTATTTTTGCTAACTATTACAAACAACAGTGGAACAAACATCCTTAAAAATAGATGGGTTTTGTCTGTTTGTTTCTTGTATATCTTGATTATCTCCCTAACCATTAATTCCCAAAAGCAGTGAGTTAACCAAAAATCTAAGACCTTCTCTTTCTTTTCTTTTTCTTTCATTGCCACAAAAACTGGGACAAAAACCAGCTGCCTCAAAATGGCCAGAGGAGATTTTCTCCTATTCCTTGGGGGAGTTCTTCATCTATTCCTTACCTTCTACATATTGCTTGCTTTCATATTTGTGATATATACCTTTTTATTTTGCTCATTATAATGTAGGTGGCTCTGAAAAAACTTTCTTTATGGACTCCATCCTACTGTTCCTAAAGCCTGTTTGTCTTCTCCAAGTTCTAGAGGCTGGGGTAATTCAAGTCTATCCAATTTTTTGTAGCCTCAGGGTGCAGTAGGGAGGAGAAGAACTCATTTGTAAGTGACATGAAGCCTGAAAGACTTTGCCTCTCTCTCTACTGGGATTTTAATAGAGTCCACAGGCAGCTCCCCCGAGGCTTATAAGGGTCCCTCCACTCAAGAAAAGAACCCGAGGACCGGTGAGACCTATACCCACTGAGGCCTTTCTAGGATAGTTAGGGGCTTTTATTTAAGGCTTTTTGTTTTGTTTTGTTTTTTAATTTTCTACAGAATGCCTGTTCATTACCTACTGTTGCCAGATTTAGCCATCATCATCAATATTATCATCATCTTCATCCCAGGACTCCCAGTTACATTTGAATTTCAGAAAGACAAAAAAAATTTTAGTATAGGTATGTCCCAAATGTTGCATAAGGCATCCCCTAAATACTTACTCATTGTTTATCTGAAATTCAAATTTGACTACATATCCTGTATCTAAGCTGGCAGTCTTACCTCAGTTCCTTTGTCTCCAGATTAGGACATAGTCATGTGAATTCTCAGAAGTTTTTTCACTTACCTTCTTCCATCGGAATAGCTTACTGGAAACTTTTATGGGTCATGGTAAGTCAAGCTAGACTTCATTTTGTTATTCGATCACCACTTTTTGAACTTCATAGCATGAAGTTGTACCCCTTTCCTTGACTAGCAGCTGCTGGGGTGAGGGGTGAGGGTGGGGCTAGAGGACAGGAGCTGGTTTAATTTTTTTTATTGTTTAAATTCTTTAATTAAGTACTCCTGAAGGGCAAATGTGCAATCTAACTTCATTCTCTATCCAAAGCTCAGAAACCCCACTATGTATTGGAGTTTTTTGAAAATGTAATAGGGAGATCTAATCCATAACCCCGAACAAATCTCCTTGAAAATCTATTTTCTCTTCTTCCTAAATCTCATATACCCCACTCTCACTGATGCCTTTCACTAGCTAATGGCCCTCAAAATTCTCTCTACTCCCAGCCATCTCGACATTTTCTCCTCTCATCTCCTCCCTTCCTTCTCTTAAATCTTTATTCTACAGACTGACTTCCTTCCCTAGAGGCTAAGTTCTTCCTCTCTTTCTTCTTTCTTTTCTACTCTCTTGTCCTTCTCTACTCAATTAGTTCTGCAGAAACAACTTCAAACTTGCCTGGTGTGGGGTAGGGTAGAGAGGAATTGAGGTAGGGATAGAATTGAAGCAGGTGGAAAATTGGTGGGTATTCTCATTGGTGGACTGAGGGAGGGAAATGTCTTTGAAATCTTTTATGTTAATAATTGATCATTGATATCCCATCTCATAGCTCAGTGGTGGATTTCACAGTTAAAGGGTTCAAAGTCACATAGCTAGTCAGGGGCATAGCTTAAACCCAGATCTTTGGATTCCAAAGCCTGGGCACCTTTTATTTCATGATGCTGCTTTTCTCTCATTTTAGACATACATTGTAGTAGAGATATTAATTTAACATTCACTACCTAATGGCAGGTGCAGTGGTCATGGTGATGGATTCCCCAACATCTAATTCCTCCCTCTAGTATTAATTTGCTAGGGTTGTCATAACAAAGTACCACAAAGTGGGTGGCTTAAACAATAGCACTGTATGGTCTCACAGTTCTAGAAGACAGACGTCCAAGATCAAGGTGTTGGCAGGATTGGTTCCTTCTAAGGACTGCAAGGGAAAATCTGTTCCATGCTACTTTCCGGGATTTGTCATTCCTTGGCTTCTGCTGCATCACCCCAAACCCTGCCTTCATGTTCCCTGTTCTCCCTGAGTGAGTCTCTGAATTTGCCCTCTGTATAATGACACCAGTCACAGTAGATTAGGGGTCCACCCTACCTCATTATGACCTCATCTTAACTAATAACAACTGCAATTAGTCTATTTCTGATGAAGCTCACATTCTGAGGTACTGGGGGTTAGGACCTGCAATATGAATTTTGTGGAAGGAAACAATTCAATCCATAGCAACCACAAGAGATTGACATAAACCAATTATGTTCTTCCCTTCTTGCTAGTCACTGGTTTAGAAGTGGGCATGTAATTTAGGAATAACCAATGAGATGTGAGTGGAAGTCTTCCAGAATCTCATAGGAAAGGCTTCCTGGGTCCTAAAGAGTCACACGAATAGGCTTCTTTCTCGAAGCACTGTCAAGTCTGGGTGTGATATCTAGAACTGCTACAGCCATAAGGTCCCTATCCTCAGGATAAACCAACACAGAGACGCACATAGAACAGAGAGAATCACAGAGCAGCCAAGTCCCCCGATAATGTTTTCCAGATGCCGCCACCTGTGGAATTCCTATCATGTTAACTAATATGTTTTCCTATTTCTTAAGCCAATCTGAGTCAGAATCTTCTGTTACCTGTGACCAAAAGCATTCTAAGTGATATTAACTAAAAAGACACTACTAAGTAGGTAAAGTATAAATATTGTTCAAAATTCATTCAGCCCATCAGCTTTAAAATGATACAAATCATAATGATTGGCATTATTTCGAATTTAGTACATGAAGTGAGACCAATTAACATATTATGCGATACCATTTTAAATTTTCTTAACTCGAATTTGCAACAACAGAAAAAGCACAGTTGTTTTCTAACTCAAGTATGCATCAACCTCACCTAGGGGGCTTATTGAAACAAATTACTGAGCCTCACCTATAGAGTTTCTGATTTAGGAGATCCAAGGTGAAGCCTGAGAATTTCCATTTCTAACCAGTTTCCACATACTGCTGGTCAGCATACTACATTTTGAGAACTTCTGTGATACTAAAATAAACCTTTGTGTAGCCAAAACAGCCTGGGATATGAGATCCTTGTCTGTGTGCAGGGTCTTAAAAACAACTGTAAAAATCATCATCATTATGGCGTATCCGCCACATACAGACCACTGCACTGAATGTTCTGCATTCCTTTAGTCACTTGTCACACTGACTCCTTGAGGTGGGTTTACCAATCTCCTATAGATGGGGAAACTGAGGCACAAGAGCTAAGTTACTCATCTAAGGGAAAGAACCATGATCCAGTCCCAGGCCTGTGTGACTATTGGTCTTTTTGCAAAATATTTTCCCATCAGAGACAAAATACTGGTCTAGCTAGAACTCGGGTTTACGCAGCAGGACAACTGGGAAATTACTGTGTGCCACAGCTTGAAGAAAAAGGGCATCTCTGCCTGAAATCAATCACCCTCAGCCTGGGAAGCGAGTGGCTCTTTGCTGGCTCCTTCCCCTGGGGCAACTCAGTCTCCTGCTGGAAGAATCTGCCTTGGAGGAGGAGGCTATAGGGCTGACAGCGGTGCTCTGCCATTTCCTCCCCCACACAGTGGGTGCTGCTGGCCCATGCTGCCAGCCACGCCCTATGCCTGCTGATCCTGCTTTGCCTCTCGCTGCCATACAAGTCAGGGCTGGCACCTCATTTTCCACTGCAGAGACAAGGCATTGCCTCCTGGAGGCCAGAGGGAAGAGGGGAAGAAATCCAGGGAAGCAGACCCTGTCAGTGTCCGGTGAGTCCCAGGATCTGAACCACTCCCTGAATGGGCAGTTTATTCTCATGTGAAATATCTTAATCATCACAAGGAATACAGACAAGGAAGGCAAGTCCATACTGGATTCCTCACTCAGCAAAACAACCCCAATTGTGCAACTCCTCCAAGAAGGCAGCTGAGAAGTTACTTCTTCTTCTTGTTGTTTTCATTGCTCTGGCATTTGAGCCTGACAGAAATCATAAGACATTATTCCTTGAAGAAGCTGGGATATGGCAACAGGTCACTATTCACTGGAAGCTATTGATAAACCTGATGTGCCAGGGGAGAGCAGAGATTGGCACCTCTGGCTAAGAACATCCGGGGACTAGACCCTGAGAAATGATTTTCCTTCAAGAAAGGACAGTGCCCCCACCCACCACACAAAACTTTGCTGGGTAGGGGGTTGTGCAGGGAGGTAGGGGGAACAGAAAACACCTTGACTTCATCATCTTTCTCCTCCCAATACACTCTTCCCTAAGGCCCTCTTTCCACTGAGGAACGGACCACAGACCCAGGCCCAAGGGTCTTAGAGGATCTTCCTCCTCCCACAAACTTTCATATGCAACTGCTTGTTGAACTCTGCTGATTTGTCATTTCTGGGTGGGAGTCCTTGAATGAACGAGCTGAAATTGGTACCCATAGCAATCCTCTGACCCAAGCTCTTCACTTTAAAGAAGACTCCCAGGAAAGGAAGTTAACTTGCCCAAGCATGAAATGGTTACGGCTAAAGTATGCCAAAGAAAGACCCCACTGAGGACTGGTGCTGGGAAGAAGCTGGCTAGGGGACACATCTGACCCAGCTTAGGTTTGTGCCTACATTTCCTAAAGAAGTGAGGTAGAGGGGAGGAGCAAGACACATGTCAATGAGGGTCAAGGTGAAGAAACCAACTGGGAAGGAAATTAATCTACATAGAGTTCTACTTCAGTTCTGGGAGCTGAAAGTTCAGCTTTAGTCACTTGTCAGTACTGTAAGCTCAGCTTACCTCTCACTCTCCTCAGGACCAGATTTTTACCCCTATTTTACTAATGAGAAAATTGAAGCCCATAGAGGTTAAGTAATTTGCCCAATAATACATAGTTTATACCCAACAGAGCCAGAATGAAAAGCCAGGTATCAGTTCAATTCTCTTATGTTCACACCTCCTTCTCTAATCAAATCCCAACCCCAACCCCAATAAGGTCAAGCCAGGATAACCAAACCAACCTCCTACCAGGTACCGCACCTTGAAAATCTTTGCAAATCAGGCCACCTCTATATCACCACTAGATTGTTTTTCTCAGAACCCCCTTATTTAAAGTAGTCACAATGTTGTATAGGTAGAAGTATGTAATATGTAGACTTTCGTGTCTGCCTTCTTTCACTTACCATAATGTTTTTGATAGTCCTCCATGATTTTGTTCACTCCTTTTTTTTTAACTGAGTAGCATTGCATTGTACAGACATAGTATAGTTTGTTTATCCATTCACCAGATGATGGGCATTTGTGTTGCCTCAAAGCTTTTGGTTATTATGAATAAAGCTTCTATAAACATTCCCATCCAAGTCTCTGTGGACATATATTTTCACTTCTCTTGAGTAAGTACTTAGAAGTGGAATTGCTAAAAATTACATTAAGTATATGCTTAACTTTATAAGAAACGGCCGAACTGTTTACCAAAGTGGCCTTACTATTTTACATTCCTGCCAACAGTGTATGAAAGTTCCAGCTGCTCCACATCTTTGCCAACACTTGGTCTTGTCTTTTAAATTTTAGTCATCTAATGAATATGTGGTGATGTTTCATTGTGGGTTTTTTGTTGTTGTTGTTGTTTTGTTTTTTGTTTTGTTTTGTTTTGAGATGGAGTCTCTCTCTGTCGCCCAGGCTGGAGTGCAGTGGCGTGATCTCAGCTCACTGCAACCTCTGCCTCCCAGGTTGAAGCAATTCTCCTGCCTCAGCCTCCTGAGTAGCTGGGACTACAGGTGTGTGCCGCCACACCTGGCTAATTTTTGCGTTTTTAGTAGACAGGGTTTCACCATGTTTGCCAGGTTGTTCTCAAACTCCTGAACTCAGGTGATCTGCCCACTTTGGCTTCCCAAAGTGCTGGGATTACAGGCGTGAATCACTGCACCCAGCCTTCATTGTGGTTCTAACTAATGATGTTGAGCAATTTTTTATGTATTTGCCATCTGAATATGTTCTTTAATGAAGTGTCTGTTCAAACCTTTTACCCCCATTTTTTAATTTGGGTTGCCTTCTTATTACTGAGTTGTAAGAATTCTTTCATATATTCTAAATATAAGTTCTTTGTTGGACGTATGTTTTGCAAACATCTTCTACCAGTCTAGAGCTTGCCTTCTTATTTTCTTAATGATGACTTTTGAAGACATTGTATTTTGATGAAGTCCAATTTAATAAATATTTTATTTTATAATTCATCCTTTTTGTATCCTATTGAAGAAATCTTTGTCTAACCCAAGATCACTAAGACTTTTTCCTATCGTTTCTTCTGTAAGCTTTACAGTTGGCTCTTACATTTAGGTCTATGATCTATTTAATTTTTATATGTTGTGTGACAAAAAGATCAAGTTTTATACTTTTGCATAAAGATCTCCAATTACCAACCCTTCTATTTTTTGAGGCTCCTCATACGCTTTAAAAACAAAGTAAGTTATGCCAAAACAGAATTTTTAAATATTGTGACATACTTTAAATGGTCACAGTTAATACATTAATTCTCTTAACCCAAAATTATGAAGGTACGCTGATTGTATGTACAATCTCTTTCTTTTTCTTTTTTTTTTTTTTTTTTTTTTTTTTTTGAGAGGGAGTCTCTCTCTGTCGCCCAGGCTGGAGTGCAGTGGCCAGATCTCAGCTCACTGCAAACTCCGCCTCCCAGGTTCACGCCATTCTCCTGCCTCAGCCTCCCGAGTAGCTGGGACTACAGGCGCCCGCCACCTCGCCCGGCTAGTTTTTTGTATTTTTTAGTAGAGACGGGGTTTCACCGTGTTAGCCAGGATGGTCTCCATCTCCTGACCTCGTGATCCACCCGTCTCGGCCTCCCAAAGTGCTGGGATTACAGGCTTGAGCCACCGCGCCCGGCCTGTATGTACAATCTCATTATCTTACCATTTTTGGAGACAGAACCCACCCCCACCTACCCTGCAAGATCCCCAACTCTGCTTTCTTGAGGTCTGCATTCTCCAGTAGGGCTGAATCGCCTGCAGGGGCTCCCAAGATGGCCCTTGGTACTTAACACAACAACTACTGCTTGTGGTCGGCTTACTGCTTTACATGTTGGTGTTACACACATAAGTATTATATAACATGTACAAATATAGCATATGATTCTCACAACAAACAACATATTACTATCCTTATTTTACAGTTGAGGAAACTAGGCCCAGAAGTTTTAAGTGCCTTACCCAAGACCACTAAATGAGGAAAAAGCAAAGGAGCTGGGACTTGAGCCCAGCTATGCAGGGGCTGGAGCCCTACTGTCCATACCTGACCATCTTCCACAGATCCAGGCTTAATACCCATTATACTGTTCCTGTGAGTTCCTGAACTACTGGTTGTGTGACCATTTCAGTTGGATGGAACTGGCCTTTGTCATTTTTACGGAAATAAAAGAAGGGAGGTTATCCTCAATAAATGGAGGATATAAAATAAGATTATAGCAGTAATTTTTCCTCCGGCTTTTCATTTTAAAAAATTTCAAAGATACAGAATGCTGAAAGAGGAACACTTATATCATACATCTAGATTTAATAACTGTTAACATTTTGCCACATTTACTGTACTCAGTAGACTACACATTTTTCAGAATTATTTGAGAATAAGTTGCAGACATCAGTACACTTCACCACTAAACACTTAAACATGTACCTCCTAAAAACAAGGATATTCTCCTACAGAATGGTAGTACCTAAGAAAGGGTAATACTTAAATACTTTAGTAATACTAAATACTTTAATAATACTACTTGTTATTAAATACTACTACTACTAATAATAAAGTAATACTTAAGAAAATTAATAATTTCCAATGTATAATATCCAGTTTAAATTCAAATATCCTCGATTGTCTCTAAAATGACTTTTTGAAAAAAAGCAGGATCCCATCAGAGATTGACACTTTGTCAGTCTGTATAAGGACACCAGTCATAGTAGATTAGGGGTCCACCCTACCTCACTGCGACCTCATCTTAACTAATAACATTTGTAACGACTCTGTTTCCAAAGAAGCTCACACTCTGAGCTATTGGGGATTAGGACTTAAACATGAATTTTGTGGAGGGACACCATTCAGCCCATAGCAACCACAAGAGATTGATATTGTTATGTCTCTTTAGCCTCTTTTAATTGACAACATCCTCACCACTTTTATGTTTTTATGACATTGACTTTTTAAACAGTACAGGGCAATTTTCTTGTAAATAGTCCACATTCTGGATGTGTCTCGTTGTTTCCTAGCCTCCTAGCCTTTCAGTGACCGGCTGAGCCCAGGGAAGCAGAATGGGGAGGAATTATGTGAATTTCATGGTAAATAAAAGTTGTGATGTGTGGAGAGGCAGAATGATGCCTTGGCAGAGAGCAGGACAAGCATTCAGGAGACCCAACTGCTGCCTACCAGTTGTCTGCCTCCTTGGACTTCCCCACCAACCCACCATGCGTAATGGGGGACATGTCCAGGTGATGTACATGGTTAGCAAATACAGCCTTAGGGAAGGGCTCAAAAAAGGATAGGAGCACATGAAAGAACACAACAGTCAACTTGAAGGCAACCCAATTGGTCAAAACCGGAACGAACTGAGAAATAAGTAAATAAGCAAAGTATTGCATTATAATTCATAAAATAAATATCTATGATTCCTTACTGATATAAAAATAAAAATTGCAAAAATAAATTGGGAAGAAGGGATAGTTCTTACTTACAGAAGAATTCCAATTAATAAATGTAGATGAAATGGGAAAATATTTTTAAAAGTCACCATTAGGTAAACACCACAGTAATAATTATTACAGGCAAAATCTACCAATAGATGCTCAAATTAGTATGAGAAACTTTGAGGAGAAACAAAATAGTTGCATAGTCTCAAGTATGTCCTTCAAGATATTCACTAATTATGAAAAGAAAAATGGTAATTTTACAGTGAAGAAAGCCAGCAGATACTGCCTTCACCAAATGATCAAGGTTAATTATCACCAATACTAAGACTTATTGACATCATGTACTCCCTGATCCATAGGCTGAGAAGGTCATATCACTGTTGTATGCCTGCCAAAAATGCATAACCTCAACTCAATAGTGAGAAAACATCAAGCAAACCCCCATTGACAGTTATTCTGCAATATAACTGACTTGCCTTCTTTAAAAGTGGCAAGGTCACAAAAGACAAGCAAAGACTGGAAAGACTGAGGAAATGTCACAGATTGGAGGAGACCAAGGAGACATAGCAACTGAATGTGATGTGAGATCCAATCAGTGAAAGAACTGGTGAAAATCACATTAGGCCTGTTGCTTAATAGTAATTAACGACATTCATAATAACATCACTAATAGCACCCATGTTAATTTCATGATTTTGATCACCATACTATGGTTATTTAAGATGTTCCTTTAACATTTAGGGAAGCCAGGCAATGCACATATGAGTACTCACTGTACATTTTTGCAACTTTTCTGTAAGTCAAAATTTGTTTCAAAAGAAAAAGTTAAAAAAAAAAGATAGCTGCATGTGTAAGTAAAGTTGAAAGTCTCCTAGCCACTGTGGTCTGAAGGACACAGATGACAGTCCCCTACCTTCAACATTTTCCTCAGCAGCCCGTCAAGATGCCTGAAATCCCACCATTCAAGGCACATTACTTCCTTTCTTTCTTTTCTTTTCTTTTCTTCTTTTTTCTTTTTTTTTTTTTTTTTTTTTGGAGACAGAGTCTCGCACTGCCTCCCAGACTGGAGTGCAATGGTGCAATCTCGGCTAACTGCAACCTCCGCCTCCCAGGTTCAAGCAATTCTCCTGCCTCAGCCTCCTGAGTAGCTAGGACTACAAGCATCTGCCACCACACCCAGCTAATTTTTGTATTTTTAGGAGAGACAGGGTTTCATTATGTTGGCTAGGCTGGTCTCAAACTCCTGATCTCAGGTAATCCATTAGTTTCAACAAATATTTTGTGTTTCTGAAAGTCCAAAGAGTCACGTAACGTATTTATTGAGCACTTTCTATGTTCAGGGACCTGCTAGGTACTAGGAATAGGTAGTGGATAAGACAGATAGCACCTCTGTCCCCCTAGAGCTTATATTCAGCTGTAGTCTCTTACTATGATGTTAAGATGAGTTTCTTTGCTTCAATTCCTACAGAGGCCATAAACCAGGATCCTAAGAAGAGGTAAATTTGGGTAAATGAAAGAGGGGAGGCAAAAGCTTAGAGCATACAGCAGATGCTGTTTGGAGAAGGCAGGCCTGCACAGGGGCTGCTGAAAGATTCAAGAAGTAAGTGTGATATTGAGACAAGTAGGATGGGGCACTGGGAGAAATACAGCTTGAGGAGTTGAATACACATGAAATCTGAATTGAACCCAAAATAATAACAATAGCCAACCCCCGGAAAGCACTGGTTATGTGGCAGGTACTGTTCTCACGAATTTATGTGTGTGGTGACTCCTTAGACCCTTGCAGCAGCCCTGTGAGGCAAGGTACTGTTATTATCCCTTTTTGCAGATAAAGGAGCTGAGGCACTGAGGGTCACACAGCTGGTACATGCTGGAGTCTCGCCATGGGCCTGGGCAGTTTGTCTCTAGAGACAGTGAGCCTCACACACATGCTCTGCTGCTGTTCCCAGAGCTGAGCGACAACACTTTGGCACAGAGAAGGAAGGAAAATTGCAGAGCCAAGATCAAGCCCTCATATCTAGGTCTAAAGGAGCAAAAAAGAAAGAAGAGGAAGAGGAAGAAGAAGAACGGGATGGGGGAGGGAAAGGGAGGGGGAACCAAGTCTTGCTTTGTGTGAGTGCTGCTATGTCTTAGACAGGATACCCAGTGCTTTCCCTGTATTAGTATCTAAAATTCATGCTTCTGAGATACCGTCATTCTTATTTTACAGAGGAGGCTTAGAGAGGTGAAGTATTTTGCCCAAGGTCACATAGTTCTAGTAACAGGTGAAGCCAGGATTTAGCTGATTTATGGAAAGCTTTAGATTTGGTTGCTCTCAGTCTCACCACTGGCCTAGCACTAAATAAGCATGTGTGTTTCTCTCTCTCTCTCTCTCTCTCTCTCTCTCTCTCTCTCTCTCTCTTTCCCACCCCCCCCCACCTTCACTCTTCCTCTCCCTCCCCCTCTCTCCTCTCACACACTAAAGTTAATTATTTAATGCCCTAAATATATATCTTGCGGATGACATTTTGCAGCACTGAGCTTTAAACAGTACATGTTTAAATACATTTAATCCAATGAATATTTCAAGGTAATTAATCTCCACAGGGTGAGAGAATGCTCAGGTTTCCCAGCACATCATAATACATCTGAATCAGCTGAGGAAATGATTTGCACACTCTGCAGTGGGTTGAGAAAGAAAGATTCACTTAAGGACTTTTAGATCTGACTCCCTGGTGTTAACGAGCAGAAAGGCTGCTAAAGAGAAGGATTAAGGCGCCTCCTAGTGGTTTTATTTATGCAAGGAGTGAATATGGCTAACAACTATTGGGCAAGAGGACTACTTGTTTGAGTTGGCCGGGGTGGGAGAGTTTTGTTTTGGTTTTGGTTTTGGAGAGTACTATCCTGCAAATGTGTGCACATACACATATGTACACACATGCATAATTCACATAATTTTTGTGTATCAAATACATATCACCATGGTACATGGCCCCTGTGTTATATGCTACTGTTTTATGAGTGTGGGAGTATGGTGGGATAACAGCGGGTGAGAATTTGCATGGGTGCCTACCCACATGATTTTGCCTGGACTCTCTAACCCTTCTGTGAGGTGTTGAGATGACTATATTTGTTGAAGATTTAGGTTGAGCCCATAGAACTCAATGAATGGAGTTAATTGGCCTGATTTCCAACTCATGACGTTAGTAATAGCTGCCGTCAACTGAAGGATTATAGCTGTGGCCATATATATGTATGTGTTTCATATGCTATATCTCTATATTACTATACATAGTCATAGTTATGATTATAATATATAATACAGTAATTATTACTATATTACTATTATAATAACTAGTAATATACAGATAGCTATATGTACATACAAATGTATATATATAATCCCACGTGATCCTCTTGTCAATGCTGTAAGAGATTAGTGTCATTAACCCACATTACTGATGAGAAAACTGAGGCTCAGAATTTAAGCAACTTTTCCAAAGTCACACAACTTGTCAAAACCAGGCCTGCTGATTCCTGAGTCCATGTTAGTAACCTTATACTGCCTTTGCATCTCATTTTACATGGCTGTGAACTTGTGCTAGCAGTATCAAATCAAATAATATTTATTATTTACCTACTAGAGGCAACCTACTAGTACAAGACACTGTGCTTGGTACTTTTGAGGGAACACACACACACACACACGCACAAATTATGATGCCTATCCTCAAAAATTTAATAGTTTTATTGGATAAGATAATAAAGACTTTAAAATTTAAGTCTTTTTTGAAAAAAAAGACTTGACAGCAAAAAAAAAAAAATTAAAGTGACAGAATAACCTTAGAAGGTAGGGCATTAGACAACACTTATTTAATTGCCAAATTAATAAGAATTATCATGGGGAAGGTCAATTCAGCGGGTATTTGAACTGGGTTTTGAAAGTTGAGTGAGCCGAAGGGGCAGGTAGTGCTTTCCTGAAAGGAGGCTACTCCAGAGAGCCATGAAACATGGCGAAGTAGCCAGAAAACACTGGGCTGGGGGCCTGGAGCCTCAGAGACTCAGTCACAGGCCTGCTGAGGACATTTAGGCAAGGCATACTTGCCTCTTTACACCTCAATCTCACCATCTGTACATTTAGGCAATTGACCCCACTCAGAACCTCTTTGGCCTAAAATTCTACATTCCATACGTCTAGAAATTTGAACTGAGTCATAGTCCATAAAGGACTACAGAGTGTCAGGAAGTTTTATTGGTGGTGGAGTGGCTGAGCTGTCATTTCAACCTGCTCACCATCTGGAGGAGAAAGGGGCAATACCTCTCATCCACACTCATAAACATGCTGAAGGGTTCCTTTCGTGGTTAATGGCAGCACACCCTCTGGCACATGCGGAAGGACCAAAGACATGTACCATTACCTAGATGGTGGCTATGGCATTACATATCAAGATGTTTTTCCCTAGCATCATGATTTGGTGCCTTCCACACATATCACTGTGTAATAGAAAAAACACAGTATCAATGGGAACCCAATCTGACAAAACAGCCATTGGTGTACTTCCCCATGAATGGTTTCTAGTTCTCCACATGCACATCCTCACTTTATCTCCAGACCTTGGAAAATGCTGCTATCTCTGCTTGGAAGAAACATACCCACTCATACTCATGCACACACTCCTGTGCACATATACCTTTATTCATAATATTCACTGGCATTTATTAGGGGTTATGAATCCCAGATGATAGCTCAAGAGCACGAGCAACATACTTTATTTATTGGTTAATACAGAACAGAGTCCCTATTCTGGTAGGTGGGAAGCAAATTTGGAGCATCTCTCTGTCCTCTTGGGAAGCAAATTTGGAGAATCTTGATCACATCTAGATTCTGGGGTGGAATGAGGGGGAGCTTATGTAATGTCCTTGATGTTTCCTGTCCACACTGGCTGAGAGATCCCCTGACCTATCTGTCAGGGAGCTCATTGTGGAGATGCTCCTTGTTCCCAGCTCACAAGCTTTCTTAGTGGCTTCTGCGCCCATTCCCTGGCACACAAAAAATTACTCTGCCATGCCCTGCCGTGCCACCTATGGTGCCTTCTCTGCTCCCTCAAACACCCCTCACAGCCAGCTCCATCCCTCTCTGGGTAATTTCAGCCCTCCTGGGCCTTTATGCAGAAAAAGGGCACATGTGCCTTTAGCTCTTGGGCTCCACAAATCTATTTGGTGTTTTTCTGGTCTTTTCCCCAGGGATACATCTAAAAATTCAAAAGCAGAAGACTCCTCTGCAGGACCAGTAGTAGCTTTACTTTCCTTCCCCACCCCTTGTTTCCTTAGGAATTCTTTCTGAATTTCAGAAGTTGGAAGCTTTCAGATGGTTTCTTCATGCAAGAGTTCAGCCCAATCAGGAGAATGCCCTAGGCAGGGTAATAATAAGGAACATACAATAAAATAACTGATCTTTGGAGGTGTCAACACTGAGGAACAATTGGAAACTGTCAGAGAACAGGGAGAAATGACAACCAAATACAATGTGGTATGTTGAGTGGGATTCTGGAACAACAAAAACACAAACAAAAAAAATACATTAGTGGAGGCCAGGCGTGGTGGCTCATGCCTGTAATCCCAGCAGTTTGGGAGACCGAGGCAGGCGGATCACCTGAGATCAGGAGTTTGAGACCAGCCTGGCCAACATGGCAAAACCCTGTCTCTACTAAATACACAAAAATTAGCCGGGCGTGATGGCACATGCCTGTAGCCCCAGCTACTCGGGAGGCTGAGAGAGGAGAATCACTTGAACCTGGAGGCAGAGGTTGCAGTGAGCCAAGATCACGCGACTGCACTCCAGCCTTGGTTAATGGTATTGTGCCGATGTTAATTTCACAGTTCTGATCCTTGTTTTATGTTTACACAAGATGTTAACAATTGGGATTGTATAGGTGAAAAATATATAAAAACTTTGTACTATTTTGCAATTTTTCAGTAGCCACATGTTCATTGCTAGTACATAGCAATAAATTGATTTTCATATGTTCATCTTGTATCCTACAAGTCTGCTAAACTCACTTACTACAGTTTTTATGTAGATTACTTGGGATTTGCTGTATAGACTACTATGTCATTTGCAAACAGGGACAGCTTTATTTCTCCTCTCTAATATGTATGCTTTTTATTTCCTTTTCTTGCATTTTTGCTTGGGTTAAGATGCCTATCACTATGCTGAATAAGAGTGATGAGAGTGGAGATCTTTGCCTCGTTCCTGATCATAGGGGGAAAGCACATCTTGTGTCATTATTGTATTTTTCACTTCTAAAATTTCCATTTGGTTCTTCTTTATATCTTTCATTTCTTTGCTGATACTTGCTTTTTACTTTTCTAAGACTTTTAACTTTTGTTTCAAGTATGTTCATTAATGGCTCGTTGAAACACTTTTATGATGGCTGTTATAAAATCTTTGTCATATAATGCTAAAATTTCTGGCATCATGGTATTGACATCTATTGACTGTCTTTTTCATTCAGTTTTAAATCTTCCTGGTTCTTGATGTGACAGGTGATTTTCAATAGAAACCTGATCATTTCAATGAAACGATCTTTATCTTCTCTGAACCTTCTGTTTTAGCTGACTTCTTCTGACACACTGCTCCAGCAAGGTGGTAACGGGTGGAAGGGCATCTCATTACTGCCACGAGTAGGTTCCCCACTCATCCTCCATGGACACTTGACAGGATAGGGGATTCTTTGCCACTGCTAGGTGGGATTAGAAGTTCCAGCTTCCCACAAGTCCTCTCTACTGAGACTTCCCTAGCTGGGAGGAGTAGGAGTACCTCATTACTATTCCCCACATGGCCTCTGCTGATGCCATGGGGGTGGCTGGGAGGGCGGCTTTCTTACTGCTAGGCCTTCTCTAATACTACCCCCTGGGATGGTGGAGGAACACCTCATTACTGATAGTTAAGGGAAGAAGTCCAGGCTTCCCACATGGTCTCCACTGACACTATGGAGGGGTGGGTCTCCTTATCACCCAGTGGGGATTAAGGTCCCAACTCTCTACTTGGCCTTCTCTGGCACCATCCCAGTAGGAGGGTTGGGACAGTTCATCACAGCTGGGTGAGGGTGGACATTTAAGCTCATAACTTGGTCTTTGTTGGCATAAGTGGGGTGGAGCAGCATTTTTTTCCTATGGTGCTTGGCTGGAGTACAGAAGTTATTACAGTTATCATCTAAAAGTTTTCTGCCTTGCTAGGCTGCCTTTTCCTGGTCCACTGGTTAATGGGAAGAGGCTTTCATTTGGGCTACTTTTGTTTGTGCTCATTGGTGTTTCTATGTTGCTGACTCCTTCAGCTCCAAGTCTGGGAAATACAGTGCAGAAAAGAAAACCGAGGGAACTCACCATTGTGTTATTATTTGGGTTCTTAAGTCCCTAGATGGTCTCTTATGGTCTTTTACACTTAGGGAGAGAAATAGGGGGAAATATGTCTACTCCATGTTCCTGGAAAAGTAAAAAACTGAAAGTAAAAAACTGATTTTACAAATTTGAAAACATCTTGAATCATTAGGAGTTCTCGAGTCTATGTCCTGAGTCCTTTTTTTTTTTTTTTTTTTTTCCTTTTGAGACAGAGTCTCGCTCTGTGGGCTGGAGTGCAGTGGCACGATCTCAGCTCACTGCAAGCTCTGCCTCCCAGTTCATGCCATTCTCCTGCCTCAGCCTCCAGAGTAGCTGGGACTACAGGTGCCCACCACCATGCCTGGCTAATTTTTTTTGTATCTTTAGTAGGGACGGGGTTTCACTGTGTTAGCCAGGATGGTCTCGATACCCTGACCTTGTGATGCACCTGCCTCAGCCTCCCAAAGTGCTGGGATTACAGGCGTGAGCCACCGCACCCGGCCATGTCCTTTCTTTCCCTACCCCCACTAGACTAGAAGGGACTCCTTGTGTGTCTGTTTTCACCAATACATCTTGTCCCTGGGATAATAATTATAGAATAGCACCATAAATAAAAGGAGAGGGGGAGGGGAATGAGAGCACAAACGGTATGTGGAAATACCAGGTGCCAAAAACTTAGGTTAATATTTTTAAAAGATACCTTTATCTCAAATACATTATCTTTATATCCTTTGCAGCAATATATGAGTTAGGTGTTATTAACATTTTACACTGAAAGACTGAGGTTGCTGAAGGTGGCAAACTTCTGTATGTCAAGAAGGCATGAAGAGATGAAACCAGCTAAGTCTGTCCTTTTTATTATGTAAGCAAAGGTTTCCCAGAACCCCTCACCAGCAGACTTCTACTTGCATCTCACTACTGCAACAATGATGTCACATGGTCATCCCTCACTGCAAGCAAATATGGAAGAGCTAGTGAATGTTTCAAGCGGATGGCAATGAGGAGAAGGTTCAGAATGGCTGTTGGATCCACCCCTCTTCAGTTTTGCCATAATCTGTAACTATTAATAAAGAGCCTCCTTCCTAGTCAGGTTGACCCAAATCTCTGGGGAGCCTACTGCATTTTTCAAGGGCATAGTCAATATGCTTTCATATTTGGAAACTTCAAAAATGAATAATATGTATAAAGAAAATTAAACTTAATATCTACTTGATGTCAATTATGTGAAAGATGTAGTGTTTAATATAGGGGGCAGAATTTTTACATTTAAACAAAGGGGCATGAATTTAAACAGGTTAAAAAGCATTGTATTGAGAAGTGAGCACTGGCCGGGCGCGGTGGCTCACACCTATAATGCCAGCACTTTGGGGAGGCTGAGGTGGGCAGATCACCTGAGGTCAGGAGGTCGAGACCAACCTGACCAACATGGTGAGACCTCGTCTCTACTAAAAATGCAAAAATTAGCTGGGTGTGGTGGCAGGCGCCTGTAATCCCAGCTACTTGGGAGGCTGAGGTGAGAGAATCGCTTGAACCTGGGAGGCGCAGGTTGCAGTGAGCTGAGATTATACCACTGCACTCCAGCCTGGGCAAGAAGAGAGAAACTCGGTTTCAAAAAAAAAAAGTGAGCACCGTGGGCACTATTAAGAGGCACTACCCAATACCCTAAGGTTACAGGAACTCCATTGGCCACATACAAAGATAAGCTGACTACCATCTTTGTCAGCTACAGCTTATCTATGGAAGAAGGCCGTGTTCTCTGGACCTGTTGAGTGTCAAGCTGCAAGGTGTCATAAATAGTTTGGTGGCCCTGTTAGTGTTAGCTGTTCTTAAAGGGACAAGGAGATCCACAGTGGTAGGGAGAGAGGAAGACACATGCTGTCAGCCACAGCCAGTGCTAAGTGCCTTGCTGGCAGCGTTTTCCTTCAGGGTTACCCAGCACACAAAGTAGCCAAGCTCAGGTAATTTTAGGAAAAGATCTTCCACTCCACATGATTGCTAATTGCCTACGAAGCAAAGCACAGTAGAAATAGCAGGCAGATATGAAACTGCAAATGTTGGTGATAACTGTATTTAACCTCTCCTAAAGGAACACTAAAGAGACTTTAATACTTTTGTGGGGGGAACCCCAATGTGTGAAAAGAGAAACAGCAATTGCTGACAGAGTCACTTTCCACCTGAAGGAACTGTGCCAAAATCAATTTCTAATAGGAGGGAAGGGTAATGAGAGTGCATTGTGGATTATAGTCACATTCTACATCTCTAAAAGCTTCTCTAGACAGACTGTAAATTACATTGACCTTAAAGAAAATGTTCACACTAAAGTCTTTGGTTTTTATGAACATTCCACCTGGATAACGTGACCTGGCTTTAGATAAAATAAGAAATAAACCAAGAAACCAACAGCCATACAGAGCCAGCAGTCAGAACTGGTTTGATGATTGATTCTGACTGTTTTCTTCCTGCCCATATATCTAGAGAGCAAAGAGCATTATTTCCATAAATGATATCCAAACCCAAGTCCAATCTGGAATGGCTATGTGATATCCCAACCTTGCTTTGACAATTGCTAAAATCAATGTGATATTTGGGGCATTAAAAACAACAGACACCGACTCTGGGAAACTTAAGCCTAAAAGGTATGTATCAAAAGTATGTTAGCTGGGGAACAAGGCAGGGCCATGATCGTACCACAGGATATGTTTGCTCAGCACAGCATCATAGGCACTACAAGCACTATAGGTATCCCTGCCTCTAAATCTCCACTGCTGCTGTTGCATTTCACTGCCCTGGACATGCTCTCTATGCTACCACTCTGCTGCAAATTATCACCAGCTGGCCAGCCTCTCAAGATTCAGTTCTGGCAGGAACACCTGTAAGGTGCTACTACAACAACCTATTAGGTCGTACTGAGACCACACGACCACACTTAAGCACAAGGTGCCAGGGTATGGGGAATTCTCCACACAGGAAGGGTATACTGGGCAGCCAGAACAACAAATCCATTATAAATGAGTTTAAAAGAATAAAGGGCCACTCCTATATGATGTCAAAATTTCTAAATATGTAATACTATACATGATACTATTTATTATATTCCATATACATATATATATACACACACACACATACATCCTAAAAAAAAATTAGTGTTTTCTGGAAATCAATCAATATTTATAGACAGCGTTACCATGAGTAGGTTTGGGTCCTGTGAAGACCTTATTTTCAAGTCCTCAGCAGTAGAAGACAGGCTAAAAATCTTTGCATGGGAGTTGCACTGGGTCCTTTTCCAGACTTCTGGGCTCCAGTGATTTGTACCAGTTCCCTGCCCTCTACACCTCCACCCCATCTTCTAGTCAACTTTTTTTGACCCTTTTTTTCAGACATTTACTTCTGACCAAGGTGTTACAGGAGACACAACATAGAAAGAAGGGAAGAGAACTAACTTTTGCAGAATGTTTATTTAATGAGTATTTTAGGAGCCTACTTAGCTTAACATTATCCTTATAGGAGGTAGAGCTGTAACTTTACAACACCCATCTGGGTTTAAAGCCCGGCTCTACCAGATATTGTGGCCTTAGGCAAGTTATTTAACCTTTGTGACCACCATATTTCTCATCATAAAATGAGGAGCAAGATGGCAGAATGCAAGCCTCCACCTATTGTCCCACCTGCAAGGAAACCAAGTTAACAACTATATATACAAGCAAAGCACTTCCATAAGAACCACAAATCAGGTGAGCACTCATAGTACCTGGTTTTAACTTCATATCACTGAAAGAGGCACTGAAGAGGTAGGAAAAACAGTCTTGAAGCCCCGACACCACCCTTCCCTCATCCGCAGCAGTGCAGCATGGTGCGGAGAGTATTTCTGGGTGCTGGGGAGAGTGAGAGCACAGCAAGTGTGAGGCATTGATGAACTCAGTGCTGTCTGTTAGACCAGAAAGAAAAACCAGACCAAACTCAGCTTACATCCACCCATAGAGGAAGCATTTGGACTAGCCCTAGCCAGAGGGGAATCACTAATCCCCAGAGGTCAATTGCCACCATGGGCTAAAGGGCTCTGGGTCTCTAAGTAAATTTGAAAGGCTGTCTAGTCTGTAAGGACTGAACTCTTTGGTGAGTGGTAGTGCTGAACTGGGCCCAGAGACGGTGGACTGGGGGGCATGTGACTACTGAGACACCAGCAGGGGTAGCTAAGAAAGTGCTGGCATCACCCCTCCTCTAACCCTGGTCTACACAACTCATGACTCCAAAAGACAGCCCTTCCTTTGACTTGAGGAGAGGAGAGGGAAGAGTGGAGGGGATTGTGTCTCGTATCTTTGATACCACAGCAGAGTAAGGCACTGGTCAGAGTCATGAGGCCCCTGTTCCAAGCCCTAGTTCCTAAATGACATTTCCAGAAAGACCCTGGGGCAGAAAAGAATCTGCTGCCTTGAAGGGAAGAACCCAGTCCTGGCAGCATTGATCACATGCTAACTGAAGAGCCTTTGGGTCTTGAATAACCAGCAGTGATGCCCAGGTACTATGTTGAGGGCCTTGGGTGAGCCTCTGAAACTTGCTGGCTTCTGGTACCAGCTTGACCACAGGGGAGTAGAGCACCAAGTGGGCTCTTAGGGTCCCCAATTCAAAGACTTAACTCTTGAATGGCATTTCTGGACCCACCCTGGGCCAGAAGGGAGCCCATTGCTGTGAAGGGTGGGTCCCAGGTAAGACAGCATTCACCACAAGCTGACTGAAGAGCCCTTGGGCCTTAAGGGAACATCAGACGCAGTCTGGTAGAACTCCCCATGGCCTGTAATGGTGGTAGCTACAGGATGAAGCTTTTCTGCCTTTGTAAAGAGGAGGGAAGAGTGGGAAGGACTGCCGTCTTGTGGCTTGATGGCCAGCTCAGCCACAATACAATAGAACACCAGGTAGACTTCCAAGGATTTTGACTCTAGTCTCTGACCCCAGATGGCACCTCTAGACCCATCTGGGGCCTGGGGGAATTCACCAACCTGGACACAAGCCTGGCTGGCTTTGCTACCTGCTGATTGTAAAGCCACAAGGCCTTGAGCGAACAAAGGCAATAGCCAGGGAGTGGTTCAGCAGGCCTTGGGTGAGACCCAGTACTGTGCTGGCTTCAGGTCTGACCCAGCGAGTCATAGTGGTGGTGGCTGCAGGGGTGCTTGTGTCACTCCACACCCAGCTTTAGGTGGCTCAGAACTGAAAGAGAGAGACACTGTGTGTTTGGGAAAAAGTAAGGCAAGAGAACAAGAGTCTCTGCCTGGTAATACAGAGAATTCTCCCAGATCTTGTCCAAGACCATCAAGGTGGTACCTCTATGAGTCTTCAAGAATCATAGAGTTACTGAGCATGGGGTGCCCCCAAAGCAGATACAGCTTAGATCTCAACACCCAAGTCCTTTCAAATGTCTGAAAAATCTTCTCAACAAGTACAGGTACAAAGAAGCCCAGACAGTTAAAACTATAATAAATACCTAACTCCTCAATGCCTAGACATCTACAAATATAAAGATAATCCAGGAAAACATGACCTCACCAAATGAACTAAATAAGGCACCAGGGAGCAATCCTGGAGAAACATAAATATGTTACCTTTTAGACAGAAAATTCAAAATAGCTGTGTTGAGGAAACTCAACTTTAAGATAATACAGAGATGAAATTCAGAATTCTATCAGCTGGATTTCACAAACAGATTGAAATAAAAAGAATCAAGCAGAAATTCTGGAGCTGAAAAGTGCAATTGGCACACTGAACAATGCATCAGAGTCCTTTAATAGCAGAATGAATCAGGCAGAAGAAAAAAATTAGTGAACTTAAAGACAAACTATTTGAAAAAACACCATCAGAGGAGACAAAAATAATAAAAATAAAAAACAATGAAACATGCCTACAGGACCTAATAAATAGCCTCAAAAGGGCAAATCTAAGAGTTATTTGTCTTAAAGAGAAGGTAGAGAAAGAGATAGGGGTAGAAAGTTTATTCAGAGGGATAACAACAGAGAACTTCCCAAACCTAGAGAAAGATATTAATATACAAGCACAAGAAGGTTATAGAACATCAAGCAGATTTAACCCAAAGAAGACTACCTCAAGTTGTTTAATAATCAAACTCCCAAGGATCAAGGATAAAGAAAGGATCTTAATAGCAGCAAGAGAAACAAAATAAATATCACACAATGGAGCTCCCATACATCTAGCAGCAGACTTCTCAGTGGAAACCTTGCAGGCCAGGAGACAGTGGCATGACATACTTAAAGGGCTGAAGGAAAATAACTTTTGCCCTAGAATAATATATCTGATGAAAAACTTTTCAGACATGAAGGGGAAATAAAGACTTTCTTGGACAAACAAAAGCTGAAGGATTTCATCAATGCCAGATCTGACTTACAAGAAATGCTAAAGGGAGTACTTCAGAAAGAAGAGGATGTTAATGAGCAATAAGTAATTACCTGAAGGTACAAAACTCACTGGTAATATTAAGTACATAGAAAAACACAGAATATTATAACACTGTTTAACTGTGGTACATAAACTACTCTTATCCTAAGTAGAAAGACTAAATGATGAACCAATCAAAAATAACAACTACAACAACTTTTCAAGACAATGACAGTACAATAAGATATAAACAGCAACAACAAAAAGTTAAAAAGTGGAGGGATAAAGTTAAGGCATATGATTTTTATTAGTTTCCTTTTTGCTTGTTTGTTTATGGCAAATAGTGTTAAGTTGGTATCAGCTCAAAATAATGGTTTATAAGATAGTAGTTGCAAGTCTCATTGTAACCTCAAACCAAGAAATATATACCAAATACATAAAAAAATAAAAAGCAAGGAAGTAAATTATATTGCCAGAGAAAATCACTAAAGGAAGATAGGAAGGAAAAAAACCAAGAAGACCACAAAACAACTGGAAAACAAATTACAAAATGACAGGAGTAAGTCCTTACTCATCAATAATAAATGTAAATGGACTATACTCTCCAATCAGAAGACATAAAGTGGCTGAATGGATGAAAAAACAAGAACCACTTATCTGTTGCCTACAAGAAACACAATTCACCTATAAATATATACACAGACTGAAAATGAAAGGATGGAAAAAGATATGCCATGCCAATGAAAACCAAAGAAGAACAGAAGAGCAGAAGTAAATAGAGCAGTAGCTATATTAATATCACACAAAATAAATTTCAAGACAAAAAGTGTAAGAAGAGACAAAGAAGGTCACTGTATAATGATAGAGGCCAATTCAGCAAGAGAATATAACAATATACATGTACCCAGCACTGTAGCATCCAGATATATAAAGCAAATATTATTAGAGCTAAAGAGAGAGAGAGGACCCAATACAATAATAAAGTGGAGACTCGAACATCCCACTTTCAGCATTGGACAAACTTCTAGGCATAAAATCAATAAAGAAACATCAGTCTTAATATGCACTATACACCACATGGATCTAATAGATATTTACAGAAAATTATATCTAAGAGATGCAGAATGCACACTCTTTTCCTCAGCACGTAGATCATTCTCAAGGATATATCATATGTTTGGTCACAAAACAAGTCTTAAAACATTCAAGAAACAAATGAAACAATATCAAGCATCTTCTCTGACCACAATAGAATAAATAAACCTAGAAATCAATAGCTACAAGAATTTATGAAACTACACAAATATATGGTAATTAAATAGTATGCTCCTGAATAACCAGTGGGTCAATGAAGGAATTAAGGAAATTGAAAAATGGGTTGAAACAAATTATAATGGAAACACAACATATCAAAACCTATGGAATACAGAAAAAGGAGTCCTAAGATGGAAGTTTACAAGTGTCTACACCAAAAAAGAGGAAAAACATCAAAGAAACAATCTAATGACACATCTTAAAAAATTAGAAAAGCAAGAACAAACCAGACCCAAAATTAGCAGAAGAAAAGAAGTAATAATAATTTCAGTAGTTTCAGGTTACAAAATCAATGTGCAAAAATTACTATCCTTTGGGAGATGTGGGGGAAATGGTAGATAGGAAACAGGGCTAATGTGCAATTCCCACACAGACAGACAGAACAGTATGTGGAGACTCACACTGTAATCTTTTGCTCCAAGAATCACTGCAGAAACATACCAGGAAAACCAAAATAATTCATAGATCCTTTGAAAGAACTGGGACACCCCTGCAAATTCCATGAAACAGGCAAAAAACTGTGAGTTTTCAAAGTGTAGAGGGGGGCAAACCTGCCTCCAAACACATATCCCCACTGGGGAATCTGAAAATACAGATCCCAGGAGAAGGATTTAACCTTACCTAGAAATGAAATTGATTTAGGGAGTTGCACAAAATATAAAAATAGAAGTAGCAGCAGGAAGTGCCTTGAAGGCACTCCCACCAGCTTGAGCCCAGGGAAGCCTTCCCTGAGTGCAACTCATATGGGCCCTTGGGAAGGCAGCCAGTGGTATTAAGGAGAGGTCACAGTGCAAAGGAAGCTCCCAACTGAAACTAGTAGTGGTTTCAACTGGGCACAAATTTTCTCAAGTGGAGTCTGGGGGATGAGTGGGAGCTGCTGCAGGTACAAGTGTAAGAGCACAGGAGTTGGCAACAGGGTGGGCACATGGGGAGAGGTAAGGTCCAAAGGCCGTGCCTTCTTTCTCCGTGGGGTAGTTCACAGCCTGGAGCAAGGTCTGAGCGAGACACCATGGGAGCAACACCAGCCCTGCCAACTGCATGGGAGCTGAGAGAGACCTTTTGTTACCAGCCATCCCCCACTTCCCAGGCAAACTATTATGACACAGCAAAAGTGACAAAGAGTCCCTCTGGAACATAACCCCATTGGCCTGAGAAACACCCCACAACCCCTACAGGGGATATAACAAGTTCCACCCAAGAAGAGTCTCAGCCCACACTCACCTAATTCTGCCCCCACCTGAGGGTATTTCCCCACCTACCCTGGTAGCCAAACACAAAACATAGAAACTCTTGGGAACTTTAGGGCCCCGCCCACCACCTGAGAAACCAAAATACTTACCCTGGCCATCTTAGGGAAAGTTTAGGGAACCCTACTGCTACTACAGCTGGAACTCTCTTGAAAGCACCACCTCCTGGTTGGAGGCCAACCAACTTAGGCCATTACAGCAACTCATGACAGAATAAACATGACTCTAGGCAGGAGAATACAATACCTAATTCCACTGCCTGCAACGTCCTGGCTAACCAGAGGTCCTGAGTGTGTCCACATAACAACTTCATTGCTAGCATAACCAACATTCAAAAAATCCAGTACACTAAACATATCTACAACCACAGAGTCAACTTCAGTTTTCTGCCACCTCTACCAGAGCAGGTACTTGTATCCACAGCTGGGAGACTTGAAGACAGATCAATCACATCACAGGACTCTTTGTAGACATCCCCCAGCACCAGCCCAGTGCCTGGTAACCCTATTGGGTGGCTAGACCCAGAAGAGCAATAGCAATCACTGTAGTCCAGATCTCAGGAAGCCCCATCCCTAGGGGAATAGGAAAAGCACCACATCAAGGGATCACTCTGTGGGACAAGAGAATCTGAACAGCAGGCCTTGAGTTTCAGACCTCTCCACTGAAATCGTCTACCCAAATGAGAAGGAACCAGAAAAGTAATTTGGTAATATGACAAAACAGGGTTCTATGACTTTCCCAAAAGGTCACACTAGCTCCCCAGCAATGGATCCAAACCAAGAAGTAATCTCTGAATTGCCAGATAAAGAATTCAGAAGACTGATGATTAAGCTACTCAAGGAGATAGCACAGAAAAGTGAAAGCCAACTTAAAGAGATTTTTAACAAATACAGGGTATGGATGAAAACTTCTCCAGATAAACACATATCATAAAGAAAAAACATTCACAACTTCTGGAAATGAAACACTGCACTGGAAATTGTCAACAGTAGACTAGAACAAGTAGAAGAAGGACTTTAGAGCTCAAAGACCAGGATTTTGAATTAACTCAATCAGACAGACACAGAAAGAATAATTTTTAAAAATGAACAAAGTTTCTAAGAAGTTTGGGATTACATTAAAGAGGCAAACCTAAGAATGATCAGCATTCCTGAGGAAAAAGAGAAATCTAAAAGTTTGGAAAACTTATTGGAAGGAATAATTGAAGAAAAATTCCCTGACCGTGCTAGAGATATAGAAATCCAAATACAATAAGCTGAAAGAACATCTGGGAAATTCATCACAAAAAGATCATGACCTAGGCACATAGTCATCAGGTTATCTAAAGTCAAGATGAAGGAAAGACTCTTAAGAGTTGTGAGACAAAAGCATCGGATAACCTATAGAGAAAAACCAATAAGATTAACAGCAGACTTCTCAGCAGAAACCTTACAAGCCAGAAGGGACTGAAGTCCCATTTTTAGCCTCCCGAAACAAAATAATTGTCAGCCAAGAGTTTTGAATCCAGCAAAACTAAGCTTCATAAATGAAGGAGAGATACAATCTTTTTCAGACAAACAAAGGCTGAGAGAATTCACCACCACTAAGCCAGCACTATAAGAAGTGCTAAAAGGAATTCAAAATCTTGAAACAAAACCTTGAAATACACCAAAATAGAACCTCCTTAAAGTATAACTCTCACAGGGCCTATAAAACAATAATAGGTAAAAAAAAAAAAAAAAAAAAAAAAACCAGGGTATTAAGGCAACAACTAACATGATGAATAGAACAGTACCTCACATCTCAATACCAATATTGAATGTAAGTGGCCTAAATGCTTCACTTAAAAGATGCAGAATGGCAGAATGGATAAAAATTCACTAAGTATCCGCTGCCTTCAAGAGACTCACCTAACTCATAAGGACTCACATAAACTTAAGGTAAACGGGTGGGAAAAGATATTCCACAAATGGAAACCAAAATGGAAACCAAAAGCAAGCAGGAGTAACTATTCCTGTATCAGACAATAGAGACTTTAAAGCAACAATGGTTATAAAAGAGACAAAGAAGGACATTATATAATGATAAAAGGACTAGTCCAACAGAAAAATATCACAATCCCAAATATATAAGCACCTAACACTGGAGGTCCCAAATTTATAAAACAATTACTACTAGACCTAAGAAATGAGATAGATAGCAACACAGTAACAGCAGAGGCCTTCAATAATCCACTGACAGCACTAGACAGGTCATCAAGACAGAAAGTCAACAAAGAAACAATGGACTTAATCTATACCCTAGAACAAATGGACTTAAAAGATATTTACAGAACATTCTACCTAATAAGTGCAGAATATACACTCTTTTCCTCAGCACATAGAACATTCTCCAAGATAAGCCATGTGATAGATAGGTCACAAAACAAATCTCAATAAATTTAAGAAAATCGAAATTATATCAAGTATTCTCTTAGACCACAGTGGAATAAAACTGGAAAACTTCAAAAGAAACCCTCAAAACTATACAAATACTGGAAGTTAAATAATCTGCTCATGAATAATCTTTGGTTCAACAATGAAATCAAGATGGAAATTAATAAGTTATTTGAGCTGAATGATAAATAGTGACATAAATTATCAAAACCTCTGGAATACAGTAAAAGCAGTGCTAACAGGAAAGTTCACAGCATCAAATGCCTACATCAAAAAGTCTGAAAGAGCACAAATAGACACTCCAAGGTCATACCTCAAGGAATTAGAGAAACAAGAACAACCCAAACCCAAACCCAGCAGAAGAAAAAAAATAACCAAGACCAGAGCAGGACTAAATGAAATTGACCCAAAAAAAAAAAAAATACAAAAGATAAACGAAACAAAAAGCTGGTTCTTTGAAAAGATAAACAAAATTGATAGACCATTAGTGAGACTAATGAAGAAAAGAAGAGAGAAGATGTAAACAAGCTCAATTAGAAATGAAATGGGAGATATTACAACTGATTACACAGAAATACAAGAGATTATTCAAGTCTGCTATGAACACCTTTACTCACACAAACTAGAAAATCTAGAAGCGATAAATAAATTCCTGGAAATACACAGTCATCCTAGATTAAATCAGGAAGAAATAGAAACTCTGAACAGACCAATAATAAGTAAACAAATTGGAATGGTAATAAGGAAAAAAAAAAAAGTTGCCAACAAAAAAAGTCCAGGACCAGATGGATTCACAGCTGAATTTTATCAGACATTCAAAGAATTGATACCAATCTTACTGAAACTATTCCAGAAGATAAAGAAAGAGGAAATTCTCCCTAAATCATTCTGTGAAGCCAGTATCATGCTAATTCTAAAACCAATAAATGACATAACAGGAAAACTACAGACTAATATCCTGGATAAACATAGATGCAAAAATCCTCAAGAAGATACTAGTCAACAAAATCCAACAGCATATCAAAAAAATAATATACCATGATCAAGTGGGTTTCATATCAGGGAATCAGGGATGGCTTAACATAAACAAGTCAATAAATGTGATACATCACATAAACAAAATTTAAAATAAAAATCATATGATCATCTCAATAGATGCAGAAAAAGCATTCGACAAAATCCAGCATCCTTATGATTAAAACCCTTAGCAAAATTGGCATAGAAGGGATACACCTGAAGGTAACAAAAGCCATCTATGACAAACCCATAGCCAACATTATGCTGAATAGGGAAAAGTTGAAATCTTCCCCCTGAGAACGGGAACAAGATAAGGATGCCCATTTTCATCACTTCTTCTTCTTCTCTCTTTTTTTTTTCTTTGTTATACTTTAAGTTCTAGGGTACATGTGCACAACGTGCAGGTTTGTTACATATGTGTACATGTGCCATGATGGTTTGCTGCACCCATCAACTCATCATTTACTTTAGGTATTTCTCTTAATGCTATCCCTGCCCCAGTCCCCTACCCCATGACAGGCCCCAGTGTGTGATGTTCCCCACCCCATGTCCAAGTGTTCTCATTGTTCAATTCCCACCTATGAGTGAGAACATGCAGTGTTTGGTTTTTTGTCCTTGTGATAGTTTGCAGAGAATGATGGTTTCCAGCTTCATCCATGTCCCTTCAAAGGACATGAACTCATCCTTTTTTATGGCTGCATAGTATTCCATGGTGTATATGTGCCACATTTTCTTAATCCAGTCTATCATTGATGGACATTTGGGTTGGTTCCAAGTCTTTGCTATTGTGAATAGTGCTGCAATAAACACACGTATGCATGTGTCTTTATAGTAGCATGATTTATAATCCTTTGGGTATATACCCAGTAATGGGATGGCTGGGTCAAATGGTAATTCTAGTTCTAGATCCTTGAGAAATCACCACACTGTCTTCCACAATGGTTGAACTAATTTACATTCCCACCAACAGTGTAAAGGCATTCCTATTTATCTATATCCTCTCCAGCATCCGTTGTTTCCTGACTTTTTAATGATCACCATTCTAACTGGTGTGAGATGGTATCTCATTGTGGTTTTGATTTGCATTACTCTGATGACCAGTGATGATGAGCATTTTTTCATGTGTCTGTTGGTTGCACAGACGTCTTCTTTTGAGAAGTGTCTGTTCATATCATTTGCCCATTTTTGATGGGGTTGTTTTTTTCTTGTAAATCTGTTTGAGTTCTTTGTAGATTCTGGATATTAGCCCTTTGTCAGATGGGTAGATTGCAAAATTTTTCTCCCATTCTGTAGGTTGCCTGTTCACTCTGATGGTAGCTTCCTTTGCCATGCAGAAGCTGTTTAGTTTAATCAGATCCCATTTGCTTATTTTGGCTTTTGTTGCCATTGCCTTTGATGTTTGAGTCATGAAGTCCTTGCCCATGCCTATGTTCTGAATGGTATTGCCTAGGTTTTCTTCCAGGGTTTTTATGGTTTTAGGTCTAACATCTAAGTCTTTAATCCATCTTGAATTAATTTTTGCATAAGGTGTAAGGAAAGGATCTAGTTTCAGCTTTCTACATACGGCTAGCCAGTTTTCCTAGTACAATTTATTAAACAGGGAATCCTTTCCCCATTTCTTGTTTTTGTCATGTTTGTCAAAAATCAGATGGTTGTAGATGCATGGTGTTATTTCTGAGGCCTCTGTTCTGTTCCATTGGTCTGTATCTCTGTTTTAGTACCAGTACCATGCTGTTTTGGTTACTGTAGCCTTGAAGTATAGTTTGAAGTCAGGTAGCGTGATGCCTCCAGCTTTGTTCTTTTGGCTTAGGATTGTCTTGGCAATGCAGGCTCTTTTTTGGTTCCATATGAACTTTAAAGTAGTTTTTTCCAATTCTCTGAAGAAAGTCATTGGTAGCTTGATGGGGATGGCATTGAATATATAAATTGCTTTGGGCAATATGACCATTTTCACAATATTGATTCTTCCATCCATGAGCATGGAATATTCTTCCATTTGTTTGTGTCCTCTTTTATTTCATTGAGGAGTGGCTTGTAGTTCTCCTTGAAGAGGTCCTTCGCATCCCTTTTAAAGTGGATGCCTAGGTATTTTATTCTCTTTGTAGTAATTGTGAATAGGAATTCACTCATGATTTGGCTGTTTGTCTGTTATTGGTGTATAGGAATTCTTATTGTTTCTGCACATTGATTTTGTACCATGAGACTTTGCTGAAGTTGCTTATCAGCTTAAGGAGATTTTGGGCTGAGACAATGGGGTTTTCTACATATGCAATCAGGTCATCTGCAAACAGGAACAATTTGACTTCTTCATTTCCTAATTGAACACCCTTTATTTCTTTCTCTTGCCTGATTGCCGTAGCCAGAACTTCCAACACTATGTTGAATAGGAGTGGTAAGAGATGGCATCCCTGTCTTGTGCCAGTTTTCAAAGGGAATGCTTCCAGTTTTTGCCTATTCAGTATGATATTGGCTGTGGGTTTGTCATAAACAGCTCTTATTATTTTGAGATACGTTCCATCAATACCTAGTTTATTAAGAGTTTTTAGCATGAATGGCTGTTGAAGGCTGTTTCTGCATCTATTGAGATAATCGTGTAGTTTTTTGTCATTGGTTCTGTTTATGTGATGGATAATGTTTATTGATTTGTGTATGTTGAACCAGCCTTGCATCCCAGGGATGAAGCTGACTTGATCATGGTGGATAAGCTTTTTGATGTGCTGCTGGATTCGGTTTGCCAGTATTTTATTGAGGATTTTCACATCGATGTTCATCAGGGATATTGGTCTAAAATTCTCTTTTTTTGTTGTGTCTCTGCCAGGCTTTGGTATCAGGATGATGTTGGCCTCATAAAGTGAGTTAGGGAGGATTCCCTCTTTTTCTATTGATTGGAATCGTTTCAGAAGGAATGGTACCAGCTCCTCTTTGTACCTCTGGTAGAATTTGGCTGTGAATCCATCTGGCCTGGACTTTTTTTGGTTGGTAGGCTATTAATTATTGCCTCAATTTTAGACCCTGTTACTGGTCTATTCAGGGATTCAACTTCTTCCTGGTTTAGTTTTGGGAGGGTGTATGTGTTCAGGAATTTATCCATCTCTTCTGGATTTTCTAGTTTATTTGCATAGAGGTGTTTATAGTATTCTCTGATGGTAGTTTGTATTTCTGTGGGGTTGGTGGTGATATCCCCTTTATCATTTTTTATTACATCTATTTGATTCTCCTTTTCTTCTTTATTAGTCTGGCTAGCCATCTATCAATTTTGTTGATCTTTTCAAAAAACCAGCTCCTAGATTCATTGATTTTTTGAGGAGTTTTTTGTGTCTCTTTCTCTTTCAGCTCTGTTCTGATCTTAGTTATTTCTTGCCTTCTGCTAGCTTTTGAATGTGTTTGCTCTTGCTTCTCTAGTTCTTTTAATTGTGATGTTAGGGTGTTGATTTTAGATCTTTCCTGCTTTCTCTTGTGGGATTTAGTGCTATAAATTTCCCTCTACACACTGCTTTAAATGTGTCCCAGAGATTCTGGTACGTGGGGTCTTTGTTCTCATTGGTTTCAAAGAACATCTTTATTTCTGCCTTCATTTTGTTATTTACCCGGTAGTCATTCAGGAGCAGGTTGTTCAGTTTCCATGTAGTTGTGCAATTTTGAGTGAGTTTCTTAATCCTGAGTTCTAATTTGATTGCACTGTGGTCTGAGAGATAGTTTGTTGTGATTTCTGTTCTTTTACATTTGCTAAGGAGTGCTTTACTTCCAATTATGTGGTCAATTTTAGAATAAGTGCAATGTGGTACTGAGAACAATGTATATTCTGTTGATTTGGGGTGGAGATTTCTGTAGATGTCTATTAGGTCTGCTTGTTGTACAGCTGAGTTCAGGTCCTGGATATCCTTGTTAACCTTCTGTCTCATTGATCTGTCTAATATTGACAGTGGGGTGTTAAAGTCTCCCATTATTATTGTGTGGAAGTATAAGTCTCTTTGTAGGTCTCTAAGGACTTGCTTTATGAATCTGGGTGCTCCTGTATTGGGTGCATATATATTTAGGATAGTTAGCTCTTCTTGTTGAATCGATCCCTTTACCATTAGGTAATGGCCTTCTTTGTCTCTTTTGATCTTTGTTGGTTTAAAGTCTGTTTTACCAGAGACTAGCATTGCAACCCCTGCCTTTTTTTTTTTTTTTTTTTTTTTCTGCTTTCCATTTGCATGGTAGATCTTCCTCCATCCCTTTATTTTGAGCCTATGTGCGTCTTTGCACGTGACATGGGTCTCCTGAATACAGTACACTGATGGGTCTTGACTCTTTATCCAATTTGCCAGTCTGTGTCTTTTAATTGGAGCATTTAGCCCATTTACATTTAAAGTTAATATTGTTATGTGTGAATTTGATCCTGTCATTATGATGTTCGCTGGTTATTTTGCCCATTAATTGATGCAGTTTCTTCATAGCATCGATGGTCTTTACAATTCAGCCTGTTTTTGCAGTGGCTGGTACCAATTGTTTCCTTCCATGTTTAGTGCTTCCTTCAGGAGCTCTTGTAAGGCAGGCGTGGTGGTGACAAAAATCTCTTAGCATTTGCTTGTCTGTAAAGGATTTTATTTCTCCTTCACTTACGAAGCTTAGTTTGGCTGGATATGAAATTCTGGGTTGAAAATTCTTTAAGAATGTTGAATATTGGCTCCCACTCTCTTCTGGCTTGTAGGGTTTCTGCTGAGCGATCTGCTGTTAGTCTGATGGGCTTCCCTTTGTGGATAACTTGACCTTTCTATCTGGCTGCCCTTAACACTTTTTCCTTCATTTCAACTTTGGTGAATCTGACAATTATGTGTCTCAGGGTTGCTCTTCTCGAGGAGTATCTTTGTGGTGTTCTCTGTATTTCCTGAATTTGAATGTTGACTTGCCTTGCTATGTTGAGGAAGTTCTCCTGGATAATATCCTGAAGAGTGTTTTCCAACTTGGTTCCATTCTCCCCATCACTTTCAGGTACACCAATCAAATGTAGATTTGGTCTTTTCACATAGTTCCATATTTCTTGGAGGCTTTGTTGATTTCTTTTTACTTTTTTCTCTAAACTTCTCGTCTCACTTTATTTCATTAATTTGATCTTCAATCACTAATAGTCTTTCTTCCACTTGATCAAATCGGCTATTGAAGCTTGTGCATGCATCACAAAGTTCTTGTGCCATGGTTTTCAGCTCCATCAGGTCATTCAAGGTCTTCTCTACACTGTTTATTCTAGCTATCCATTCGTCTAATCTTTTTTCAAGGTTTTTGGTTTCTTTGCAATTTCAAACATCCTCCTTTAGCTTTGAGAAGTTTGTTATTACCGTCCTTCTGAAGCCTACTTCTGTCAACTCATCAAAGTCATTCTGCGTCCAGCTTTGTCCTGTTGCTGGCAAGGAGCTGCTATCCTTTGGAGGAGAAGAGGTGCTCTGATTTTTAGAATTTTCAGCTTTTCTGCTCTGGTTTCTCCCCATCTTTGTGGTTTTATCTGCCTTTGGTCTTTGATGTTGGTGACCTGCAGATGGGGTTTTGGTGTAGATGACCTTTCTGTTGATGTTGATGCTATTCCTTTCTGTTTGTTAGTTTTCCTTCTAACAGTCAAGTCCCTCAGCTGCAGGTCTGTTGCAGTTTGCTGGAGTTCTACTCCAGACCCTGTTTGCCTGGGTATCACCAGTGGAGGCTGCAGAACAGCAAATATTGCAGAATAGCAAATATTGCTGCCTGATCCTTCCTCTGGAAGCCTCATCCCAGAGGAGTAGCCACTTATATGAGGTGTCTGTCAGCCCCTACTGAGGGATGTCTCCCAGTTAGGCTACACGGGGGTCAGGGACCCACTTGAGGAGGCAGTCTATCCATTGTCAGAGCTCAAATGCATGCTGAGAGAACCACTGCTCTCCTCAGAGCCATCAGACTGGGAAGTTTAAGTCTGCAGAAGTTGTCTGCTGCCTTTTGTTCAGCTATGCCCTGCCCACAGAGGTGAAGTCTAGAGGCAGTAGGCCTTGTTGAGCTGTGGTGGGCTCTACCCAGCTCGAGCTTCCCAGCTGCTTTGTCTACCTACTCAAGCCTCAGCAATAGTGGATGCCCCTCCCCCAGCCAGGCTGCCATCTTGCAGATCGATTTCAGACTGCTGCGCTAGCAGTGAGCAAAGCTCCGTGGGTGTGGGACTCACTGAGCCAGGCATGGGAGAGAATCACCTTGCCTGCTGGTTGCCAAGACCTTGGGAAAAGCACAATATTTGGGCGGGAGTGGCCCGTTTTTCCAGATAGTCTGTCACACTTCCCTTGGCTAGGAAAGGGGAATCCCCTGACCCCTTTCACTTCCCGGGTGAGGCGATGCCCTGCCCTGCTTCGGCTCATCCTCCGTGGGCTACACCCACTGTCCAACCAGTCCCAATGAGATGAACCAGGTACCTCATTTGGAAATGCAGAAAACACCCCTCTTCTGCATTGATCACGCTGGGAGCTGCAGATCAGAGCTGTTCCTATTTGGCCATCTTGGAACGCCCCTGACTTTCACCACTTCTATTCAACATAGTACTGGAAGTCCTAGCCAGAGCAATCAGACAAGAAGAAGAAACACAGGGCATCCAAATTGGTAAAGATGAAGTCAAACTGCCACTTTTTGCTGATGATATGATTGTATAGCTGGATAACCCTAAAGACTCATCTAAAAAGCTCCTAGGTCTGATAAATGAATTCAGTAGTTTCAAGAATGGAAAATCAACGTACACAAATCAGTAGCACTGCTATACACCAACAATGACCAAGCTGAGAAACAAATCAGGATCTCTATCCTTTTCACAAAAGCTGCAAAAAATAAAATAAAATACTTAGGAATATACCTAACCAAGGAGGTAAAAGATCTCTACAAGGAAGATTACAAAACACTACTGAAAGAAATTATCAATGACACAAACAAATGTAAACACATCCCATGCTCATGGATGGCTAGAATCAATATTGTGAAAATGACCATGCTGCCAAAAGCAATCTACAGGTTCAGTGCAATTCCCATCGAAATACCAACATCATTCTTCACACAACTAACAAAAGCAATTCTAAAATTCATATGGAACCAAAAAAGAGCCCACATAGCCAAAGCAAGAATAAGCAAAAGGAACAAATCTGAAGGCATCACATTACCCAACTTCAAACTATACTACTAGGCTATCATTACCAAAACAGCATGGAACTGCTACAAAAATAGGCATGTAGACTAATGAAACAGAAAAGAGAACCCAGAAAAAAAGCCAAATACTTACAGCCAACTGATCTTTGACAAAGTCAACAAAAACATAAAGCGGGGAAAGGACACCCTATTCAACAAGTGGTGCTGGGATAATTGGCAAGCCACATGTAGAAGAATGAAATGGGATCTTCATCTCTCACTTTATACAAAAATCAACTCAAGATGGATCAAATACTTAAATCTGAGACCAGAAACCATAAAAATTCCAGAAGATAACACTGGTAAAATTCTTATAGAGGTTGGCTTAGGCAAAAACTCATGACCCAGAATCCAAAAGCAAATGCAACAAAAACAAAAATAAATAGATGGGACATAATTAAACTAAAAAGCTTCTGTGCCACAAAATAAATAATCATCAGAGTAAACAGACAACCAACAGAATGGGAGAAAATCTTTGCAAACTATGTATCCAACAAAGAAGTAATATCCAGAATCTATAAGGAACGCTAATAAATCAGCAAGACAAAAAGCAAATAATTTCATCAAAAAGTGTCCAAAGGACATGAGTAGACAATTCTCAAAAGAAGATATACAAATGGCCAACAAACATATGAAAAAATGCTCAGTATCACTAATTATCAGAGAAATGCAAATTAAAACCACAGTGAGATACCACCTTACTCCTGCAAGAATGGTCATAATTAAAAAATAAAAAAAAAACAGATGTTGGTGTGGATGTGGTAAAAAGGGAATACTTTTACACTGTTGGTGGGAATGTAGACTAGTACAACCACAATGAAAATCAGTATTGAGATTCCTTAAAGAATTAATAGTAGAACCACCATTTGATCCAGCAATCCCACTACTCCTGGGTATCTACCCAGAGGAAAAGAAGTCATTATATGAAAAAGACACTTGTGCACATGTGTTTATAGCAGCACAATTCACAATGGCAAAAATATGGAACCAGCCTAAATGCCCATCGACAACGAGTAGATAAAGATGTATATGCACCATGGAATACTACTCAGCCATAAAGGGAATAAAACAATGGCATTTGCAGCAACCTGGTTGGAGTTGGATACCATTATTCTAAGTGAAGTAACTCAGGAATGGAAAACCAAACATTATATGTTCTCACTTATAAGTGGGAGCTAAGCTATGAGGATGCAAAAGAATAATAATAATATAATGGACTTTGGGGACTTGGAGGGAAGGTGGGGAGCAGGGTAAGGGATAAAAGACTACACATTCAGTACAGTGTACACTGTTCATGTGACAAGTGCACCAAAAATCTCAGAAATTACCATTAAAGAACTTATTCATGTAATTAAAAAACCACCTGTTAAATAATTTAAAATAGAAAAAAATTAAAAAACAAAAACAAAAATAAGTAGTATGCCTATACACCAACAACAGCCAAGCCAAGAATCAAATCAGGAAGGCAATCCCATTCACAATTGACACAGAAAGAAAACATACCTAGGAATATAGCTAACCAGGGAGGTAAAAGATCTTTACCATGAAAATTACAAAACACTGCTCAAAGAAATCAGAGAAGACACAAACAAATGGGGAAAATAATCCCATGCTCATGGATAGAAAGAATCAATATCATTAAAATGGCCACACTGCCCAAAGCTATTTACACATTCAATGTTAATCCTATCAAACTACCAACAACATTCCTCACAGGACTAGAAAAAACTATTTTAAAATTTATATGGAACAAAATAAGAGCCCAATAGCCAAGACAATACTAAGCAAAAGGAACAAACCTGGAGGCATCCTGTTACTTGACTTCAAAGTACACTACAGTGCTACAGTAACCAAAACAGCATGGTACTGGTACAGAGCAAACAGGCAACCTACAGAGTGGGAGAAAATTTTTGCTATTTATCCATCTGACAAAGGTCTAATATCCAGAATCTACTAGGAACTTAAACAAATTTACAAGAAAAAAAAAAAACATGAAAAAGTGGGCAAAGGACACAGACACTTCTCAAAAGAAGACATCCATGCAACCAAGAAACATATGAAAAAAAGCTCTACATCACTGATCATTAGAGAAATGCAAATCAAAACCACAATGAGATGCCATCTCACACCAGTCAGAATGGCCATTATTAAAAAGTCAAAAAATAACAGATGATGGAGAGGTTATAGAATAAAGGGAATACTCATAAACTGTTGGTGGGAGTGTAAGTTAGTTCAACCATTGTGGAAAGCAGTATGGTGGTTCCTCAAAAAGCTACAAACAGAACAATCATTCAACCCAGCAATCCCATTACTGGATATATAATATACCCAGAGGAATATAAATCATTCTACCATAAAGACACATGCACATGAATGTTTATTGCAGCACTATTAACAATAGCAAAGACATGGAAACAACCTAAATGCCCACCAATGACAGATTGCATTTAAAAAATGTGGTACACACACACTATGGAATACTATGTACTATGTACATATACACCATGGAATACTATGCAGCCATAAAAAAAGAACACAATTGTGTCTTTTGTGGGAACATGGATGTAGCTGGAGGCTATTATCCTTAGCAAACTCATGCAGGAACAGAAAACCAAATACCACGTGGTCTCACTTATAAGTGAGAGCTAAATGATGAGAACCCATGAATGCAAAGAAGGTAACGAAAGACACTGAGGTCTACTTGAGGGTGAAGAGTGGGAGGAGGGAGAGGAGCAGAAAAAATAACCACTGGGAACTAAGATTAATATCTGAATGATGAAATAATCTGTACAACAAACCCCCATTACATGAGTTTACCTATATAACAACCCTTCACGTGTGCCTCTGAACCTAAGATAAAAGTTTAAAAATTTTAATTGTACGTTTGAAAATAACTAAAGCGTATAATCGGATTGTTTGTAACACAAGGATAAATGCTTGAGGGAATGCACACTCATTCTTCATTATGTAATTTTTTTTTTTTTTTTTGTATTTTTAGTAGAGATGGGGTTTCACCCTGTTGGCCAGGCTGGTCTCAATCTCCTGACCTCGTGATCTGCCCGCCTCGGCCTCCCAAAGTGCTGGGATTACAGGAGTGAGCCACCGCGCCTGGCTCATGATGTGATTATTATATATTGCATGCCTATATCAAAACATCTGATGTATCTCACAAATATATACACCCACAAAGAACCCACAAAAATTGAAAAGAAAAAAAAATAAAATGGGAATACTTTCAGGGTTGCTGAATGAAAAGCACCAAACTCTGAAATATGGCCAACTGCTGTTATTATCTCCACCTTCTGAAATCTGGCCCTTTTTTTTACTTTTATTATTTTTAATTAACATTTAATAAGTGTACATATTTATGAGGTATAGTGTGATATTTCAATATAGGGATACAATGTATAATTACCAAATCACAGTAATTAGCATATCCATCACCTCAAACATCTATCATTTCTTTGTATTGGGAGAATTCAAAATCTGCTCTTTTAGCTATTTGAAAATACACAGTAAATGTTGTTAATTATGATCACCTTACAGTGCTATAGAACACTATAATTTATTCCTCCTATCTAGCTGTAATTTTGTATCCATTAACCAACCTCTGGCTATCTCCCGCTACCTCATCTTTCCTAGTCTCTAGTAACTTCCATTCTCCTGTCTACATTTTTTAGATAAACATTTTTAGCTTCTACATATGAGTGAGAACACGTAGTATTTGTCTTTCTCTGCCTGGCTTATTTCACTTTACATAATGTCCTCCAAATTCACCCATGGTGCCACAAATGATAGAATTTTCTTCTTTCTTATGGCTGATTAGTATTTCATTGTGTATATTACCACGTTTTCTTTATCTATTCATCTGTTGATGAACAGTTAGGTTGATTCCACATCTTGGCCATTATAAATAACGCTGCAATAAACATGGAGTGCACATGTCTCCTTGACATACTGATCTCCTTTACTTTGAATATATACCCAGTAGTGGGATTGCTGGATCACATGGTAGCTCTATTTTTAGTTTTTTATTTTTATTTTTTGGCAACCTCCATACTGTTTTTCATAATGTACATTCCCACCAACAATATATGAGTTTCCCGTTCTCTGTATTTTTGCATTTGTTGTCTTTTTTTTTTTTTTGCATTTTCAAATATTCTCTGTATCTTTGTATTTTTTCGTATACCTGTTAGCCATGTGTATGTCTTCTATCGAGATATGTCTAATTTCTCTCAAATGAGATATCTCATTTGATTCTGGCCTATTCTTAAGTGTCTCCTTCTCCATGAAATTTTCCTCAATCTCCCGAGGCGGCAAGTATACCCAGAAAGTGTATGGAAAAAAACGTGCATATGTACACTTCTCCCATTGGAAGAAGATTCTGCTCTAACCAGGGAATACCGGTGACTGCTATGAACCATTGACTCATTTTCTTATCCAGGTGAGAAAGGGAGCAGTGAGAGACAGAATGAAGGCAGAACTTGGGACAGGTGATTGAACAGAAGTTGTTAGAGAGCCAAGGCCACGAGATGCTGGGAGAAAATAAGAATATGAAGAAACATGAAAAAAGTTCTTGACAAATATGTCAGAATTTTATCCAGCCACATCACCCCAAGATGAGTTCCATTTTCAGGGCACTGGGAAGGCCTCTGTCTCACTTCCTTTTAAAATGTAGCTACTATTCCATCATGCAGCTCCTTGCCGACTAAGCCTTGGCCTTTTTCATCTGCTCTAAATCAGAATAACTTATCGCTGTTATTGTCCTTCATCTTTAAAATGCTTTTATTAAGACTCAATTATAAACTCCCTCAGAGGCTTCTGGTTTCTGGTAATAGTAGGCTAGGTTATTCAAATCAATACTCTTGCTGAAAACAACAACAAAATACTGATAACATATATTTAAACAAACACCACTACCTTAAAATAATCAAATATTTGAAAACACAATTAAGAACTTCCAGGTAAACATTTGAATAAAACCCTGCTACCAAAATAATAAGAAGACTACTGAATGATCAAAACCCTTAGAGGCATCTGTCAATACTGCTGTAGTCACTACTGGCCAAATGGATACTAATCAAGACCTGGGGCCCACAGAAACTTGAGGGTCTTATTGGGTACTCTTCCGAAATTAATACACATGCAAATTAATACACAGACCTAAATTTGCCTTTCTTACCCCTCAACCTGAGAGGATTGCAGGAAAACCTGCCTTGGTACTAAGCAAAGAAGAAGAAGAAGAAAAAGGAACAAAATGTCCTTGAGAAGCTGTGGCCATAGACCAAATTCTTATGACTTTGTACCATGGGTACACTTAGCCTGGGTGAGCCAGACTTTAAGCCATGCATGTGCTGTGAGAAGATCTCAACTGTTGTCCCCACGTGCCTGACAAAAACAAAATAAAGCCTTTCTAGAGGAGGATACACCCAAACTAGGTTTCAGAGTATCCCCCCAAATAAATTGAGGACAATTGCCAGTTACCTAGTCAAAGATAACCAATAACCACGGGAATACGAACCAGCAAAACAACAGAGAGAAGGAATAGATCCACACAGGCTTCAGCTATTAGACCTAGGTTAAAAAACAATTATGCTTACAATGTTTATAGAAATGAATGGCAACCTTGAAATTAACCATAGTAGACTATAAAAAGTCACATATCATGTCTGAAGAGAAATGAAATTAGAAACAAAAACATAGTAACTGAAATAAAAATTCAACAATCCTATTTGCAACATATTGCCAATACCTGTATAACAGAGAAATAATGAACTGGAGGGTCGGTTGAGGAGGTGGGGTCAGAAGACCATGTATAGAATGCAGTACTGAGAGGAAAAAAATAACCACATATAGAAGATGTGGAGAAGATAGGAGAACATAATACAAAGTTCTAACATTGGCATGCCAGGAAGCAGTGGATAAGCGAATAGGGTAGAGCTTGAGAAAGTTTTGTAACTGATAAGACACCAATTCACAGATTTAAGACTCAGTCAATTCCATGCAGAAAAGAAATTCATGCTTAGACAACTGGTTATGAAAGTGCAGAAACCTAAGATAAAGAGAAAATCTTAAAACAGTCAAAAAGAAAATTCTCTTCAAAGGAGCAACTAACAATAGGCTGCTTAACAGCGTGTCAGAAAAGGGTAGACTGATACAGGTTTAATGTGGTCAAAGAAAATTAGTGCTAACCTAGAATTTACAACAACAACAAAGAGTGTCATTCGAGAACAAATTTGGTCCTGTTCTTAGTCTGTGATCCCCTATAAAGTTCCAGACACTCTAGGAGAGGCTTGAAAATTCAACGCTGCTTACATTTTAACAGTAACGGATAAGGTCATAAGTTAATCACAACCATGTTTGAGAAAGTTGTAGAACAAGGCCCTCCTATGGCACACAGAGTTGGTGAAAAGGGGTGAGAGGGTACCTGAGAGGTGGGAGGTGGCTGACAGAGACCACCCAGCCCTACCTTAAAAATTTCCCTGCTGTGAATATAGCTTGTTGGTGGAAAATACCTGCTTTCTCCTCTTCACTCCTCATCATTTGGTACATCAAGGACCAGTTCCTTATCCCTTATCCCTTACCGGCAGGGTTGACGTTCAAAATATTTAATAATGCTAAGTACCAGTACACATCAATCAGAAAAGACACCTAATGTAAGTCCAGATCCTGACTGCTGCACAGGATCAAGATCCTGGGGGCCCGCTGTGGTATAAATTGTTAAACACTTTAGTGGCTGGATTGTGGAAAAGCCCTGTGGGAGGAACCTGATCAGCTAGGATAATGCAGATATTCAAGTCAGAGGCTATTTAGCAACAAGTATTTCCTTATTTTAATACATATATTGGTAATACTAGTACATACTAACTGAATAATGAGCCCTGTTTACAGCCCTTCCACCACGATCCTTAACAGCTCTCAAACTTCTGCTCCCACATCATCTGTCTTATGATTCCCCTTTCAACTTTAAACATTCCAATAATGCTGCTTTCTTGTTTACTTCTACCAGGAATATCCCTTACCATAAAATCCATTTTTTTCTCAGAACCTAGTTCTGAGTTCCCTTGAAACACTGAGACAGAAATTGCATATTCTCTTTTGGTGGACTGTTCATTCCTGAATATGACTGTATCATTTCGTTTCACCCTAGTAGGCTTTATAAAATGAGAATCTAGATTTATGCAGAAAATAAGAGGTATTTCTTTGCTGTGGTCAGATTTAAAATAAACTTTCTTCAAAATGGCAAGCTCCTTTGGTACATTTTATGTTTGCTTAAAATAACTCGGTTTCTGGCTGGGCATGGTGGCTCACGCCTGTAATCTCAGCACTTTGGGAGGCTGAGGTGGGCGGATCACAAAGTCAGGAGTTCGAGAGCAGCCTGGCCAATATGATGAAACCCCATCTCTACTAAAAATATTTAAAAAAATTAGCCGGGCATAGTGGCACACACCTGTAGTCCCAGCTACTCGGGAGGCTGAGGCAGGAGAATTGCTTGAACCTGGGAGGCAGAGGTTGCAGTGAGCCGAGATCGTGCCACTGCACTCCAGCCTGGGTGACAGAGCGAGACTCCATCTCAAAAAAATAAATAAATAAATAAATAAATAAATAAATAAATAAATAAATGTTTCTTTATTACACAGTTTATATTTATAATAGAAAAATAGAAAATACAAATAAAATCACTTGTAATCTACTTCTTTCAGATATTGACTTTATTTCTGTCTGTTCATCTATATATATGTATATAAAGTGAATGTTACACTTTATATATAAACCCTTTTAGGATAAAGTTATATCTACATTCATTGTCAGTATCAGATGTACCAAAGTATGGCCATATTTAGCTAAAGAAACAATTTCTTTTTCCTAGAGACAATAGCTTTATTTGGATTTTAGTGAATATATCAAACACTATCAATGTGAAGTTGCTTTGACATCAAACGAAAAGTCCTGTCGTAGTGCTACTCAATACGTTTTGGATTATCATCTTCAGATACAAAAGCATATCATGAGTTCGAAGCCCAGAGAATTCATTTTTAAACCTTGGGACTTGGAGTACATTTGAATTTAAATTCAGTAATGCCCTGAGATCAACTTGAACTGACAAATTCTTTAGAAGAAAGAGGAATAAAGCAATTTGATGAAAATTGCACTGTGCAATGCCTTGTCACTCCAGATATTTCACTTTTACATTAAATTTTTTTCAATTAATTTAAAGATAACTGCTATATGTCAGATATTCAGGCTATTCATCATTATTATTCATTTATTTATATTCAGCACTGTCATTTCCAAGGACATAATTCTTAAGGAAACATAATTACTCTACACCTATCTACTTGCTTATATAAAACTTTGTGAAACCTTTTTCCTAGAAAGTTAAACATTGGTTGAGAGAATGTTCACCTGGGACCTGTACATACCAGGCACACTTGGGCCTCTATTCCTTGTCCCCTCATGCCTACCAGGCTCCCTGTCCTGAGCCCCAGGAGCCTCAGGTTTGTAGAGCATTGTTCCAAGCATAACAAAATCTCAACAAAAATTTGCTGATGGAAGGTGTCTTCCAGAGAAAAAGAACAACGCATGCTATGAAACATGTGGGAAACACTACCACACTGGCACATGAATTAAGTAAAGACAAATGCCCATTAAAACATCCTGCAGCCACTCCCCTCATCCACTTCGTTTGACAAGAACGTAGAATCACAGACTCAAAAGCGTAAAAAAGCTTACAACAGGAAGAGACTTTGGAACTAATGCTGTCCATTATTTTGTAGGTAATAAAACTAAGACCCAGAGATTCACTTCACTTGACAACCCTGGGGCAAAGAAGTACCCAGAGTCCACCGGTCATGACTTACCATGAGGTCTGTACCCCTGAGTGAAGAGTGGGGTATAGAACGAATCCACAGGTGGAGCACTTTGAGGGTCACTAACTGACAAACTCCCCAAAGTCTACTGCTGTATTTACAATGTCTAGCAATTCCCATCTATGAAATCACCTCCTTTGTTTCATGCAAAGCTCACTTTAAACTTTGACTCCTCTAAAAATGTTCATTAGAAAAACATAAGGTTAATGTAATTTTTTAAGGTAAAATTACACATAAGTAAAACACATTACTAATAATCTGGATTTTTACACTTTTAGGTAAACAAAAGTTAACATCCTCTGCATTTGGAATCCTACATCAAACTCCCATGGAGCAAATTCAACAAATTTAAAATGTTTAGAAGGTAGTCACATGAAGTGTACAGCACATTGTGATTGGCCAATGCTTTTGCAATCAGTCCAACATTTGCCTCTAAGTGTTGGGCAACCACAAACTCCATTTTTCTTGGAAGACAGTTCAGTGGTTCTCCAACTCAATTTAGTCTGCTGCTGGTTGCTATTTGACCATGTGGTCAAAACTTTTGCTTTCATTCACCTCATACGGAAATCCAGCTGATATCTTAACATTTCCTCTAATAGGAAAAGTAACTGACATGTGATGATATATCAGTAATGGAGCATGAAGATGACCCTACTTTACATTCTTAAATCGTTCCCCAGAGCCTACAGGATGAAGTCCAGACTCCTTTAACTGGCTATCATGAATCTTCAGAATCTGAATCTCATTTATCTTTCTAGTACCATTTCTCAATCCTCCCCCTTCTTACTGTCTGGCCCAGGCATGCTAAACTATTCTTAGCTCTCTGGAAAAGTCAAATGCTCTAGATATACTCTCTTGCCATTTACCTGGCTAGTTCCTACTCACACCGCAAAGGTCCATTTAGTGGTCTGCATCCATTTGGAGCCCCATCATAATGAAATCAAGCATGCCCTAAATGCAGAAACAGTCAATCCACTTACAGCGAGACACGTCTCACATCAACATTTGGCTTTCTTCACTAATCTCTTGGTAAAATAGTTTATACTCATGGCCTCCACTTTTTTTTTATCATCCAGTAATTTCTAAACCCTTTGTAAACTTGTCTCCCCTAGCATTACTCAACTTTTTTGAAGGCTACTAGTGTCCTCATAATCATTTATTTCATTGGCAATAGTTTTTGCAAATACTAAGCCTCCTTAAATTCTCTAAAGCTATCAAGATGCTAGTCACTCAGTTACATTTTCCCTTTCTTTTCCTTCTGTGACATACAGTTATTTTGGGTCTCTTATTCTGATTGCTCCTGTACTGACTCCACTTCTTTTTCTTCCTTTCTTTCCTTTCCTTCCTTTCCTTCCCTTTCCTTCTTTCTTTCTTTTCCTTTCTTTCTCTTCCTTTCTTTCTCTTTCTCTCTCTCTCTTTCTTTCTCTTTCTCTGATTATTCCTTCATCGGCTCCACTATCATTCACTGGCTCCGCGTCTTCCTCTGATTAAATAACGATATTCTTCTGGGTTCATTAGATTAAAAACATCAGCAATAGGATGCCTCCTACTCCCTCAATTCAACAAATGCATTTGTGTATCCAGTTGATTTTAGCTTCTCAGGGAAAAAAGGAGAAATTACAATCCAGTAAAAAAGGTGTTAATATCATTAAATATGACTTAGGTTCATGTCTCAGGTCTGTCATTCATGAGCAATGTGGCATGAGGTATACTACTTAACCAATTTAGGCCTCAGTTTTTCATCTATAAATTGGAGAAAATAATGCCTATCTTTTAGTATTACTTTATTAATTGCAGTACACAAAGTACATATTCCAATGGCAGGTAGGTACATAGTGGGCATTTAATAAAAGTTTTTTATTATTACTGTTATTTCCATACTCACTTCCACCAAACTTGTATAGTCTGTTTCAACTTCTTTTAATGTGTCATACACATCAACAAAAGATAAATCATCTAGAGTACAGATATAAACAGGTTTCCTTTCTGGCCCAGTAAGTCCCAACTGCTTAACCCAAAGCTCAATTCCTCCCGATTTAAAAATCTTCAGGTTCTAGCTCCAATCTTCCTCTTCAACCTTCTGCCTCACTGTTCTTCTAGGTGAATACCATTCTCCAAACAAATTGGACCTTTTTTGGTTCTCAAACATGCTGTATACTCTTCACCTCAAAGTCTACCTCAGACTCTACCTGCTTTATGAAACTTCTCTCCCCAGCTGGATATTTGATCTTCAGAGTATTTTACTGGCACTTCTCTCAGAGGGTACTCATATTCTGCCTGGTATTCAGTAATTTGTGCATAAATAACCTTTCCTGCTTATAGATTGTAGCCTCTTTGAAGGGAGAAACTAGGCTCTTATTCATGCTAGTACTTACCACTTAGCTAAGAGATGACACGTGTATATTTAAAAATAATAAACAAGGCTGGATGTCATGGCTCACGCCTGTAATCCCAGCACTTCGGGAGGCCAAGGCAGGCAGATCACCTGGGGTCAGGAGTTCGAGACTAGCCTAGCCAACATGGCGAAATCCTCTCTCTTCTAAAATTACAAAACTAAGCCGGGCATGGTGGCATGCACCTGTACTCCCAGCTACTGGGGAGACTGAGGCAGGGGAATCGCTTGAACCCGGGAGGTGGAGGTTGCAGTTAGCCGAGATGGCGCCACTGTACTCCAGCCTGGGTGAAAGCGTGAGACTCCATCTCAAGATAAATAAATAAATACAAATAAGCTAAAATAATAAACAAAAAACCCTGACTCTTTCTCAAGGAATTATTTTCATTTCCTCAACTTCTTATGAAGAGGTAGGAGTAGGGTGGGAAGGGAAGGGTGTATGTAGGGTACTTACAGAGGCACTGCAGCCTGAATTCGCACTTGGAATTCTCCCAGCCGCCACAAAAAGGCAGGGCTGAAACAGCCATAATAGAAATTGACCAGGTAAGACTTTAAGATCTGTTAATCAATTGCAGTCAACCTCTTGGGAAACCCTTTACCAATCTGCTAAGCTTGTCTATATTTCTTTTCTTCCCAACAGCTATTTTTCCTAACCTTCCAGTCTCCTCCAAACTGAGTAAACAGAAGATTTTAATTTAAACCCACAGTCGAACATATAGTGAAATACACACGCATACTTAATGTTATGTATTAGTTCCTATTCGAGAATTTTATTTCTTTAAAATGTATTTCAACCAAAATCCAACACCAAATTCTATGGGTAACATCTTAAGGCAGCACCTAGTATAGTGCTTTGTATATAGTACACATTCAGTATGTAACGGTTAAAAGAGTGAATTTACAGTCTATAATTGCAGGTCTTAATTTTGGCTAATTGCCGTGGAAAAAAATGAGAAAAGATATAGTCCAAGTAAGAATGACACTGGGGGGTTCAGGCCCACAACACCAGCTAGGTAGACCCTTAGGTGCCCAGTGATATACAAAGATTTAAGTATTCCCAGCTGAGCCCCTTGACAATAGAGATACATCATTTTATTTTGTATTACTTAGTACTGTACCAAATCCAAAAATACTCTCTCGAGTGCAAGAGTATCCAGGAATTAGAAATATTGAAAGCTCCATTATCCAAGCAAATTAGGTATATTTCATATAATTTTTTCAACTCAGGATCCTCAGTCACTCCACAGAGTAAGCAAAGTATGCAATTATTAGAATTATTAGTCTCGATTTACATAAGATCACACTGCTGGCACTAAACTCCAGTTCCAGACTCTTTTTTCCACTACTGAAGGCCACAGAAACATAAAAAAAGAAAAAAATGGAAAGATCTTTAGAAACCAGGCAGCTGCCTTTTTTTTTTAAGATGATGAAAACTGAGCCCATGAAGACAGTCACATTAGCTCAAGGCTCCTATTAAAGCCAAATAATTTCGTGCAAAATCATCTCCCTCTGATTATCATTATCTACACACACACACATACATATAATTTTTCTTTTTGCCTTTCTGAAAATCTGGAGGTCTGAAAAGACTTTTAAGATTTCTCTCAAATTAAAGATACACGTTTGTACGTGTAACCAGAGGGCACGTTTTATACGGTCCATATGTTTTCTTTAAAAAAAAAAAAAAAAGGAAATAGAGGGAATGTGAAGTGTGCGTGATAGGCAAATGTTCTCGAACTTTATTGTGTAATGTAACCCCTATGGCATAAGCCCTTAGAATTTAGCCACATTAATGAACAGATATTTTTATGTAGTAGAAAGAGCACAAACTTTGAGGTTTTTTGTTTTGAGACAGAGTCTTGCTCTGTTGCCCAGGCTGGAGTGCAGTGGCGCGACCTCAGCTCACTGCAGCCTCCACCTCCTGGTTTCTAAGCGATTCTCCTGTCTCAGCCACTGGAACAGCTTGGATTACAGGCGCCTGCCACCACGCCTGGCTAATTTTGTATTTTTAGTAGAGACGGGGTTTCACTATGTTGGCAGGCTTGTCTCCAACTCCTGACCTCAGGTGATCCACCCGTTTCGGCCTCCCAAAGTGCTGGGTTTACAGGCATAAGCCACCGCGCCCAGCTCAACTTTGAGGTTTTATCTACCACTTACTATGCAGTCTTGGCTAGAACACTTAACTTCTTTGAGCCCGAGTTTCCTCATCATTAAACCGAGATAATTCAGGTTTGATGTGCAGATTTGGGAGGAAAGTATGTCTGGCACACTGCTGAAGATCGATAAATATTTGTTGAATGAATAACACAGTCAGCCAATGCTCAACAAAAGACATACACACACAAACACACACACACGGTTGGGTAGTTGCCGTCTCCCGGGGAGCTCCAGAAGTGGAAGCTCTCAGCCCTCCCTCTGACTTCAGAAGCCTGGAGCTCAGCCCGCAGCCCAGCGCGTCTCTTCTCAGCTTTAATCAGTGCCTGGGGCAGGGCCTGCAGAGAACTCTCTGGGCCTCGCACCAAGCCCCCAGAACACACTGGACTTAAGAGTCTCGTTACGCCTTCTCCGTCGCCGTTCCCTGCCCTCAGGGCCAGAGTCGGAGGAAGCCCGATAGCGGTTCTCGGCCTCTGAAACACAACTCCAGCACCGGGGAGCTTGCCCTGCAGTTAGCGTCCAGCGGGGATTAGGCCCTTCGTTTTCCTCATCGTTTCAATCTCTATCTTCTGGTCGGAGTCCAAGCTCAGCAGCACCAGGACACGGCCCCTAGTGGTTTACGCCACACCCCTCCTTCCCGGCGGCCTCAGGCCCATTACCAGCGGTCTGGAAGGCCACGTTGCCTAGGAAACTGGGGCGGGGCTTGGGAAAGGATGGGTCTGCGCGCCGTTTGCGCAGGCGCTTCGGCCCTGGCCTCTGACTATCGCGAGAATCGGCTCCCGGAAGTTCCACGTCAGTCAGTCTGACGGTCAGAGGCTCGGTGGCTTTCTCTCAGGGCCTGCGTAGCCGGTAACAAACGAGGTGCCAGGGATTGAACCGACACAGCCATGGTAGGTCCAGACCCCGTAGAAGGGAGCGGGGTCCCATAGGTTACGGCCGACTCCTGGAGCTTCTGGACTGAGGGCCGCGGTAAGCAGTGGTCTGGGCTCCCGCTGCGGCAGCCGCCTCCGGCCTTACGGGGTCTTGGTCCAGTTTGATTCCAGGAAGGGAGAAGGCGGTGGGGCCCAGGGGACTGGGATGGTTTGGGGAGGCAACGCCTGCTAGTGAGGGGTTCTGTCTCCTCTGGCGCTTGTGGCGCTTGCCGGAGCTCCTGCAGTCTGCAGCGGGGTCGGTGGTGTAGGGAAACACAGAGGCCGAATATGTTGAACTCCGTAGGAGGCTTTTGGTAAAACTAAAGTTTCCTTTTAAAACGGTGTTAGTTAATCTGCACTCCTGTTGGGCTTATTCTGGGATAGTGAGTGCTGGCTACAAGCTGTAAACAAGCAGAGAAGCCAAAAACAAATGTATATGGAGTCAAAAATGGAATTTCAAATGCTTTGGTATCTCAGCTCTTAGGTATCTAAGGGGAGAAGGGTTGGGAGGAAGGGGTTGCTGTTTATAACGCTGGCTGGTGTGCTTTCATGCATTTGCAAATACTGGTAAGAATAGTAATTGTTAGAGCACTCTGTTATTATCACCATAACCCTAAAAGATGCCCTAGAATAGTTTGCACAAGAGTGTTATAATAATAAGGAAAGAAAACAATAGTGTAAGAATACCTTCCGTCTCTATTGAAAATATATATATATAAAAAAATTATCTGGGCTTGGTGGCACACGCCTGTAGTCCCAGCTACTCGGGAGGCTGAGGCAGGAGATTCGCTTGAACCCGGGAGGCGGAGGTTGCAGTAAGCCGAGATCGCACCACTGCACTCTAGCCTGGGACAGAGCAAGACTCCGTCTCAAAAAAAAAAAAAGAAAGGAAATATTTTACATTTAAATGTTTTTCTGCCTTTATGAAAAACTTGTTATGAAGCACAGAATCAAACATTTTGGAGCTTGAAGACGCTAGGGATTAAGTCCGTCTTCTTCAGTTTAAAACATTTTTTTAAATTATGTTTCTACAAGGTTAATTGTGGCAAAGTTGGAACTAGAAACAGAGGAAAAATTTAGGAATACTCCCAGAGAAAATGCACAGAGAAACAAATATTTTTGCATAAAATTTAGTGCACTCATTCACAGACCCCGCCCCCCTCATTCCATGGACTTTTTTTTTTTTAATTTTGTTTTATAAAAAATATGGAACCCTTCATGGATTTGCGTCTCATCCTTGCGCAGGGGCCACGCTAATCTTCTCTCTGTATCCTTCCAATTTTAGTGTATGTGCTGCTGAAGCTAGCACCATCTGTGGACTTTCTTGGGCACCCGGGTTACAGTCCCTGAACTGAACAAGCCTCTTAATTACAGCACTTCATATTACTAACTACCAGCTCTAGTTTGGGTCTGCTGTGGTTGCAGTAATGGACGTTTTTGAAAAAGGCTCTTGGATCTGCCTAATTTCATTTTCTTTTGCCATCTTTACATTTACCAGTGTATTTATATAATGAAATATTGCCTTCATTCTTTAATATATTTTAAATCCTTTGTGGAAAATATAAAATGTGAATTTATTCATTTGTACATTTACCATAGAGTATTTACTATGTGCCATGCACTTTGCTAAACATGGTTGCCTAATTCTCACAGCAGCTGGGAGATAGGGTTATATGTTTGTGAAGTGGTTACTGTAGGTCAGGCACTGCTCTAACTGGTTAACTCTGAATTTAATTCTTACAGCACTAAGAGGTAGATAATAATAATATTCCTGTTTTACATAAGTCAAACTTGAAAGAGCTTAAGTAAATTTGCCCACTATTGCACATCTGAAATGAGTAGTGGAACTGAAATTTAAATCCATCATGACGCTCTAGTTTTACGTTATGGTATCTGTCTTTAAACCCCCATACTCAAATATATAAGGTGGTCTGGAGATAAAGACATGTATAAACAATGACCCTGGCTTTAAGGAGGATCTACTCTAGAAAGCAAGAAAAGGTGTGTACACAAGTGTACCATGAACAGTTAAAATGAAATCCTGTAGGATTCCCTAGGAAAGAATGCTTCAGGCTAGGGTAACTAGAAAGGTCTTACTGGTGGCAGCGGCATTTAAGCTGAGTCCTGAATGCATCCAGCTTTTGGAAGATGGAGGGAAACATTTAGAGTTGAGGATATAGTGTGAGCATCCTAATCATCTTTGTCCCAAAGTACCTAGTACATTGTCTTATTCAAGATAGTCACTTAACTGTTGGGAGAAATATTATCACAAGAACCCTTGCCTGTTCTTTTTTTTTTCTTTTTTTTTCTTTTTTTGAGACAGAATCTCACTCTATCGCCCAGGCTGGAGTACAGTGGTGCAGTCTTGGCTCACTGCAACCTCCACCTCCCAGGTTCAAGCGATTCTCCAGCCTCAGCCTCCCGATTAGCTGGGAATGCAGGCGGGCCACCACGTCTGGCTAATTTTTTTTCTTTTTCTTTTTTTCTTTTTTTTTTTTTTTTTTTTGTATTTTTAGACAGGGTTTCACCATGTTGGCTAGGCTGGTCTCAAACTCCTGACCTCAGGTGATCTGCCTGCCTCAGCCTCCCAAAGTGCTGGGATTACAGGGATGAGCCACCACGCCTGGCTGCCTCTTCTTTTTTAAACTGAGATTTGTGCTTTGGTAGTATGTAGAGGTTTACTGGGGTTGCTCAGAGTTCCCTGGCCCAACTGATGGAGCGTCACTTTTACTCAATAATCAATAACTTAAAATATTTTAAAGTAAAATGTTCACAATTTATAAGTGTCCAATTTCCTCATTACTGGAGGAAAATTGTGAGATATGCTGGCTTATATGAAAACCCTCACCATGGTTCCTGCCTGGTACATAATAGACACTTCACACCTGTTGACTCCATAGAGATGTAAAGGGAAGTTAAAATTTACAATAGTAATTTATGGGGCAGAACTCAGAAATGGATGAAGTAAAAAGCCTTGCTTTTCTGAACTAGCAGGGAATGTGAAGATGGTGATTATTTGAAAGTAGAAAATTGGGGCTGGGAGATCGAGGTGGGTGGATCACAAGGTCAGGAGAGAAGTTGGAGACCAGCCTGGCCAATATGGTGAAACCCCGTCTCTAAAAATACAAAAATTAGCTGGACATGCTGGCAGACACCTGTAGTCTCAGCTACTCTGGAGGCTGAGGCAGGAGAATTGCTTGAACCCAGGAGGCAGAGGTTGCAGTGAGCCAAGATCGCGCCACTGCCCTCCAGCCTGGGTGACAGAGCAAGACTCTGTCTCACAAAAAAAAAAAAAAAAAAAAAGAAAAGAAAGTAGAAAATTGGAGAGAGGAAGGGACTGATGACAGTGAAAACATTCTTGAGGAAATTGAAGAGAAGAGCCAGAGAACTCTGATATTTTAAAGTAAGTGGTAAAGGTTGTTGCTGAAAGTGAAGGAGGTGTGGATAGAACAAGACTTGAAATAGTCAATGACCCAAATTTGATAACCCCAAAAAGATGAGTAAAAGCGTTGTGAGGTGTTGTCTCAGGAAATTATCTCTGCTAGATCTTCTTTTTATATTCAAAGGTAACCTTAAATTTCTGTCCCATTCATGATCATCATAGAAGATCACAGCAATAAAGATTTGACAGTAACTCAACTTGCCAAATGAGCTTTTAGGTTGTGTTTAAAACCTGTTAAAGGGGAAATATATATATATATATATATTTTTTTTTTTTTTTTTTTTTTTTGAGACAGAGTCTCGCTCTGTCACCCAGGCTGGAGTGCAGTGGCCGGATCTCAGCTCACTGCAAGCTCCACCTCCCGGGTTTACACCATTCTCCTGCCTCAGCCTCCCGAGTAGCTGGGACTACAGGTGCCCACCACCTCGCCCGGCTAGTTTTTTGTATTTTTTTTTTTTTTAGTAGAGACGGGGTTTCACCGTGTTAGCCAGGATGGTCTCGATCCCCTGACCTCGTGATCCACCTGTCTCGGCCTCCCAAAGTGCTGGGATTACAGGCTTGAGCCACCGCGCCCGGCCTAAAGGGGAAATATGTTTTAAATCATCTTTTCTCAGCATGCCTCCTAGAGAGAATTAAGCCCACTGCCCTAAAATATCATTGTATATAATGAATTAACTTTTCTCCTAGAATGACATTTTTTGGAGAATGGAGAAAATAGTTGTTCAAATAATTGTCTGTTCTGTCATTCAAAGGAAGAATTTGGCTTGAAAATGCTATTATAAACTATTCATATTTCTGACTTGAGAGAATGTTTTAATTTTTGTTTTAAATTGTTCCAATTTTCATTGTTTCTGTAATTTAAATCCATTAAAATATTTGAAACATTCCTATTTGACACCAAAGACCATCATGCACAGGGATATAACCCTTATTGATCACACATTACATTACCTAGCATTTACTAGTATTTTTGCCAAGATAAATCTACCACTTTTCTCCAAAGAAATCAATATTATGCTTTACGGTTACTGGGAACTCATGAATAACACTTCTTCAGAATATTTCCTGATATGACACTATTGACCTGGGCACAAAATTTTGATTTGTGAATATTTAAAATTCATTGACCGGGTGTGGTGGCTTATGCCTGTAATCCCAGCACTTTGGGAGGGCAAGGCAGGCAGACCATGAGGTCAGGAGATTGAGACCATCCTGGCTAACACAGTGAAACCCCATCTCTACTAAAAATACAAAAAATTATGCACCTGTAGTCCCAGCTATTCGGGAGGCTGAGGCAGAAGAGTCGCTTGAACCCAGGAGGCAGAGGTTTCAGTGAGCTGAGATCGGCGCCACTGCACTCCAGCATGGGCAACAGAGCGAGACTCAAAAAAAAAAAAAAAAAAAAAAAATTTTTTTTTTACTAGATAATTTTATGAACTAGAGGTTCTCAAAATGTGGTCTTCAATTCCTTAAGAGTCCCTAATACTCTTTTAGGAGGTCCACAAATTAAAAGTATTTTCTTAACAGTGAAACACTATTGGCACCTTTCACAATGTCGATATTTGCACTGATGGTGTAAAACTAATGGAAGGTAAAACTGCTAGTGAAGTGACACCAAATTGTACTGTTAGTATAGTATATTCTTCATTGTTACACAGTTTTTTAAAAAGCCAGTTTCACTTAAGAATGTCATTGATGAAACAGTAAAAATTTTATTACCTCTCCACACTTGAGTATGCATCTTTTAAATTCTATGTGGTGAAATGAGGAGTATGCATAAAGCAGTTCTACTGCATACTGAAGTATGGTGGTTGTCTCAAGGGGAAACACTTGCACCGTTTTTAAATTGTGAGCTGAGCTTTACTTGAAACAATGAGAAACTCTGCTTATTCAGATTTGAATATTTGGTAGACATTTTTTAAAAACCTGAAAGAGGTTGGCTGGTCCCTGACAGTATTTGTTGCCAATGATAAAGTTAGAGCTTTCAAGTGAAAGTTTGAATTTTGAAAAACTCACTGAACTTGATGGATTTCCAGTGCTTAAAGGCTTATCAGTTGAAGTAGGTGGTGAAATTAGTGAATGTAATTTTTTTATAGTATAATGATGTTGTTAGCATCTAGAAGATGTGCATAATTCAGTGAACCAGCATTTCCCAAATGACCAATGCTTAATGTTAGAAAAACATGCATGAGAGAAAGATCCATTCAAAGTATGGACTAAGCCAGTGGATTTTAATGTAATGAAGTATAAACAGCTGATTGATACAGTTTCAGATTTTACTTTTCAAGTAACCTTTAAGAAATTACCACTTCTCGAATTTTGAAGAATAACATCATATTACTTGAAAAAACTATTAAGATACTCCCTCACTTTCCAGCTATGTGTCTGTGAGACCAGGCATTATTTTGTATACATTAACCAAAAGAACATATCACAGCATATTGAAGGCAGAAGCAGATAGTGAGAAACCATCTGTCTTCTGTTAAGTCAGATTGTAAAGAGTTTTGCAAAAATGTAAAATATTGCCACTCTTCTCACCAAATTTTTTTGAAAACATAGTTATTTTTCATAAAAACGTTATTTTAGTTAACATGCACTGGATTTATTTTTGTTATTTGAAAATGAATTAATATATAAATATTTTAAAGTTGTCTCAGGTTTAATTTTTAACATGGTAGCATGCCAATAGATAAAACTCGCATAAACAAAAGCTCTTTGGGGTCCTCAAAATTTTTAAGGAGAATCCTTAGAGCAAAAAGTTTGAAGACCACTGCTGTAAATCTTATAATGTTAAATATTCTGATCTTTTTGCATGTGTGAGTGAAGAAATAGGTGCTTAGACTTGAAACTGTGTCAAAAGCTTAGCTAAGTAGTAACTGAATTGTTTTGTAGGCCTATTCATGTACTGTATTTAGTTAAGATCTCAAACATATTTTATTTGGTTTAGCAGTTTAATTTTTTTAATGTTTCTTTTTAGCCTCTGCGACTTGATATCAAAAGAAAGCTAACTGCTAGATCTGATCGAGTTAAGAGTGTGGATTTGCATCCTACAGAGCCATGGATGTTGGCAAGTCTTTACAATGGCAGTGTGTGTGTTTGGAATCATGAAACACAGGTAGGAATTTTTCAGGACTTTATTAGAAATAAAATACTATGTTAGACTGTGTTTATAATGAAAGAGAAGAAATACTGTAACAAAATCCAGAAGCTATATGTAAACCGCTTTCTCAAGTTGATACGAAGTATTTTAAATATGAAGGAACTAACATTTATGAGGGGATAGTTTGTAGGAGAAACTGTCCTGGGTATGTTATATATAATATTTAAATATGACAACTCTGACTTAGGTAGTATTAGCTCTTTTTTGAAATTGAGAAAACTGATGGTATTATAGGATCACTCGCTAAAGTATTTAATTGTTAATTTTCCATTCAGTGAATATTCTATCTTAAGAATGATATTTTTAAATTTATTTATTTTTCTCCCAAATGCCCAATGTAATGATATGCAGATAAATCTTTCACTCAGCTGTATAGATTATATCAGGGAAATATTTATAGTCAGCTTTTGATTATACATGCATCTTACAGATTCTCTGCCTAAATGCTTGACTCCTCTTTCACCTGAGTAAATAACATATCCTTCAAATTAGTTTATCTCATATTTTCTAGTCTTCCTAGACTGTATTTAAGAGTACAAAGCATATAGTTAGCACTATACCATACAGTTGTGTCTACTTATATAGTAATTATCCTTAATGTCCAAAGTTAAGTTCTTGAAATCCAGGTGAGATTCACATTTGAGGAATTTAAAATGGCAGAATAGGATCAAGGAACCAAAGCCAGAAGTAAACCTAAAAACACCTTTACCTTTTATACTCACTGTAATGAAACAGAAATGACTGTACACTAAACTTTTACCCTGTATTAGTCTGTTCTCACACTGCTGTAAAGAACTACCTGAGACTGGGTAATTTACGAAGGAAAGAGGCTTAATTGACTCACAGTTCCACAGGCTTAACAGGAAGCATGACTGGGAGGCCTCAGGAAACTTAAAATCTTGGCAGCAGGTGAAGGGGAAGCAAGCACCTTCTTCACATGATGGCAGGAGAGAGAGAGCAAAGTGGGAAGTACCACACCCTTTTAAACCATCAGATCTCATGAGAAGTCACTATCACGAGAACATCAAGGGGGAAATCCATCCCCACCTTCAATCACCTCCAATCCACCCCCATAATCCAGTTACCTCCCACCGGGGCCTTCCACCAATTCAACATGAGATTTGGGTGGGGATACAAATCCAAACCATATCATAGTCCATCAGTGACATTTTATGCAAATTAACATTTTGTTTTCTGCTGTATCTCAGTGCCTATAACATTACCTGGCACATAGTAAGTGCTCAATAATTATTTGTTCAATGAATGAATAATATGCATTTCACTTATCACTAGTTCAGTATTTGTGTTCTCTACAACTTCAGATCTTTATCTTGTGAATTCTTTTTGCTTTGATGCAAATAACTGCTTTTTTTTTCCTTTTTGTTTAGTTCTTGAGATGTTTAAAGTATTTCTGATTTTATGTTTAACAGATATGTTGGTGTCTAGTTCTTGAGATGTTTAAAGTATTTCTGATTTTATGTTTAACAGATATGTTGGTGTCCTCTCTCTCTGATTATTCCTAGGGATTCCCTCTTTATCAACTACATTTACCTATCTCTCAGCTCTGTCACTTGATCATCTTATATTCTAAAGCCCAGGCGTATTTTTCTTATCTTTCTCTAGGCTTTATTGTAATATATCTTTGCTTTATCTGCATTTCCGCTTTGCCTCCTTTTTTTCTTCTGTACCTTTTTCTGCCCTATGACAGGACCATCTGCTTCCCCTTTCATAATTCATCTCATTGGTAATTTCGTGTTTAATTTCCTTCTTTCCTCCAAGAATGGAGGTTCTATGAGGACAAGGATTACCCTCATCTTATTTCCCACTGTTGGTCCAGTGCATGAGGTACTACCTGATAGAGTGTCAGGCTCCTAGTAGATAGTAAGTCTTTGTTGAATGATTGATCTGTCCTTGGTTCTCCCTGTCTTTTCCCTGTGTTTATATCACCAACAGTATTTACCACTCCTGTATTGAGAGCAAATTCTTGAGAGAGCCAAAAAGGTTTTTGGAAGTAAAAAGGGTTTTAAATGTACTTGAATTTCAAATAAGGAGATACTATATATTCTTTGAGGTGGTACATGCAGTGGTTTAAAAAACATAGTATTTTAGGATTTGAAGCCAACTTGCTGATTAAATTATATAGGTTAGCCTTTTAACTATGCTGAGCCTCTTTATTTATCTAAAGTAAAGATGATATTATTGCCTTCCCTATGTCACAGGATTGTCAAAAAGATAAAATTAGATAAAATTGTATATGAAACCTAAGTACCATATAAGTATTAGTCATAAGTTATACTTTCCTAATCTACATTGAACATTTGTATGTATTGCATGTGTAGCTTTTCTTACTCTTCATTTGCATCAGTCATAGCCCCTAACATGGCGTTGAGCCTTGGCTATTTGCTCTGCAGGTGCTTTATTTTTACTGCTTAGATCCCTGAGTTTGTTGGCTCCTCATGAGCTTGTGTGGATTTTTCTGCTGCATTACAGATTGCATGTTCTGTCTACTCTCAGTGTCTGTATCATAGTCAGCTGGTAGTGATTCTGCAGGTTGGAGTTGAAGTGCCTACTCATTCAGCCTTTGTCTAAAGGATCTTTGAACTCTGGCTTGAAAAATCAGAGTGGGACGGTTCTTATGAACCGGTCCCTATTACTTTTTTAGTGCACATGGTTAATCAAGCAGTAAGATTATATTGGTTTCTTAGTTATTTCTTTTTTGCTCTCTGATACAAAAAAGGATTGGAAAATGATAGTTTGGGTTTCAGACTTTTAAGAACAGGCATCAAAGAAGGAGAACATAGAGGTATACCATTATCTCTGCTTTTTCTAGGAGGGTCTTCTAGTTTTCTACCTTTATCCTGTGTGTATAATTCCATTCTGAGTAGCTCGGAGGAAAATACAGGTCACTGTGTTTTCATTTTTTAAAAAAAATAAATAATAACATTTGTATGGAATCATATTGCTAAAGCATGCAAAAGAATTGTACCTTATTCATGAGTCACTTTTATGGGTTTCAATTTCAAAAAGACTGCCTAGGTGTGGTGGCTCACGCCTGTAACCCCAGCACTTGGGAGGCTGAGACGGGTGGATCACTTGAGGCCAGGAGGTCGAAACCACCCTGGCCAACATGGTGAAACCCTGTCTGTACGAAAAATACAAAAATTTGCTTGGCATGGTGGCGCACACCTGTAATCCCAGCTACTTGGGTAACTGAAGCATAAGAATCACTTGAACCTGGGAGGCGATGGTTGCAGTGAGCCAAGATTGTGCCACTGTATTGCACTTCAGCCTGGGTGACAGAGTGAGACTGTCTCAAAAAAAAAAAAAGAAAAGAAAAGAAAAAGAAACTAAGAGCTAATTCATTCAACAAATACTTATTACACATTAATTTAGCGTGCCAGCCACTGTTCTAGCTTCTGCCTATACAGTGTGAAAAATATTCCTGCCTTTGGAGAGCTTGGCAGGAAAGATTGGCACTAAACATAATTATGAGGTGCTACATTATGAAAGGAAAGTACAAGTTTCCATGGTTGGATTTTCAAGGCAGAGAGAACAAGAGCAGAGGTAAGGCTGGGAGTAGCCAAAGGTGAGGCTAGAAAAGGGAGGGAAGGGCTGGAGCACAGAGGATCTGGAATACCATCTTGTGGACATTTGCTTTCTCTTGTCTTTTAAAAAGTGTTTTAATTTTGAATCTATTAAAAGATAATTGGTCTTTTTAAAAAACTTTAATGTTGACCTTTTATATTTTAGCCTGAGAATATATTAAAATGAGAAGTGATCTTAAAAATTGGATGTTTGAAATATAACAGAGTAGATTTTGTGGTTATTTTCTTACAGCTCAATTTGTGTATTCTTTTTACATTTTAAAGACACTGGTGAAGACATTTGAAGTATGTGATCTTCCTGTTCGAGCTGCAAAGTTTGTTGCAAGGAAGAATTGGGTTGTGACAGGAGCAGTAAGTAATTAATATGAATCTCTATTCCCATTTTCTGAATTGGTGAATGATTATGTAAGTTAGTTGCAAGATTTCGATTCCCGATTTGTTTTGTTAGTTACAGCACTGTTTTGAAGCATAGACTTCATTCCTTGAGCCTGTGATGCAGTTTTTTTGTATAATTTACTTGATGATAGGAATGATGGTTTTAAAATTTCTGTTTCTAGGATGACATGCAGATTAGAGTGTTTAATTACAATACTCTGGAGAGAGTTCATATGTTTGAAGCACACTCAGACTACATTCGCTGTATTGCTGTTCATCCAACCCAGCCTTTCATTCTAACTAGCAGTGGTAAGAGATGACCTATTTTGGTCATGTGCGTCTCTTTGGGTAATTCATTTTCATTCACTGAGACATGCTATTCTTTAACTACTGTTACAAATAGAATTCTAATTCCAAGCAGCCTTTAAACTGTTTAGATCCATTACTGTGCTATTGATGCTGCTTGTGTTTGTACTTTAATGAAGTATCAGCTGTACTTAGGATCTGTGTAATGATTGCTCCAATTCCTGTCAGAGAAGACCTACAAGTCTAGATGTTTAAACGTCTGCTGAACAGAAGGGTCATTTACATGTTGATGAGTGAGTTTTTGGCAGATTGCCATAGAGCCTAGTCAGTTCAATCTTCATATTCAAACTAGTTTGCTCCTTGGTATTGTGTATAAATAGTAGACCTCTTGAGGACTGGCAAAAGAGGTAGCACTGAATTGGTAATAGCTCTTTGAAATGTGTTTAAATTAAAAATTGAGAAGTAATTTAAAACTTTTTAAAAACCAATCTTGTGAGAGCAAATGCTTGTTCTCTACATAGTCATTGCTATCAGTATTCAGTCACGCTTAGATTCTAATCAAACTTGTATGACTCTTTGCTCATTCTTTAATGCCCACTGAATTTTTAAGGTTTTTCACAAAATTTTTATATTTGCTATTTCTAATCTATTTTATTTATTTTATCTCCACTTTTCTGTAGAGAGTTAAATTTATTTTTAAGATAAATAAGCATTTTGAAAACTCTATTTGGTTTTGATTCTATTTCTGTAAGTCATGGATTATGTGGTTTATGTTAGGTTTGCTTCCTCTAAAGACTGTGTCTTACTTACGAAGTGAAAAAATAGAAATTACAACTAACTTGAGACTTTCTTTTGGCCTAGATGACATGCTTATTAAGCTCTGGGACTGGGATAAAAAATGGTCTTGTTCACAAGTGTTTGAAGGACACACCCATTATGTTATGCAGATTGTGATCAACCCCAAAGATAACAATCAGTTTGCCAGTGCCTCTTTGGACAGGACTATCAAGGTAGGGTGTCCACAGTTTGTGTCAGTTATCATTATTAGTGAACTATACTTGCCTTAGGTGTTTTACTATTGACTGGCCAGAAATTTATCCATCTTAAAAGTTTTTTTCAAAAGTCTATTTTGTAATAAAAATAGGATTTCTCATTTTAATCCAAAGGACATGTTCTGTTTTGAAAAATATTGTGGCAACTCAGTGCTCTTAATGAGGAGTGTTTTTCTGTGTGGAAGCAGCATGTTATAAAAATTTTTTAGCCTTTGGAAACCCAGAATAAGAAAAATGCCAGTATCCTTTCTAGGATACTACTTTCCTCTCCGTTCAGTATTCATTGTTGACTTCTGCTCATCGTTCATCTATTTTACATTTAAATTCCATATGCCTCTATTCTGTCTTTCCTACTCCATTTCACCACATTGCTGTTTGTTATCTTCCTGAAACATGGATTGCATCTTGTCAGTTCCTGATCTGAGGATAAAGTCCAAATGCCTTAGTGTGGAATACAAGGATTTCCAAGACTAGCCTGGGCTAATATTATGCGACATCTCCTAAAACCCTGGTCTACTCACCATCCTCTAGAGGCCATGAATGTTCACAAAACCTTACCATTGAACTTTTCCATCTGCCTGCACTTCTCTTTATTTTCCTGTTTTGATATTTTTTTCCTCCGGAGAACTACTCAGCTTTTAAGGCTTAGCACAAATATTTACTCTTGAGAAGCTCTTGTCAGACATCCACTTCACCTCTAGGCAGAGCCAGTTATGCTTATCCCATTTCTTCCATTGCTTTTTGCCTCTGTTTCAGCCTTTCTCAGAATGAATTTTAATTACATGTTTTTGGAAATCTTTATCCCCTGAAATACTGAATTTTGGGGGTAGAAACTATGTGTCACTCCCTTTCCCCAAACATTCAGTAGCAAACAGCAAAGTGCCTTACCTGATCTAGGTGCTTAATACATGTTGCAGTGAGGGCAATCATGCTCCTTTTTAAAATCATAATATTTAAAATATTTCCATGCTGGGCGTGGTGGCTCACGCCTGTAATCCCAGCACTTTGGGAGGCTGAGACGGGCTGATCACAAGGTCAGGAGATCAAGACCATCCTGGCTAACATGGTGAAACCCTGTCTCTACTAAAATTCAAAAAATTAGCTGGGCGTGGTGGTGGGCGCCTGTAGTCCCAGCTACTCGGGAGGCTGCGGCAGGAGAATGCCTTGAACCTGGGAGGCGGAGCTTGCAGTGAGCCGAGATCGCGCCCCTGCACTCCAGCCTGGGTGACAGAGCGAGACTCCATCTAAAAATAAATGAATAAATAAATAAAATAAAATATTTCCATATGCATTGAATTAAAATAAATTAACTTTTGCTTACACACTTGCTTTCACCTATATAAAACACTGTTACTAGTTTTCCTTTATGTAAAATGTTATGTGTCTGAATATCTTAGGGTTTTGACCTTAGTTATTTTGCCTTTGGATTTTCCTTGCTTTTGATATAGATTAACTTTGAAATTAGTTGTAAACTTTTGTTTTACTAAATTAGGTTTATCTTGAGAGCAAGAATTGTCTTATCTTCAGTTCCAGTGAAGTTTATTTTATACAGTAATTGATAAACATTTGTTACACATATTTATACTCCCCACAGGGCCTCCCATATGGTAGGCACTCAGTAAATATTTGTAAAGATAAAGCTTAATTCTGTGCTGTGGTAATTTTTAACAATTTTCTACATTTTAAATTTTTAATTAGGCAGTAATTTTCTCCTTTAAATATGTCTTCATTTTTATTTATTTATATATTTTTGAGTTATGGTCTGTGTTGCCTAGGCTGGAGTGCAGTGTCATGATCACAGCTTACTGTAACCTCAAACTTCTGGGCTAAAGCAATCCTCCTGCCTCAGCCTCCTGAGTTGTTAGGACTACATGCGTGTGCCTTCACACCCAGCTAACTTTTTACTTTTTCCTTTTTTGTAGAGGCAAGGTCTTGCTGTGTTGCCCAGATTGGTCTTGAGCTCTTGGGCTCAAGTGATCCTTCCACCTCAGTCTCCTAAAGTGCTGGGATTACAGGTGTGAGCCACCACACCTAGCCACTTTTAATATATCTTACTAAATCCACTTTCATGAGCTGTATATTAAATCTATAATAAAATAATTTCATACCCTTAAAGTGGTGTTTTTCAGAGTCTTAAACATCTAGATTCCTGGGCTTCACTGTGGATTGACTGAATTATAATCTCTTTTAAAGAACGCCATAGTGATTTTGCCCCCTGAGAATTCAAGTAAAATGAGAAATAACAAAAACCAAACAGTATAAAAAATAAAATTTCATAGCTCTTCTCTCCTGGGCTTTGGCATTTTACATATTGTGTCAGAAATGTGGTAGATTTGCCTTTTGAAAAGCAAGGCCCCATATTGACTGGCAGATGCTGTTTCTCTCTGCAGGTATGGCAGTTGGGCTCTTCGTCACCAAACTTCACTTTGGAAGGACATGAGAAGGGCGTGAATTGTATTGATTACTACAGTGGTGGGGACAAACCATACCTCATTTCAGGTGCAGATGACCGTCTTGTTAAAATATGGGATTATCAGGTACAGTTTTTCATAACCTTACTTCCATATGTTAGATATGTTTCTTACTATTTCTTATAGGACAGGTAAGACTTGGGTTGTTGAAATCTGTTCACAGCATAATAACTTAAGGTATCAGTATTTGCACCTAAACTGTGTTCCCAGAAGTCTCCATAAAAATGAAAACAATGCATACATATCAAGATTTTAAAAATAAAATACCAACATGTTCATATTTCATTTTGTAATTGCATTTAGAAATTTTAACATTTTAATGTTGAATTATCCTCCATAATCTTCACTGATAGACTTCTATTCATTTTTGTAAGCTAGCAGATCAACAAATACCAACCATTTTGCCAAATAGTACTCTTGTAAACCTAGTTATGAACTCTTGTTAACATGCTTCCTATCTCTAAGATTTTCTTATATTTAGATATTTTTGTTTTCCACATCAAAAGTTCCTGTAAGCAATTAATAAAATGAGGCCTAGAAAGTCTGTTTCACCTTGAAACATTTTCACATTTGTACTTAAATCCAGAATAAAAATATTAAAGGCTAAAGCAGTACTGTCTACTTAACCAGTGATAGTAAATGTGGGTTTTAAGGGGTAAATCTATTACCCCGAGAATTTGGGGAAATAATATTCAGACGAAAGCCTTCTTGGGTTTTTTCCGCTTCTTTAAATGTGATAGTTACGTTTACATTTATTTTACAAAGTAATTAGATAAAATATTCATATATACAACAAGATCATCCTATTTCAAAAACTTCTGTATTGGATATTATTTAGATTGTCATGACTACTATCATTTATAATGTATGTGTACATTGAGAAAATTAAGGGTGGGCTGGTTACATGTTTTTCACTAATAAAAAATGTTTTCTATGTCTTAATTACAGAATAAAACATGTGTACAGACACTGGAAGGACATGCCCAAAATGTGTCTTGTGCCAGCTTTCATCCTGAGTTGCCAATCATTATCACAGGTTCAGAAGATGGTAAGTTAGAAGGGTATGTTTATTCCTGTGCTGGTAACTACTACTTAGTGGGCATTTAAAGCAAGTAATGTCTCTGCATTATAATTGGAGGTTTCCAGGGATTTTGATATTTTTAGTAAAGTACCAGACTTAAGCTATAAAAGAGTAAAGGGGCATTAGTTTCATCATCATCATCATCATCATCATCATTCTCATGTATTTTGATTCTGTCACTTAAGAGGACCATCAGATGTCCTGAAGAAAAACTGAAAAAGCATGTGCTTTGGAGTCAAACAAACCTGGATTCAAAATCAGGCCCTGTTATGTTATGAATGTGTGGTTTGGGCAGATTATGAAATGGAAACACATATATCTGCTTCATAGGATTATAGTGAGAAGAAATCATGCGTAGACAGCATCTGGCACATAGGAAACACTCTACCCAGGAAATCCTGTTATTATTTCATGTTTAAAATCATAATTCTTAGTTTTTGTTTCTTATACGTTATCTGTTATGTTTATGTTGCTTTTAAAAATCATTTAAAGACAGTAGATCAAAAAATTGGTCATTAAGCTGCCACGAAGTGTTATCTATTTGAATAGAAAGACTTCTATGGCTCTCTTTCACCTGACAGTTTATCATCGGATGTTTGTATCAAAAGGGAATATTTACATTGTTCTTTTTAGGAACAGTACGTATTTGGCATTCAAGCACCTACCGGCTTGAGAGCACACTGAATTATGGAATGGAGAGGGTATGGTGCGTGGCCAGTCTAAGAGGGTCAAACAATGTCGCTTTGGGCTATGATGAAGGGAGCATCATTGTTAAGGTAATTATACTATCCCTCTCAGTAGGTGGACATAGGCAAAACCATTTTCTTTGTATTTAAGTACCGTCTTCCAAGTCACCAGTTTTGTAAAACTGGCACTTCTTTCATTAAGCACTAGACATTAAGCAATGAAGATTTAAAGTAGAAGAAAGGAAATGGAGCTCTCTGTTAGGTGAAAAAATAATCTATTTTGTTGTGGTTTTATTTATTTTCCTTTTCATTGTTGAAAGTTATTTGTCTGTCTTTCAGCTTGGTCGGGAGGAACCTGCCATGTCCATGGATGCCAATGGAAAGATAATTTGGGCCAAGCATTCAGAAGTCCAGCAGGCCAACCTAAAAGCAATGGGAGATGCTGAAATCAAAGATGGAGAAAGATTGCCACTGGCAGTAAAGGATATGGGCAGTTGTGAAATATACCCTCAGACTATTCAGCACAATCCTAATGGGCGGTAAGCCATCATCAAAATTTGTCTCTCAGCTTCTGTGTATGTTAGAACAGGTTTGCAGATCCACAGTCTACTCTTGGTTGGCATCTCTAATCATTCCTCAGTGTGCTTTTGCCCTGGCCTCATAGTCCTCAATACAGCTGCAGGCAGCCATGCCACTTGATAAAGTTGGCACAAAAGATGGAGCATGTTTCCCCTCTGGCCTTGTTCTATACCACACAATTCTGAATAAATAGTACTGTTTACTGTTATTTTACATGCATTGAGTTTGTGTTCTTATGTGCTCCTTTGAGGGCAAGGAGTATGTCTTATGCTGAGACTTAGGAGGTGCCCTCTCTAAATGCTTGCTGACTCACTGCTCTTAAGAAGAAAATTTGACTCTGAGATATGTATCTTTTGAAAAAGTTTTGGGATTGGTAATAATTCTGTTTCTTATTTGTAATTTGAACTGTCAGTTTAATTTCTCCCTTAAGATTTATAAGTCACCAAACATCTTGTGAGAGAGGAGTTTCTAGCACAGTGAAGTCTAAATCTGTGGAGCTTTAAAAATATTTTACAGCAGGTCTGGGCATCTTATAATGTTATGCTGAATATTGAAAAAGACAAAAGATATAAACCAAGTATGCTACCTAGTTCAATAAATGGTATCCATAATTATTTGTAACGTAATTGTCTTATGAAGGTTAACAATGCATTATGCGCATTTCCCTTAATATCATAAAACATTCTTGGCCGCAAGTTTTGCCTTTGCCAGTCTTTTGATACCAGCCTTTAAAGTGTTATAAATAACTTCAAAGATAGTTGTTTTATGTCCATTGGGAAAATTTTAGTTGACTATGCAGCATTCTCTTTTTCTCAGTATTTAAATGTTAAAATATCCTCTGTATTTTGATTAACAGTCTTTAAAAACTGGAGTGAGATATTTTTATTCATTTGAGTGATCAGCTTTAAAATGAAGATAGTCTTTGTAATAATACAGTGCCTTCCTGTGGTATAAATGTCATGAGCAAAGTGCTATGCATCTTGGTGCTCAACAAATACTGGTTGAATAATTGGAATCCTCCTCCTTTGCATCTCCAGCCATTCTCACCTTCCTGTCTCCAGCTGCCTTTATGAGAAGGCCATTCCAATAACATTTCAGCAGTAATGCTATATTCATAATTTCCTTTTTAATTTGTTGGCTAGAATTTTTTTAACATTTGTTATTAGAATTCTTTTACCATAACAAGAATTATTGTTTCTTAACTTCTACATGTCTTTGGTCCTTTGTACTTCCCTCCCTGGCTTCTGTGATTTCTAGGTTTGTGGTGGTGTGTGGTGATGGGGAGTATATCATCTACACAGCAATGGCATTGAGAAACAAGAGCTTTGGATCTGCTCAGGAGTTTGCATGGGCCCACGATTCTTCAGAGTAAGTTTTGGCTGCGTGATAGCCAGCTTGCTGTGATTGCAGATGTATTGTGTGCTGCTTGAGGACTCTCAAGGCTTGATGTGGGCTGCACTTCTCCGTGTTAAAAAACAGTTCTCACCAGAGCTGTCCGTTAGAGTCAGAGGCAACTGTATAGCGTGAGTTGTCTTTGTCCTTTCTTTGTTCTGTGTTGAGCTGGCTCACTCAAACTGATAAAATAATCCCATTTAACTGGGGACCCAGCACCCATTTCTTTGGTGGAGCCCATGGCAGGACCTGGTGCTTTATGGGCTTAAGGCACAGTAGACCCTCATGTCTGCTTTGGCAGGCCTTGGCGTGCCCTCCCTATGATGTAGTGTCCTGGTGCTACTGCCCTTTGTGAGCTACTTGGGGATGATGTTGTGATTTGATCATTTTGATGAGAAATTTATGAAATCTTTTTTAAAACTTATTTTCTGTGATAGTACCCGCTGCCCATTCTTAACAAATTTCTGTCTGAATTCAGAATGTTTATAAAATGTTCTCATTAAAAGCAGGAAAGATCATTTTAGCTCTAACTTTTTTACTAGTCATTGTCTCTGGTTCCTTTTTCATTCCTGTTTAATGCATGTAATAAACATTAGGGGTTTAGTGTTTTCAGACCACACAAGTGAATTACATCTTCACAGTTTTTTTTTAGTTTTGTTTGCCTCACATTTTATGTTGCATCTTGCCCCCAATAGTGGGGTAACTTAAGCTCATCACTGCATAATACATTTTTTTAAATGTTGACAACAGTAAGATTTATTGAGAGGTATGGAATTGTTCTGATCTTTTCATAAATTTCCTAAATACACTTATATACATATAGTTCTGTGTATTCAAAGGTACTGTGTTATCTTAGGCAAAATTATAGTTGATGAATTGCCCTCTCTCAGCATACCTCTTCCTCTATTTTGATAGTTCCCTTTTTTCAGCTTTATCCAGCCAAGGCCTTGCTCAGCATCTTTCCTGTCCTGAGCAAAGCCCTCATCACATCACTTCCTCACACAATCTCAAATATCCAGTGATAGCCACAGCCACTTTTTTCAAGGCAGAGGCCTGAATATAATCTGTTGTTGCTGATCATTGCTGACTAATGAGCCATTTGTCACAGTTTTTATTATTTAAATCACCTTTATTGAGGTATGATTTACAGAAGACAGAATGTATCATTTAGTTGTACAGCAGTCCCCCCATCTGTGGTTTCCCTTCCTGCAGTTTTAGTTACCCACAGTCAACTGTGTTCCAGAAATATTAAGTGGAAAAGTCCAGAAATAAACAACTCATAAGTTTTAAATTGCCCAGTGTTCTGAGTTGCATGATGAAATCTTGAGCCATGCCACCTGGGACGTGAATCATCCCTTTGCCTAGCATATCTATCCACATTGTATATGCTATCCACCTTACATTTAGGAAAAAACATAGTGTATATAGGGTTCAGTACTATCTGAGGTTTCAGGCATCCACTGGGGCTTAGAATGTATCCCCTGTGGATAAGGGAGGACTATTGTTCTTGTCAGTAGATTTGGGCAAACGTATGTAATCCGTAACCAGTAACACAATCAAATTACAGAACATTTCTATCATCCCCACAAAATCCCCTTGTCTCCATTAAGAGTCTGTCCACACCCCCTACCCACCCATTCCCCAGGCCCAGGAAAATACTGATGAGAGCCGCTGGTCTCTATATAGAGTTGTCTTTAGAGTTTCATATAAATGGAATCATATGGTATGTACTCTTGTGTCTAGCATCTTTTGTTCAGTATAATGTTTTTTGAGATTCATCCATATTCTTGCCTGGATCAGTAATTGGTTTATTTGCAGAGTATTATTCCATTATATGAATATACTATAATTTGTTTAAGCATTCACCTATTACAGACATTTGGGTCATTTTTATTTACTAAAGTGGTTTGTAAGCCCTAGTAATTCATGTCATATACAGTAAAAAACCCTTTCATCATTTGTCCAACTGTAAGGAGTTCTCTGATGTCTTAGGAAAACGTACATCAGAGAATCTTCAAATATTTTATATTTTTGCATAATTACTGAAAAATATTTGAAGATATTTCCAACATTTGGTGGAATTATGATGTAGTATATAACATGTTATGTTTGCCTTCCCTTTTTTCTCCCAGGTATGCAATAAGAGAGAGCAACAGTGTTGTAAAGATATTTAAGAACTTTAAGGAAAAAAAATCATTTAAACCAGATTTTGGAGCAGAAAGTGAGTGTGGTCTACATATTACATTTTTAAATTCTTTGTAATGGCTCCCAAATGCCTAAGCAAAACTCTTTTTATGTTCCCTTTAGGTATCTACGGCGGCTTCTTACTGGGAGTCAGATCTGTAAATGGCTTAGCTTTCTATGACTGGGACAATACAGAACTCATACGAAGAATTGAAATTCAGCCCAAACATGTGAGTTTCCCCTCTGTTGTTGTTTTTGGAATATTTATTTTTGTGATGAGTTCTGGGTCCCTAAGGCCAAGAAGTGTCTTGTACCCTGCTGTCCCTCTTCCATTATCAAAAGCCATTTAAAATATAAAACAGCACTTAGAATTTAAATAACTTTTTAAAATACGCATTGTCTACGGCCTCATTAGGGTACGACAATCCTGATTTTCTGAGCAATTGGAGGTAAGTGGCAGTGCCATTTTGACAGGAAAAAAGCATGCTTTGACAACAAGAAGTCAGAGAATTCTTGACTTGGAAATGCCTTCTTCCACGTAGTTCAGAAAACCTTTTCATATGTTTTGATGATAGCTGCTTGAACTTGAGGTGACCATCTCCAGTGACAAAGTGTTTACCTTTAGAACTGCCCGCTGCTTTGACAGTTTTCACTATCAGGAGATTATCTGTAGAAACAAACCAGCTTTTCTGGGGTCTGGTTCTAGAGTGTGCATTCTCAATGGGTGTAAAAATTGGCTTGGGGGGGGCTTGCTCTTTATGAATAAAGCATAGCTATACATATGTGTATGCATTATATATGTATATCTGTGGTATTAACATTTCATTGGGGGAGGTGATTAGAAAAATGTCCAGAAAGACTTCTAGGGAGGGTGGGTGAAAATGAAAAAAAAAGAAAAAGTGATAAACACTGTTCTAGAGCAATAGGGAACAGACTACTGGTCCTCTATGTAGCACATTCAGTGTTTACTGACAGCTCTCCTTTCCTGTCTCACTTTGGACTTTCTATTGCTAGGCTAAATAGCATATCCCTGCCCTGGCCACCCTCCCAAATAATGCCACATAAAATTGTTAAGTGAATACTTATTATCTTGATATAAGAAGATAAATGTTGTAAGAAATCAAGTATGTGCAGTTTGTCATATCCACTCAGAAATCCAAATCAGTTGTCTATGATTTTGTTGTGTTGCAGATTTTCTGGTCTGACTCTGGAGAGCTAGTCTGTATTGCTACTGAGGAATCATTTTTTATCCTTAAGTATCTGTCAGAAAAAGTCTTGGCTGCACAGGAAACACATGAGGGAGTTACTGAAGATGGCATTGAAGATGCCTTTGAGGTAACTGGATCAGCACATCGCTTTTAGCTTTGTATTTAAATGATCTATATTCTTACAACAGACTTTACTGATTTTAACATTTTGTTATAAATTAGGTTTGAGGAGACAGCATTTAAGGATTTCTGGTGAAATTTGAAAATTAAAATCTTGACTCATAGATCAAACTTTGAAAATACGTTTAAAAGAAATTTGTGCTTTGATTTTAGGAATTCTTTAGACTTACTTTGATATATTTCAGTAAAGAAATTGTAGTCGTTTTGGTCCTAAGACTATTTAGTCAGTGATTTAAATGAGCTCCCAAATGGTAAATCATTATGCAGATATCCTAGATTTTGTGAAATACTTAATATTTCATTTTCAAGTTATGAAGGGTCCAAGTTTAGATCAGTGTTCTTTTATATCATAGTTTTGGCCCAACAATGAGATTTCACATTACAAATACTAATCTAGGAATCTGTTTTTTTTTTTTTCTGTTTTGAGCCTAAGGGTTATATTAAGTAGGAATCTGTTCTTAAATGAAGAAAGAAATTCCAGCCAGTTGCAGTGGCTCACACCTATAATCCCAGCACTTTGGGAGGCCAAGGCGGGCAGATCACTTGAGGTCAGGAGCTTAAGACCTGACTTTAACCTGACTTTAACTTTAGCATGGTGAAACCCCGTCTCTGCGAAAAACATAAAAATTAGCCAGGCATGGTGGCAGGCACCTGTAATCCCAGCTACTTGGGAGGCTGAGGCAGGAGAATCACTTGAATCCGGGAGGCGGAGGTTGGCAGTGAGCAGAGGTTACACCACTGTACTCTAGCCTGGGCAACAGAGACTCCATCTCAAAAAAAATTCCAAGGAAAATTTTTCTTTCTGGAAATAGGAAGGATTTTACTTTGCACTCCTTATTCTACCATATCACCCTCAAATATATTCAGCTTTTTATTGAGAGATTTCTGATGTTGGATAAAGTAATAGTCTTTATTTTCTTTCTGCAGGTTCTTGGTGAGATTCAGGAAATTGTGAAAACGGGGCTTTGGGTAGGCGATTGCTTCATTTACACAAGTTCTGTGAACAGATTAAATTATTATGTTGGAGGAGAAATAGTCACCATTGCCCACTTGGACAGGTACCTGAGTATCATTTCGCATTTGTCCTAAATTTTAGCAAAATCTGTTGCTGGCTTGTAGCAATGATAGGCTGATTTTTCAGTGGTATAGTTTTAGTAGGTTGCCTATTGTTAACCAAAAATGTATCAATCAGACGTGAAGGTTTTGAGCAAGAGGCAAGTTGGCGGGGCGTGTGTTTGTGTAATTGCAGATTTGAATTTCTTTTTTTTTTTTTTTGACAGTTTATTTTTATTTTTTAAATGTATGCTACAGACCTATTTTAAAAGAATTCACATTTTCATAACCCTTAAATCCTTAACATGGTATACATTTCCTTTGATTTATGTCTTCTTTGTTTTTTCCATTAATGGTTTTAGGAATTTTGTATGTGTATAAGTCTTAGATATCTTTCATTAGATTTATTTCTAAGTATTTAATGTTTTCTGATACACATATGCATATATATGGCATGTTAGATTTATAAATGTATATACATGTATATATTATAAATTATATACATTTATAAATTTATATACATATGTGGTATTTTAAATTTTAAATTTCTAATTTGGGGCTGGTCTATAGAAATAAAATTAGTGTTTGCATTGTGGCTTTCTAACGGAAAACCTGCTAAAATTATTTACTAATTTCAATTATTAATCTGTAGAATCTGTGGAATTGTTTATGTACATAGTCATCCTCCTTTAAATATCATGATTAAAAATTTATTCTTTGTTAGACATCACACTCATAGTTCATTTCTTTGTATTAGCAGAGGCCTCCTGTACAATCTTTTTTTTTTTTTTTTAATTTATTTATTATTATTATACTTTAAGTTGTAGGGTACATGTGCATAACGTGCAGGTTTGTTACATATGTATACTTGTGCCATGTTGGTGTGCTGCACCCATCAACTCGTCATTTACATCAGGTATAACTCCCAATGCAATCCCTCCCCCCTCCCCCCTCCCCATGACAGGCCCCGGTGTGTGATGTTCCCCTTCCCGAGTCCAAGTGATCTCATTGTTCAGTTCCCACCTATGAGTGAGAACATGCGGTGTTTGGTTTTCTGTTCTTGTGATAGTTTGCTAAGAATGATGGTTTCCAGCTGCATCCATGTCCCTACAAAGGACACAAATTCATCCTTTTTTATGGCTGCATAGTATTCCATGGTGTATATGTGCCACATTTTCTGAATCCAATCTGTCACTGATGGACATTTGGGTTGATTCCAAGTCTTTGCTATTGTGAATAGTACTGCAATAAACATACGTGTGCATGTGTCTTTAGAGCAGCATGATTTATAATCCTTTGGGTATATACCCAGTAATGGGATGGCTGGGTCATATGGTACATCTATTTCTAGATCCTTGAGGAATCGCCATACTGTTTTCCATAATGGTTGAACTAGTTTACAATCCCACCAACAGTGTAAAAGTGTTCCTATTTCTCCACATCCTCTCCAGCACCTGTTGTTTCCTGACTTTTGAATGATCGCCATTCTAACTGGTGTGAGATGGTATCTCATTGTGGTTTTGATTTGCATTTCTCTGATGGCCAGTGATGATGAGCATTTTTTCATGTGTCTGTTGGCTGTATGAATGTCTTCTTTTGAGAAATGTCTGTTCATATCCTTTGCCCACTTTTTGATGGGGTTGTTTGTTTTTTTCTTGTAAATTTGTTTGAGTTCTTTGTAGGTTCTGGATATTAGCCCTTTGTCAGATGAGTAGATTGCAAAAGTTTTCTCCCATTCTGTAGGTTGCCTGTTCACTCTGATGGTAGTTTCTTTTGCTGTGCAGAAGCTCTTTAGTTTAATGAGATCCCATTTGTCAATTTTGGCTTTTGCTGCTGTTGCTTTTGGTGTTTTAGACATGAAGTCTTTGCCCATGCCTATGTCCTGAATGGTACTACCTAGGGTTTCCTCTAGGATTTTTATGGTATTAGGTCTAACATTTAAGTCTCTAATCCATCTTGAATTAATTTTCGTATAAGGAGTAAGGAAAGGATCCAGTTTCAGCTTTCTACTTATGGCTAGCCAATTTTCCCAGTACCATTTATTAAATAGGGAATCCTTTCCCCATTTCTTGTTTCTCTCAGGTTTGTCAAAGATCAGATGGCTGTAGATGTGTGGTATTATTTCTGAGGACTCTGTTCTGTTCCATTGGTCTAGATCTCTGTTTTGGTACCAGTACCATGCTGTTTTGGTTACTGTAGCCTTGTAGTATAGTTTGAAGTCAGGTAGCGTGATGCCTCCAGCTTTGTTCTTTTGACTTAGGATTGTCTTGGAGATGCGGGCTCTTTTTTGGTTCCATATGAACTTTAAAGCAGTTTTTTCCAATTCTGTGAAGAAACTCATTGGTAGCTTGATGGGGATGGCATTGAATCTATAAATAACCTTGGGCAGTATGGCCATTTTCACGATATTGATTCTTCCTATCCATGAGCATGGTATGTTCTTCCATTTGTTTGTGTCCTCTTTGATTTCACTGAGCAGTGGTTTGTAGTTCTCCTTGAAGAGGTCCTTTACATCCCTTGTAAGTTGGATTCCTAGGTATTTTATTCTCTTTGAAGCAATTGTGAATGGAAGTTCATTCCTGATTTGGCTCTCTGTTTGTCTGTTACTGGTGTATAAGAATGCTTGTGATTTTTGCACGTTAATTTTGTATCCTGAGACTTTGCTGAAGTTGCTTATCAGCTTAAGGAGATTTTGGGCTGAGACAATGGGGTTTTCTAAATATACAATCATGTCATCTGCAAAGAGGGACAATTTGACTTCTTCTTTTCCTAACTGAATACCCTTGATTTCTTTCTCTTGCCTAATTGCCCTAGCCAGAACTTCCAACACTATGTTGAATAGGAGTGGTGAGAGAAGGCATCCCTGTCTTGTGCCAGTTTTCAAAGGGAATTTTTCCAGTTTTTGCCCATTCAGTATGATATTGGCTGTGGGTTTGTCATAAATAGCTCTTATTATTTTGAGGTACGTTCCATCAATACCGAATTTATTGAGCGTTTTTAGCATGAAGGGCTGTTGAATTTTGTCAAAAGCCTTTTCTGCATCTATTGAGATAATGATGTGGTTCTTGTCTTTGGTTCTGTTTATATGCTGGATTATGTTTATTGATTTGCGAATGTTGAACCAGCCTTGCATCCCAGGGATGAAGCCCACTTGATCATGGTGGATAAGCTTTTTGATGTGTTGCTGAATCCGGTTTGCCAGTATTTTATTGAGGATTTTTGCATCGATGTTCATCAGGGATATTGGTCTAAAATTCTCTTTTTTTGTTGTGTCTCTGCCAGGCTTTGGTATCAGGATGATGTTGGCCTCATAAAATGAGTTAGGGAGGATTCCCTCTTTTTCTATTGATTGGAATAGTTTCAGAAGGAATGGTACCAACTCCTCCTTGTACCTCTGGTAGAATTCAGCTGTGAATCCATCTGGTCCTGGACTTTTTTTGGTTGGTAGGCTATTAATTATTGCCTCAATTTCAGAGCCTGCTATTGGTCTATTCAGGGATTCAACTTCTTCCTGGTTTAGTCTTGGAAGAGTGTAAGTGTCCAGGAAATTATCCATTTCTTCTAGATTTTCCAGTTTATTTGCGTAGAGGTGTTTATAGTATTCTCTGATGGTAGTTTGTATTTCTGTGGGGTCGGTGGTGATATCCCCTTTTATCATTTTTAATTGCGTCGATTTGATTCTTCTCTCTTCTGTATTAGTCTTGCTAGTGGTCTGTCAATTTTGTTGATCTTTTCAAAAAACCAACTCCTGTATTCATTGATTTTTTGGAGGGTTTTTTGTGTCTCTATCTCCTTCAGTTCTGCTCTGATCTTAGTTATTTCTTGCCTTCTGCTAGCTTTCGAATGTGTTTGCTCTTGCTTCTCTAGTTCTTTTAATTACGATGTTAGAGTGTCAATTTTAGAGCTTTCCTGCTTTCTCTTGTGGGCATTTAGTGCTATAAATTTCCCTCTACACACTGCTTTAAATGTGTCCCAGAGATTCTGGTATGTTGTATCTTTGTTCTCATTGGTTTCAAAGAACATCTTTATTTCTGCCTTCATTTCGTTATGTACCCAGTAGTCATTCAGGAGCAGGTTGTTCAGTTTCCATGTAGTTGAGCGGTTTTGATTGAGTTTCTTAGTCCTGAGTTCTAGTTTGATTGCACTGTGGTCTGAGAGACAGTTTGTTATAATTTCTGTTCTTGTACATTTGCTGAGGAGTGCTTTACTTCCGATTACGTGGTCAATTTTGGAGTAAGTACGATGTGGTGCTGAGAAGAATGTATATTCTGTTGATTTGGGGTGGAGAGTTCTATAGATGTCTATTAGGTCTGCTTGCTGCAGAGATGAGTTCAATTCTTGGATATCCTTGTTAACTTTCTGTCTCGTTGATCTGTCTAATGTTGACAGTGGAGTGTTGAAGTCTCCCATTATTATTGTATGGGAGTCTAAGTCTCTTTGTAAGTCTCTAAGGACTTGCTTTATGAATCTGGGTGCTCCTGTATTGGGTGCATATATATTTAGGATAGTTAGCTCTTCCTGTTGAATTGATCCCTTTACCATTATGTAATGGCCTTGTCTCTTTTGATCTTTGATGGTTTAAAGTCTGTTTTATCAGAGACTAGTATTGCAACCCCCGCTTTTTTTTGTTCTCCATTTGCTTGGTAAATCTTCCTCCATCCCTTTATTTTGAGCCTATGTATGTCTCTGCGTGTGAGATGGGTCTCCTGAATACAGCAGACTGATGGGTCTTGACTCTTTATCCAGTTTGCCAGTCTGTGTCTTTTAATTGGAGCATTTAGTCCATTTACATTTAAGGTTAAGATTGTTATGTGTGAACTTGATCCTGCCATTATGATATTAACTGGTTATTTTGCTCGTTAGTTGATGCAGTTTCTTCCTAGCCTCGATGGTCTTTACATTTTGGCATGTTTTTGCAATGGCTGGTACTGGTTGTTCCTTTCCTTGTTTAGTGCTTCCTTCAGGGTCTCTTGTAAGGCAGGCCTAGTGGTGACAAAATCTCTAAGCATTTGCTTATCTGTAAAGGATTTTATTTCTCCTTCACTTATGACACTTAGTTTGGCTGGATATGAAATTCTGGGTTTAAAATTCTTTTCTTTAAGAATGTTGAATATTGGCCCCCACTCTCTTCTGGCTTGGAGAGTTTCTGCCGAGAGATCTGCTGTTAGTCTGATGGGCTTCCCTTTGTGGGTAACCCGACCTTTCTCTCTGGCTGCCCTTAAGATTTTTTCCTTCATTTCAACTTTGGTGAATCTGGCAATTATGTGTCTTGGAGTTGCTCTTCTCGAGGAGTATCTTTGTGGCATTCTCTGTATTTCCTGGATTTGAATGTTGGCCTGCCCTACTAGGTTGGGGAAGTTCTCCTGGATGATATCCTGAAGAGTGTTTTCCAACTTGGTTCCATTTTCCCCCTCACTTTCAGGCACCCCAATCAGACGTAGATTTGGTCTTTTTACATAATCCCATACTTCTTGCAGGCTTTGTTCATTTCTTTTTCTTCTTTTTTCTTTTGGTTTCTCTTCTCGCTTCATTTCATTCATTTGATCCTCAATCGCTGACATTCTTTCTTCCAGTTGATCGAGTCGGTTACTGAAGCTTGTGCATTTGTCACGTATTTCTCGTGTCATGGTATTCATCTCTTTCATTTCGTTTATGACCTTCTCTGCATTAATTACTCTAGCCATCAATTCTTCCACTTTTTTTTTCAAGATTTTTAGTTTCTTTGCGCTGGGTACGTAATTCCTCCTTTAACTCTAAGAAATTTGATGGACTGAAGCCTTCTTCTCTCATCTCGTCGAAGTCATTCTCCGTCCAGCTTTGATCCGTTGCTGGCGATGAGCTGCGCTCCTTTGCTGGGGGAGATGCGCTCTTATTTTTTGAATTTCCAGCTTTTCTGCCCTGCTTTTTCCCCATCTTTGTGGTTTTATCTGCCTCTGGTCTTTGAAAATGGTGATGTACTGATGGGGTTTTGGTGTAGGTGTCCTTCCTGTTTGATAGTTTTCCTTCTAACAGTCAGGACCCTCAGCTGTAGGTCTGTTGGAGATTGCTTGAGGTCCACTCCAGACCCTGTTTGCCTGGGTATCAGCAGCAGAGGCTGCAGAAGATAGAATATTTCTGAACAGCGAGTGTACCTGTCTGATTCTTGCTTTGGAAGCTTCCTCTCAGGGGTGTACTCCACCCTGTGAGGTGTGGGGTGTCAGACTGCCCCTAGTGGGGGATGTCTCCCTGTTAGGCTACTCAGGGGTCAGGGACCCACTTGAGCAGGGAGTCTGTCCCTTCTCAGATCTCAACCTCCGTGTTGGGAGATCCACTGCTCTCTTCAAAGCTGTCAGACAGAGTCGTTTGCGTCTGCAGAGGTTTCTGCTTGTTTGTTATTGTTTACTGTGCCCTGTCCCCAGAGGTGGAGTCTACAGAGACAGGCAAGTTTCCTGGAGCTGCTGTGAGCTCCACTCAGTTGGAGCTTCCCAGCAGCTTTGTTTACCTACTTAAGCCTCAGCAATGGCGGGCGCCCCTGCCCCAGCCTCGCTGCTGCCTTGCCGGTAGATCACAGACTGCTGTGCTAGCAATGAGGGAGGCTCCGTGGGTGTGGGACCCTCCCGGCCAGGTGTGGGATATGATCTCCTGGTGTGCCTGTTTGCTTAAAGCGTAGTATTGGGGTGGGAGTTACCCGATTTTCCAGGTGTTGTGTGTCTCAGTTCCCCTGGCTAGGAAAAGGGATTCCCTTCCCCCTTGCGCTTCCCAGCTGAGGCAATGCCTCACCCTGCTTCAGCTCTCGCTGGTCGGGCTGCAGCAGCTGACCAGCACCGATCGTCTGGCACTCCCCAGTGAGATGAACCCAGTACCTCAGTTGAAAATGCAGAAATCACCGGTCTTCTGTGTCGCTTGCGCTGGGAGTTGGAGACTGGAGCTGTTCCTATTGCTGGATTTGAATTTCTAACTTGGTTTCTGTGTCTTTTATAGGACGATGTATCTCCTAGGCTACATTCCTAAAGACAACAGGCTTTATCTGGGGGATAAAGAATTGAACATCGTTAGCTATTCCCTGCTGGTTTCAGTCCTGGAATACCAGACAGCCGTCATGCGGAGGGACTTTAGCATGGCTGATAAGGTCCTTCCTACCATTCCAAAAGAACAGAGGACCAGAGTTGCACACTTTTTGGAAAAACAGGTAAGAGGTTTTGTTTTGTGTTTTCTTTTCGTTTTTTAAAACTAGCAATTTGAAAGCAAATTAGTATGGAGTTGAAAAACTTTATTTCTTAATTGCCAACTGATTTCTGTGGCAATAGAATTTCTCCTGTGAGTTTAAGGCACTTGTTACAGCATATGATGCACCCTTCTTACATGCTTCCTTCTGCTTTCTCAGTGCCCCCTTTAAATGTTAGAGGTGATTTATCAGTCTTCTTTTTTTATTATTATTATTATTATTATTATTATACTTTAAGTTCTAGGGTACATGTGCATAACGTGCAGGTTTGTTGCATGTGTATACTTGTGCCATGTTGGTGTGCTGCACCCATCAACTCGTCAGCACCCATCAACTCATCATTTACATCAGGTATAACTCCCAATGCAATCCCTCCCCCATTCCCCCTCCCCATGATAGGCCCTGGTGTATGATATTCCCCTTCCCGAGTCCAAGTGATCTCATTGTTCAGTTCCCACCTATGAGTGAGAACATGCGGTGTTTGGTTTTCTGTTCTTGTGATAGTTTGCTAAGAATGATGGTTTCCAGCTGCATCCATGTCCCTACAAAGGACACAAACTCATCCTTTTTTATGGCTGCATAGTATTCCATGGTGTATATGTGCCACATTTTCTGAATCCAATCTGTCACTGATGGACATTTGGGTTGGTTGCAAGTCTTTGCTATTGTGAATAGTGCTGCAATAAACATACGTGTGCATGTGTCTTTAGAGCAGCATGATTTATAATCCTTGGGGTATATACCCAGTAATGGGATGGCTGGGTCATATGGTACATCTATTTCTAGATCCTTGAGGAATCGCCATACTGTTTTCCATAATGGTTGAACTAGTTTACAATCCCACCAACAGTGTAAAAGTGTTCCTATTTCTCCACATTCTCTCCAGCACCTGTTGTTTCCTGACTTTTTAATGATCACCATTCTAACTGGTGTGAGATGGTATCTCATTGTGGTTTTGATTTGCATTTCTCTGATGGCCAGTGATGATGAGCATTTTTTCATGTGTCTGTTGGCTGTATGAATGTCTTCTTTTGAGAAATGTCTGTTCATATCCTTTGCCCACTTTTTGATGGGGTTGTTTGTTTTTTTCTTGTAAATTTGTTTGAGTTCTTTGTAGGTTCTGGATATTAGCCCTTTGTCAGATGAGTAGATTGCAAAAATGTTCTCCCATTCTGTAGGTTGCCTGTTCACTCTGATGGTAGTTTCTTTTGCTGTGCAGAAGCTCTTTAGTTTAATGAGATCCCATTTGTCAATTTTGGCTTTTGCTGCCGTTGCTTTTGGTGTTTTAGACATGAAGTCTTTGCCCATGCCTATGTCCTGAATGGTACTACCTAGGTTTTCCTCTAGGGTTTTTATGGTATTAGGTCTAACATTTAAGTCTCTAATCCATCTTGAATTAATTTTCGTATAAGGAGTAAGGAAAGGATCCAGTTTCAGCTTTCTACTTATGGCTAGCCAATTTTCCCAGCACCATTTATTAAATAGGGAATCCTTTCCCCATTTCTTGTTTCTCTCAGGTTTGTCAAAGATCAGATGGCTGTAGATGTGTGGTATTATTTCTGAGGACTCTGTTCTGTTCCGTTGGTCTAGATCTCTGTTTTGGTACCAGTACCATGCTGTTTTGGTTACTGTAGTCTTGTAGTATAGTTTGAAGTCAGGTAGCGTGATGCCTCCAGCTTTGTTCTTTTGACTTAGGATTGTCTTGGAGATGCGGGCTCTTTTTTGGTTCCATATGAACTTTAAAGCAGTTTTTTCCAATTCTGTGAAAAAACTCATTGGTAGCTTGATGGGGATGGCATTGAATCTATAAATAACCTTGGGCAGTATGGCCATTTTCACGATATTGATTAGGGTATTCAGTTAGGAAAAGAAGTCGTCAAATTGTCCCTCTTTGCAGATGACATGATTGTATATTTAGAAAACCCCATTGTCTCAGCCCAAAATCTCCTTAAGCTGATAAGCAACTTCATCAAAGTCTCAGGATACAAAATTAATGTGCAAAAATCACAAGCATTCTTGTACACCAGTAACAGACAAACAGAGCCAAATCATGAATGAACTTCCATTCACAATTGCTTCAAAGAGAATAAAATACCTAGGAATCCAACTTACAAGGGATGTAAAGGACCTCTTCAAAGAGAACTACAAACCACTGCTCAGTGAAATAAAAGAGGACACAAACAAATGGAAGAACATAGCAGTCTTCCTCTTCTGTGCCTCTTTTCCAGTCTCCTGATATTTTCAATTCTACACTACATTTTTCTCTTTATCCCATCTGCTTTTTAAAAAAATTGTGATTAAAATACATATAATATAAAATGTACCATGACCTGACTTTTTCTTATGTAGTGTTTTTTAAGCAAAATCACATATGTGCAAAGCATAAAATAAGTTTTGCAAAGTTTAAGAAAAAAGCAGCCCTCCCTCCTTTTTGCTTCCTGCTCCCTAGAGGTACTTTCTTTATTTTATCTAATTCTTTTGGTATTTATTTCTGTATCTTCATGCAGTATAGCAGTTTCTTCATTTCTTAGCTTTAGGCATTTCTTGTGACTCCCCCTCTGTAGAAGATGAGGATTTCGCCTTCTTTCATTCCCCTGCGTCTACCACATACACGCCACTTTCCTATCCTTCATCTCTCAGAATAGTTCTAATTTTGATTGATCACTACTCAAATGTTTACATTATTATGGCTGTGCAATCACTGCGCACAGGTGAACCATGTAGCATATTATCTAGCTTTCCTTTTCTGCAATTTTTTGTTTTCCCTGGAGTCTATAATTGTCTCTTTTCCCCCTTTGCTTAATTTTCTGTGTACCTGTGATTAGTTCTCCCTGGACTTTGCTGGTTCTCCAGATTTCCCGAAGATCTCCTTTAAGTTTGCTTAGTCTCCTTCAGACTGCACTGGTTTTCCTGCTCTCATCATGCATTTCCCTTCACTATCATGTTGGGGCTTCCTTTGCTTCTGTCCTGTTGGATCCATTGTTTCTTATACCCCTATCTCCTTTCCTGCTTTGCTCCCTCATTTTGGGAGAGCACGCCCTTCAGCAGTTTCCTGAGAAAAGGATTGTTAATAGGAGATAAATTGTTTTGTGACTTTGAATATCTGAAAGTGCCATTGTTCTACCCTAAAACATATTCGACCATTTAACTGGTATAGAATTGTTGGAGGTAATTTTCTCTCAGAATTTTGAAGGCATTGTTCCATTGCCTTGTAATTGTTTAAGTCTAAAGCCGTTTTTATTCCTCATTCTTAGTACATGAGCTGGTTTTTCTCTGTGGAAACTTTCTGAATGTCGTCTCTGTTGTACTGAAATGTTATAATCATGGTAGGCCTTGGTAGGAATCAATTTTCATTAATCCTGCCAGTTATTAGATGAGCTTTTTTAATGGGAAACTTACGTCCTACATTTCTGAAAGATTTTCATGAATCATTCTATGGTGATTTCCTTCGTTTTCTGTATTCTCTCTTTCTGGAATGGTTAATGTTGTATGTCCTGCACTGATTTTCCTATTCTCTTTTAAAATCTTATTGTTTATAGATAAAAGTTTATCTTATCCTTCTACAGATATGAATGATATATTTTTGTTTTTAGATTTTGAAGTTTTCTCTTCCCCCTATATGGTATGCTTCCTTCAAGTTCCTTTTATTGCTTCATTTTGATCTCCATCTTTCCTGTTAGTGATTTTCCTCAAGTATCTGATGTCCTTGGGCCCTCACTTAAGAGTGAAGGTACAAGAAACAGATGATCAGAAGGTCTGAATTTGTGGGTGGGGCATATTGGGTTTGGACTTCAGTGTCTGGTGTGGTTGGCCCATTTGATTAGGGAGTCTCAATGTCAGTATCTTTAGCTAATGAATTTTTGATGACTTTCCATTTATGTAACGAATTTAACAATGTACTAGGCACTGTTTCTGCTGACACGTAGCCTTCATGGAGTTGACATTTTAGTATTTTGAAGTCTTTTCCCATGGGTTCAGTAGATTTTAGTGAAAAGCTCCTCAATCACCATCATTCTGGGGTCTCAAGAGAAGATACATTGGAGTCTCAGTATTTAATATTTCATTGAGTCTCTGTATCCATTTTCATAATCTCCTGTTTTCCTTTGATACTCCGTACTTCTTCCTCCAAGTACACTTGGAATCTCCTAGTCTGGAGACTCTAGTTTGCCCTCTCCAAAGAATAAACCTGTCTTCTTTGTCAAGAGGTGGGAGAGGGGAGCAGATCTAGAGTTTCTAAATGCTTTTAGGGCAATTTGTTTGTTTTTAGCACTACCATTCATGAGACACATTGGGTGTAAATCACATTGTTTCTATGCTGTTCTCACTCCTGATTTAGGATTTGTTTTCTCTGCTGTTTTAACAGAATGTTTATATTCCTCCACCAGCTTTCCAGCTTCCAAACTTTTGTTAGTTTCCTCTCCCTTTCTGTGTATTGGGAGTTCATGCCTTTAAAAAAAAAAAAAATCCTTTTAGTGTGATTTTATTAGTAGTAGGGAATTAGCAGAAAACAAAAGTATATCTATTTAGTCTGCCTTATTTCATCTGTTTTGCCCTTGGCTGTATCTGACTAGTTCCAGAGATCTTCCATCCTCCACTTTTGGGTTTTATGTTATCTATATCAATGCTAGTGAAGAAAAGTAACTCCGGTTATTTAGAATGCCTTATTTACATCGTATTCATGGATGGATGGGGGCGGGGTGGCAGCCTGTATAAGCTAAGTTAAAACATTTCAAACTTGATGATAAAGCCACCCTGAAGATATAGCCAGACAGAACCCTAAAGCTGTCCAGCTTCTCAATCTTGACTCTCCCGTAACTGAGCATTCCCTCTCAGTCTGATGAAGAGGTAAACTATCCCTGAGTTTTCAGTCTAACACATTACGTCCCTAGAGCGAAAAATGACCCCATCAGTACTGTTGTCTTGAAGGAGAGGCTAATTTAATAATTACAATAGTTGATTTACAACAGTGGTCCCCAACCTTTTTGGCACCAAGGACCGGTTTCGTGGCAGGCAGACAATTTTTCCACAGACGGGAGGGGGTGCATTTCAGGATCAAACTGTTCCATCTCAGATCACCAGGCATTAGAGTCTCATAAGGAGCACGGAACCTAGACCTACCACATGCACACTTCACAACAGGGTTTACGCTCCTGTGAGAATCTAATGCCATCACAGATCTGACAGGAGGCAGAGTTTAGGTGGTAATGCTCGCTCACTCACCCACCCACTGCTTACCCCCTGCTATGCGGCCCGATTCCTAACAGGCCACAGACCGGTTGGTTGGGAGACCCCTGGTTTAAAAGCTTGTTCTTAATGCCTTAATGGAGCATGGGAAGGAAATTTTAGACTTCCTGTCTTTTGGATACTTGCTGATAAACGACTTGAGACCAACAATAAAGGAATAGGTAATGACACCTGATTGGTGACTGCACCTGAATACACGATGTTTGCTATGACCTACAGATGATAGAAAGTTGGAACGTTTTATATTTGACTCCCTTTTCTTTGCCCATTTACTGCTAATAGTCTTATGTGCAAAATGAGGGATTGGACTAGATGATCTCTACTTCCCAGGCTAGTTGAGTAGATTACCAACAGCTAAGTTTACACTGCTGCGGCTAGTTTTCTTCTTTTGAAATGATTCTTGTTCAGTCCCAACTTTGCAAAATTCCTTTCTTTTTGACATATCTGTTTATATTTACATTTCCAGTTTTACTAGTTACTTGAGTTTAGCATTAGCAAGCTTCCATTATCCTAATAAACAGTAAGAATTCTGTCACTGAATATTTTATCTGCCAGGTTTGTTCTTACCAGTTACTTTAATGGCTCCTTAATTATTCCATCTTCTCATTAAATAGTGGGGTTTCTAGTTTGATAGAGAAATGATTTTCTCTGTGAATGTGTGTACACTGTGTATGTGTGTGTGTATATATATAAAACATACATAGATTTTTGTGTGCATAAATGACATATGTATGTAATTTTTAAAAATCTGTTTAGGGCTTCAAGCAGCAAGCTCTTACAGTATCCACAGATCCTGAGCATCGTTTTGAGCTTGCTCTTCAACTTGGAGAGTTAAAAATTGCATACCAGTTAGCAGTGGAAGCAGAGGTATGTACTAATTCATGATTTTTCATAACTGATGGAAAAGTCAGTAGGTACTTCTATGTGTTTGCTATAATGTTTTGTTATTAAAGTTTTCCCAAATGCAAATTAGTGGCTCATTTTGGTGAAGTTATTGTCTCTGATATTTTTAAAAGATGTATTATGTTAAACTTTGCATAAATTGATTACATTGGAGATATTCTTAGCACTCTGCTTAAGAAAAATTGTTTTCATATCTTAAGTGAGATATATTTTGCAAGGTAAGATGTAAAACAGTATGTAAACTAGTCTGGAAAGCCTAAGAGTACAGACATAGCAGTCATTTGCCAGAGTCTGAAACTAGCTAAAAATACGTTGGTTTTGAAAAGGGGTTTTGAAAGACAGCCCAACCCGTTTGTCTTTTGGTATTGAATAGAGCAGGCAGTCAGAGAAGGACAGTGCTGCCTCGGTGGCACTCACCTTGAGCAGCAGATGCTCTTAGCACATCTGGTCTAAATGTTTGAGCTAAATGAGCTGTTCAGGGAGGCTCAAGTGGGAGAAATGTTAATACCATTTTTGTAATGATATTTTTATAGATCTTTGTATATTGAGGCTCCCAATTGTGGTTTAAGACTAGCATTTATTGGTAAATTAATTTCGGATGTGCAAAATAAATTTTAGCTATGTTAAGATCATCTAAACATGCAGCATTTTGAGTTTTGAAAAGCTACAAGTGAGACATATTATTGTGAAACATTTAAAGACATAAACAGTTCTGTATGCTTTCAAAAAAGCGGTATTAAATCACTTCTTAAAATAATTGCAGTCTAATTACCTTAAAACTCCAGTGAGATGGTTTTGCTTTTCCTGTGTAATTATAAGATAAAATATAATGGGTTGATTATAATTATTCACACATCATTAAAATTGATTTGTTTAAATTCATTTTGTATATGTGAATAATTTCCGTTTCCTGAATTGTACATTTTAGCCATTCTTATTTTGATAGAGCCAACTTAAGCACAGCTCTCTCTATATATTAGTATCTTCCATTGTCCGCACAGTTAACAGAATAATGTTGGAAATGTAAATGCTTATTTCTAAAGATATTTTAACTTGGAAACTCTTTTCTTACAGTCAGAACAGAAGTGGAAACAACTTGCTGAACTTGCCATTAGTAAATGTCAGTTTGGCCTAGCCCAGGAGTGCCTGCACCATGCACAGGATTATGGGGGCCTGCTGCTTTTGGCCACTGCCTCTGGAAATGCTAATATGGTGAACAAGCTAGCAGAGGGTGCGGAGAGAGATGGCAAAAATAATGTGGCATTCATGAGCTACTTTTTACAGGGCAAGTAAGTATTAATTTAAAAGATTAATTAATTCTACACCGAGGATGGTTTTTGGAGAGGCATGTGAAGAATGAGCCCTAGAGAGAACTGATGAATGGCTAAATGGTGTTGAATAGACCGGGCAGTCAGAGCAGGACAGTGCTGCCTTGGTGGCACTCACCTTCAGCAAGAGATGCGTTTAGCACATCTGATCTAAATGTTTGAGCTAAATGAGCTGTTCAGGGAGGCTCAAGTGGGAGAAACGTTAAACACCTTTCTCAACAGTCCTGCCAGTTAATGGTGGAAGCATTTTATTTTATGATTGCAGCAGGCTATTGAGCTCCTGTAGTAGGTACCTGAAGGGCAGGTGATTTTACCCAAATTGGATAATTTTGATCCATTTATGGCAAGAACAAAAGGGGATAAGTATGCCAGCTACTTTTAGATTTAAGCACACTATAAAGCATGAAGATGTCTCGTATTTTTAAGTCTGAGTTAGCATAAACCAAATTATTTGGACATTAGTTAGCAGTATTATGAAATAAAAAACAAAAGTATTCTTTTCTTTTTTTGAGATGGAGTCTCACTCTGTTGCCCAGGCTGGAGTGCAGTGGCATGATCTCAGCTAATTGCAGCCTTTGTCTCCCTGGTTCAAGCCCTTCTCCTGCCTCAACCTCCCAAGTAGCTGGGATTACAAGCATGTGCCACCACACCCGGCTTGGATTTTTAAGAGAGGGTCTCACCATGTTAACCAGGCTGGTCTCAAACTCCTGACCTCAGGTGATCTGCCTGCCTCGTCCTCCCAAAGTGCTGGGATTATAGGTGTGAGCCACCGCACCTGGCCTGAAAATATTCTTTAACCTTCCCTTACATACTGATTGTTTGTTTACAATCCCATACTTCACCATGGAACTTTGAATGTGCACCCCATTGTATGTATGTGAATGTATTTATGAGTTTATATGCCTGTAAGAATAGACCCCACTATTCCTTATCCATAATTCAAAAATCCAAAAATATTCTGAAAACAGTTTTTTATAACTGTTTTGATGGCAAGACCTGAGCTGAACTCTGTTTTCCTATTTTTAGTTGCTTTTATACCAACTTGGTACATTTTTATTGCATTTAACATTCCTGCGTAAGTAGTTTGTGGCTTTTTCATGCTGAGGATGTCAGGTAATACATAGTATACATACGGTATCACCTTTCGAAAATCCAAAAAGTTCTGAATTCTGAAACACATTGTCCACTTCATAAAACTTGCACAGAAAAAAAATGAAATTAAAATAGAAAAAATAAGACTTTAGTATTCTGCTGGGCACCACTGGCTTGTCTGGCCCTTCCCATGTTGGAGACGCTGCCCTACATATTTGTCTTGTGGAACTGAATTTCTGCTGGCATATATCCTTATGCCTTTAATATTTGCTAATCTAACCTGCCTTAACTCCTCCTGAAAAGCCCCTTTAGGTTCTTAGGAATTATTAAAATTAAGTAGATTCAAAGTAGTCAGGAAAGCTGTCTTATCCCTCATACCCTTGGAGTGTGTTATGTAACAACCATTAAAAGACAAGTGACAGAAATGAGATGTATGCGTGAAAACTGGGGAGATTTTTGGCTTTGCAACACTAAATTTCCTTTATATTAAGTGCCATTATTATAGTGTTTATTCTTGGTAACAGTAACTTTCCTTTTTAATGTTTAGGGTTGATGCCTGCCTAGAGCTCTTGATTAGAACTGGACGGCTGCCAGAAGCTGCCTTCCTGGCCCGAACTTACTTACCCAGTCAGGTTTCAAGGTACAGACTTTTAATTTTAGGAAGAAATGTTTCCAATAAAAAGAGAACAGACTTACTTAGTCTCTGTTCGGTTCCATGATGTCTATAATAGGGTAGTGAAACTCTGGAGAGAGAATCTCTCAAAAGTCAATCAGAAAGCAGCAGAATCCCTTGCTGATCCAACAGAGTATGAAAACCTATTCCCTGGATTAAAAGAAGCCTTTGTTGTGGAAGAATGGGTGAAGGAAACACATGCTGATCTGTGGCCAGCCAAACAGTACCCACTTGTCACGGTGAGTGGCCAGGATGTCAAGCTTCATTTATTGTAACTACAGGGTGGAAGTACATTGATGACTTCAGATTTTGAACTGCAGTAAATACTTTTTTTTAAATTTAGAGCTGATATCTGGGATTTAGGCCAAGTTCATAGGTAAATTATTATTTCAAAATATCTCATTTCATCATTGCTTTATTCTCCGATAGCCAAATGAAGAGAGAAATGTCATGGAAGAGGCAAAAGGCTTTCAGCCCTCAAGATCTACAGCTCAACAGGTCAGCAGAGGACTTCATGTGATAAATTTGGCTGAGATGGTTCACTTTTAAACATCATCTCCCACTTCCTAATTCTCATCATCCTTCTCTTGGGGGAAAACTTTAAATTCCTGAGTAAATTCCCTTGTCTTCACATATATCTTCACTTGGGGTTTCAGGAACTTGATGGGAAACCTGCTTCTCCTACTCCAGTTATTGTGGCCTCCCACACAGCCAACAAAGAAGAAAAGGTAGGTCAGACATCATACTCAAACCTCCCTCTACCCCATCCTCCTCCCCATCAATATTTGGAGAATACATAGGCCTCTGTGGTTTAAGTGACAGAATCAAGTTTCAGAGCAGGGGCTTTGAAATGGGAAGATGCTTTTCGTGACTATTAAGAAAATTTTAGTTCCCACTTTGGATCATGAGAACCCACGGATAACTTTCCTTTAACAGTACTGTAAAACTTAATTACCCTCTTTTGTTTGCAGAGTTTACTCGAACTAGAAGTAGATTTGGATAATTTGGAATTAGAAGATATTGACACAACAGATATCAATCTGGATGAAGATATTTTGGATGACTGACTGTAATGCTTTCCATTTACCTGACTAAACAGATCATTATTATATATAGGTATTGATTGCTACCCTGACCACAGTGCTTTGGACTATGAGACATTTCTTACATTTTTATATGTAAACACTGTGGACCACTGGGAGCATAATGCCCACATCATCTTAAGAAGAGTTTATGTGCAGCATTTAAATCACTGTGTTTTCCTTGTTAACTAAAACAGACATGGGCTTTGATTTTTTTCATACTATTAGACCGTATCTCATAAAACCTTTTGAATTAATGGAAGATACTTTTGTTTCCTTTCTCAGTAATGAAAATAATGAAAATAGGCTTCTAGTTTTAGAAGGCTGAGCCGAAACTACACCTTGCCTAGGGATCAGCCCCACTCTCTTTTCTTTGCATAACTAAATCTGCATTTTCAAATGCTGTCAATCACATTTTTCTTAGAGCTGAATATCCATGCTGTAATTCTCTAAACCCTTTTTCTTGACCTCATTGCATCATTCCACAGGTCTTGTCCCAATTTTATCTAGCAGCTACCCATTTCTGGAGTCAGGATGTGAAACCTCTGTTCCTCTGACCTCATTAAGCTGGGGTCTATCCAAATTACCGTCTACCCTATTTGGTAACACACACAAAAAAACAACTTTTTAACTGTACACTCATCTAACATGATTCAAAAAATTCATAACCGGGCACTCAAATATCCTTGTAGCCTAGGAACATGAGTAGGGTAGTAATTTTTGCTTTGTAGGGAGAACTACAAATTGATACCTTTTAATCTGGCCATTTTTTAACGTTTAGCTCAATATTAACAGAGAAATGTAGTCAGTATTTAGTAAAATAAATGTATTTTTAAAATATTTTTAGGAAGCTGCAGAATGGCGACTGAGTGCTTCTTGATAAGTTTGCAGTGTTAGTTCTATATAGGCTCCCTTCTGTGCTTCTGTTTTTGCAAAGACCTGTTTAAATTAAAAAGTAAAGTTTTAAAACAATAGGACATATGCTATTTATAAACTTTTTCAGTTTTAAGACATCATTAGCATTTCTGTAGTAGCAAAGAGTCCTACTTAAAAAAGTCTTTCAAATTTCACAGTTTTTCCCCTGATTATACACTAATAAACACACATGGACAGAAAAATAATACCCAACACATTTCAAGCAATACTAATTAATTCTAAACACCAGAAGTATCCAAGTAAGACCCTGACATTGTATTAATATTAATACTTCCTGCTAGATCAAAAACCATTAGGTTAGAGAGAAATCTGGAGGCTGAGTTACCAAACTGATTTTTCACTTTAAAGAATATTTTCTCCAAAAACATTGTGCTTTATCAGGTTCATAAAGAAAATCAGTACTGTGGTTTCTCTCTACTCTTCCTAGGATGTCCTCACAGGTCATTGTTTCCTTAGTAAAACTTACAACTGTTTTGCAGCATGCAAACAGTATTACCAGGATAGAAGCCAGTTCCACAAAACCACGTATATTCTGAGTATTAGAAGAGATGAAATTATACAATCTCCTCCCCTTCCCTTCCTGAAAAAATCATCTCAGCTCTCAGCATTTACAGATAAATGTATATAAGCCCATGGTTTTGAGAGGTGTGCAGCTCCAAAATGAAGGACAGTACAACTAAGACTTGGTGATATACAAGCATCACACTCTCCACTTCTTGACACATGCCCATTTCCCCCGATGTGATGTGACCACACAAAGACAGGAAGCTGCTCTGGGGGACATGTGCTACTTAGTCCTCTACCCTGTCCTGCTGGTGACTTGAACACCTCAGATGCAGCTCAGCCCTTCCAGTGCTCCAAAGAACAAGGCGGCTGCTCCCTGCACTGTCGGAACTTCTCTGGACTCCAGCTGCTAGCACCACATCACTCAACCTACTTTACTGCACTCTAACCCCCTCCCGTTTCTGTTGTCCAGGCTGAAGAAATAGGGGGACAAATCATACTGATGTTTTCAAGACCACAGATGTCCCATATTCACAAATCTGTTTAGTTACCATTAATTATGACCCAATTCTGAATTTTTCCCAACTCAATTACTACCACAAAACAATCAATATGGAAAAAAAAAACTTTACCTTGATTAAATTTATTCCCTCAGCAGCCTGATCCTTGGCCTCTTGAGCCGACTGGCCGTCTGGATGGAGTATGTGATACAGCTGGACCAAGCTGATTGCATCATCGATTCTGAGAATGAAAGGGTTTAATGTTATCTAGGGGTTTTCTTCATTTGATTCACAGTCCTGTACAAGTGTGTGCCAACTTCAAACTACATTTCAGACTTTCCTCAGGCTGGGGTATTGGGGAAGGACCTTCACTTTTACAGTTTCAAAAGCATTTTCAGGAAAATTGACTAATTTAGGCCTCACACCAACTCCGTGAGGCAGGTAGGGCACGAGTCACTGCAGGAAGTGTCCAATTTATGAAAGTGAATATATTCCAAATGTGGCTATATCCTTTTTGGAAAAAGAGCATCATTTCCCACAGAAACAACATTCCTAATGGTAGATAATTTCCACGCCAGCTCACTTCACCAGCATGTAATAGTCGTAACCCAACTCAGAGGACAGAAATACAGCTTCATCCCACACAAGCAGGAGGGTGATCACAGGGAGCTCAAAGTCACTTGCCTCTAAGTGACATCTGCTAACAGAGACAAATGCCTCTACAAGAGCCCCCTTAAGGTTCCAAGGAAAGACTTTCAGGCCACCAGACTATTCACAGGAACGGATTAGTAAAATAACTAGCATCCTAGTGAAGCAAATTTGAAATCATACACACACATCAGACAAAAAGGAAAATTGGGTTCTACATCAGTAATCTTAACTTCAGCATCACACAACTACCTATGAAAAAGCCAGAACAAGAATTCAGTTCTTCTGGTTTGTACTTCTCAGAAATGTATAAACAATTTTTATCAACATTAAAACTTTCCTAGCAAAACCAAACAATCACTATCTTCTCACACTGCTGACACTTTCCCACCATTTGCCATTTCATCACTGGAGGGCATATAAAAATAACATGCAAAATGCTTGTGCTCTTGAGGCTCTGCTATATACACTAAGTGACCTACTGGCTTCCAGTTGGGAATGGAGGGCTGAGGACACCCTAATTCAGTGCTTCCGCAGCTAGCACTCTTCAGCCTTCCCTGTGTTCCCTTTACCTGAGCTGGGGGATGAAGGGCAGGGTGACAGTGGGAGTAAGTATAGAATTCCTCAAGCCTTGGAAGCCTTAGAGAAATGCTCTGGGCTTATCCTGAGGCTCATGTACCCTAAAGGCCATCTCTTGGGAAAACAGAGCTGTTGGTATAGTAAAGCTTTTTGGGGGGGTGGAAATAAAAAATATTCATTACAAATCTATTGTGCTTGTTATAATCTAACAAAGTCTACTAAATGTAGCAATGAAATGTCTCCCCAATAAAAAATTAAAATTCCCTTTGGAGCTTAGGCGTGTGGCCTTATAAACAGCTTAACTGGATTGCTACCTGTTGGTATGTTCAGGGCTTCATTAGCTTCATGCTGAAGTATAATGCCTGTGCCTCACAGAACAATTTAAATTTAGCTTAATACCCCTCCCATACTTCAAGAGCAAATAAATTATATTTCAAAAAGATTTTAAAAGAATCTCAATATAAAAACTAACAGTGGGACTTGAGTCTGGAATAAATGTGTGCAGAATCCTAATTCTTGCCTGAGCTTCATTCAGTGAGGATATGCACCCTCTACTGTCCAGCCTGGGATTTGCAGTAAGCTCACTGATCTGTTCAGAATGACCACAGGAGGGCCTTTACCTAGGAATAGCAGGAAAAGCTAAGTACCCAAACTTCCCTCCCAGTAAGCATGAATTGCTTCAGATGTAAAGCTTACATGTGATGAGTAATACTATAATATCATTTATTAATACACCCCAATAAAGAACTTTAATTTTCAAACATTTCTGTATTGCTCTAATTTTTTATAACAACATACTGTTTTAATAATAAAACAACTTCAGAATGATTAAACTCAAGAAACTTTGTAAGTGGAAAATTCATTCACAGGAGATAATGCACATGAAGGCAAGTCACTTGAGCGTCCCCATCACCACAGCCCCAGTTATGGGGTAAGAAGGTGTATTTCTGCCCTCTGATTATATTGCACTATATATGCTGGTGAAATGGGCTGGCCTGGAAATCATCATCATTAGGAATGTTGTTTCTATGAGACATGATGCCCTTTTTCCAAGTATGGGCTGTATTTTATTCTGAAGATAAGTTCTGTGGAACTTTAAGTTCTACATGCCTTACCTTTGTGTATATGGTTTGTATTACATGTTAGGATACTCTGGGAGTCAAAAACTAACAGTCTGAAGGTAGCAGTAATCTCAAAACTGTCTTGTAGTTCAGACTTTTGAGTCCAGCAAGGGCTTTTTGTAGAAAGTTGATTTTCTTACTACAGCCATGCTACTTCCTTGTCATTTTGGCCTTCCTAAATCAACTGATAGAAAGATGCTCAAAAACTATTTTCTCTTCAGTTTTATTACAAGTTGTATTATTATTTCCAGCTAGAAGCCTGGGAGCACACCAGCTTCATGCTAAAATACAACAGATATTTTTTTGTTTCACGCTACTCTGAAAAGCAGCTTTTTTGATGCCTTAAAAATCTTGTAAAAGCAAGGGTATCAAAAGTATTTTCATAAGTTAAAGGATGGTGTTTACTGAAAAGCCCTAGAAATAGTTCTACCAGAAAATAACCACAGAGCTTATTTCTACTTCTTTACATTTCCTATTTAATCCTCCTTTCAGAATCTGGAAAGTTCACCAACTTAGGAGCATTGGTGACCTCAGGATAAGTTACTATTGAGGGTTTACAGTACAGATCCAAAGCCACTTACTCTTTCAAGAGTCTAGCACTGTTTATATAAAAGCAAAAACTAGGAGAGCTAGGTTATTATACTAAAAGAAAAAATCCATAAGCTGAGGTAAGCAAGCACTAGACAGTACACTGTTATCATTGGAAAATACCATAGCTTAAATACAGATGAACTGTTAGGGCAATAAGAATGATTCTTTCACTTACTAAGATCATACTTACAAATCTCTCTGAATCTGGTCAATCAGCAAACCATCAATCTTTTTATTATTTACAAAATACCACACCATTCCACCAAAGTATCTTGTTGAACGTAAAAGGTCATATTTTCCGTGTTTATCTATATCTTCATAGGTCTTGTGATGAACCTATCCACATAAAATGCAACTTTTCAGAAACATGAACATAAAAAGATGTATGCAGCATTATTCAACGTACACTGATTAGCATGAGTGCTGCCCAAGCAAGTAAAACCACGTCTACTTACAGTTGCCTCCGTATCATTAACCAATAGGTATAATTTAAACCATTCCTAGTACAACCCACCTTAGGGGGGAAGGAGGATTCTACTAAGAAAGAATTTTGGCCAGGCACGGTGTCTCATGCCTGTAATCCCAACACTTTGGGAGGCTGAGGTGGGAGGACTGCTTGAGCAGTCCTCATCTCTAGGAAAATGTTTTAAAAAATTAGTTGGGCATGGTAGGCCACGGAATAAGACCCTGTCTTTAAAAAAATAAAAAAGAGAAGAATTTGTCTAAATGACAGCAAGTCTGTGCCTTCTCTACTGTAGAAGTATGTGGCAGCCTGGAGCAAGATACCAAACATAGCCATATTAATTACTTTTTGGCAGGCCAACTGTAATTTATTAAGCACCAATTATGCATATAGAGACCACTGGAAATAATGTAGCACCCACTTCTTGGTCACTATTGGAGAAAATAAATCAAGAATATCTTTTCACTACTCTCCCTTTCCCCTATCCCTCCCATCAACTACCCTATTCTACCAGCTAGCCCATTCCATCTTACTAAAAGTCCTTCAGTCCTCCTTCCAGATTGATCTTAAATGAAGGTTCTAATGGGGGAATTCCTCTGTTCAAAAGGCTTTCAAAGGTCTGCTGACTGAATTCTAGATTCCTCAGCCTAGCATCTGAGGTCACCTATGATGTGGCTGCATCCACCTTCCTAGCTTAATCTTGAATCACTCCCCTACATATACATGGCATGTACAAGCAAACCAGATCACTAGCCATCTCTCAAGCCTCCTTTTTTCCTGCCTGTTGCTTATACTGTTCTCGCTACCTGAAACACCTCACCCAACTCCACCTGCCACAACATTTCCCGCACTTCTAGAACCCTCCTTAACACCCCTATGAAGTCTTTCTTCAAAGAATTTGTAATCTTTTAATGTCTACCATTTTAGGCCTGAGGAGATAATTATCTGTATACGTACTAGCACCTTTCCCCACAGCCATATCTGGACTGCTGGCTTTGGTACAGCATACCCTATCCTAGTTCGTGGCATCACCTATACGCCCAAAACAATACCTTACATATAGAAGGTACTAATGAATACTTACTGAGCTGTAAGACAAACACACTGTACTGTGGCAAAAGTTTAGTAAATAATTTGATTCCTATATGGTAAACTTTTTAAAAGAGAATAGACTTTGTCATCAAACTTGGGTTATCAAACTACCCTACCACTTAGTAGCTATGCAACTTTCAGCAAGCTACTTAACTCTACAAGCTTAAATTCTCTCATCTTTAACCAAGGGTGGTTGTGATGATAAAATATATATCTGGCACACATCTGTACTCAACAGATTTTCAGGTATTTCTCTTCCCTTTCCCCTGTATCAAAACTTATAACCAAATTCGTTGAGCTAGATTAAAAATCAGACTCATAACCATACTTAAGCCTACATTTTAGAAACTAAAATATACTCACCTTGATATACTCAGCGGAATCTGGCTCAAACTGGGCAAAGCAGAGATTGAGGACATCAACATGCCTGTCCTGACTATACATAGTCTAAAAACCACACAGCAGAGTTAGCATCACATGAGAACACTGAAGTTCAGCACCTGTTCTGATGCCATGACAGGCCTGCCCACCCACATACTGGCCACTCCATGCTCATGAAGAAGCATAAAGAAATAACACAGGCTTTGTAATTGTCACACCTAGATTCAAATTCCAGCTAAGCCAATTAGGAGAGAACCCTAGTACAACCCATCTTAGGTGGGAAGGAGGATTCTATTAAGAAAGAAGTCAGCCAGGTGTGGTGGCCCACACCTGTAATCCCAGCACTTTGGGAGGCGGAGGGGGGCGAACCATGAGGTCAGGAGTTCGAGACCAGCCTGGCCAACATGGTGAAACCCCGTCTCTACTAAAAATAGAAAAATTAGCCGGATGTGGTGGCGGGCACCTGCAATCTCAGCTCCTCGGGAGGAGGAGAATCGCTTGAGACTGGAAGGCAGAGGTTGCAGTGAGCTGAGATCCCGCCACTGCACTGCAGCCTGGGCGAAAGGAGCGAAACTCCGTCTCAAAAAAAAAAAAAAGAAAGAAGTCAAGTTACCATTAGAAATGTTTATCTGGATCAAGGCACAAAGCCAACTGGTTCTACAAATAAATCGCCGCCACTGGCTCTAAAATATAAAACCTAAGTCACCTTACCCTAAGATTTTCTTCCTTGAAAATTATTGGTGTCAAAACTTTACGACCTTCTTTTGGGAAATAAATTTGTATCATCCGGTCCCGTTCTTCCCAAGAGGCTTTGCGTAGTGTGCCACTTGGTTCTCTAACGACAATAAAACGCTCCTAAAATAGAAAAACATAATCAAGGATTCGTTTGTGAGGACTTATTTTTAGTTCCTGTGTCCCACTAAGGCCATTATAAGAATAATTTGCAATCAACAATATAAAATGCAATCATGCATATGAGTTCAATGATAATTTTAAACCTCAAAGACTTGGCAAGGTTTGATACTTCCTTCACTAATCACTGCTGTGCATCTGACAATCAGAAATCTAAAATGAAAGCATTCAGTAAGTACCAACTATAGTGCTAACGTGAGTTCGATACAAAAAAAGCTAAGCTGAGATTCATCTATATGCATTTTAGAGGAAAGAAGTGCTATGACCTTTCCAAACTTTCATTTCTCTATCCCAAAATCTCATCTAAACAGATTTTACTACTTTATGATCTATACTTAAAGTCCTTGGGATAAAAGGAAAAAACCCAAGAATGGGGAGTCTTATTTCTACACTTCTATGATTTCTCATATTGGCATGAGACATAAACATGTCTGAGAGGCTGTCTGGTCCACCTGTCTGGTCACTTCGCTCTTCCAACTGCCAAGTCCCAGGCCATGGGATCACTTCCTCCTCTAAATTCTACCTACTTTTTATACCATTCAACTGGAAATTTATGCTGGGCAAGATTTCTGGCACTCCTCAGATATTATTGTATAACTGGAAAAGGGCAGGAAATGTGTATTATAATTTTTTTGCAATACCCAGAGTGGCATATATGGAGCTTCGCACACTGCTGATAATTGATACACACCTGATTAATGTATAAATTAACCAAACTGTACTGACTCTCAACTTTTCAGAGATGTAGGAGTCTCTAAATATGTTCTCAAGATAACATAATTAAAACTTTCATCAACAGTCAATCAGAAAAAAAAAGCACATGCCAACGTAATACAATTTTTCCTCAGAAGGATTTTGGTAATTTGAGAAACCTGAATTCCAAGTTCCTTTCTCCCTTTCAAGTTACAAAATGCTTCCCAACCAGCCTTCATAGCACTGCAAACATATATTAAAGCATCACAAAACAAAAACTGTAATTAAAATTGAAACTCTGTGACTCATGTTCATTATGTCAAGTATACAGATGGCTGGTGTTGAACATAGCTCAAATCATTTTCTAACCATAATCATGTATAATAAAAGATTAATATGGAGTGGACCTTCTCCCAAACTCAGCCTTTTATAGTGTTCTAATGTATTCTGTGGGCTGAACTGTAAACTACTCTCTTTTTATTCTTTACTTGCAAAGGCTCAAATACAAAACTGATATATTTCTAAAATGCCAGAGTGTTCTTTTAAATTTGCAATCAAGGAAAGAGGAGCCAGAGAATAACAATCACAACAGAAGAAGTGGTGATGCCTGAAAATTATCTGAGAAACATCTGTCATTCTTACTGAAAATTCTGGAAAGTGAAAATCCTTTAGGATGATTGAGTTTCTTGGCATCATCAAGGAATTTATAGGACAGAAACATTCTATCTTCTCAAAAAGCTTCAGCTAAAGAAATCCATCTAACTTAGGCAAAAAGAGTCTCCAGATTCCACTGCCTTGTAGATTTTTATCCATTTGTGGTTTGGGATGGGTTTCTGTCTGTATCTGTGTACCCCTTGTTCTGCCTCAGCACATCTGGAATCTGGAAAATATTGTGCCTATTATCTGCTGAGAAATGGTAGCATCATAACATGGGGCTGGTCTGCATTTCTCATGCCTCTTATAGTGTGTCTTCCAGAAGGGTCTCACCCAGTCAGAGGAAATCTGGTTTGGACGCCATCAGAGACAGCCAGGTCACATCATCTCTCAAGCCCTTCTCCACATGGTATTTCAAACAAAGATCATTTTGCAAGTAGACATATACTCACCCGGTGTGGTATGCTATATGATATATCAGTAAACACATATTTGGTTGTTTCTGTTCCTTCCAAAATCGTATCTTCAGCTAACACATCATTTATTGGTACTCGCTCTTCCAGAACCGGTGGCATTTTTAATCGTACTTTAGCTGCCTCAACTGCCTGTCTTGTAGCCTAATGAAAGAAAATATTTATTAAGGAAAGCCACAAGGTTACATAACAGAAGGATCATCTGACAAAAGCAGATACTAATAAAAAATGCAAAAAACTTCAAAGAAAAGAAGCTGTAGCCACAAATCAGTGAGTAAAACACCAAACCTGGACTTGTGAGCCCTGGCCTTTGCCTCTGCGATGTGGCTGAGACCACCAGCTATAGGCTCAACCATTATCAAAACCACAAAGGAATGCTTTGAGCAAAGCCAGGCTACAAAAGCTGCTCGAAACAGAATAAAAGAATGCAGTTTTTGGGTGCTTACTATGTGCCAGATATTGTTCAAATAGTCTCAATGTATTTGGCTCATTTAATGGCCTCAATTACCTTATGAGTTAGGTGCAATTGTTATCATCTACATTTTACATAAGAAAAACCAGAGGCACACAGATGTTAAGTAAATTGCTAGGAAATTGCAGCACTGGTATTTGAACCTAGACAACCCACTTCAAAGCCCATTCTCTTAACCACTGACTACACTGCTTCATGCCATACTGTTAACAGCGGTTACCTCTAGGAGGTGAAAAGGGGGACTTTTACTCTTCATGTAATCTACTACTGGAGAGAGAGATATATATTTTGCTGACTATAAATTACTTTTGAATCAGAAAGATGAGTATTAATGCTTTACGTATTCATACATCAAAGTGTTTTCCACAAAGCAGTACCCATGGTACTGAGGAGGACACTGGTGCCTGGAAAACATCCTGTTTCCATGCAGGATCTCACAATATCCCCAAAGCTTCAGCTCCAAGGCAGATCACAGTAGATGTTTCTCCAGGAAGGAAGCTGGAGCAAGCAGGACAAAGGAAGGGTGCTCGGGCTGGCTTGAGAGGACAGAGGATACTCTCTGAATACCCAGACCTGATCCATACGCCCTAGTCTGCTCAATTCCAGCCATGCTCCCTGCCCCTCTCTGGCTGACTACTCACATTTCTTTTCTCAGTCCTATGCCTGGTACTACCTTTCACTAGTGCCTATGGAAGAATAGCTATAATCATCTGGAAGGGCCTCTAGAAATGTTGTTTAACCCCTTAAAGAAAGGTATTCTAACAATATTTCTGCATTTACGTACCTCTTCCAACTGTGCCTGAGTCATTAGCTTATAGGTTGGTGGCTTCAGTTCTTGTACAGCTGGTTTAAAAGTCTTCTGCAAGTTCAAGCCTGTCATTTTTGTGAGTATGCTTTGAACTTCCTCATCCATAAATGTAGGTTTCTTGGTCTCTGGGCTACCAGATTCTGCTAAAATGGACTTTAGTAAATAAGAAGCTGACAAAAACGACAAGCTAACAAGACTTCTAAATAGAAAAGTAAGTTAACAATAAAAAGTATTAGCACAATGTCTACCTTGGCACTGCAAAATGCTAATACCGATGAGATGTATTCATTCATTTCTTCATTTAAGATTTACTGATCTTTCATTATGATAAGGAGATAGACTCAGTCTCTGCCAAAAGGACAGGCTATTAGAGGAAGTAACAGGAATAAAGTAATTAATGTAATAACTGTAATGGTTGCTGCCACTTACAGAGTTGTCTCCTATATGGCAGATATAACATACATTTTCAGGAATGCTTATAACCACTCACAAAATAGGTACTGATAAACCCAATTTCATAAATGAGGATGCTGAAGCCTACCAAAAGACAACTAGCTATTAAGTGATAGAGTCAAAATTTAAACCAAGGTTTGTCTGGTTCTGGATCCTAGATGGTTTCCAATTTATCATAGTGCTCCTCGGTGTAAGTGGGAGGTGTAGGGAGACATAATGTGAGAGGTATGGTATACAGGAGAGGTATGGGGCTTGGGTGATTGCAGAGGAAGAAACTCAGCATAGCCTGAACTAGGGATGGGCGTGACAGGGTCAAAGAAAGCGTCCAAAGAGCCTAATCATGGCAGAGAAAAAAGGGAGGGAAAGTCTAGGCTAAGAGACTGCAGCTAGGAAAGAGAGACTTGGTTCACTGGACATGATACTGAAGAGGCCGTGTGGTATCATGGAAGAGCCTTTGACATAAGCAGAGAATCAAATCTTAGCTCTGCCTCATGCAGTTTGCCTACTGCTTTGCCTAACTTCTACTTCCATTTCCATTAGCAAAAAAGAAAAAGTCATTTGTTCCTAGTCACCTCTTCCTCTCCCAGTCCTACAAATGTTGGTATCCCTACAGATTCTGAACGATGTCCTTTTCTCCCTTCTCAGATTCCTACTCGATGATTTCTCCTATCCTCCCATGACTTCAATTACCTTTGTATGCCAGAAACTCTAAAATCTGAATCTCCAGCGAAGATCACCTTCCATCCAATTACCCAAGCTCTCTCATGTACTTGAATACTGCCAAGTCAGAACCCATCAACTTTCCCTTGTCTCAAACCTGCATTTTCTACTGTTCCCTATTTCAGCATCATCCAGGAGGTCATACAGGCCAGAAATCTTAGTCATTCCTAAATTCTCCCTGATCCTCCAGATCTAGCCAATAGCAATAGTAATAACAATAGTAATCAAATAGCTGTAATAATAACAGTAATTATAAGAGCTACCATTTATTAGCTATTTACTACATGCCAATACTGACTGAACTAAGTACTTTACACATTCAGCCCATTTAATACTCACAACAACCCATGAGGTAAACACTACGATTATCCCCATTTTTACAAAAAACAAAAACAAAACAAAAACACTGGCAGAGAATATACTGATTGTTTGCCTTCATAAATCTCATTTTAATCCTCCATTTCCCACTGCTACTACTCTAGTCAAGGCCATCCTCATCTCTTGCATCAGTCTCCCTTTCTCCATTCTGGCCCCACTACAGATCATTCTCCACAGAGCAACCAGAGTAATCTCTTTAAAATGTAATCAAGATTACTCCCAAGCTTAAAATTCACGAATGGCTTCCAACATCATTTAGAAAACATGTTAAGGTGGTCTGCTTACTTACACTATGTCTCTCACTAAGCGATGTGCTCTATGAAGACCAGAACCTTGTGTAATACTCATCTCTGGCACCCAGGGTTCCTTAGGGTATCCAGCACACAGCAGGTGCTCAACACTACTCTCTCCTCAGTCTCACCCATTCGCTCAGCTTTAGTTACCATTTTTACTCCGATGTTCCTCACTTTATATCTAACTCCATACTGAACAGATGACTCTCAAAGTCACCTCAAATTTAATGTGTCCCAAATAGGTTTAATTCTGCCTCCTTTCCCATCTCCTGATCTCATCTACTCCTGCACTACCCCCCCCCCGCCCCAAAATAACGGTTCCAACAATTAATCTTCTCCATCTTGGTGTAAATGGGACAAACCACTATTCCAGTCAAAAACTTAAGAAACAATCCTAATTTGTCCCTTTAAACTCATATCCAAAGCCTTAATCAAGCCTTATCAATCCTACCTCCAAAATGGGTTCCCAAATATCTGTGCTCAGTCTCATTTCTGGACATCTGCTATTGTCTCTTATGCTTGAGAAGCTTCTTGCTTTCTCCTTAGCATGGCTAACCAGCACTCGCTTTGGTCATATTTATTTGCCAGGAACCCTTCCCTGACCTTCCAACCTAGTTTGAGTGCCTCTCCTGTGTGCGTCCCCTATCACAGCCTGGGTCACACTGCACTGCCAATTCCCTATGGAGATGAGTTCCCATAGGGAAAGGTCTGTGTCAGTCTTACTCTGCCACATCCCACAGGGCTTAGCACAGTACTCTGCAAGGAGCGGAACTCAGGCACTGTAGCTGAGTGAACGAATGAACAGATATGCAGGTGATGACAAACTCCACAGGTACAGAAGGAAGACAGCTGAATCTGAGGAAGCGCTACGATACGTGTCGCAGGGGCTACCGCGTGGTTTTCGCCTGCCAGAAACAGGATCTACATCTCCCAGAAGAACGCCCCAGCGAAAGTCCGGAAGGTCACTTACCGGCCTCGGAGCTGAACCGGCAGCGTGGCAGCCCCACCTCGAAAGAGCAAGGTAGCGGTTGGAGAAGGCCACCGTGCCAGGGCTGGATTCGAGCCCGGAAACAGACCCTTTTCACGCCTGGAGAACCCCTCAGGAGGTTCCACAGCGACACAGTGGTTCTGAGGGGCGCCATGATTATCAGAGGCCACTTGCGCCGGAGGTGGCTGGGAGGGATTTCCGAGTCACGCCCGGTTCTTGCAGCATTCTGGGAAATGTAGTCTATTTAAAGGCGGAAAGGGCCGGAAGTCTTCCGGGCCCTTGTAGATTGTTTCTTCTAAACCACTTATTCACAAGCAGATGGTGTTTATGTCCTTCCCTATGCATAAAGTTAAAACTTACACCTTTTTCCCTATATGCTCTTTTTCCTACCCGTTTCCACCGTTCTAAGTAACAAATTTCCGGCCAGGCGCGGTGGCACATGCCTGTAATCCCAGCAGTTTGGGAGGCCAAGGCGCGAGGATCACCTGAGGTCAGGAGTTCGAGATGAGCCTGGCCAACGTGGTGAAACCGCGTCTCTACTAAAAATACAAAAATTAGCCAGGCATGCTGGTGGGTGCCTGTAATCCCAGCTACTCGGGAGGCTGAGGCAGGAGAATTGCTTGAACCCAGGAGACAAAGGTTGCAGTGAGCCAAGATCATGCCATTACACTCCAGCCCAGGTGACAAAGAAAGACTCCATCTCAAATAAACAAACAAACAAACACTCTAGCCTGGGTGACAGAGTGAGGCTGTGTCTCAAATAAATAAATAATTTATGTATTCCACTTCCTGCTCAAAACTTCTCCCCCATCCTCAGGTTTAAATCCAACTACTTTTTAAATTTCTCCATCCACACTGCTCACACGCACCCTAAATCTAACTTCTGATTCCAAGCCCCGATTACCACCACCACAACTTGCCACTGCCAATTCATACACCTGATTCTCTGTCTCATTACTTACTCCTTTCCTTTATAGCCCGTTTTACAATCTGTTATTTTGCTATTTATCTGCTTATTTCTTTTTCTCACCCCATGAAGACAGTGACTCTACATATTTTATTGCAATATCACCTAGCCTAGTACATCGATGTGCACAGTAAACTTTTGTTGAATAAATGAATGTTTAAATGATTCTTTATATTTTTTCCAACTATCCAGGATATGCAGGTCTTATCTTTCTCTAGACTATAGATTGGTGCCTGTGCTAAGCACTTATCCCAAGGCCTGGCAAAACAGGGTGTTAGTAAACTCTTGTTTGAATTAGCTGAATGAATAGACTCACCTTCCAGCCTCACCTATTTTCCCGCAAGTCAGCATTGACATTAACCATGCTGTTTATGAACTCATTCCCTATTTGGGAGGGGAAGGGAGAGCACTAGGTTTGGTGCCTATTTAGGCAAGTCTGCTGCCCTGCACATCCCAATGCTTACACACGATAGCGGGTGTCACAGACTAGTGGTAGGATGAATGCAGGTGTCTCCCAGCCCATGCCTTTTCTCTGAAAATCAACCCTCTACTTTCTTCCCATAGCTGAGAGAGCAGGCCTCAGTGGCTATGTTTTTCCTGTAAACATCCTCCTGGACACAGCTGATTGGACACTTAGTGCAGTATGAATGAATCCATTGGCTGCTGTATTAGCATTAGTTTCCTGTGACTGCTGTAACAAACTACCATAAATATTATGGTTTAAAATAACAGAAATGTATTCTCTCACAATTCTGCATGAGAAATCTGAAATCAGTATTACTGGGCTGAGACTAAGGGAGCTCTGCTCCCTTTAGAGTCTATCTCTGGGGAAGAATCTGCCCCTTGTCTCTTCCAATTTCTGATGACTGTAAGCATTCCTTTGCCTGTGGCTGCATCATTTCAATCTCTGCCTCCATCTTCACATCAGCTTCTCTTCTTCTATTTGTGCCAAATCGTCCTTTGTTTTCTTCTTATAAGGCTGTATGTGATTGCATTTAAGGCCCACCCTGATAATCCAAGATAATCCCCATTTTAAAATCTTTAACTTAATCACATCTGCAAAGACCATGTTTCCATATAAGGTAACATCCACAAGTTCCACGGATTAGAGTGCAGTTATACTTGGGAGGAAGTAGGAGGACATTCTTCAGCCTACCCTAGATGACCAGGCACCAAGCAGTTTTTTTCTTAGTAATTCAAGCTACGAGACAGACTAGTTGATGGTGGAAGCTTGAAGTGAATAACTAAGTATTTAGGATTTGGGCTGAAGCAGCCTTTTTCAGCAATGTGCCTACTGATGAATGAGCAGGGAAAAGCCACTCTTCAGAGAAAGGCAGGAAAATGGAGCAGATCCTCAGAAGCAGAGATGGGAGAATATGTGTGGAGAGAGATGGAGAAAGGTGCTGTCTTGGCCAGAGAGCCTCCCACTTTCCTTTCAATGATGTCTTTTACTTGGGGTACAGTGAGTTTTACTGACATGGAGGAACCAAGATTCCTGGTTTAAGCTATAACCTTGGACAGATGGCCACATTTTTCAGAGCCTCAGTACCTCACCTGCAAAATGGGCATAATGACAATACTTATCTTGCAGACTTTGAGAATAAAGTACTTTCAGGATCTGATGTCCGGTGTTTCATAAAGATGGTGTGAGAAGGTTGTGTGGTGGCAAGTCAGTTACTTTGTTTTTTTCTTTTCCTTTTTTTTTTCTTCTGAGACAGAGTCTTTCTTACTTTGTCACCGTGGCTGGAGTGCATTAGCATGATCTCAGCTAACTGCAACCTCTGCCTCCTGGACTCAAGCAATCCTCCCACCTTAGCCTCCCAAGTAGCTAAGACTACAGGTGCACACCACCATGCCCAGCTAATTTTTGTGTTGTCCAGGCTGGTCTTGAACTCCTGGGCTCAAGCGATCTGCCCACCTCAGCCTGCCAAAGTGCTGGAATTACAGGCATGAGCCACAGTGCCCAAGTCAGTTACTTTCTGAGGATGCTATTCAGAGGTACTTTGGTTGCAAGAAACAAATCTTTCCTGAGTAAAACTGAAATGGAAGTAATCGGAAGGATACTGAATATCTCACAGAATTTAAGAAAAAGCTCAACAGCCAAGCCTCAAGAAGGACTTGAAAGATGGCAGCTCCAAGAACCCCAGAGGCAGGAACTCAAGAGATCTCTCCAGGAGGTTGCTGTCCTAATGGCTTGGTTCCAACTCTCTGCCTTCCATCCAATCTAAGTTCCTGGTGAGAGAGGCTGATTGGCCTGGGTGGGATCCTGTTCACCCCTGGGGGTTGGGGAGGGTTGACCGTCTGACAGTCCCAAGGCTATCTGGCTGCAGCTACTGTTAGGATTCATTAGGTCATATCTTCAACAGCTCTGTGGAGCAAGGATGGTTTTCTATTATTTGTAAAACAAAAGCATAGTGATGCCTCAGTGGGGAGTGCCTTATCCCACTCTCAGTGATTTAACAGGGTCTGGACTTGTGTTTTTTAAAAGACATTGATTTTATCCCGAGCTTTTAGAGTTCAAGATGGGATTCGGGCGTAAAAGTCAGGGAGAGGAATGGAGAGAGGAAGAACAGAGCCCAAGGAAGAAAGGTGACAGTCTGGACAATGCAAGAACCCCTGCAGTCTCCAGCAACCACACTCATGTGACTTCTATATAGTCTTCAATTCTCTATCCTTGAGGCCTCCTGAAAGGTCCACATCCACCCCACTTTTGTCTTCACCCAGAGTTTTTATTCTTCTGCCCCCTATTCAAAGTCCAAACCTCTTACATGTTCCCACAGAGACACAAATTCCATGGCCGAAATTCCCCTTTGTGTGCTGAGAAGGGACTGGTAGCAAGGATAAAAGCAAAGGTCCAGTAATGAGAAGGGACAAGTGATGTTGTGGATGCCTGAGGAAGCTTCAGGGGAGGAAGATTCTAAGTGGAGGCATTGGTAGTAGATGCAAAGAGCCTTTGCACCAGGAGGTCAGGAGTTAAGGATAGTTAGAGTGGATATGTTTGGGGGAGAGAATCAGAGAGCCTTCCTGCCTCTCTGTCCCTCTTTTTCTGAGCATTGGAAAGCAAAATCATTGGTCAAGAAGAGGTACGGTTGTGTTGGGAACCACAGGAATGAGCAGTTTGAAGTATCTGCTGGGGCTGGGCATATAGCTGGGATGCAGCCCACTGAGCAGTGGGACAGTCAGTAGCAGTGCAGAAGAGGAGATAATTCCAGAGAAAGAGGGGAAACATTTGAAGACATTCCTGGAAGCCTGTGTGAGGGTGTGTCTGAGCAAAAACTCCTTGAACGATGGTGGGAATGGTTGAAGATATGATGGCCCAAGCCCCTTCCCTCTCACTCAGAGTGCACTGTCTTCTCATCAGCCCTGTTGGTCTTCATGGCAAATGGGTGAGACAGACAGGGTAGGCACTGATATTCCCATCTTTTATATGCGTAAACTGAGGCTCTGAAGTTAAGGGTCTTGTGCATGACACCCAATTTATTCCACACAGTGACAAGGCTGAACTCTGAGGTACCTGGCAGCTCTTATGATAGAAAAGCTCTGTTCCACATGTGTTCTATGGGGTGAAGAAAAACACAGACAGTTCCAGAAATTACATAGACTGACTTCTGAGCCAGAATGTGGCCCAAAAGAGAGAAGGAGGGAGACTGTCCTCCACCACGAGACAGTGGGGGCGGATGAGTCAGTTCCTCTAACCCTGGAGTTATCAGTTTATCAACAATTTTCCACGTGACACTCTGTCCTTTTTCTTCTGATAGCATCCATTGCGCTACAATCCTACACCAAACTGAACACTTGAAACAGGAAATGATTGCCAGGGGCCAAGGCTACATCACTCTGTGATGACAGGCAGACCCTCTGTCCTATAGCACAGGGATCTAAATGTCAAAGGCACTGACGCTGGCTGCTTCCTGCCACCCCAGCTGCCCCCACAGGGACTTGGGCCCAGAGCAATGGCCCCATGACACAGCGATCGTGGATATGTTCTGTAATAGATGGCACTTGGCTCCCCTGCTCCCAAGAGCTGGCTGCTGTCAGGCTTGGTATGTGGAACATTTCATCTAAAGGACATGCTGGCCTGGGTTGAAAGTAATTCCCATCAGCTCAGAACCGGGTGGTCTATCACTAGGTTATTTTTCAATTTGATCTGGACTCGGGAAGTCCCTCGGACTAAGAATTGGTATTTTCAAAGGTTAATAAACCCATCAGAAATTCCTTTCATGGGAAAATGTGATGTATCTGATTGCCCTGACTTGCATGCAGCCCCCAGATCAGGGGCCCGGGCATAATTTCACTTGAGACTTAGGACTTCAGTGTTTTGACGATTCCTGGGGCCTGGGCTGGGAGAGGCTGGCAGAGGGATGCAGTGATGGCTGTTTGCAGAAAGCCAGAGCCAGAAAGGGAAAATGTATGTTCTTAGGATGCCCTAAGTGTGTGCCTGTATATATGAGCAACCACATTTGTGGGTGCTCAGCTGTATGTGTCATGCAAGTGTGTATGTGCATAGGTGTGTGTGATCAAGGGACACATGTGTATGCATTTGTGTATGTGTGTGGCCATTTTTGTATGCATGCAAATGTGTGTGTTCAAATATGTGCATGTGTGTATGTGTACCCATGTGTGTGCAGGTACATTTGTATACGTGTGGTTGAGCATGTGTGTGTCTGTGTGTGTGTGTGGCCTTACATGGGTGTTTAGGTGGAAAAACATGTGTTCACATGTGTATAATGGCTTGGGAATGGGATACACTTAATGGTAGGAGCACAGGCTTTGGAATCAGACAGATATAGGTTCAAATACTAGCTCTGCAACTTATTAGCTATATGAGCCCATTTTACTCACCACCTACTAGTTCCTCCTCTTTAAGATGGGATGATAACAACTTCCACATAGGCCTGGGGTGAGGGTGAACAGACAGGAAGCAGATGGTGCTCTGGCACACAGTCAGTGGCCATCAAGTGGTAAACAATATTATCACTATTACTATCATCATCATCTTCATCATTCTCACCCTCATCCTCCTCATGATCATTCTTGTTCCATCTCATCTTATTCCTTAGGAATGCTGGGTGGCATTCACTCTCCTTTAGAAACTGCCCAGGGATGCAAACGTTCCAGGTTGAAATGAACTGACTTGATCTAGCAGTCCAGAGAAATGAACGATCAAACGAAGTCCCCTCACCCCTTGTGACTTTTGCTACTTCAGCAAATCACAATTTCCCCATCATCTGAATTGTACCAGTAAACATCCTTGCTCAGTGAGTTTCCTTCTATGCTGGTAATTCTGTAGGGATGAAAGTAATCAAACATTTGTTGGCCACCTTCTGCACACTCAGACCTGAGACACACCCTGTGGAAAATATGGAAAGAGAATACACATATCTCTAACCTCAACAATTTCCCAGTGGAGTTTTTTTTTTTATATAAATAAATACATAAATAAATAGGTTTATTCAGGTATAATTGGCATACAACAAACTTCACACACTGAAAGCACATAATTTGATAAGTTTTGACATATGTGTCTGCCATATAACCGTAACCACAGTCAAGATAATGAAAATATCCATCACCCCAAAAGTTTCCTCGTACTACTTGGTAGGTAATCCCTTCCTCCTGCTCTTCCCAAATAACTCTCTCCCCTGGAGGCCACTGCTTTCTTTCACAATGGATAGTTTGCATTTTTTTTTCATTGTCATATTTTAATTTTAGAGGTTCTGCTTGTTCTGTTTTTTTTTTTTTTCCTTTTTTAAAAAATTATTATTATACTTTAAGTTCTAGGGTACATGTGCATAACGTGCAGGTTTGTTACATATGTATACTTGTGCCATGTTGCTGTGCTGCACCCATCAACTCGTCAGCACCCATCAACTCGTCATTTACATCAGGTATAACTCCCAATGCAATCCCTCCCCCCGCCCCCCTCCCCATGATAGGCCCCGGTGTGTGATGTTCCCCTTCCCGAGTCCAAGTGATCTCATTGTTCAGTTCCCACCTATGAGTGAGAACATGCGGTGTTTGGTTTTCTGTTCTTGTGATAGTTTGCTAAGAATGATGGTTTCCAGCTGCATCCATGTCCCTACAAAGGACACAAACTCATCCTTTTTTATGGTTGCATAATTTCTAGAGTTTCATATGAAGGCACCACAAGTTTGTATTCTCTTTTGTCTGGCTTTTTCCAGCTAACGTAATTATTTTAAGATTCACTCATGGTGTCATGTGTATCAGCAGTTTGTTCCTTTCTACTGCTGAGTAATATCTATTGTGGTTTATGGACCACAACTTGTGATCCTTTCATCTGTCGAGGGGCTTTTGGGTTTTTCCCAGTCTTTGGTTATGACAAATAAAACTCCTGTAAACACTTGTGTACACGTCTTTGCACATATGTTTTCATTTCTCTTGGGTAAATATCTAGGAATGAATAGTTGACTGTGTTTAACTTTTTAAGAAACTCCCACATTTTTCTAAAGTAGTTGTACCATTTTACATCTCCATCAACATATTATATGAGAGTATTGTTTCCTCAGCATCTTCATCAACACTTAAAATAGTCATTCTTCTTAATGTTAGTCTTCTAATAAATGTGTTGTGGTATCTCACTGTGGTTTTTAATTTCATTGGTCTAATGACTATTGATGTGGAGCATCTTTTCATGTGCTAATTTTCCATTCATTTATCGATTCATCTATTCAAATCTTTTGCCTACTTTAGAAATCTAGTTGTTTGATTTTCTATTTTTTAATTTCATGAATTCTTAAATATCAGAATATACATATGTATATTCTGGATACAAGTCCAATAGTAAAATATGTTTTCAAACATTTTTCTCCCATTTGCTGGCTTACCTTTGTATTTTCTTAATGATATCTTTTAAAGGTAAGTTTTTTATTTTGATGAAGTCCAATTTATCAACATGCTCTTTTATGGATCATCCTTTGCTTAACCTAAAGTCACAAAAAGTGGTTCCTATGTTTTTTTTCTAGAGGCTTGTAGAACCTTCATAGTTCATAGTTTCATATTTTACATTTAAATCCATGGTTCATTGTGAGTAGATTATATCAGATGTTTTACATGTTGTCTATGAATAAAGACAACTTTAATTCTTCTTTTCAATCTGGAAAGGTTTCCCTCTTTTTCTTTTTCTTTTCTTGGGAGGGCTGGTGCAGGACCTGGTTACACTGACTAGAACCTCCGGGAGAATGTTAAATAGCAGTGATGAGAGCAGACATCCTTGTCTGGTTCCTGATCTTAAAGTAAGAACATTTGGTTTTTAGGTTAAGTATGTCATCTGTGGGTTTTTCAGCTGTAGGTTTTTGTCCTTTGTCAGGTTGCAGAAATTCCCTTTTACTTCTAGTTTGTTGAGAGTTTTTTTTTTAATCAGGAATGATGTTGGGTTTTATCAAATGCCTTTTCAGCATCTTTTAAGATAAGCATGGGGTGTTACTTTTATCCTTTGTGGGGCTTCTGTAGGTTAATCCAACTATATTCCTGGGATGAACCCCACTTGAGAAGGACATATATTATTTATATATTATTGGATTAACTTGATAAAATATTTTTAGAATTTTTACTCTATATTCATAAAAGATATTAGTCTGCAGTTATCTTTTCTTCACTGTTTTTGTCTGGCTTTGGTATTGGAGTAATATTAGCCACAGGCTAAATCAGAAGGTCTTTCATCCTCTTTAATTTGGGGGAACAGTTGTGTAGAATTAATATTATTTCTTTCTTAAATATTTGGTAGAATTCACCAGTGAAGCCATTTAGGTCTAAAGTTTACTTTGTGCGAAGGCTTTTCACTATCATCTTATTATTTCGTTTTTATTTGCCCAAACTCTTATTGCTTTATTTTTCCTCTTTTTCTGTTTTCTTCCAAATTAGTTGAATTTTTAAAATTCTATTTTATATCCTTTATTGTGTTACCATATTTTCATTCTAGACGTTGTTTTAGGATTTATAGTAACTATTTCTAACACAGTCTGCTTTCATGTGATAGTATAACACTTCACAGGTAAGAACTTACAACAGTATACTTCTGGTTTTTTCCCTCCTAGCCTTCATTCTATTTATCATATATTTTACTTTTATATATATTATAAAGCCTGTAATGCAGTTACTATTCTTGTTTAAACCATTATCTTTTTATAACTTGTTTATAAAGCCAATATTTTTATTTTAGTATATTCTTTTAGAGAAGACTTAGATTTACAGAAAAATTGAGAAAAAGTACAGAGAATTCCCATATACAACCTCTTCCCCTAACAGACACACACAGTTTCCCCTCTTATTAACATCTTGCATTAGTGTGGTGCATTTGTTAGCATTGATAAACCAATATCAGTACAGTATTTTAAGCCAATGTCCATAGTTTGCATTAGTGTTCACTCTTTGTGTTGTACAATTCTAGAGCTTTGATAAATGCATGATGTTAAATATCCACCACTGAAGTATCATTCAGAATAGCTCTACTGGCCAAAAATCCCCCGTGCTTCACCTCTTCATCCTGTTTTTCCTCCCCTTCAACCTCTCGCAACCACTGATCTTATCACTGTCTCTAAAGTTTTGCTTTTTCCAGAATGTCCTATAGTTGAAATCATATAGTAGGTAGCCTTTTCAGACTGCCCTTTTTCACTTAGTAAATATGCATTTAAGGTTTCTCCATATTTTTTGTGACTAGATAGCTCATTTTATAAATTGCTGAATCGTATTCCATTATCTAGATGTATCACAGTTTGTTTATTCACCTACTAAAAAAATCTTGGTTGCTTTTGATTTTTAGCAATTATGAATAAACCTGCTATAAACATTCATGTGCAGGTTTCTGTGCAGACATACATTTTCAACTTATTCAGGTAAATACTTAGGAGTGCAATTGCTGAATCGTAAGACTATGTGGCTCCAATGTCTTCTTTCTTGCATGATTTCTGACGAGAAATCTGTTGTCATCCTTTTGTTTCTCTATATGTGATGTGTCTATTATTTTCCCTCTGTCAGATTTTAAGATTTTTCTTATTATAATTGGCTTTGAATAATTTGATTATGATGTGCCTTTCTGCAGTTTTCTTCATGTTTCTTGTGCTTGAGATTTATTGAACTTCTTGAATCAGTAGATATATAGTTTTCATCAAATTTGTAAAATTTTTGTCCACTATGTCTTCAAACATTTTGTGTTCACTTTCCCATCTCATGATGTCCTTTGGGGACTCAATTACATATATGTTAGGCTACCTGAAGTTGTCCCACAGCTTACTGATGCTCTTTCCACTTTGTCAAAAAAATTATTTTCTCTATGCATGTTTCATTCTGAACCATTTCTATTTGTGTGGTTTCAAATTCATTAATCTTTTCTTCTTCCGTGTCTATGTGTGTTTCATTCTGAATGGTTTCTATTGCTGTGGTTTCAAATTCATTAATCTTTTCTTCTATGTCTCATCTGATATTAATCCCACCCAGTGTGTTTTTATCTCAGAGATTGTAGTGTCCATCTCTAGAAGTTTTGATTTAGGCATTTTTTGTAAGTTCTAGGTTTATGCTTAACTTTTAAAAGAGATGGAAAACAGTTATAATCGCTTTTCATGTCCTTCCCTGCTAATTCTATGTGTGTGTCAGTTCTGGGTTAGTTTACATTAACTAATTCTCATGATGCATTATGTTTTTTCTGCTTTTATGTGTCTGTTAATCTTTGTTTGGATGTCACACATTATGAATTTTACTTTGTTGGGTGCTACTTTTTTTGGTATTCTTATAGATATTCCTGTCCAGAGTGTAGTTGAGCAAATTGGAAACATTTGGGTTTTTTTGGATATTCCTTTACAATTTGTTGGGTGGGTCTGGAGCAGTGCTCCGTCTAGAGCTATTTATTTCCCATTACTGAGGCAAGACCTTTACAAAGATTCTACCCAATCCCCATAGTTTAGGAGTCATTCCATTCTTGTTGGTGGAACCAGGCACTATTTTCAGCACTCTGTGTGTGTGTACTGTCCACTGTTCCTAATCCTCCTGCATGCCTTCCCTGACCCACAGTTCTCAGGTAGTTTCTTTATGCACATGCTCTGATCAGTACTCTGCTGAGTAATTGATGAGGACCCTTTACAGATCCTGAGTTCTCTCTGTGTGTAGCTCTCTGTCTGTTTGGTTCTCTGATTAGCAAACCCTAGCCACCTTGGTCTCCCTGAGCACTCAGTGTTATCTCCTGAATGCAAGGAGTTTTCTAGGCTCTGCCTGGATTCCCCTCTCTGTGCCGTCGCCTGGAAAGTCCCTCAAGGCAGTAAGTTGTGAAAATGGTAGGGATCCTCTTCTTTGTATCCTCTCTTTCAGGAATCACTGACCTTCATTTCAAGCCACTGTTCAGTATCTTAAAAACCAGTTTTATATATTTTGCCAATTTTGTTTCCTTATTTCAGGTAAGTCTGGTCCCTGTTCCTCTATCTTGCTTGGAAGTGGAAGTCCTCCTGAATGAAGTCGGCAGGACAAAAACACCTCAATGATACCAGTAGGGAGTAATTTAAGATTGCAGGCCATGCATTTTCTAGACCTAGAATTTTCAAAGGATATTTCTCTTCTGGTTTAAAAACTATAGTTGATGAGGACTCACAAAGTAATACAAATCATGAAGCAATTATAAAAAGCATGAAATTCCAAGAAATTGGAACTGCCACCGAATATCTAGGATGGAGGGTCTCCATGGTAGAGAATTTCCTAATGAATGGCTGGGGTGAGCTAAAAGATGAGGCAGGCTGCAGAGAGGTGAGTAGCAAGACTAAGGCAGGTTCCCCTGTTACATGCTGTCATAGTATCCCAGCCCTGCATTTAGAGTGCTTATGAAGAGTTTAGTTAAAAAATTGTTAGTTTACTTGGTTATTATCTATTTTACCTTCCTGACTAAAGGCTCCATGAGGGCAGAGCCTTTAGCACTATACCTTCAGCAGACATCGGTGTGTTTGACACATAGTAGAAGCTCAATAAACAGCCATTGAATAAAATGGGCCAGGTGCAGTGGCTCATGCCTGTCATCCCAGCACTTTGGGAGACCAAGGCAGACAGATCACCTGAGGTCAAGAGTGTGAAACCAGGCTGGCCAACATGGTGAAACCCCGTTTCTACTAAAAATACAAAAATTAGCTGGGCAAGGTGGCACGCGCCTGTCATCCCAGCTACTCGAGAGGCTGAGGCAGGAGGATTGCTTGAAATTGGGAGGCAGAGGTTGCAGTGAGCCAAGATCATGCCACTGCACTCGAGCCTGGGTGACACAGCAAGACTCCGTCTCAAAAAACAAACAAACAAACAAACAAAAAAAACCAAAAACCCCATCGAATAAATGAACAAATAAATTAATAATGATGAGTAGGATTAGGAGAGCAGGGCCCAGGCCTCCAGGCAAGGATGAGAAGAACCAGCCCTTCTAAGAATTGGAGAGCAGCAATGATAAGGACCTGGGGGGCGGACAGAGCCCACAGTTCACCCTTGTGTGTGCTCAGTACTTAGTGACTGCTCACAATTGTGCAAGTTAGCAGAATGTTCTGGTTGTCCACTGCACTGTAACCAACTCTCCAAAACTTGGCAGCATTTATTTTGCTCATGAATCTGAAATTTGGGTAGGGCTTGGTGGGGACAGCTCATCTCTGCCCTCTCATGTACCAACTGGAGTAGCTCAAAGGCTGTGCCTGTGATTATCCAAAGGCTCATTTGTCATATGTCTGCCAGTGGATGCTGGCTGTCAGCTGAGATCTCATCAGCTGAGTGGGGGCTGTCAGGCAGAATACCTACACGTGGCTTCTCTGTGTGGTCTGCACTTCTTCACAGCCTGGTGGCTGGATTCCAAGAGTCAGTATCTTAGGAGATAGCGAGCCAGTCCAAAGCCATATCACCTGTTCTCACCTGGTCTTGGAAATCACACACCATCACTCCCATCTCACTTTATCCAGTAGAAGCAAGTTGCTAAGGCTGAGCAGTATTCAAGGAGAGATGAATTAGACTCCACTTTTTGAAGGGACAAGTGTGAAAGAATGTGTGGGCATGTTTCTAGTCCGCCCTGCAGAGTGCCTGTGGAGTGCTGCCGCATGTTGGGCCTGTGTACTGTGAGGAGGCCCCAGCACAGCTGAGGGGAGGTGATGCTGGCATAGGAGTGGGTGACAATGGGGACAACATGACAGCCTGGCATCAGATAGTTTGGAGCTCCTAGCAGGGTGGCAAGAGACCAGGGGACAACGAGCCCCCTCACCCTGAGAGCTGGGTGCTCAGTGGGGGAGGCCTCCCTAGAGGAAGAGATCACTGAAGTGTGGCAAGAGGGGAGGACGCTTCTGGGAAGGAGGTGCGAGATGGGGCTGTGGGGTGGTACGTGGCCTGTCCAAGCCCAAGCAGCTGCTGAGCGGCAAGTGGTTTGAACCCACATCGGTGTGTTGGAAGGGCCTGTGTTCTTCCACTGCAGCAGCAGCAGCAGCAGCAGCAGCTCTAAGAATGCAATGACGATAATAGCAATGGTTCTTCCCAGGGGAGCCAGGAACCCACAGGCTTTGGAATTAATGTGAATCCCGGCTCTGTCTTGTACTAGCGGGGTGAATTTGTATGTTTTACTCCACTTCTCTGAAACTCAATTTCTCTTCTGTAAAATGGGCTTGATAATCCCCACCTTTCGGTGTTGCCGTGGGGTTTAGTGATAATCCTCACGAAATGTCTAGCAGCGTGGGCTGCAGAGAAGGTTCTCAGTGAGTGGTACCCAGTCCTGCCTTTGCAGAGCACTTTACCATTTTACATTATGGCCTTTTCATTTGTTCCCCAAAATCACTTGAGAGAGGAAGGGCAGGGATGGTCACCTGGGTGCAGGTGAGGAGCAGGGACAGCGTGGACAAAGCATGTGTGGGCCAAGCGGCAGGCACTGGAGGTGGCATGCAAGCACCTGGCCAGTTCGGAGGTGCTGCGGGTTCCTGGACAGCGCCCTCCTCTGCGCAGTGAGGGACGCGTGTTCTCCTGGCGGTGGGCGCTAGGTGGCGCTGTGGGACCGCCGTGGGGAGCCAGACGCTGGAGCAGGGCGTCCACCCAAGCCGTTAAACCTTAGGGTGCCTTTCCCGGCCAGGCCTTCGGTGGAGCTGGGGCAGCCCCGCTCCGTGTTTGGCATCTCTCGGACTCACACAGAGACAGAATGCATTCTCCTTCTCATGCAGCCTCATGCTACCTTCTCCGCTGACGCTGCAGACAGACCCTCCACCCTCTCTCCTTCCTGCCACAGAGGCATAGGGTCTCTCTGGACAGGAGGATGTGGGAGCCAACAGCACCCGTTCTAGGAGAGAGGGTGACTTTGCTGCAAGGACCCTGTCTAGTTCCTAAATGCCAAAGGCTACATCTGGGCATGCAAACCCCTCTTTCTAATGCTGTAAATTTAGTGATAAATCTCCACAACCATGTCTTTGGGGAGACTTACTTTTCTAACGGGGCGGGAGCCACATTTCCCTCCCATCTAGTCTGACACTTGGTAGCCCCACCTGTGCCCACAGGCCTTTGCCATGAATCTTTCAGGGTGTGGTAGAGGAGACAGCCTGCGTCACGAGCCCATCAAATCTGTAAGGCAAGTTCAGCCTCCACAAACTAGTAATTTAAAATCAGAGTCACTGCGGCAACTTCTCTGAGGCTCATCTGCAGAGTAGGGACAGTAATCCCTACTTTGTAGGGTTGCAGTGAGAAATAAATGATGTGTCTTGTGGATGTGCTTTGTCTGTTGGAAATCTCTAGGCACCTGTGAGATGCGGTTATCACAAAAAGAGAACACCTTTGGACAGCCTTGGGACATGTACAAAGTGGCTGTCGTGGGCAGAAAGTGCCAGAAAGATGACGGCAGGGTGGGAGGCAGACACGGGCCTTGAGCCAGGTAGTCAGGGTTAAGGGTGTGAGAGCAAGTGGGACTCGCACAAGCATAGTGATTGGAAAGTGTCAGTGAGTGGGATCTGGCCCAAGTGGCCGGAAGGTGAAGACAGGGCCAGACCGAGGGGGCCTTCAGTGCCTGGACACTGAATCTGAACCCAGTTCTGCAGCCTTCAGGGAATATTTATGGATTCTCAATCTCCATCAAAGAAGGGGCAGCCCCTGGACAGGTCCCTCCAGCAGCGGTGGGAATGGGAGAGGGGCCGCCAGCCAGGAGGCTCTTGTAATCACTGTGCACTTCACCCTGCTCTTAATTGTGAAACACCTGATTTGAAACACTGCTCCTCCTCCACCTTCTCCTGATGGTTGAAATGGGCTTGAGGGTTGAGGTCCACTTGTTCTTTCTGTCTCTGGAGGACAGGCCCAGCTGGCCGCAGCAGACTGCCTTGACAGCTGATCCAGTGCTGTTCACACATATGCTCTACCTGCCCTGACACAGGAAGAGTGTCTCCAGGCTTCGCCTCCCACCTCCCCACGAGGCAGGAAGCCCAGCCCCAGGCCTGTCTGAGCTGTCTCAGAGAGAAGTTGGGTTATGGAACCACAGTGGCTCCCCACTCCCAGCACACACACAAACACACACACACACACACACACACACACACACGAAATGAAATGCATGGTGGTCAGGGAAAGCCACGCAAAACCACAGGACTATGTGGTGTGCTCACACCAGACACACACAAGAAGGAAGATGTGCTGCAGCCAGCCTGGGCTCCTCCTACACAGAGTGGCAGGGTTGGCTTCCCATCCACGGCAGCCTCATCACCAGTCCTTGGAACTGTTGGCCAGGAGGCTTTAGTTGTGGGTCAGAGGTCTTGGCCAGTGGGCTCTTCTGTTGGGAAGTAAGGGAAGCACCTGAAATCACTTTCCATTCTCTGCCTGTGGCTGACAATCTTTCCTAAATGCCAGCCTTCACAGTGCCCATCATTTTTGATAGCTTTGGTTGAAACATCCCTTGGACATCAACTCTGAACCCCAGCAACAGAAAGCCTGCAGAAGGAGGAGAAAGGCAAGAACTGGAGAAGTTGAGTTGGCCTAAAGGTACTCATGGGGACTACCTCTGTGGAGGAAAGTTTATTTCCGTGCATTATGATCCTTCTTCCTACAGGGAGAAGGCAGAGGAAGGCGGCAGAATCTGGGGCAATGGGAGGCTCGGTTTGTTGGATTCTGGCTTGGCAAGATGTATGTTCTGAGATCTGAGAGCAATTTCATGTTATGCGATTTTCCCCCCTCCCCGTGGTAGCCTGGCAAGACCCTTGAGCCAGAAAAGAGGCTGAGAAGCCAACTCCCATGTGTGTCAGGAGTGCTTTGTGCTTCAGTTTTTCCACATGCAATATGGGGATAACAGTACACACAGGCATTTCACAGGGTTGCCATGAGGATTAATGATAGATGTAAACGATTAAGAAAAGGGCAATGCACTGTTTAATGGAGGTGGTATTTCCCCCCCAGTGGAAAAAATACAGTATAATTCTTACTACATACAAGTACAACCTCAGTCCCCAAAGCCAAGTGAGTCTGAGAAACAAAGCCAAAAGCAAACCTAGAGGACAGGAGCTGGAATCCTCAGTGAGGATTGAGTGGAGGGTTTTCCCTCCCTCTGATGGCTCCGGCAGCTCCCCCGGCCCTGCCTGATGAAAGAGAAGACAGGCTCTGTTGTGGTTTGACACATGCCCCCGATGTCAGGTTGCAACTCCATTCAGCAATTAGCTCTCAGAGGCGGCAGCTGTGTGGAAAGGGCCAGGGCTTGGAACCAGGGTGCCTGTGTCCCAGTGCCAGCCAGGCCCTACACGAGCTCAGAACCCTTGGGGGAGGTGCTCCACTTCCCCAATCAAATAGATCTAGGAACTCCTTCGGGTTGCTAGATTTACCAAATAAAAATACAGGACACCCAGATATATTTGAACTTCATATAATCAACAAATAATCGTTTAGTACCAGTATATCCCATGCAATATTTGGAACATACTTATATTAAAAATATTATTCAATATTTATCTAAAATTCAAATTGAACTGGGCATCCTGTATTTTATCTGACAACCCTACTCCTTCATGAGGTTCTACAAGGAGTCCACTGGGTGAAGGGGCTTCAAGAATGTAAACATTTTCAAGGTACAGGTTGGGAGGCATTACATAAAGATTGTCAACAGTAACCACAGCAAACAAAATGGCCTTTCACTTTGAGCCCTCTGACGCCTGCTGCCCTTCCATTTCTCCTCCACTTCAGTGGAATCTCTTCATTTCTAAAGGCCTCCCCAGCTCTTCCAACCTCTGATCCTCTCTGGCTCTCATTTCCCCCGTCCCACTGTCCATCCCCAGGGTCCTCAACAGACCCACTTGGGTTCCTGGAGGATGCTGAAGTCATTCTCTGCTCTGCCTCCTCTCTGGTCTTAGCTTAGGTTGCCCTAACAAAATACCATAGACTGCATGGCTTAAAAAAGTAATTAATTTTCTTCTAGTTCCGGAGGCTGGAATTCTGAGATCAGGGCGCCAGCATGGTCGGGTTCCGGCGCAGGCCCTCTTCCTCCCTGTAGGGGCTGCCTTCTTGCTATGTCCTCACATGGCCTTTCCTCCATGTGTGCCCATGGAGGGAACAGAGATCTCCCTCTCCTCCTGTTCTTACAAGGCCACAGTCCTATGAGATTAGAGCCATCCCTTATGACCTCCCTTAACCTTAATTACCTCTTAGTTCAACCCATTACTTAATTACGCCCATTTAGTTCAACTTCTCCAAAAAACACTGGAGACATCCATTCTGTAAGACCCAGAAATCCCACCCCTAGGTATGTGCCCTAAAGAAACATCCACATGTACACCGGGAGATCCGTACTGGAACACTCCCAGCAGCAACACTCATAGAAACCCCAACTGGAAACAGCTCCCCGAGGGCCAGCAGGGATAGAATGTGAACGATTAAACCGTGGCACATTCACACAATAGAATGCTATACAGCAATGAAAATGAACACAAGGTGGCTGCATGCAATAATAAGGAAGAATCTCACATGCACAATTTTGGCAAAAGAGGCCAGATGCAAAAAGGTACATATTGCATGGTTCCATTTTAATGAAGTTTTAGAACATGCAAAACTATATTGCTTTGGGATGTGCACATGGAGATGACAAATCTTGAAATGAAAACTAGGACTAGCACCAAGTCAGAAAGGTGGTTTACTTCCATCTCATGGTTTCTCTAGGACAGAGGTTCTCAACTGGGGATGATTTGTCAATGTCTGTAGGATATCTGTCAGTGTCTGGAGGGGTGTATTGGATTGTGACGATCCTGAAGAGGGGTGGGAAGCAGGGTAAACATGCTACTGGCATGTACTGGATGCTATTGGCCAGGGATGCTGCTAAATATCCTACAATGCACAGGACATCCCTCCCCACCCCACACCCCCAACACTAAGGAATTATTCTTCCCACCATGCCATAGTGCTGACCTTGAGACATCCTGGTCTAGGAGAAAAACGAAGATGCTCACATGGGGTTTCTAAGATCCTGGCAATGTACATGGGGGGGGGGGTCATTTAAAATGCATCCTTTAAGTTCTACATAAAGATTTCATGCACCCTAGAATAATTACAGAGAATGCAGTTGGGTGTTTGGGAAGATCAGCAGGGAGGCCCATGAGATGAAGTACGGATCTCCCAGTGCACATGTGGATGTTTCCCTAGGGCACATATCTAGGAGTGGGATTTCTGAGTCTTAGCATCTGGCCGCAAGGGGAGCCCAGGACCAGGGATGTTGCTGGGACACCCTCACAAAGCACTTCAGATGCCTGAGCAGCCTGACGCTGGCCCACAACAATCACCAAGAAACTGGCATACAGAGGGGCTCCCAAGGCTAAGGACGAGTGCCCTGCCCAGTGAGGTGAGTCCTCTGGGTTCTGCTCTACTGTGGGGTGCTGCAGAGGCTACAGGGGGCCAGGTGGAGAGAAGGCCTGGCTGGCCGCTCCCCCCACCACTCTCAGGAGGGTCTGCGGGTCCAGGGCTTCAGTGAGGCATTTTTGGTGGTACCAAGAACTACACCCTTTCACATCCACTTATGGGGGAACCGCCCAAACAAACTCTGAGCTTTTTCACTCCAAGATTAATAAGGAAGACAGCAGCAACACATACTAGAATTCAAACTCAAACTTGTGTTTGAATCTTGGCTTGCCACTTAGAAGCAGCGTGACCTTGGACAAGTTACTTGATTTTGCTGAACCTCAGCTTCGTCGTGTGTAAAAACTGATGTCTATGGCATAGCGTTGGCATGAGGAAGAGATAAAATGATGTTGGTAAAATGGCCAGACGAGCATCCAGGGCATAGTAGTGGCTACTAAGTGGCAGCCATGACTGGCCACCGCCAGAGGCAGCACAGCCGCTGTGGGATGCTGAGGAGTGTGGTTGGCAGCCGCCACCATGGGCTCTCCACCTCGCTCAGTGTCACTCGTGATGGTTCAGACCTCTTGTGTCCTCTACCTGTATCCCTGCTAATAGCCCTTGGTACCAACTGATCTAAAAATTATTAGCTCCTTTGGGGAAACGAGGGAAGGAATTTGGGTCCAGGCCTGGGCCAAGGCTCTGAAAGAGGAGCGTGCTTCCTGGGACACAGGCACTGGCGTGAGAGCCTGCACATCGACAGGAAAGGCAGGGCCCCTCAGCTCTGCTTCCACCACCTCCACAGGCACCCTGATACTCTTGCCAGGGTCTCAGCTCTGTTCTGTTTCACACAGAAAATGACCATGCGCCCATATCAGTCAGGTGCCGAGCAGGCAAGAGACGGCACATTTGATTTAGGGTCATTTGAAGGGAATTTAATCAACTATTCAAATAGCATGACCTTGGACCTCGTGAGTGAGATCTAGGGACACCTCAGGGACAGTATAGATTCTGAAAGGGTGGGAGGGTGAAAGGGTTACCAGAACCTGGAATGGGAGCATGGTCCAGGCAGGGGTGCCTGGAGGGAGCTGCGACCTTCAGTCCAGGGACATGAGCATCCTGCCACAACCCTGCAGGATCTGCTACAGGAATAAATACTCCCAGTCATTTTTCCCCTGCCCTTAGATCTCCTGCTGGTACCTTGCATTGATCTAATCTAACAGGAACACAGTGGACAAGAGGGTCTTTATGCAATCCATTCTGGTCAAACTCCTGGACATAGAACAGGATGGCAGGAGAGTGGGTGTAAACAGAAAATGCTCAGCACAGGCGTGTTTGAAGGGGGTTTCCTTCAAAGAAGACTCCATTTGGAGGCTCTCTGTGGCAATGGGTGCCTTCCTTGTACGTCAGTCTTATGAACATGACTGTTTCATGTCTGAGTGACATTTTAAAAATCAACTTTATTGAGGTGTAACTGACACACAATAAAACACATCCATGTTAGATGTACCCTTTGATAAGCCTTGGGGAATGTATACAGCCATACAGCCCTCACTACAGTCAATGTAAGAACACTCCCAGCACTCTGGATACCCTGATCCCCTTCCCTATCAGTGCTCCACCCCAGCCTTACCTCTGAGCAGCCAGAGCTACTTCCTGTCATTACAGATCGGATTTGTCTTTTCTGGAGATTCGTATACATGGAATAAACCAGCATATACTCTTTTGTGTCTGATTTCTTTCACTCTGCATGATTTTGAGATTTATTGTGTGTACAGGTTGTTTATTGATTTCACCACTGAGTTAGTATTCCATTGTGCCAATATGTCACCATTTATTTATTCCTTTACCTACTGATGGACATTTGGGCTATTTTTAGATTTTTGCTGTTATGAATAAAGCTTCTATGAATATTTGCAAAGAAGACTTTACATAGACAAATGTTTTCATTTCTCTCAGGTAAATATCCAGCAAGGAGATTGCTGGGTCACATGATAAGCGTCTGTTTAACTAGATAAGAAACTGCTAATCTGTTTTCTAACATGTTCTTATTTTTTGAAACCCACCAGCAAAGTATGTTCTGATTGCTCCACATCCTCATCAACACAGAATCTTCTGTCTTTTTAATGTTAGCCATTCTAGTGGGAGAGGAGGTGGTGATATCTCATTGTAGTTTACTTTGAATTTCTCTGTGACTAATGACATTCGGCATCTTTTCATATGCCTGCTGCCCATTCAGATATCTTCTTTTGTGAAGTGTTTGTTCAAATCTTCTGCCTTTTTTAAGCTCTCTGTATACTTAATATTGAGTTAATTCCTTCCAGTTTATGGCCTGCCCTTTTGTTTCTTAGCAGTGAAACTTGAAAACCAGACTTTAAAAAAAAATTCTCATTAGGGCCCTTCTTAAATGTGACTACTAGGCCGTGTAAGAAGGGCCAGTTCTCCTCACCCTGCCTCGTTCCAGGGTTGCCCACATTCCCTTTTATTGCACGAGTTCTCAAAGGAGAAAAGCTGGCTGGAAAAACTGCCTCTGTGTCAGCTGAGAGGAGCCCACAGAGGCACCCTGCTTCTTCCCTTGGCCTAAAGCAAACACGAAGGTGCAGCTCTGGGGGCTCACGATAGGGACCCTGTAAGCTGCTGAGTCTTCAGCCACTCAAACCAGGTCCTACCTCGGTGCCAGGCCTTGGGCCATGATGCCCTTCACAGGCATCTCCTGGCTGAGTCCTTACTGCCACCTGTGAGGTGGAGTCACTGTTCCCATTTGATGGATGAGGCACAGACTAGTATGTCTGTCAGGAGACAGAAAATGTCTTTTCGACAAAGTGAATTTCACGTAAGGCACTGTGAACCAGGGCTTGCAGAGCAGAAAGGCAAAGGGGAATGCTGACATCGCAGAGGTGGTAACAGCAGGAATATGTGAAGCCCTCTTACAAGTCGATAATAAGGAAGCAATCTAATTGTTTAAAATAGGCAAGTGATTCGAGCAGACACCTCGAAGAAAATCTAGGGATGGCAAATAAGCACATGAAAAGATCCTCAGGGTCAGTAATAACCCCTAGGGCTGAGGGAACAAGAGTGAGAGTATGGGCTTATAAAGACTGCACACTTGGGAGGGGGCTGCAAGGTTGAGGCCCAGATTTCTGAGGAGGTGTCTCTGAGAGGACCCCATGGGACAGGCTCTGGGAATGGGGAGGAAACTGACAGCTGGAACCAGCGGCTGCTGCTGCGGTGCAGGGCCACTGCTGGGGTGTTGCCAACAGAACAGGAAACAGACGCGAAGGGGCAGACCCCTTCTCCACCAGCTGGTGTGGCAGGCTCCCTCTGCTGCCCCCTCTTGGCAGAGCCTAACGAGGAGTTCTGGCAAGGCATACTGGTGATTCATGGGATCCCAGAACATCACAGAGGGATGCTGGTTTGCAGCTGAGAGACAATGGCTTAATAACCAGCACCACAGATAAAGTCATTTGCCCAGGGAGTATAGCTAGTAAGTGGCAGAGTTTTTAACCCAGGAGCATATGGCTCTCAGGCCAGTGACCAGCTGGGGGTCAGAAGGAAACACTGGGCAGGTGCCAGTCCCAGAGGGAAGGCTGACAAGTTTGGTGTGTTGGGCACTGGAGCAGGGGCAGAGGGCTGGGCAGACAGCATCACAGTGAATACCAGGGACCCACCACGGATCCTAAGCACGGAGCCAGGGCTGCTGAGGAAGCCGAGCTGAAGCAGTCATGACACTGGGGTATGTGGGGAACACCGTACATGCTGCCGAGCTGGGTCCCCATCTCAGCCCAGATAAGGCAGGAAGACAACCAGAGTGAACTGAGATTCTGGCTCTGGGCTCTGCATCCGTGGGTCTTGTGATGTCCCTGCCTGCCTGAGTCAGGAGCTCCAGCCAGGGGACAAGAAGAGCAGAGCCCAAGGAGCTGGACATTCACACTTCTCTCCTCATCTCAGACACAGCACCCTCTTTTTTGGCCAAAGCCTTCCCAGGACAAAGTCATTGAGGTCCCAGACGGAACATTCCAAGATTTATTTGCAGTTTTCTTCTGCAACTAGCTTCTCTACTGTGGTGACCATGAGCCGGCCACCATTCCGCCTCTGTGAGTCCCTCCTTGAGTCGCAGATTCCTAGAGAATGAGACCACACCCCAGTCTCAAAAGGTGTTGGGAGGAGCTCTTGCATTGAAGTGTGAGTTGCTTTTCCCTGGCCCCTGCCAAACCCTCCAGCCTTCCCCAGGCAGGTCCAGCCTGGGTGGTCAGCAGCAGGAGACTCCCACCTGTGTGCCTTGTTCCTCCCCTTTCAGTCTTTCTCTGGATATGCAGCTGCTGAACGACATTCCCGGGTCCACATCCACACGTGGAACTCCTCTGAGCCAGCCTTCCACTGGGGAGCCCTGTACCCCAAGCTTTCACGTCCCCTAGTGACTATCTCTCCTATGATGGGGCTGCACCTGGTCTGATCTCTGAGCGGTGGTACACCTAGGGATTAGGGGCACTGTCTTTGTATCCAAACAGCTGTAGGTTCAAACCCTAACTTTGCTGTGAGCTAGCTGTGGGACATTGGGCAAAGTACTCACTCTTTCTGTGTTTCGTTTTTTTATTTGTCAAACCTATAGGCCAACATTAGTATGCCCACCCCCGGCAATTTGTTAGGAGGCTTGGATGAGTCCAGGCATGACAGCCCTGGCACGGTGCCAGGTGTATGGCTGGTACTCAAGCAACACAGCTGCATCAATTAGAGTCAGCTTCAGATCTGGGGCTTCTAGGGTCTCCTTTGGTCCTCCACTCACCTCTAGGGCATAAACATCGCCTGTGCTTTTTAATTTCCCACACTAGCCCTGCAGGGAATTGCATCCCCTCCTCTATGGCCCCTCCCCATCTAGCCCTGCAGCTACGGTCTCAGCCTCCCATTCCCTGGCAGGGCTCAAGCTGTTATGATCTGGCTTTGGACAAGAGCAGTCGTTGATCCTATCACGGTCATCTTGGGCACTGGGTTCATCCAGGGACCTCACTGCTCAGCAGCTCGTGGACAGGCCCCCTGGCCTGTGGCTTGTGGGCCTGTTGGCCTGTAGTTCCAGCTGGCTCTCCTCATATTGTGCTCCAGCATCCGTGGGTGGGCGGGATGCCTGCCTTCTCCACTTTGATCAGGGCAGGGGGGTGCTCAGCCGTTAGTTTGGGACCATCTCTGTGATGCATTTTGACAGCCTTGGCCAAGCATATGCTTTAAATCCTAATGAGAAAGGGTCTTTTTAAGTAAAGGGAGCCCACAGCAGCCTTCAATGGGCTCTCTGGACAAACTAGGGAGTATGAAGAACTCTGGCTCTGTACCGTCCTGCAGCCTAGTGTGCAAATGCAGCGCAAGAGAGGACCTCTGGCTTGTTCTTCAATCCAAACGGGTGACAGCGGAGTAGAGTCACGGCCTGACTCAGCCTCACCTTCACCAGGTTCAACCTCCCGGTTGAAAGGAGACCTTTTCCCAGGTTTCCTTGTGCTCTGACTCTGATATCTCCTCTGAACTGGTCCACCTTGGCTCTTTATTGTAAACTGCCTTAAGCAGACCTTGCATTCTTTCTAATGGCTTCAGAAGGAGTTAGATAATTTATAACTGACTCACCTGGAAAAACTTAATGAGATTTCAACTCAGTACTTCTGAAAAATAAATGATATCCAGACACAAGGACTTAGAGAGTAGATGGCACATTCTAAACAAAAAGATTCCACCCTTTTTTTTCTTCTTCTTTTGTTATTAGTCCCCCGTTCCAATTGATACAAACATATCATCGAGATGCAACTCCCACCCTGGGGTCACAGCTCTCTGGTTGACAGCAGGGTCAGCCGTTCTCCCTGAAGGTGCTCACAGCCAGACTACGCCTCCAGGAAGTCAGAGAAGGAAGCTTCCTTGAAGCCAGCAAGTCCTTCTGTGTTTAATTTTCCCATAAGTCAGCTCTGATTATGGGGAATGGCCTCGTGTTTCATATATTCAGCGCCAAGTTCCACGGAGCACCTTGCAAGGGCAGGAAAGCCCCCTGGCTGGCAGACGGGGGCAGAAGGGTGACTGCTCACCAGGTCACCCCCAGCACACACGTCTGCTACCTATCAGATCTCATTGGAGGAATGACCCGCCAGAGGCTGAGCTCATCTGACAGCCTCCTCCTAATGAGACCCAGGGCTGCTCCCAAGCTTGTGTGAGAGGCTGGGTGGACAGGAACCCCCCACAAACCTGGAGAAACATCTCCAACGGAAAGAATATGTCTTCTTCTGAGTCTGCTTTGCTGTGTGAAATGGCGGACTCCAGGAACTTCTGAGAAGCAGATACCTTCATGCTCCACCTTCTACCTGGGATGGCTGTTCTCAAGACCCTCAGGTGAAGCAGGAACTTTCAATATTTACTTATGACACTTGTCATCTCCATTACAGGCTCACCACCAATGGCTTCAGGCCTTCACCCTTCACATGCGAGGGGAGGCAAGCTCAGTTCAGTTCTCACCTCCAAGAACTTGCAGTGTTCTTGGAGGCAGGACCGATGCCCATGGAACAAGGTGTGCCAGTGAGCCCCATGGAAAGGGGCAGTTCCCTGCACCAGGATACACTTCTAAAAAGCACAATTCAGATTATGCATTCCCTGCTGAAGATGCTCCACTGCGTCTTATATCACTTGAGAAGAAATTCCAGACTCCTCTCCAGTGTACTTCAGTCCCTGCCCACCTGGGCTCCAGTCAGGGTGGGGTTTTTTGTTTTGTTGTTCTTCAAATGCTGTCTACCACCCAGAGGTTGCTTCCTTGCTGTTTGTGGGCCTGGAGTTCCCTCCCCCCAGGTCTTCACATGGCTGCTCCATCTCACTGTAGAAGTTGCAGCTCAAATGACACCTTTTCAGAGAGCCCTTCCTGGACCGTTCAGTAAAAATGAAGCTATTTCCTCAAGTACTCCTGATGGCACCAACTTGTCACAGTGTCCTTCTTCACCCTTACCATGAGCTGATATTTTTCCTGTGTATTGATTCATTGATTAATTGCTTACTTGATTATCCCTCATGCTTCCCATTAGAATGTAGCTCCATGGGAGCAGGGACCTTGTCTATCTTGTCCTCCATGCTATCCTAGAATGCTAGGATATAGAATAGCTTCACAGAGGAGTCTCACGAAATATTTGTTAAATATGTGATAAAAAATAAAAGGAAGACTCTATGCACAGCAGCTGCTTTGAAATGTTCCTGGCAGCCCACACCAACAGCCAGGGTTGCAATAAAGACTGCAGCCCCAGCACCTGCCAGAGTAGGGAACCAAGCCTTAGTTCCCTTGTAAGTAAAATAATAGAATTGTTGGGAGGATTAAGTGTGGGATCCCTGGTGACGATAAAGGGTGAGACACAGTAAGTGCTTCAGAATGTGTGCTTCATCCCCACTACCATCACCACACGAGCCTCATCACCCTCATTACCACCACTACCACCACCACCATCCTCCACACTGCAGCACAGCAATGACCCACTCTGAACATTCCTTGTTGTCTCCTCGGCTTTTGTCACATGAAGCTTCCTGCCCTGACTCCCTTTCCTTGCTTGGTCTCACTTGAACCATTGTCATTGTTGGTTTCCAGACCAATGTCATCCCAACCTTTCTCCCTGCTAACAGAAACCTGCTTATATGATTACAGATGTCTTCATTTCAGAGAAGGTGGGCCCAGAGGGTAGTCTGTAAAGTGGGCACAAGAACCAGCCATCATTAAGCTTCTGGGAGAAATTTCCCTTCCAAAAAAGAGATACATGAGCCTGATTTGACTACAGATGTATAAGACTGTGATGTTTGGTCAGGCACAGTGGCTCATGCTTATAATCTCAGCATTTTGGGAGGCCGAGGTGGGTTGATGGCTTGAGCTCAGGAGTTCAAGACCAGCCTGGGCAATATGGCAAAACCCTGTCTCTATAAAAAATACATAAATTAGCCAGGCATGGTGGCACACATCTGTAGTCTCAGCTACTCGGGAGGCTGAGGTGGGAGGATAGCTTGAACCTGGGAGGTCAAGGCTGCAGTGAGCCATGCAGAGGTTTTATCCTGCAGCCAGGAAGGCATTTGGAGCAAAATGCTAAGTCTAGCAATCCCATTAAAAATCCTCTTACCCCAAACTCATTTGGAACTGGCTGGAGGTCCTCAGCATCTATGAGCATCTTAGGTATGTTACAATAAGCATCAATCCAGAAGGAAGCTCAGGCCCAGACCCCAGGTCAGAGCCCTGGTGAAGGACCCAGTATGGCCCCAAATCACAGTGGAATCTAGAACAGGAGCTTGGAACCAACAAACCCAGCTTTGAACCCTGCTTCCCAATACTGGCCATGTGACCTCAGACAAAGCAATTCAACTCTCTGAGCCTGCGTTATGGGATGGGCCTAGCACCGTGTCTGGCAAACAGCAGGTACTCAATGATGATAGTTGTCAGCAACCCTAACACTGGTGCCAGCCCGCCTCCCAGTTCTGTTTCCTGCCTGAGCTTTTAACTCCCCTTTCTGAGGATCTGGGCCCACGTGGTCACTGTCCGTGATGTTCCTCCCCTCAATGTGAATGCTAACGTTCCTCTTCTCTCCGGAAGAATTCAAAGGGCCCTGGAAACTTGTTTATTAGGAAAAGCTGTGGGAGTCTGTCCTGCGTGGTGGAGGCGCTGACCTCTCCCATCCTTCCTTGCATATTTCTCCCCAGTGACATCTTTTCATGTTCCTTGGCTCACTTGGGTGAGTCACAGATCTGTAAATCCTGACCACAGAAAGCTTGGCAAAGTGTGTTAGGTGTTTATTGGAAAGGGAAGGAGGCATACGATCAAAACATTGGCCGTGGCTTTAGTCTCTGAAACTTGCAAGAGCAAGTTTTAAAATTTATGTTTGAAGCATCTAATCAGATTCATGGAGCACTCTTTTTTAAAAAAAAAAAAAAAGCATAATGAGAATAAGATTGTATAATACTCCTCCCTGAGTCTCCATGAGATGCACATGGAGCTGGGCAATCAGTGGCAGTCAGATCTGTGGGCTGCCTTCGTATGGGGCCAGATATTTCCATGACAATGAAGAAATTTAATTCAGTTTTCAGTTTTCCTGTTGATACAAAACATCATTTAGACACAGCCCCACAGACACACACAGACTGCAGTTCTCTGTGAAGCCCCATGCCGATTATGCCTCCATGCCTTTGCCCATGCTACTCCCACTGCCTGCAAGTCCATTTCACTCGCTTTAGGAAACATTCGTGGCTACTCTGTGTTGGGCCCTGGGCTGAGACAGAGAGATGAGTCACAGTCCCAGACCTCCAGAATTAGTGAGGAAGACAGGCTAACAGGAGGAGACCCAAGCTGAATCTTGACAGATGAGTAGCAGTTCTCCAAATGGACAAATAAAGAGGGGCCTTTCTCATGTGAACACATCTACTCATTCTTCAAGATGCAGCTTGTGTCTTCTCCTCTGGGAAAGGACCCCTCTTGTTGGGCTGGCCACTCCACACTGTATATTGTATGCTCCCTCCCATGACCATCCTCACATCAAAACCCATTTCCTGGTTAATTTATCTGCCAGATAGTCTAGACTAGGGGTTTTGGAGAACTGACGTTTCTTCTCTCCTGCATCTTCCGTGCCCAGCTCCCGATCTGCTGTCTGGCAGGTTCATTAGGTGTTTGGTGGTGTTTTTAAACTGAGCATCCCTGTCATCGGCAGGCAAGAGCTGAAGCAGCCATGTGGCGGTACGAGAGCCACACCTGAACCATACCCATCAGGCCCCTGTTGCTTTAAGCATCTGAGCCCTGAGGGAGTCTGAGTGGGATTAACCCCTGGATCCCAGCCTCATTCCTGCATCATGGTTTGGTGGTGGTATTGGGAGGGGCTACTCAATCAAGGAGGAAATATGCTTTGAAATGAAAGCACTTCCCTTTCTGATCTGACTTGGCTCCACCGTGCTCCCTGCCTTCTTAGTATGCATGTATTCAGCCTCATTTCAAGACTTACCCTCAGTATCTTCCCCACCCTGATGGGCTGAGCTGGGCTTCCTCGCTTCACCCCCTCTCCGCCCCCCGCTGCCCCGCTCCAGTCCTCTCCAAAGACAAATTGCTTACATCTGTCAAGGCTTTTCTGATTAATAGAGGAATATGCCATGGGATGTCATCAGGGGTTCAGAGGCTTTTGATCAAAGGGGGGGGGGAGCCGGGCCACACATCTCTGCTGGTTCATTTATCAGGTCGGTTCAGCACCTTTCCTCCCAAGTGCCCTGACAAAGGCCTCCTCACCAGCCGACCATCAGCTCATGGGCTCCCTATGGGAGAGGAGCAGAGAGGAAATGGTGTTCCACCAAGGGGACAGTGGGGAGCAAGACACAAGGAGAGAGGGAGAGGAGCAAGCTGGGGGACCACAGCATGGGCACGGGTCCTCGGGGCAGGGTACTTGAAGCGCTTTTCATTCTGCACAGCCACTGGGATGAACACGTATCAGGCAATTCCCCTGAAGCCTGGGAAGGAAGGAGGGAGGGAGGGAAGGAGGGAGGGAGGGAGGGAAGGAGGGAAGAAGGCCATTAGATGACTAAACCAAAGAGAAAATGAGGGACTGAGGGATCTATAAAAGAATGAATAAAGGAGGAGGGAAATGATTGAATTAATGAGTCAGTAAATGTCGGAATACAATAATAAATTAATGATTTACAGCAGTCCTTACAAAAGTGGGACTTTTTGCACAGACTCATCTCTCATTCTTTCTTCAATTCAGCCATTGGTTGGTGTTAAAAAGACGCAGCTTGGAAGAGCAACACTAAGGCAACTTTGAAGGAATTCAGGCTTCACCTCCATTCCAGCTTCTCCCATCCAAGGGAACTTTCTTCCTTTCCTTTTGGCCCACCTGGCATTTGTAATAGGCCCTGTGAGCTGGGCAAGAGCAGATGAGGCCTGGAGTGGTTAGGGGACTTACACAGAGGAAGGGGCAGCACAAGGATGCAGCTTGCCTCTCAGCTCATGCCTTTTCCTGCAGAGCCAGGTCCCTGAGGAGCAGCTGGTATCTGTTACAAGCTCTGTGTGTCCTCAGGTGGCAAGGCTACTGCCTACTGTGTCCCTTGAATAGCACCCCTATTGGGAACTTTGCAATGGGAACTCCAAAGAGCCATGTAGGGTTTGCTTTAGAGGCTGCTAAATTAGACTCTGAGGATTTAGATTAACCTAATTTAATGACACGGTTGACTGGCGGGATTGAAGTTCCTTGCTACAATTTTTTTCTTTCAACTCGCTCAACAATTATTTCCCTCAAGTTGGTTGCAGATGCAGCCTGCCTGGGAATTATAATCCATTCCTTACTGAGCAGCAAGGAGGCCAGGGAGATGCTGGCCCCATCTACATGCACACCACCCAGGCAGGGGGGCTGGTGGGCAGGCAGCACTGTGGGCTGTGTCTGTGCCACTGCTTGGAACTTGCAAAAAAGGCCTCAGGGTCTTGCTGGGCTAGGCTGGCTGTCCCGGGACCTGGCAGGCAAGAGACTCCCTGGAGACACAGCTGGCTGGCTCCTGACTGGGCGGTGGCTGTCTCCATCCCCTGCTCTCAGCTCAGAGGGAGCATCCCCACACAGACACGCAACACACACAGTCATGCACAATCACAAAAGACACATATGGACTCATCCAAGATGAGATGCACACAGACACTCAGTCACAGACGCACACACACACACACATCTAGATACAACCCACACACAGAAGTACTGAAAGACACACACATACCCCCAGATACACCAAGCTCACCCACCCCAATATCCCACTGTCCTTAGCCTGGAATCTGATTCAACTCAATCCAACACCCACTTTTGGAGTGCTATCTGCATGCAAGTACTCAGTGAGCAGACCCAGAAATATTCATGGCCCACAACTGAAGATCACAGAGACACATTAATTCATTCAGCCAGTGCTTAGCAAATGCTCCAGTGTGGAAGGCCCTGAAGAGGGAGTGGAAGACACACGAGTCCCTCTTGTGCTCACAGATCTCATGACAGAGACAAAGGAACATCCATCCTGGTCATCACCCAAAAGCAAGGTTTTAAAGAAGGCCTCCTTTGGGCTGGGCCCTGGAAGATACTGCCTGCACCTTCTGGAAGCCCCCATTCAGCTGGTGAGGCACACAGGTAAACAGGCCATGTGGCCACCATATGCCAGGGCTGTTACAGAGGAGGCTGTGGAGTCCTGAGGAGCCTGAGGGTTCTTGGAGGGCTTCCTGGAGGAGGTGAGGGACTAGATAAAAATAGCAGGATGGGCACTCCGGGTGTGAGAAGGGGCTCAGGCAAAAACCCAAGGCCACCAGTGAGAAGCTATGTTCAGAGAAGGGCAGTTCATAGAGTGGGACTCAGCCACAGGGAACATCTAAAGGAGTCAAATGCCAGCCTTGCTGCCCTAGCAAGTCAGCACCAACTTACAGGTAACAACACTGCTGTAATTTGTATTAAACACACCTTTCCCCTGGAGTAAGAAGCTGTTTCAGGATTTTCCCATGCTGGCCAAATGCACTGGCCATTCTACTGACCCCCATCTCACCCCTGGCCCCCTCCCCTGCTGGTTTCCATTTCTTTCAGAGGCTGCTGCTGCCCGAGAGACAGATGTGCTCTGGGCTAACTCCTCACTGCTGTCTGTGGGCCACTGCCTCACACCCTGCCAGTACCCAGGCCCTGGTCCGGAACAGGATTTCTGAGGCCACAATCTTGATTTCATTTGTCCTGGGTAGATGCAGGGGCTTGGCCAGTTGTGAGACCCTATACAATGGTCAGTTCTTAGATTTGTCGCCTAGAAAAGCCAGGTAACTCCCTGAGCAGCCATTTCCCGGGGACATGGCCCCTGGCCCAGGTTTTCGCTCTGGAGTGCCCCCTCCCTTCACTCTTTCCCATTTTTCATCCTTCCTTTCAGCTGGCTAACTCTGGCCCTTCCAGACCAAGCTGCCGTATCACCTCTCCCAAGAAGACCTTCTAAGCCCCCACGCCCACTACCCCAGGAGAATCAGACACACTTTCTCTGTGCTCCCCCCTATGGCCCTTATCAAGCAACACAGTCACTGTCTGTTTACTTAGTGATCTCCCCAGAGATCCTGACAGCTCTTCCTGTGGCTCAGCCTCCCAGCACAGCCTATGCGCCAGCTATTTATTGCTGCCTGGCAAATTATCCCAGAACCTAGTGACTCAAATCAACAATAGTTATATTTTACCTCCAAGGTTTCCAGAGCTCAGGAATTTAGCACGGTTGGGACAGTTTGTCCACAGTGTCTGGGCCTGAGCTAGGGTCTGGAACCATCTGAAGGACCATTCACAATGTGTGGTGGCTGATCCTGCCTATTGACTGCAGGACTTCCTGGGCCTCTCCATGTGGCCTGAGCTTCCTCCCAACATGGCATCTGGGTTCCAAGAGCAAGCATCCCAAAAGAGAGTGTTGGGGTTGTGGGGAGAAAGGGAGAGAGAGGGAAACAACTGGAATCTGTATCCTTTTTATGACCTAAAATCAGAAGTCACATAACAGCACTTCTACCATATTCTATTGGCCAAAGCAGTCATACACACCCATTCAGACTCAAGGGGAGTAAATGCAGGTCTCCCTAGGTGGAAGGAGTGTCTGTCACACTGCAAGAAAGGCATATGGGGTGAGATAAATATAGGGCATGGCTATCTTCGGAAAACATAATCTGTCACAATCTGTTACCAATAGATGCTCAACAAAGGCTGTTGAATGAATGAATGAATGAATGAATGAATGATCCTTTTTCTGCACTATCCATCTCCCCTCTGTCCTCAGCCAGTTCTTCTCAGTTCAGAATCCAACTAACTCTGATAACCCCAAGCGCCAGATCACAGCCCCTCTTTCTGTTTTGGAAGCCAAGGGGCCATGAACTCCCTCCTAGTTCCAGAGTTGTCAGAACTGTCCCCAGAGTTTCGGGGTGTTCACTGTGGTTTTCAGAAAGAGGGTAATAATGTCGAGAATTAGAGAGGCCACTAGAGCAGAACCGGGAGGCAGTTTCCTTGCTGATCCACAGACACAATTCTAGGAAGATCTAAGAAATTAAACATTAGGGGAAAGCTTCTTTTAAAGGTTTTCAAGATTTAAATAACTGTCTTCAGCTATTTAATATTTTTAGGAGAAAAAGAACTACTTGTACTATCTGATAATATGATAATATTTTTCGAGCTCTAATTATATATGTATATATATTTTTTTTTACACAGAGTCTCACTCTGTCACCCAGGCTGGAGTGCAGTGGCACCATCTCAGTTCACTTCAAGCTCTGCCTCCCAGGTTCACGCCATTCTCCTGCCTCAGCCTCCCGAGTAGCTGGGACCACAGGCGCCCGCCACCATGCCTGGCTAGTTTTTTGTGTTTTTAGTAGAGACGGGGCTTCACTGTGTTAGCCAGGATGGTCTCGATCTCCTGACCTCGTGATCCACCCGCCTCGGCGTCCCAAAGTGCTAGGATCACAGGCGTGAACAACCGCACATGGCCCCGAGCTCTAATTTTTGAGTAACCGTTATTTGCTTTCACAGTTTTTTAAATTAATAACAGAATTGAGACTTTACAAAGAGCCAGACTCTGTGCTAAGTGCTTTAGAGACGCTATTTCTGTAACGGGTCAAAAACTACTAATGTATGAGCATTCAGAGGCTTCCTCCACTTGCCATATTCGAATGCAAATCAGCTCATCAGTGGGGAGAGAACAGAAAAACCCTTCAGGGAGTGAGGGTTTTTGGAGTGGGTACAGGGTATGGGAGAACTGAGGTGAGGAGGAGAGCATCCTTCAGAATCATTGTGGTGGTTATGCAAGAGAAGTAACAAAGATTGAAGAAGTACTTTTTAAGTTATTTTTGGTGCTTGGACTGAGCTTCTTTGAATGAGACTTTATACAAAGTCTGAGCCACTGAGACACTGGAAGCGATAAGGGTTACATCTCACCTGATTCTTACAACAGTGTGATGAAAGAGAAACTCCCATTATTTCCTTTAAACAGCTGAGAAAAATAAGATTTAGAGAGTCTAAAAATATGCACAAGACCACAGTGCTGACAAGTGGCTAGTCCAGGACTAAAGCCCAGATGTCTCTGATCTGGAGACGAATCTCCTACCCACCATGTCACCTCTTGTCTTAAACTCTGTAGATAACTGGGAGAGAGGAGCATGGGCATTTTACTAGAAAAGGATTTCAGGAATTATTCCCCAAGTGGGAGTGGGGAGGGAAAGAAATCCAAGACAGGTGGTTTTCACTCTCCAGATGAGGCCTGGTGCTCTGCTTCTCCCCCTGAGCAGGAACATCTCAGATTTGTTAAAGCCTTCAAGGACACATTCCCTCCTCTGCTTCATTGGTGCTAGGCCTTGCCCCTGACAATCATACTTACTGCTATCCCCTCCATTAGCCATGTTGGGCCTTCTATCTGTGACGTCCTTCCCTCCATCTCACCACCAATCTAGTTCTTACCCTTCTTTTAAGATGCCACCTCCTCCATGGAGTTACTTGTGAGCACCCCAGCCACAGAGCATGGAAATGGGTGTGGCTCTCATCACCTCACATGAACTATAACTACCTGTATGCAGAGAAGACAACTGTTCCTGTTCTCTCTCTCTCTCCCCACCTCCCGCCCCCTTCTCTCCTCCCTGGAGCAGCTAGCCGAGGTCCACGCACACGGTAAGTGTCCTCTTAGGACATTTTGGACTGCTCTGGGGGGAAGAAAAAGTAATCTGAGTATTATAGACTGAATATTTGTCTCCCCCAAATTCCTATACTGAAGTCTAATCCCACTGTGATAGGATTTGGAGGTAGGGCCTCGGGAGATTATTAAGCCATGAGGGTAGAGCCCTCATGAATGGGATTAGTGCCTTTATAATAAGAGGCCAGAGAGCTGGCTCACTCTCTTTCCCCCATGTGTGGACACAATGAGAGCGCAGCATTCTGCAGCCTGGAAGACGGCCCTCGCCAGAAACCGACCATGCTCGCACCCTGATCTTGAGCTTTCAGCCTCCAGAGCTGTGAGAAATAAACTCCTATTTTTTGTAAGCCACCCAGTCCTTGGAACTGTGCTATAGGAGCCCCAATGACTAAGACACTGAGTTTTGTAGGCAGTTTTCTTCAGAAAGTCAAATCCAATAAAACAAATCTGATGATTCCAAATTCAGAGCCTCAATGGCTCCTGTGCTCTCAGCTCTTCCTTTTGTGTTTGTTCTGTTGAGTGAAAGTATGCGGAGCCTTAAAACGAACCAGGCTCATCTCCAGAAGACCTGAGCCCTCTGTCTGCCTCAGGTCCTTTCCCAACAAGTCGCAACACACACATGCACACACCCCACTTGTTCTAGGTCATGTTCTGGAGGGTCTCATTCTCAGCCGAAATCCCCAAACTCCTTGGCCTGATACACTGATCCCCTCCCCAGATCTGGACCTACCTCCACCAGGCCAACCTCACCTCTCACCACCTCTTGCCTTGAATCCCTGGCAAGTTACCTAAGCTCCCTGAGCCTCAGCCACTGCAACTTAGAACGGGGGTGATGCTCATGCCTGGCACTTAGGAACAACTCAGTAAAGAGCTTTGAAATGCATGAATGATCAAACGGTACCTAATTCATAGGGTTATTTTGAGGACTCATGGAAATGTAATGAGAAAGGAGCAGAATACACAGCAAGCACTCAGCAAACAGTAGCTCAAAATAGTGGAAAGACTGAAAGACCACTGTGACATTTCTTGCCATTCACAGCCAAAATTATTATTATTATTTCTTCTCCTCCTCCTCCTCCTTCTTCTTCTTCCTCTTCCTCTTCTTCTTCTTCCTCTTCTTCTTTCTCTTCTTCTTTTACATAACCACTCTCTATCTGATCTAAGCATTATTAAGAAACAGTAACAAACAAAACACAAAACCAAAACAACCAGCAACAGTAACCTCATAACTGTTCCCTGTGACCACACACAGATGCCAAGCATAGTTTAGCTGAGCCAGTCCAGCCACCAGAAAGAGAGGGTGTGATGCCCTGATGATATCCAGCAAAGTGAGCCCGAGAATGCTCCTGTGGGGTGAGTCAGACTCCAGAGTAGAGACAAGGACTGCCAGAATGAGCAGAAGTGCTGTGTGTCACCAACTACGGTCAAGAATTGGCATCCAGAGTGGTGGCTGTATGCATGCAACGTACACAGCTCCGGGGCTGGAGACACAACTCGGCCCCTGAGTCTGAGGGGCTTCAGGAGTGAACCAGAGCACAGGCAATCAAAGGAACAGAGGGAGGCTATGGGGAGCTCAGGCTTGTCAACCACGCCACGTGGAAGTAGTTGCTTTGCTTGCTTAAGCAGGAATCTTCCTCAACATTCTATGGCTATTCATGGAAGCCAACTCCTCTTTCCCTGACACTGACCCACAGTGCATTCACTGTCAATTCCCCAAGGCAGCAGGCGTAGGGTTGGGGCAGGTCCCAAGCTGTTCTAACTGTTCATGCTACTGACTTCTGTGTGGATCTGAGTAGCTCTGTGGCAGGGCCCACCACTCAGGACAAGCACTAATAAGTAGGAGGTACTGTTGGTGCTGATGCAGCTGGGGCCACAACATCCTGAGTGCAGGCTCTGTCCACTTGCATCCCAGGCATGCCAGAAGCCAGGCGAGGCCTGCCTGGGATGCAAGCCATTTGGATGCTCAGCTCCACATGGGTGGGTGTCCAAGAGAGGTGTGGCCTGGACTTGGTGGGCCCACTAAAGCCCAGCAGTCTGGACACTGCAGAGCATCCTGGATGTCAAGGTTTCTCCTGACCCTCCAGTCACCCCTCTGGACCTCAAACCTGGACCTGAACTCAGATCTCTTCTGGCCTGGAGGCTCTGTTTTTTCCTATGTATCAAAACATGAGTACTTTCCCAAGGCAACAAGTCTTTGCTCTGCTTTACGCAGGGAATGAAGGGAAGCTGGGGTAAGTATCAATTTTTGGCCAGCTGGGTCACTCTATCGGTGAAGTTGCTTCTTCCTCCAAGGGTCAACAATGAGGCTTTGAGAGGCTAGGCTCTCCCAGACCAACAGGCAAAGTAGCTCAGCTGGCTGTGTGGAGAAGCACCCCAGCCAGAAAAGTTGCCCGCAGCAACTCCACGTGCAAACAGCTTCCCGGAGTAAGGGCAAGCCGGAAAGCTGTCCCTATGCCATCACTCTGAGGCAGGGAGTTTTCTAGGTCAGTTCAGTGCATGGGTGCCCCTGACATTCCCCGAGCCCTCCCCGCCCTGGTGCCCTGTGAGAGCTGCCCCTGCCCTCACAGGCTGGAGAGACACCAACCAGGAACATTTCCCTTCTATTTATTGTTATGGCTGGTTGGTTGGTTGTCTTCTCCAACTACACGAGTAGAGCTAAATCTGTAGACAATTTTACAAACATCAAAAATTGCAGAGAGAGACAATTAAAATGATGATTTTTTTCTTTCAGTCTCCCCCTGCCCCTCCCCAACCTGGTTCACTTTCTTTACATAACTGAGATCCTGAAGTATTTATCGTTCTGTGGTTCTATGTTCAGCTCCTCCCATCCCACCTATGGCTTGACATTTTCAGTAAGCTTTTTCTCATTTCATTAAATTCTGTTTGTAAACCCCATTTTTAAAGGCTGTATAGTCTTCCTTCACTGGGCTGAGCCAGGGTTAATCTAAGCATTCCTCTAGTGTAGGCTTTGTTTATTTGTTTGTTTTGTGGCATTGCAAAAGTAATGGCACGAAAAACTTTGCTTGCATTTCAAAATATTTCTTTGGGATACAGTCCTAGAAGTGGCATTATTGAGTAAAGTATAGGAACATTTTTAGGGCTCTTGGTCTCTGTTGCCCAATCACCTTTGGGAGGACTGACCATTTTACACTTGATAAACAGAGATTTCAATACATGGTGCTTAGTGCCTGTGATAGAGGATCCCTCAACCACAAACCTCGTTGCTCTGAATCCAATTATCTTGCCACTGCTATCAATTCAGGGATTTGCAAGTACCAAACAGTCTCCTTTCTGCCCTCCCCCAAAGGCCACCTTCCCTACATAATAAAAGACTTTGAACATCCTTGGAAAGATTTCTGGGCTCAGGAGCTAGGCAGACAAGGTTTCAGAACATTCGTCACCAGTGAGCTGATGACAGTCTTCATTGGTCAAGCAGGAGGCTTGAACTGGAGTGCCACTAACACCCGCCAGCTTGTGACCCAGTCTGGTAGTATAGGAGTTAGGGTCCAGGCTGTGGTGTCAAGCCGCATTGGTTCAAGCCCCAGCTTTGCCACTTGCCAGCAGCATGATCATGAACATGTTACTCACCTGGCCTAAGCCTCAATCTTATAATATGTGAAATGGGAATGAAGGAAATTAAATTATTTATCAAGTGATGATGAGGACTGAATGTAATTAAAAATTTAAAAATTTTAAAAAACAATGCCTGGCACAGAGTAAATACTCCATAAAGGGCTTGATGCCAAAGCATGTGCTTGCTTTCGATTATAAACACCAACCCAGCTGAAGGGGGTCTCTAAGGTTGGTGTAAACAGAGTCAGGGAAGAGAGAAAATGCTCGCAGCCCACAGTGGCCCAAGCTATCTGGCAGTGGCCTTGCCCCATCTCTGTGTGACCCAGGCAGTTCCTGGCACTTGCTTTTCATTTAACCTGAGGTCTGGCTGTGCAGCACCCCTCAGGCAGGGAGGCTCTGAAACTCAATGCTTCCGTGGGAGGAGAGTTGAAGGCCGCTTCACCAGGTGGTTATCAAAGGCCTGGCCGCCACAGAGGCTTGGGAACATAATCTCCGGAAAGAGATTGTCTGAACTCAGCTTGCTGGGGAACAAGGACACTGACTCTGATAAGCCCGAGCAGTAGCCAAGGAGGAATTGGACCTGGGGGCTCGGGAGGCCCTTGATGACTCATCCTGTAGTCATTTCCTGGGGGCGATGGTGAGCCAGAAGCCAGACGCATACTCTAGGTGGTAGAGGGTTTGGAGAAGATCAGGACAGAACCCTCTCTCTGGGATGAGGATGGAAAGAAAGAGCCATGATCACAAACGTGCCTCCATGTCAGGAGCCAGCTCCATGCCTGGCAGCCAGTGACTGAGCCAAGCCAGGATCTCCCAGGATGAGTACAGGGTTAGTCAGGGGCTGCACAGGCCCTCAGGAGGAAAGGGTCATGGCTCTGGTCATCAAGGCCTGCTGGTGGCTCTGCCCCTAGAGCTGTAGTCAGTTTTGCTCACCAGCAAACCCCTAATTCCAGGACAGGATATCCTCACCGGGGGAGACTGGGTAGGAGTGATGATTGGCATTTTATGGATCTCAACCAGAAACTGAGGTTGAGAGCAGTCAGAAAATGTGTCTAAAATAATAAAGTGAATTAGGGGTCAAGTCAGCATGTGCACATAAGTCTCCTACAGCTCATCTCTCTGAGGGGCTTAGAGGTCTGGGACAAAAGGGGTTAAGAACATCTGAACTAGTTATTGATGTGTTGAACAAGGCCATCCTGTAGAAATGAGGTGAAATGATTGTATGTAATAGGAATTACATTTCTGCAGTGAACTCTCTCACTGTTTCTTAATGGGAAGCACGAAAAAGCAAGTGCTCAAAGGTATTTTTCCTTTCTTGATGACCTTGAAATTCAGCATCCAGTCAACAATCATTTACCCACTTTGGTGGATCCTGTGACCTACCTGGCCTGCACTGCTTTTTTTCCTCTTTCCAAACAGAACCCTGATTTCATGTAGCTATTGGTCTCCCTCACGCCTAGCTCCTTAGAGGCACAATCATTATCCTAAACCCATGCTTCCCAGATGGTGCACCAAGGCACCCCAGGTGCTGCAGTGAGCTCACAGTAGCACCAAGTGATATTTTCAATTTTCAAGAAACACAGTGACATCCATTGGAATCATGAGACTAGTTCAAGGTACTTCACAATATTAACATTCATGATGTCATAGCTTTGTGAAACCAGGTTTTCAGTGGTTGCTGTCATAAAAAATAAGTACTGCACAAATATCTACGTAAATAAGAAAAAGGAATAGTGGGGCCAGTCTAATTCCCAGGTTTGAGAAGTTGTGCAGGCCCGACAGGCACACACATCCCATTAACGAATAATTGTGGGCAATTAAAAGTGATATAAAAATATTACTTTTCTTTCCATTTCATGTGCATTAATTTTTCAAATGGCTGCTAAATTGTTGATATACTTATTAAATTGTTTGTACCTAATGACTTAACAAACGGAACTATTGGGTATTTCTTTTGGCCTAGGATGCTGTGAAAAAATACTAAGGCACTAAGGGTGCCATCACTAAGAAAGTTTAGAAACTCTGCCCTAAGCTAATTGGAACATGGTGTTTCCCTGGCACATGTCCAGGCTCCAGAGTGGATCCTTGTCCCTATCAGACTGAGGATAAGGATACCTGTGCCAGGATTGGGGAAATTTATTCTCTCATTTATGCTGGGCAAGAACAGACAGGAACACAGACCCAAGTGTGTGTGATCACTGCATGTGATTACTGGTGATCACAGGGGAGCCACCCTTAGTGTGGAATCCATGCTGAAGACAACACAGGAGACGCGGGTCCCTGATGCCATTGCTGAACTGCTGGATCTGCCCACCCTGCCTCTAGGCTTCCTGTAGTATGAGATAAGACATTTCCTTATTGACATGGTAGTTTGAGTCATGGATTCTGTTACTTGCAGCCCACAGCATTCTAACGGATAAACAAATCTACCGCGATTGAAGCTGCGTTAGGAGGAGCTGGGGATGTGCAAAGGAGCAGCAGAGCCTCTGTCTTTGGGAGTCACGAGGCAGAGGAGCCACAGGAACTCCTTATGGCTAAGGTCTGTGCAAAGCTCTCCTAGGACAGGGGCAGGGGGAATAGACTTTTCCTGAGGTGAAGTTGAGGGAAGTCCATTCAGTAGTCTTTTAGGAGGGCAGTGTCCCCACGACATGGCACTTGTGCCATCTTCCTAGACTTTCTAGGCACACTGCACCAGAGCTTACTGCTCCAACATGTCTTCCTCACCACAAGCTTCTTGAGGGCTCCTGAGAACTCTCCAAGCCTAACCCCAGACATACCTTGACTCATCAACCACAATGAATCAAACAAAATGAAAGGACTAAAAGAGTAGGTGGAAAAAGAGGTGAGGGGAGATGGAGGGCTTCCAGAAAGATGGATCAGCACAGGTGAATGCAGAAATGTGTATTGACATAACAAGTACCGTAGGCCGGGGCCTTGCTGGCACTGCACATCAGTGATGAACAAAGCACATGTGGCTCCTTCCCTGAGGGAATGCACAGCTCATTGAACCTTCTGGGGGAAGCAAGTTTGATGGAGGTGAAACACGTAAGCACAAATCATGGGGAAAGAAGAGGATACTCTGGGGCAGAATAGCAGGGAGCTGACTTTAGATCAGTGCTCAGGGAAGGCCTCCCTGAGGAGGTGACACCTAAGCTAAAACACAAAGGAGAAGGAGGCAGCCAGGCATAGTGGGGAAAGAGCACTGCAGAAGAGGAAAAAGCGCAGTGAGGGCCGTGAGGTGGGCATGCATTCAGCAGTTGGGGGAACAGAATGAGTCCAGGCCAGAGCTGCCAGATTCAGTGGCACACATGCATGCATGCACAGACACATATACACACAAACAAAAGTTAAATGTGGATTTCAGATAAACAATGAATATTTCCTTAGTATAAGTATGTCCCAAATATTGCACAGGATATATTTATACCAAAAAAGTCCCATTGCTTATCTGAAGTTCAAATTTAACTGTGCATCCTGTGTTTTATTCTGCAACCCCAGTCCATTCTGACCAGAGCAGAGTGGGTAGAGGGAAATGGCCTGACAGAGATCAGAGGTGGGACCAGGGCAGATCCTGCAGGGCCTGGCCAGGGCTGGATGTTATCAGTGCAATGAGAAGCCACAGATTAGTGAGAACAGAGTTGGCACACAAGGACATGACTTTGATGCAGCCAGTACGACACAGTGGTTAAGTTGAAGCTGCATAGACTCTGGACCTCGACAAGCTGGGTTCTGGTCCAGGCGCTGATGCTGACAGCTGTGTAGTCTCAAGTGAGCTATGAAGCATTCTGTAACTCAGTTTCCTTATCTATCTGAAGGGCACAATGGAAGTGATAATGCTCCTCACAAGGCTGTTGTGCACAAAGCACCTAGAACAACCCCCAAATCAGTCAGTCTCTGCTTTCTGCTTTAACAGGATTGCTCTTTTTTGTTTTTTGTTTGTTTGGTTTTGTTTTGTTTTTTTGAGGTGGAGTCTCACTCTTGTTGCCCAGGCTGGAGTGCAGTGGTGCAATCTCAGCTCACTGCAACCTCTGCCTCCCAGGTTTAAGCGATTCTCCTGCCTCAGCCACCCAAGTAGCTGGGGTTATAGGTGCACACCACCATGCCTGGCTAACTTTTGTATTTTTAGTAGAGACTGGGTTTCGCCATGTTGACCTGTCTGGTCTCGAACTCGTGACCTCAAGTGATCCACCCACCTCGGCCTCCCAAAGTGCTGGGATCACAGGCGTGAGCTATCGTGTTCAGCCAGGATTGTTCTTTAAACAGATCACCTTGGCTGCTGTCTGGAATGGTGGAAGGGAGAGGGAGACCAGGGAGGGGACTCCAGATGAGAGATGATGGTGACCACTGAGGTGGACGGAGTGGCTGGACTCAAGGCTTGTTTGGAGACAAGGCTGCAGGACTTAGCAAGGTTCGGGGCATGGATGAGGTGGGATGAGGTGAGATAAGGTGGTCAGTCTTGCTGGAGCACGGTGCAAGCACCTAGCAGGGAGGAGTGAGAAGTAACACTCCTTCTCCCCAGGCTGCTCCAGCAGGTGGAATGGAACTGTCCTACCCTTCTGGCAGGGCCAGATGAGGATGGAGACAGGCTCTCACAGAGGCCAGGAGCCCTGGTCATGGAAAGGGTGGCCTGTGCTCTGCAGTGGTCTCCACACTTCTCCCTGTCCTGCAGAGGTAGGACTTGGCCCAATTTTAGTAGTCACATCAAGCCTCCATCTCCATGGATTAAAATTGGCTCTAAATGCAAATCAAGAAAGAAATTACAACAATGCAAGCATACTTGCCTTCTATTTCTGGCACCTCAGTAACTTTAGAAAGTTCTGACCGATTTAAGTGGTTTATCATTTCAGGAAAATTACACTCCTCTGCCAGAGTGAGGCCCAGCTTGCCAAGCTCCTGCCCAAACAGACATTTCAGATGTGCATCACTGCCAAAGCAGGCACAGATGGTAAGCCACAAAGCACTGCTTGCTGCTGAACCTCAGACCTAGGGGCCACATGGCTAGGCCTGCCAGGCCCCAGCCCCTCTCCCTCTGGGCCAGGTCTCAGCGCTGGACTCCAGGGACAGCGGCAGCTGTCAGACTCTGATCCAGGATCCTATAGGGGACATCAGAGACTGCTTGGGACAGTAAACACAGGGAAGCCGGGGAGCTGCTGAGGAGGCTCAAGTCCCAAAAACACTGGTCCTAGGGGCACCAAAGATGGAAGACCACTGTACATTCACAGCAAGCCCTGTCTCCTCATCCGTCTTAAAATCAAAAGTGGAGAGATACGGGCTGGGCGCGGTGGCTCACACCTGTAATCCCAGCACTTTGGGAGGCTGAGGCGGGCGGATCACGAGGTCAGGAGATCAAGACCATCCTGGCTAACACGGTGAAACCCCGTCTCTACTAAAAATACAAAGAATTAGCCGGGCATGGTGTTGGGTGCCTGTAGTCCCAGCTACTCGGGAGGCTGAGGCAGGAGAATGGCGTGAACCCGGGAGGCGGAGCTTGCAGTGAGCCAAGATCACGCCACTGCCCTCCAGCCTGGCGACAGAGTGAGTCTCCATCTCAAAAACAAAAAAGGGGAGACATACATACTCTCAACTAACAGTGAACAAACTCATCCAGGGTACGCCTTCCTCACCCTACAAACAGAATATTACAACACCTTCCAAACTGTTTCCTGGCCTCCAGGCTGAGATTGACTAACCGTGTCTGCCATGAGCACAGGAGCATGGAGTGTGCCAGGTTTTTCCCATTCACGGACTGGACAAATCTTCTTGGAATGCAAATGTTATTAGTGCTTCTTAGTTCAAAGCTTCAGTGGTCCCCTGCTGCCTCCAGAAAATGTTAAGCTTGGAACCTGAGGCTCCTCACAATCTGCATCCCACTTGCCCAGCCAGTCTTAACTCCCACCTGTTACCCACCGAAAGCTGTGCTTCAGAAGACTGGCTGCCTCACGGCCAGCCTCGAACATGCCTTCAATATTCCAATGTACCTTTACTCACTGGGCTCCACCTGACTGGAATGCCCTCTTTTCCCTTCCCAAAGACTATTAGACCCAACTCAAGGCCTTCTTCTCCAGGAATCCATCCCTGGTCACCCAGTCCCAGCAGCCACCTTCCACTCAGCTTCTACAGCACCTAAGTGTTTGTGCTTTTCCATGACCCGGAAGAATCCCTTGCCTTTTATGCACACAGAGCTTGTCTGCCCATCTAGACTATAAGCTCCCTGAAGGCAGGGATGCTGCTTTGTTCGTTCCCTTGGAAGGGAAGAGAAACATCTACTCTGTGCCAGGGACTGTGCTAGGGATGTTCATCCATTCTTTTACTCAAGTCTGATAACAACCCCATGTTGTGAGTACTACCACCTCCATTTTATACGTGGAGAAAATCAAAGCTCAGAGAGGTTAAGTGACTTGTCCAAGGTCACACAGCTAATAAATGCCTGGGCTGAAATTTAGACTCTGATCTCCCTGAATTCAAATCCAGTCTTCTTTTGCCTTGCTGCTGGAGTCCTCTCATGGAAAGCCATAGTTACACAAAGGACCCTGGAGAAGGCAATGCTGAACCCCATGGATGTGCCCAACACATAGGAGACACTAAATACATACCTGTGGTTTGACTCACAAAGCCCTCGTTGTGGAGTCTGACATGTGAAGCAGGCTGTGGAGGGACTTATTAAGCAGTGGACTTGCCCAGCCGCCCCCAATCCTCCTTCCCAGGTGACCACTAATCCCACCGATGGAAAACTAGCACAGCCAGAAAGCCACTCAGATCATGAATTTTCTGCCCTTTTATTTCACAGCTGCCCACTCCCTCTACCCCCAGGCTTCAGGCTTCAACCATCCTGGATGACCCGGCCTGGAGCAGCTGAGGCTGCCACACTGACTGCTCCAACTACACAGAGAAGCCAGAAACGTCTGTCACTTGTGCCCTTGGTTTATCTTTAGAAGAAAAATGACTGAAAGGACCCCCACTGCCCAGGATGATTGTTTTGACAGGGTTTTATTGCGCATAAAATTGCGTCATTGTTTTGTTTAACATTGAAAGGAGTTAAATTGCTATGAACTTAATGCGCCACCCCTAGTAAACCATTAGGTCCCTTCTGTGTTCCTGACTTTATAAGTCTGTTTCCCTCCGCGGAACATCTGTTGTATACTTAAATGACCTTAGTTCAAAGGCACGATCAACAAAAAATTTCTTAACTCCACTAGGAAGCATTCGAGGGGATCGTTTCTCTGCACTAGTCGTACAGGATGAGGGGCTTCTCTGTTAGCAGCTGTGTACATCTGCCCGTGGGGGCAGAGGCCCCTCTCTTTCTGCACATCATTAAAGATGCTCAGGCTTGCTTTTCAGCCTCTTTCCCACTCTGACCCAGCAAGTGAGTCTCGCCAAAGTCTCCATTTTACAGGCATCGATAGCCAGGGTTCCACTCAAATGTAATTTTTACCCCATGTGCAGAGGGAGTGTGATGAAAGACAAGCGAGGGGTGCTCTGCTAATCCTTGGAAAGAACATGAATGGGCATTAGAAATTTCAAGCAACTTGACAAATGTAGGAAAAACAGATTGTTCTTAGCCAAACACAGAGGAATTTGAGGAGAAAAACGAGCCTGTTGCAGAGAAAGATTACAAGGATACCATCTTGGAGGCCATAAAAATCATATTGGAAACAGAGGTGGCATCAGCCTTTCTGGCTTCCGCGTTATTAGCTCATCCTGACATTATCCCCATTTTACAGATGAGTCAGCAGGCACTGAGAGCTCCCGACTTGACCAGAAGAGTGCGCAGGCATCTGACTCCAGCCATCCTCTTTCATAGGCAGCTCCTGCTCAGGGTTAAAGTGAACCAGCCACAGTCTATAGAGATGAAGATAATGACGGCGTGGACAATCACAGTGAAGTATTCCAGTGTCTCCTTCCCTCCAGCTCGTCTGCTGAGGACTGAGCTCTCAGTGGTCTCCATAAAGTTAGCCAATAGTCTCTTTGTTCTTATGGTTTGGTCAGATTTCCCAGGGAATATGACTTTGGAGGATCCTCTGATGTCGGGCCCATCAAACATCAGGAAAATGCAAAACTGAATTTCTCCAGGAGGATGAGGACAGGTGGGTTGTCCCAGTTAAGCAAAGCTGGGGTTGCTCAAGGGTTGCTTGGTCCAGGCTGGCTGAAGAGTTGTCATGGAGAAGGGGCCTCAGCTGGGGCTTTAGACTATGTCTTGGGGCCTCTTCCCTAAACTGGGTCTTTGTGTCTGCAAGCACATGTGAATCTTTATGAGTTGTTGAAACTTTTCTGGAAGTTGGTGGGTTTCTGTAATGCTGGATCATGGACTTGTGCCCTCTTGCAGTTGGGAAAGTCATTACTAAAAATAAAGCTGGGTTTTGCCTTATTTGGAGAGGACTGGCCTGCATCGTTTCTCCCTTCCTATGTTGTCTTTTAGAGCAAGTTGAGGGCTTTATCACGAAAAAAGAGTGGTTTTAAAAAGTACAGATCAAATCCTATGGCCAAGATTTTCAGAGACTGCTAGAATCTTTTTTGTTGGACCAAAATGTTGTAGCATTTATTCTATGACGCTGGTAGCCTGTGGATCCATCTGGATCTGAGGAACCTCAAGGGTTTTATTTAATTTTGATCCTTGAAGTATTCATTAAAATGGCATGTGACTCACAGTCATGTTATTCTTTCATTTGTCCATTCATTTATTCATTCGGTCAATCAAAGGTAATTGAAGACAATCTGTGTCAGGCTCCATGATGGGCTTTATGGAAGCAGAAATGAATGCCTCACCATTCTGCTCTGCAGGATTTTACCACATGACTTCAGAGGCTAGTGCTCACAGCCCTGGAACTCAGTGCTGTGGGGCTGTACTAGGGTTGGAGGGGGGAAGTCAGGGGAGAAACAGAAAAGGGCTCCTAACCCGACTTAGGGAGTGAGAGAGGGGCTTCCAGACCCAAGTTTTAGAGGAACGAAGAACAGAAGAAGGAAGACAGGAGAGAATTCCAGGCAGAGGGAATGACACATACAAAGGCCTGGGTGCTGGGGGGATTCTAAGCACCTCCTAGGGCCCCTCTGAAAGATAGAGAATGACTGGGCATATCTGGACTCAGAGCCAGCACAAGGGTGAGGCTGGCAGGGCTAAATAAAGACAGGATCTGCCCCACACCTACACGATTCACCTTACTTCCCTCTCTCTGATCTTGTCTTGTCAGTCCACATCTTCGTCGACACTCTGATATTCTGTTCATCATGGATTTTTTTCCATTAATTTTGTTTTTTAAAAGATTGCACTAAAACATTATTTATTTTGATTGCTGAGTTTCTTGGTGACCCCTTAAATTCTGCACCCAAGGTGCGTGGGCACCTCATTCACCTCACTCTCATCCTGGCTCATTCAAGAGAAGAGGCCTAAGAAGTGGGCAGGACAGGGCCCAGGGCTGACCCTTTCAGCTCAGGACTTTACCCTTCACGCTGAAGGCAGCCGGGAGCCACCAGGGATGGTGAAGCAGGGAAGTAACCCCATCAGATGTATTTTAGAGAGCCTCCTGGCAGCAGCAGGGTGGAGGGGGCAGGAGGCAGAGGGCTTAAAAGTAGAATCCCAGGTGAGAGCCAATAAGGGCCCAAGTCAAGGCCAGGAAAATGGAGTTTAGGAGGAAGGCCTGGTCAGGAGCAACGCACACTGCACATTCTCTCTAGCAGGCCCAGCATCCAGCCTCCCTAGGCTGTCTTCGGCAAAGGGTGGGTAGAGAATACCCAGATCTTTCAATGGGCAGAGTGAGGTATAGGGTTAAAGCGGTCAGATGACCTGGTGGCAGCTGCCTGGGGCCAGGCTGAGCCCTGCCATGCCCACCCTACAGGCTGGAGCTGTCCAGCTCCCTGCTGGAGAGGGGCCATTTGCAGGGCTTTTATCCCCACTTTGCCCCCACCCCACCCCCTAGCCTAGCCCAGTAGGTCCTGGGCCCTTAGACAGGACAGGGGCCCCAGGAGCAATGATCTCAGCTCAGCACGCAGGCACAAAGACACACAGGCAGGCAGGTGGGAGAGCGAAAAGAGGTCTGGTCCCCATTAGGGGCCATTTGCTTGTGGTATCAGGCTGTTGGGGCTGCGGGCTGGTTAACAGGCATGGCCACGGGCTGCTGGGAAGGAGGTGCTGCCTTGAAATCGCATTGATTGGCTCTAATTTTTCCTGCTCCACATAGGGGGCCCAAAGGCAGCTTAATGCAGGCTGGCAGCCGTAGCAGCCCAAGACAGGATGTCTCTCTTGACTAAGAAAAGACAGGCGGCTTCATTCTCTCCAACTGGTGCTTCCAGGTAATGCAATTTACTGTCACTAAAATCTCAGCTGATCAAATTCCACCTCTTCCAAGAAGGCTTCCTGCCCTTTCTAACCCCTGGGCTCTGACATCAGGCACATCTGGGTCCCTTACCATCTCTGTGTCCTCCCCTTATTCCCCTAACCTCCTTGAAAGCCTCAACTTGCTTCTCTCGCTGCACGAATGGACAGGCAGGATCCCCATGGCAGACATGTGGTGACATGATGAGGTGACATAATGATGAGGCACCCTGCTCTGCACAGCCCTTCTCTTCTCAGAGCAGGCCTGGCCTTCATGTCCAGATGCCTGCCACTGTCCCAATCTTACACCCTAACCCCACTGGACTTGATACACTTCTCTAAAGCTATATGGGAGGAACCTGGTTTTCTCCTTTGAGCACACAGCTCACCCCCACCAAAGAATCCAGGCCTCCAGACCTGAGGGCAAATCTCCCTCTTCCATTTTCTTGCTCACTGCCCACTGTTGCTTTCTCTTTTCTCCCTTCTCTCCCTCTCCGCCTCCCCATCACTGGCTTCCCTGGGTAGCATCTCAGGGCCTGCAAATGCTGGGCTCCTGGTTTCCCCTCTGGCCATTTCTCTGCCTTCATCTTCTTCATCTTCTTATTCTCCAACAACCTCTACCCCTAAGCTTCTAGCTCTTTCCTTCTTCATTCAACAATATTTATCAAATAGTTTTTAGTGCCTGCCATATGCCAAAGGCAGTGCTAGGCCCTGGGCATAAATGGATGGGCCGACATAGGGGATGTACTAACCATATCCTCTTGCTTTGTGTCATTTCTGTCTTCCCCTGGGGATCTTTCCTGGGCTAGGAGGGAGACCAGGGCTGCCCTGTCACCACAGAGTGGAGCAAAGCCAGGACCTTGACAGACCGTCCTTGCCTCCCTCCCTCCTACTCCAGCCCACACCTGCCTAGGGATGCAGAGGCCCTCCCACCCCTCTCTTCCTCCCCCTCTCCCTCTGGGGGCTATTCCTTCCCCCAAAAGGTGAGTGAATGAGGAGTAGGGCACCACCTTTTTTAGTCAACTCCATCGTGGGGATGGGACAGTGGAAGACAGAGAGGCACAGGAGAAGAGCAGAGAGGACAGAGTGGTGAGGTCACCACAGAGTCAGGCCCATAAAGTGCTGCTTCCTCTGTTGGCCTGGCCAGCAGCCCCAGATCATTTCAAAGGGTTTGATAAACAGCTTGGCAACCTTGTCTCCCCCACACCCCACAGCACAGCATTACAGACTGGGAGAGGCAGCCGTCCTGGCCGGCCGGCCGGCAGCAGCACCAAGGGTAAGGTGCTCCTCTGCTGGGTCAAGGTGCTCCAGGCTCCTTTCTGAGCCCCAGAACTGGCTGCCTTCTGGCAGCCACGCAGCTGCAGTCCCTGCCTGGTCTTGTGAAGCACGTCTGTTCAAAGTCAGGGGTCAGTGCCCATCCAGGAGCAAGGTAGCATCTACTCAGACCCCCAAGTGTGTGTACCCAAGCCTGCATGCACCCAGGCACATGTGTGCACTCTGCACACCACAGAGGCCTGCAAAGACACACAGGCACCCCCATGTGTCCACAGGCCCCAATGCACCCACAGGTTCACACACATATATTCCCATCAGTAAGAATATGTTCAGTCCAGGAATTATATAGCCAGGTGGATTGGAGGAGCAGGGAGGAGTTCTTTCAAATGAAAAATAAAATATGGGCAAAGGAAATTCTGAAACAGCTTTAAAAGAAAAAAAGTAGATGGAGCCAAGCCAACATCTTAGTGCTTCTGATGCTATCAGATTGGACTGAACTAACATGGGGGCTCAGTCCTGTTCCTCAGGGTTTTCTTCTCCTCTTGGGGCACATCCAGCCCTCTGCCTGGCAGGGCCCAGCAGTGGGGGATAGAGAGGAGCCCTGGCCTGGGCTAGGAGCATCAGGACAGAGGCAGCCCTGCCCACAGCATGCCCAGGCCCTCGCTGAGCCTTTCACGCACAGGGATTGCTCCAGGCTCTGAGCTGATCCCCTGGTCAACCAGTGTTTACCTGACTGTCCAGAGGGACTGGTATTGTAGCTCTAGCACATGGGCTCTGTCTGGGACCAGGCTGCTTGGGTTCAAATCCTAATTCTGCTGCTGCTCAGTGGGTGACTCGGGGTGCTTGGACTCTGTGAGTCACAGTTTATCCTTCTCTAAAATGGGTGTGATATTCCTATTTTACAAGGCCCTTGTAAGGATTCAATAAGATAATGTGCCGTTATCTTATTGAGACCCAATAAAAGCTCAAGCAATGTTACAACTCCTATGGTTAATCCTGCTGAAGTGAATGTCGAGACACCCTCACTCCCTTTAGTGTATTCAGTCTGCTCTTTCTGTTCTACAGGGAGTGGAAGGCAAAGTACTTAAGGCAGTGATTCCAGAGTGTGGTCCCAGCTCAGCAGCAGCAGCAGCACCTGGAAACTGGTTACAAATGCAGATTCTAGGCCCACCCCAGACCTACTTACTGTATCAGAAACTCTTAGGCAAGCCCCAGTATTGTGTGTTTTAACAGGCCCTGCAGAAGATTCTGATGCATGCTCAAGCTTGAGATCCACTGGAAAAGGTCAGGACACGGCACTTAGGCAGTAGATCCCAATACCTACCTGTGTTAGCCTTTTATGGTTGTTCCCTAGAAATCTCCACCACCAAGCTCTGGGGTAAGGCCCTGAATCCCAGACCCTAGTGTCCATACCCTGTCCCTATTTGACTCCCTCTTGGTCACGACGACTGCCTGTATTCTGCCTGCACCATCCCTCCCCCACCCCCACAGTCGGCATGCTGGGGGGCCCCACCTCAGCCCTGCATCCAGCCTGAGTCCAGCTGGGCTGGACCCAACCCTGGAGTGGGAGACACAGGCACTTGACTTCAAAGCCTTGTCAGAGTGAGCCTGGTCTGCAGTGGAGGTCAAAGATAAACCAAGGAACAATTCGGCCAGAAAATGGGCCGTGAGGGGGAATGGGGGGGGGAGGGGGAAGGGGAGGGCAGCAGGGGGAGTGGGGTTCAGCCGTCCAGAGCGCCAAGAAGGAAAGGCAACTGAAGCTTGTCTCTACAGACAGGAAGACAAGAAACCCTCCAGCAACCAGGCCCCACCTAGGCACCCTTCGGTTAGGCAACCTGAGAAAGGGGTCTGGCCCCACCCCACCCCGCCTCCACCCACTGCACGAGTTTGGACTGCATCTGTTCTGTCCTGATCCCTTGCATTTCCTCTCAATAGCAACGTGTGGTCAGAGCTGGGACAGACACTTGACTTTACTGACAAGCACCTTCTGAAGGCAACACAGTTGGGTGGAGTAGAGCAGGAATCAGGTGGGACCCAGCTGTCTAGTACAGGTGCTGCTGTCTACACTGCATGGAGCTGCCTGTGCCACTACCTGCCCTGCTGGGAACTTCGGATGAGGTCTGCATATGTCTTCCTGAGTGAGATCCACAGTTCCCAGCACTGCCATGGCCACACCTGTACCCCGGGCACTCCTCCCATTTATGCCATAGGTGTGCCCCTCGGGAGCACAGGAGTGGGGTGAAGGTCTGTGAGTTCCATTCTATACCAGAGCAGTGGAACAGAGGCTAGTGTGGGAGAACAATATGCTAAGGTGAACCCCCAAAACCCAGCATAGGTGATGATGGCTGGTGGGCATGCTGGGGAGGCCACCATGGACTCCGGGCTGCTGGAGACACTATGAGGAATGGGCTGTCCCCCAGGTATCAGTGGGGAGGGAGGTGTGCATACCGTGTATCCATGCCACTGTGTGCTCCGCATGTGCACATGTAGTACCTTGTATAACCCTTAGAGTCCTCTTTCAAGGTAGACATTCATTTCTCCTTTTTACAAAGAGGAGAGAGGCTGTGTGGGGTCCAGCGTGTCGCAGTTAGAAAGCAGCCATGCAGGGATTAGTTGGGTTGAGCCCAAAGCCTCAGGGCCCCCATTAGTCTCTGCCATGGTGGAGAAGCAACAGAGCAGTCCCTGTGGGCAGCAGCTGTGACTCCTCCTCAGGGGCCACCTGCTCTGCCTGAGTCCTCATTGTGGGGAGGACTGTCGTGCCTGCACTGTCTTTGGCAGCCACACAGAAGCACTTGGATCTTTGGTCATCCACAAAGCCTGTACCTGACCTCTACGTCCAAGATGAGCTGGTGAGGACAGGTTGTTATCACCATTGCTCCCATTTTCCGGTCAGGCAAGTGGAGTTCAGGGAGGGGCCCTGCCCAGGTGTGTCCTAACAGATGAGTGAGGAAGCTGGACTTGGGGCCCAGCTCATGTGGACAGGCACCCACAGCTAGATGTGCTGAGATATAAGTGAGAGCAGGGGTCCCAAAGAGGGTGTGGTGAGCATGTTTTAGTCCTCAGGGTGTTAATCAACATTATTTTAAATTAATGTAAACTTCATAGTGCAGAAGCATACACAATAAAACATGCATGTTCCCTCGACAATGCCAGTCCCTTCCCCAGAGGTAACCACTATTGTAAAATGTCCAAGGCTCCATCCAGAGCTTTTCTATGCACTCACACACATCTACAAGCACTTCTAGACTAGATTTTTGTTTTGTTTTTAGAGGCAGGTCTCACTCTGTTGACAAGGCTGGAATGCAATGGCACAATCATAGCTCACTGCAGCCTTGAGCTTCTGGACTCCTGGGCTCAAGCAATCCTCCTACCTCAGCCTCCTGAGTAGCTGAGACTATAGGAACATGCCACTGCACCCATCTAACTTTTTTTAATTATTAATTTTTGTAGAGACGGTGGTCTCACTCTGTTGCCCAGACTGGTCTTGAACTCCTGGCTTCGAGCAATCCTTCCACCTTGGTCTCCCAAAGTGCTGGGATTACAGGCATGAGTCAAAGCAACTGGACAGATTTTCATTTTTAAAGAAATGTTCAATACTATATATGTTGTGTTGTGACTTACTTTTTGTTTTTTTTTTGTTTTGTTTTTTTTTTGGAGACGGAGTCTCTGTTGCCGGGGCTGGAGTACAGTGGCACAATCTCAGCTCACTGCAACCTCTGCCTCCTGGGTTAAGCGATTCTCCGGCCTCAGCCTCCCAAGTAGCTGGGATTACAGGTGCCCGCCACTATACCCAGCTAATATTTGTATTTTTACTAGCGATGGGGTTTCACCAGGTTGGCCAGGCTGGTCTCGAACTCCTGACCTCGTGACCCACCCACCTCAGCCTCCCAAAGTGCTGGGATTACAGACGTGAACTATCGTGCCCGGCCAACTCACTTTTTTAATTTAATATTTCATGGGAATATTCCACATCAGTATATAAAGTTCATACCATATTCCTTTTCGGCGGCAGAGGCTATCCAGGAATAAAAGTCATGCAGTCTGATTACTCACAGAAGCCAGTGCTGGGCTATGGCCAGGTCCCATCCATCTGTGGGCTGAGGGAGGAGCCGCTGGCCCAGCTGCCTGTCAGACTGTCCCACATCTCAGGCGAGGCTGTGAGATCGCCCCAGGCTTCCCTTAGAGTGATGCTGGCATTGGTGTACTCCTGCCTGGCCCCACCCCCCAGTTCCCCAGGCTCCAAGTACCCTCGTGCTGGCTTGAGTCTCTCCAGTCCAGCTCCACTGGCCCATGCTGGGGTATCTGAGGCCTAATGTGCTACCCTTTCTGGGAGTGTGGGCATCCTAAGAGGAGGCAGTGTCTTTACTCAAAGGAGCGAGGCCTGAATCAAGGCATAATGGCAGGAGAGGTGTGGAGACAGGCAGGGGGCAGAGGCCTGCTAAACTTCACGTGGTAGGGCAGAGGCCCCACAGATCCTGCCTTCATGCTGGTCCAGCCTGCACCCCACCCTGTGTGAAGACGTCTGCTGCTCACTAGGTCAGGCTTAAGCACTCTGGATCAGTACATTCAAAGCTCTCCAATCTGGCCTAGTTTCCTGGCAGCCATCCTGGTCTTGAGGCCCCAGTTATCCTCCACAGGGAAGGGCTTTGATGCAAGGGGCCCTCCAGCCCTGGCAGCTGTAGGTTCCAGGCTAATCCCTCATCTTTCTCTTCCTCTAGCTCCGAGATGCCATCGCTGAGCTCCCATACAACTTCTCTGAACCTCAACTGCTCTGCAGGCTCCTGTCTCTCTGTCATTGTCCTTGCTCCCCACTCCACTTGGAATCCCCTTCCCTTTCACCAACCTGTTGAAACTCTACCTGCACCCCATCCTCTCTGGAGAATGGTCCCAATAGCCACCACCACTCTCCCCTCAGGCTTCTCTGACATCTGAGCTGTCTATGACAATCAGCACCCTCTGCCTGGCAGGTCCTGTGTCAACACAGCTCCTGTCCACTCCACCAGACTTCAGGTCCTCAGGACAAGGACTATGTCTTACTCCCACCCCCAAAGCCCAGGCAGGGCCTGGCACAGAGCAGGTTCCCAGTGGTTTCTCACCCAGGTGGCTGCAGCCCCGGGCCCAACTCCTCCTTCACCAGCAGGAAGCACCTCCTTGGATCACAGGGAAGCCCTTATGCCACAGTTGAAGACCATGCCGATCACAGTGGGGAAGTACAGTATGGCTGTTCACTGTGCTTTCTCTCCTTGGCTCCCAAACACTGACGAAGTATCTACTATGTGACAAACATCATGCTGGTTAAATGATCACTCACTTCAAAGAGTTTGCAGTTTAGCTAAGAAGCAGATAACGTCCTGGTAGAGGAAAACCGTGTGTGTGTGTGTGTGTGTGTGTGTGTGTGTGTGTTGAGGAGGGGACTCTGAGAGCACAGCAGGGAGAGTTGAAAAAGCCTTCTTGGCAGAGGTGAAATTTAACCTGAGTTTTGCTGAATACAAGTTTTCCAGGAAGAAAAAGTTGGGGGAGGACATTCTAGGCAAGGGAACAACCTGTGTGGAGTCATAGAGACAAAGTGGAACTGCAGAGGGAGTCTCCTGCCACAGCACTGCCCACTCTGGCTGTGACAGTCTCCCCTGCCTGGCCCAAGTATGCTGCTCAGGAACACTTGCCGAGTTATGCTGAACTAAGGAGTTCCCTGCTGCTCTGCTGTTGCTGAGGGAAGGTTCCTGACACGGAGAATGGGATGAGACCTCCCAACACTCTGACCGCTCCAGAGGCATTTTCCACTTCCAAAAGTGTGCCCGGGACAGCCCTTCTCAGGGGCGCAGTAGGCCACATCTCCTGGCCAGGGTGGCCCCAGCTTGGCTCCAGTTGGAGGCTCAGGCCATTAGAAAAGAGGGGCAGCAATTGAGGGGATGGGTGAAAGCAGCCAGGGCTCAATGTCTCAAGCCCTTCTGTGCATGTTCAGTCCTTCCTTTCACTTGCTGGGGGACAGTGTCTGCATCATTCTCCTTCTCTGAGCCCTAGTTCCTGAAATTGCAATAAAGTTATTTCTGATTAAAGATCCCTACAGACACAATTGGGACAACAACTTGGTACACTGAGAGACTTGTGCATCGTCTTAGCAGTCTGCACCCCCTGCTTCCCTGGAAGACATTCTGCCCCTCCCCACATCATCTCCTCAAGGCAGGGCTGGGCTGGCACAAGGCTAACCGGCCACACATCAGGCAGTACCTCCTCTCTTCCCTTCCTTGTTCTCCTCCATGCTGCACAAAGTCTTCAACCTGGTTCTTCTCCCTCTGGGGAGGACCTTTCCAAGCACTCACATGCCCTCCTAGCACTTCTTCATGAGCCAGGTGACCTCTGAGAATTCTGCCATCTCATGCTACTCAGAACTGACCAGTGAACAGAGCAGGGAGACCAGTTAATTGCTTCAGAGGCCAAGGTGGTCAGAGGCTCTAGCGAAGATCTCAGACTAGCTGGGTCCAGGCACACAGCTGAGAGCTGTTCCAGACCTGCCTGCTGTAGGCATTGCCCTCTGGCACCCACAGCCCAGGGGAAGAACAGGCACATGCACCGCTCCTATCCTGGTTGCCAGAGGTGCTGGCAAGAAACCCATCTAGGAATGGATGCTGCACACTGACAGGCAGCAGCATCTGCCAGTGGCATGACCTGGTCCATATTTTGCCAGCAGTGAAGAAAAGTGAAAGCATCCCCTATCCTTACCCGCTCTAATTGCCTTCCTTCTGCCTGCAGGGAGGGAAATTGCCTCGTTCTGCCAGAACTTTGCCTCCAGGAGGCTTTCAGGATCTTCTTCCAGAAGAATGGCTTCCTTTGGCATCTGGCAGGACATGTGCAGTGCGCATCCTCAGCGTCAGAGGCAGAGTCAGTGCCGGCCATGGCAGGGGGCGGGGAGGTGTAATAAGCGGAGACAGCTGCCGCCTCTGTTGTGGGGCCAGCAGTGAGGTGCCGTTGCACAGATAATTGGGGCGATGTCCGGGTACACTGAGGAGACCCACTTCCAGATGGCACTGAGGGATCACTTAGAACAATTAGCCAGGGGAGATGACTCCACCTGCTATTTTTAGAGGGTACCACATCTGGAGGTGGTATCTTTTGGCTGGGAATGTCTGCACCAAAGGCAGAGGGATTTGCATAATCTTCCATGATCTACTCATCAAGATTTTTCCACCCATCAAGATGTTTTCAGCTTTTCAGATGACAAATCATTCTGGTGTTTTGTGCATGGCGCCTGGCCCTAGAGCAGCCTCCAGATTATCTTTTTAATCGGTGCTCAATGCCGCATTGGAAGGAGAGCCATGCAGCCTTGCTTCCTGGGGCCCAGTTTTCCAGCTCTGTCCACAGGAGGTGGTGCTGAGTGGCTGAGAATCAAATCTCAGGCATGGCTGGGGTGCTTCTCTGGGCTCATGGGTCTGTTTGCTGGGAATGCAGCTGAAATGTTGTCCCAGGATCCCCAGGCAGTAGGCTTCAGACAATAAGACCAAGGGGATATGGATTTTGGAGTCAGAGAGATGTTAGCTCAGATGCCAGCCATTTGTTGTGGTCTTGGGTGAGCCACTTCACTCTGCTGTGCTTTCGCTCTCCAGCTTAAAAGGGGAGACCTATCTTGGAGAAGAGGAACTAAACACGCTGCAGAGGATGGTATGTATTTTCACACAAGACCTCAGTAGACAAAGTTGTGCCTTTCTTTATTTCCCAGCATAGCGTTGCACTTGAATCTGGGTCCATTCATGGCTGGAAGCCCTTGGGCCACTTTGTAGGAGATCCAGCCTCTTTCTTTCTTTCTCAATCAATTCTTGGTCAACCTAGGTCAGTCTAGCACTCCTTCCCTCGCTCTTCATTTTTTGTCTCCTATGAGATGGAAGTTCCAGGCATTAGAGGGAGGAACCCCCGTCTCTCCCTCCAGTTGCCTCTGCCCAGTACTGTAGTCAGCCCGGATGTCCCTTACCTGGCCTTTGACCATTGGACCCCAGCCACACTGTGACTCCCTGTTGCCACATCTGCACATTTCCACTTCTCTGCTCACCAAGTCCATATGGTCACTTGGTGTCCCTCTTGTCCTGTTGGAGGATGTCTCCAGATCTGCCTGCCCTTCTCTCAGTTACATCCTCACCCAGTGGGGCCAGTAAATTCAGACATTCCCCTACACTGTTCCAGGAGGTTCTTGATGTCTCTGCCAGACATTTCTTCCCTTTCTTACTCATTAGCCTGACAACCAACCCCCACCACACCTCTCTCCAGGAAGTGTTACTTGACCACCAGTTTACTGTAACCAATGGTCTTCCTCTGCAGCACAAGCAACAGGCCCAAGCTCCGACACTACGTCCGAGTGCCTGGACCGTCTGATGTGCGCGTTTTCTCATGGCTCACGCTGGTGGATCTGGGTCCCCATTAAGAAGTCCTGAGAGCAGCCACAGTCCTCTCCTCCAGCCTGGCCAGCGCTCAGCCCCCAGCCCAGCATGGGCTATGCCATGCTGTGCTCCCCTGTGGCGGGGCAGGGTTGTTTCTATGACCTTCCTACTCTCCGGTATTCTCTAAGCTTTATACAGTCAACACAGATCACTCTTTGCTCCTAAACGTTAAAGAATGTCTGTCTGATTTTTCTTAAAGTTAAAGCAGTCTTGGATGAAGAGCTGTCCTCGAGCCCCCTTACCAAGAAGGTAGGATTGAGGTATGATGAAAAGTGTGGGCTTTTAGCTCAAATTCTGACTCAGTTTCTTGTGTTGACCTTGAATAGGTTTTATTTCCCTCTTTAACTTCAGTGTCCTCAACTCTAGGTGGGAATACCAACCACACTTCCCTGTCAGGACTGTGGGGCCCTCAGCATAGCACCCTGCTTAGAGTAACTGCTCAGAGGAGGGCAAGCATTGCCGTCACTATTATTGTTGTCATCTTTGTTCCACTGACAGAGCGGAATTGGGTGGACTCATTCCCAGGAGCATGTGGCTTCTCACACTCACCCCAGTCAAGCCTCTGGGCACTCTTCATCAGCAGGGCTACCCCATGGCAGGGGAGGCACCATTGTGATGAGAGGTAGACCCCAGTTTCAGGAAATGGAAGGATCTCAGGCTCCTGGGAGAAGTCAGATACCCCCACACCACCACCATGGTTCACCATTGGAGCCGCTATGAAGAGGTGGCTCCTTGCCACCCCACATTCCCTTCCATCTCCCATGTTTTCTTCCAACTGCCCAATCCTCATCAGCTGCTAACTCCCTTTCACCTCCCCAAATCCCTCCTATCTCTTTTTTTTTTTTTTTTTTTTTTTTTTTTGAGACAGAGTCTGGCTCTGTCACTCAACTGGAGTGCAGTGGCGCAATCTCGGCTCACTGCAAGCTCCGCCTCCCACATTCACACCATTCTCCTGCCTCAGTCTCCTGAGTAGCTGGGACTACAGGCACCCGCCACCATGCCTGGCTAAATTTTTTGTATTTTTAGTAGAGACAGGGTTTCACCGTGTTAGCCAGGATGGTCTTGATCTCCAGACCTCGTGATCTGCCCGTCTCGGCCTCCCAAAGTGCTGGGATTACAGGCACGAGCCACCGTGCTCGACCATATCCCTTCTATCGCTTGCAAAGACAAACCCATTGTCTTAAAGTAGCCCATTTCATGTCCATCCAGAAGTACATCTTTCCAGTCCAGCCTAGAAAACAGCTGTAAACAAGGGAGAAGGCCACAAGAGAAGCCTTAAACGGGCATTTTGGGTGTCCATGTAAGGACAGGGCTCAAGAGACCAAGGTGCCATGCAGAAACAGAAGCCTGGGGCTTCTGACATCAGTGCCAGCCCTGGTGCAGGTGTGAGTCCAGGAGTGCCTGCTCCCAGGCTGCCACAGCAGGAGCTTTATGGGGGCAGATTTTCACATTGGTCAGAGGCAGCTTCCTGGAGCCTCAGGACGAGTGGTCATTGGCCTCCAGGGTGGCAAAAGGCAGAGCCAGGCAGGAATGGGGCAGTGGGAAGTGTACCCCACCCAGGATGCTACCTATGGTGGGCACACAACTGAGCCATCTCTGGGAGCCCAGCATCTCCCAAGTCATGGCCTGGCCTAGAATAGGAGGAAAGAAGGGGCTGGATTCTTACCTAAGCCAGCTGGAGCTGTGAAACATGGGAATGAGAAACTCAAAAGTAGGCAACACAGAGCTAAGGTTCATTTAGTCAGGAGCCGGAATTTTCACACCAGCTCACATGATCTTACATTCACTCTGGGGGTGCGCAGGGACTTCTGAGCCCTGTAATCAGATAAAAAGTTTGAAGCTCAGAGACATCAGTGATTTGTATAATGTGTAGATGTATGATTTGAGGGAAGTGGCTTAACCTCTCTGGCCTTCACTGTCTCCAGTTAAAGCTCTTCTTTTTTGCAAGGAAAAGAGAGGAAATATACATACAATGTTCAGCACTGTGCCCAGCCCTCAGAAGGTGCTATGTACATGATCATAATCTTTAACAGTTCCAGGGAAGGTCCAATTTAGCCTGGTAGAGAAGAAAAACAGGGAATGTAGGCCCTCCTAAGGGGCAGGGGTGGCAGGGCTCACAGTCCCCTTTGAGAAAAGAGACTTTGGCTAGGCATCACTAGGGTTTCCCCTGCCCAAGAAGTCTTTAAAATTTATGACATATCCCAGCCACTCCAAAAAGTGAATATGATTCTCATTTTATCAATAAGGAAATATATTAAGAGGGGTAAAATAACTTGCTAAATGTCACATAGCTGAGAAGCAATAGAACAAGCTTTAAAATTAGGTCTTCCTAATTTCAAATTTAAGTTCTTCCCATCTACCCCACTGCTTCCAGAGCTCCAAAGCTGAATTCAGAGATAACTTCCAGCCACCTCACTTTAGCCACATTTCTTCAGGAACTCGTAGCCATTAACAAAAATGTATTGTGAAATATACCATACTTAGAAAAGAATACTTTAATATAAGTATATAATACAAGGAGTAATGAAATTTATATGTACTTAAAAGCAATGTGTCTTTGATGCAGTTTCACCAAAATGTATGTGGTTGTTAATTCCTATTTTTCTTTTTTATGATTTGTTATGCTTCTAACATCCAAGTTTTGGTGTCTTTTAACAATTCTGGGAAAATGTTAGCCATTATTTATTTGAATATTGCCTCTTCCCCATTCCTTCTATAAACACCTCCTTCTGGAATTCCAAGGACCTCCACACACTATGCTTCATGTCATAACCTTGCTTTCTTCTTGTTCTTATCTTTATCTCTCTGACCTGCATACTGGATAATTTCTTAAGAATTATCAGCTTATTAATTTTCTCTTCAGCTGTGTCTAATCTGTTGTAAATTCATTCACTGAATTCTTTGTTATATACATTTTCCTAGTACTTCTAGTATTTTTAACAAATCTGCATTTTTAAAAAGTGTCCTATACTGTGTTCACATTTTTAAACATTTATTTCTTAGAACACATAGTTATCTTGTATGTCTGATTATTTTAATATCTGAAGTTTTGGTAGGTCTGATTCTATAGTCTGTTGTTTCTGTTGGTTCTCACTCACGGTCCCTTATTTTCTGGTGTGATTTTATGATTCTTGACAGGAACTGAAATCCTCGTTGGAACTTTACATCTGTGGGAAATCTTTGAGGCCTGAGCTGAATGTGCCATTTTGCAAAGATAATTTGTTTTTGTTTCTGCCAGTCACTAGTGGGAAGCACCAACTTAGGATTCTGTTGAATTAAATTTTCTGCTTAAGAATTTCTGACAACGTATGAATTTGGATCACATATCCATGTGAGAATCAACTTTTGGTTAAGTATTCTCAGGAGAATTAATTTTTTTCTACATGAGGCCAAATTGTCCTTGCTCTCTTCTATGCAACAGACTTATTTCTTAGTTATTTTTATATTGAAAGTGTAGCTATTGAGGCCCCAGCATTATGCAGAGGTCTTTTATTAGACGACCCACTTGGGCAGGCCCCAGAGCCCCAGTATTTACCTGTTTTCTCCCATTCCAGCTCAGCATCAATATGCAGGCTTAAAGTCACTAGGGGACAGCAGATCCTGGAACAAAACTGGCACTGTGCTCCATCACCCTGTGTTTACTCTCCACGCAGTTTCAGTCTCTGTGACCCTATACTTTCTTGTCAACTCAGTCGTGTATTATAATTTTTAAAATATTTTGCTGATATATCATTGTTCTCATTTGGAAAGCTGTTTAGGGTATTTAAGGCCCCATGCTCCAGAAATGGAAGTTCCCGCACAGAGATTTTGGACAAAAATATAAAGTATTTCCTGCCTCAAAGCTAGAAGCAAGCAAATTTAGACTGATGGTAAATATTTTTCTAAGATACCACTTTCCCTTTTCTATCCTCCCTTCCAGTAATTTTCCCCATCCTTATATGTATTTGTTTCTCACTGTTGCTCTTCCCTTTCCCTCACTAGAAAAAAAATAATAAATTAATTCATGCTAAAGTGTTAATGACCAAAACCAAGTTACCTCTATTCCTTAGTATGCTGTGTATCAGGAAACTTTAAAATTTTTTCTTTTCCTTCAAGATTTATATTCTGAAAGGATCCTGGAGTTGACAGTTTGATTGAATGGAGTGACTCTCTGATTTTAAATTCTAGGATGCCCTTTCAGCCAGGAAAGAGCTTTCTCCAAATTGTCCCCAGACCAGACTGCTTAAGTGCCATTCCTTTGGTCCCTAGAGCCCACAATGTGTAAGAATGGTCAAGGAGTTCATTAGCCTGGTTGTTAGCTGCCCAGCCACACTCTCAGAGTTCCAGAAGCATCTCAGTCCCTCACCTGGCAGACCCACCAGGAGCTGTGCACATTAGCACACTAGATCTGGCCAAACCTGCCAGCAAGGTAGACACTGAGCTCACACCAGATGGCTCTTTAGAAGCCTACACAGCTTATTCTTCTCCGCTGGCTCTTACTAGTACTTCTCATCCTCCCTCCTGCTTCAGGGAAAATAGGGTCATTGATGGATGCAGAAAGAAAAATGGATTCTAGTGTTCTCAGGACAGAAAGCTTAACCTCAGCCTCTGATAAATACTTAAGGCACATTTCTGTGTGAGATGCTGGGAGAGCACACAAGGCCCTCACATAGGCTCTGACCCAGACAGAATCGGTGCCCCCAGATACCTCCTGCCCACCCTTATAGAGCATTGCCCTCTCTTTCATCCTGGTCACCTACCTATACCAGGCATACTCAGGGGCCTGGACAGCTGCCTTATCTGCTCCTTCCCCTTTGGGGGGTGGTTCAGGGATGTAATCTGGGCAGACTCTCAGTCGCAGCTTGAGAGACCTCAGGTAACACGTGCATAAAAGCTCTCTGAGACCTACTCTCTAGTTTAGGGTCCATTTCTCCCTGTTAGTGGGGTTAGGGGATACCAGGGGCTGGAAGCAATAGACAGAGACAGCGGGAAGATGAGGAACAAACCCAGGCCTTTCTTGGGCTTGGCCTGTCAAATAACCCTGGCCCACTCACAAACATGGATGGATGGTTGTTCTAGTTATATAGTGCTGCAATAACAACCTACCCAAAATGTGGTGGCTTAAAACAACAATTGTCATTAATTTCATTTATGAATATGCAAAATAAATAGAGCTTTGTGGGGGTAGCTCATCTTTGCTCATCAGCTAAGGCAACTCATTTGGAATTGGAAGATCCACTTACAAGATAATTTACATGGCTGGAAAGCTGGTGTCAGCTGCCGGCTGGAAATTCATCTCAGGCTGTTGGCTGGGGGCTTCTTCACAGCATGATGGTTGGGTTCCAAGAGTGAACGTTCCAAGATGTCAAGGCAGAGGCAGCAAGATTTCTCATGACTTAGGCTTGGAAGCCCAAGATACCATTTCTGCTGCATTCTAAGTCACTAATGCCAGTTCATATTCAAGGGACAGAGGACTAGATATCTCTCAATGGGAACACTTAGAAAGATGTGGCCATCTTTAGTTTACTACGCATAGGTCTGGGTGAATAGAAATGTTCTTGTTTCATTCAGTGTGTGTATGTGTGTGTGTGTGTGCGCGTGTGTGTGTGTATTTGGGGTGGACACACCCCAATTTTTTCATTCATTCAATAAGCACTTTTGAGAATCTCCTCCGGGACATTTGAGACAAAGTCCCACTCTCAAGAAGCTCCCAATCATGTCGGGGGAAGCAGACACAGATGGGTAAGTGTGTATATTTATTCATCTATTTAATATGCATTGTTTGAGCACCTACTGAGTGCTATGCTGGGTACTGCGGTAGAGGGTGGCCACACTGGACAGGTCCTGTCTTCAGGGAGCTCAGAGTTTGTCAGAGAAGACAAATACCAAACCTGTTATTACAAAAGAGTGTAATGAGGGCTGAGGGAGGAATTGCATGGGGCTGGGAGGTCTCTAGCAGGCAGGTGTGACAGTCTCTGGAAAAGAGGTGTTTAAGCATAAACTTGCGGACGATGTTTGTGCAGATGAAGGGAAGGAAGCAAGTACACTACCAGTAGAGGCAGCAGCCCATGTGAAGATTCAGAGGCAAGGAAGAGTGAGAAGCATTTGAGGGCTTCATAGACAATTAGTGTAGTATGTACTTTGATGTGGATATCCATGTGTATGCATGCTGGAAGTATGTGTGGGTCTGTGTGTGTATGTGCATGTGAGTGCATATATGTATTTGTGCATGTGTGTTTTTTGTGTGTCGTTAGAGCAATACCAAGAACTTCCTCTCTGCACCTGACTTTACCTGATGGAGTGTCCCTACTCTGCAATCTAGAGGTCTGGGAAACAGTACATTCCATCACTGCTGCCACATATCCTATGTGCACCCATGACCCATCCCATTCCACACCTTAGCTTGCACACAGGAATATGTTGACGTGGCCTGTGATTGGCATACAGCACTGAGCACTCAGAAGAGCCAGCAGCTCCAGTTCCAGGCTTAAGGCAACCTGCCTACCTCCTCCTCAGCCTATGGGGTCTGCCGATGACCCAAGCTCAGGGTGATATAGGAGCAATGACACTGGAAGGGATCCTGCCACTTGACCAGTCCCTACGCACCAGTGGGCCTGAGTTCTCCGTTGTGAGAAAGGGATCTACAGTGTGAGGAAAAGATTCCCTCCTCATGTGAGTCAGGCAATTCCATCTCAAAAACATGCATAAAAGCTCTCTGAGACCCGCTCTCTAGTTTGGCATTGATTTCTCCCTATTAGTGGGTTTTGAGGATGCCACAGCTGGAAGGAGTAGGCACAGGGAGTGGGGAGGTGAGGAACAAAGTCAGTTCTTTCCCGGGCTCAGCCTGTTAGATAATCCTGGCCCTGAGAAAAAGCTGTCCCAGCCCCACAGCCCCACCTTGCCTGCTGTTTGCTCCTCAGCTGCACACCAGAGAGAAAAAGCAATTAAATTTTTTAAATTAAAATAAATGTATTGAGGTATAATTTAACTAAAATAAAATGCAGATATGTTATGCATAGTTGGATGAGTTTTGGCAAATTTAAACATCCATGTAATCACCACCTCAGTGGAGATATAGAACATTTCCAGCTCCCTGGAAAGTTTCTCCCATGCTCCTTTGCAATCAATGACCCCTTTGCCATTAATACAGATTCATTTTTCTGTTCTAGAACTTGATGTAAATGCAATTATTTAGAATGCACTTTTCTGTGTCCGGATTCTTTTGCTCAGCATAATGCTTCTGAGTTATATCTGCATTGTTGCATGGTGTCAGTGGTTTCTTCCTTTTCTTTGCTGAGTAATATTCCATAGTATGAATGGACCATGTTTATCCATTCACTTGTTGATAGACATTCATTTGTTTCCTCTTTTTCCTTTCGAGGTGACTTTTCAGAAGTTCCACATAACATTTCTTTTCAAATCTTAAAGGCCAAAAATAGTCACGTGGCCACACCTAGCTACAAGGAAGCTGGGAAATGCAGCTCTAGTTGAATAGCAGTTGGGATTTTTTCCTAGGAGGAAGGCGAGGGTGGATACTGGGGAAAACTAGTGGTCTCATTTGGCAGAAACTAAGGTCCAGGGAAGCACTGATGTCACCAAAGTCATCCAGGTCCTCATAATAGAGGTGGGTCAAGACTCCAGATTTAGAACCTTTCAATCTGTCAGCAGCAGACTACCTCACATTCAGGGGCAGTCATCCATGGGTCAGCACCCAGGGTCTAGGGCACTAGGAGAGAGCACCATGAAGAAGCTGAATGACATCAGGTAGGAAGGGTAACACTGATGCCATGGGCATTTGAGCATTCGCTATACACCAGGCACTTGGCTGGTCCCTTCACCCAGCATGCCAGCTGATCCACACAGCTGTTAGTCCCATTTCTCAGATGAGGAAACTGACATTTGGAGAGGTGAACTAACTTGTCTGAGATCATGCAGCTAGCAAATGGTGCCTATGGGGCTCTAGACCTTCAGTTCTGCAGAAGGCAAGTTCTGACCACAGAAGGAAATATAGGGTTTTTCAACATGCTTTCTAACAGGTAGAAGGAGCTTCTATCTTGAGACTCATAAATAAATAGTCCTTTTAGGGCCCCCGCTAGCAGCCTCAGGGGCCTGCCACAGACCCCTACTCTTCTAATTCACTCAGGATTTTTACTCATAATTCTACTTTCCTCCATTTCATGCCTATAACGTATTAACATAAACAACAGTGCTGACAGCAGCTCAGCTCTCACTGGCTCATGCTGGAATCTGACTGATGATTTTCATCAGGAAAAAAGACTAAACAGGTTAAGATGATTAAATTTTCTTAAACCTACAGCTAAGCCTAATCAAAGCCATTTGTGCAGAGATGTGTGTGCGTGTGTGTGTGTGTTTTCCTTTGCTGGAAAGTTGACTGGCAGTTTCAAATGGATGGGTCTGACTTCTGGGAGAACAGAATTAAAGCATTTTCTGCAACTTCCAGACATTAGCAGAGGCCATTTCCACTTCCCTGTCTGGGCTGGACCTGTCATTTTCCCTGAGAAACATCTGATGATGAAAATGAGTGTCTACATTTCATCCTCTCCCTGATTTCCACCCCCGCCCCCCCAGTTGAGTCCTTTTATGATTGCAGCTTTTTGTGTTGAATGAGCAAGAAAGTGTTACTGTTGGGGTCAGGAGCCTTTCATACAGGCTGATCATATAATCTTGGCCAAACCCTTTGGCCTCTCTGGGCCTTGGCTGCCCCATCTGCAAAAGGAGGCTGGTCCTAAGGATCTCCAAATCAGCGGAGTAGAGCACAGCAAATGGGGTGTGACAGGAACCAGTCTCCTCCACGTGTGTGCTGTTCTTTGTCACACAGAGCTCACAGGCATCCTTGCTGATTATGTTATATAACATATCTGTATGCTCAAAGGGGCACCCACAGGGTACAGCTTTTCCCTCTCTGACATCCTCAAAAATCCTCTCAAACCTGTCTTCACCTTCACAAGGTTTCAGTGGACCCCAAAGCCAGGAATTAAACCCCATTTTCAAGTATTAAGAAAGCCCGTCTCATCCTGTATTAGTCCATTTTCACACTGCTATAAAGATACTACCTGGGACTGAGTAATTTATAAAAGAAAGAGGTTTAATTGACTCACAGTTCAACATGGCTGGGGAGGCCTCAGGAGACTGACAATCCTGATGGAAGGCAAAGAGGAAGCAGGTAGCTTCTTCACAAGGCAGCAGGAGAGAGACAGAGTGAGCAAAGGGGAAGTGCCACACTTTTAAACCATCAGATCTCCTGAGAACTCACTCACTATCATGAGAACAGCATGGGGGAAACCACCCCCATAATCCAATCACCTCCCACCAGGTACCTCCCTCAACATCCAAATCGAGATGAGATTTGGATGGCGACACAAAGCCAAACCATATCACATTCCATTTAAAACTTCAATCTCTCTCCCAATTCAATACCCCTTTCCCTCTCCCAACGTTCACCCGTGACACCTCACTCAGGAACCTGGAAGTGGGGTAGGAGGCATGGTCACTTTCATTTTTCCTCTCCCCAGTTCCAGGCATTTCATAGCTGGGTAGGGGCTTGGGGGGTATATTTGGGGGGTAGGAAGGAGACTAGAGAAAGGAGAAGCAAAGCCCTATTTGTAGTACTCTCTAGTACATCTGTGGCTTGCTGTTTGCCCTCTACAACTTCAGGCATCCAAACACTGACCACCACACCCACCCACTGGGTATGTATCTGTAGACTCTTACAGGGACCTGCTCACCACACTGTACAGTTCTCTGGCTGACTCCTGTAACCTTTCCTCAGCACTACCACCACAAGTGGCCCTCCTCATGGCTTCTTGCTGCTCAGGTTCCCTCTCTCCAGCAGGCAGGTCCTGTCATGACAGCTTGAGCCGCAGCACTTCCTATGGTGTCCACATGACCCACAGGAAACTCTTATGTGAGGCTGTTCCACTGCCACTGCCCTTGTCCCTCTCCCTGCTGCCACAGGCCACTCCTGCAAGCCCCATGAGTCCCCAGAAAGAAGCAGGCAGCAGTCTCCATGTTCACAGCTACACCCAAACTCCAGGTGATGTGCGTCATGATCACTCTCACCATACTTCCCTTAGAGTAGCAAGACGGCCCATGGGGTTCTGACGCTCAGCAAATATCCTTCCCTAGGCCGGCCCACTCCCAAATTCAAAAAGTACTTTTGAAGTCTTCTTAACATGTTTGGGTGGAGCACCACCCTCCATGGGGTAGAGGAGATGGAAGGGCACAAAGACTCTTTAATTCCTTCCAATTACCTACTTACTTTTATGGAGGCTGGAGGTGGGGGATGGAGACTGGTAGTCACTGGACCACTTCTGCTACCTTTTAGTAATCTGTAGCGATGTGGCTGGCATCTTACTTGCAATGTATTTTTAGCTTTGAGGCTTCAATCAACCTCCAGAAACATTAATACTGTGTTGCATAACTTTTAGGGTTTCTCCCAGTACTTTCCCCCAGAAAAAGAAGATAAAACTAAACATGAAGCGAGCAGAAGAAAGGAAATAAAGACTTAAGTAACAATAAATGAAATAAAGAATAGAAAAACGATAGAGACAATCAACAAAACCAAATGCCATTCTTTGAAAAGATCAATAAAACTGACAAACTTTTAGCCCAACTAACAAATACATAAAGGAGACAGAAGACTCAAAAACTAAAATCAGAAACAAAAAGGATTATAAGGGAATACTATGAACAACCATATACTACAAATTAGATAATTAGGTGAAATGGACAAATTCCTAGAAAAACATAAACAAACTACCAAAACAAACTCAAGAAGAAATGGAAAATTTAAATAGACCTATAACAAGAAAAGAGAATTCATAATTTTAAAACTTCCCACAAGGAAATGCCCAGGTCCAGATGGCTATGCTTGTGAATTCTACCAAACATTTAAATAATGATACCAATACTTCACAAACTCTTCTAAAAATAGAATGGGGAGGAATTCCCAACTCATTCTCTGAGGCCAAAAGTACCCTGATACCAATACCAGACAAAAACATCACAGAAAAGAAAACTACAGATCAGTATCTCTTATGAATATAAATGCAAAAATTCCCAACAAAATACTAGCAAACTAAATCCAGCAACATATAAAAAGGATTATATACCATAATCAAGTGGGATTTATCCCAGGAAGGCCAGATTGGTTTAACATCTGAAAAATCAATTCATGTAATATGCTCTATTAATAGAGTAAGGAACACAAACCACGTGATCATCTCTATAGACACAGAAAAGGCATTTGGCAAAGTCCAAAAGGGAGGAGAGGGAAAGGCACTCCAGACAGGGAAACAACCTAAACAAAGGCACAAGGGAAAAAGAGTTTTATTTAGAGGATGTACAGGGAATAAAGAAATATTTTCAGAAAGGAGATGGGTGTCAATCTATAGAGAACCTTGAATATACCAGTCTAAGGGATCAAGAGGGAGCCATGAGAGTGTTGAGCAGAGCTTTGACATAATTAAAGTGACACTTTAGGAAGCTAAACTGGACCAAATTATCCAGTGATCCATTTATACACATATCTGAATAACCTGACTATTCAGAGGTCAAAGTCCTTAGAGTCAGTGTCAAACCAGGGGAGATGTCTCTAGGGCAGTGATCTCAGAGCCTTCCAGTGTGCCCTGTCCACACTCCTCACTATGGCCCTTCACTCTCTTACCTTCTCTGCACCTCACCCACCAAAAGAAGCCAAAGCAGTGTGCCAGCATCTCCGAGCAGGTGAGACGAGAACATTTCAGACCAGGACTGAATGTGAGCATGGGGCCTTTTTTCCAGGCCTAATGGAGCCAGGAGACAGGATCACAGGGCAAGGCGGCCCTCCAAGCTACTTCTACAGGAGACGGTTGGCTTTGGAGTCCTCTAGGTTAATGACCCTAAAGATAAAGCTGTGCCCTGACCATCTCATGACCTGTTGGCCCTGTGTCTGCTGGATCAACTGACATCTCCAGGCTTCGGCACTCTCAGAGCAGTGAGGCCCTACGTCTCCTCCTCAGTGCTCACACCACCTCTCATTTACCCTAAATATGCTCACCTCCAGTTCTAAGGACTCCTCATTCCACATAATGGACTAGGGGGAAGAATCAGTGCTCTGCGCTCTGCAGACCCTCCTTCTGCTCTTCCTTCCCTTTCCAGAGACAGGCTGCCTCAGGTTTTAGTAGGCCCCATAGAGCCAGGCTTTCCACCTTTTCTCTGGATCTGTAGGCCCATTGTACTGATAGGGAAACTGAGGTTCAGAAATCAGGAGTCACACTGAGGCCTGTCTGACCCCAACATCTGTGCCCTTTTCATTCTGCTATGCTGCCTCTTGAATAGGTATGGATTCGGCCTCCTGCAAGCACGAAGCCAAGCCCCTAAGCAGAATGCATTCCCAACCCAACCTACGGGGTCCAGAATAGCACAGAGCTCCCAGTGTAGCAACCTCCAGCCTTAGAGCTGTGGGGATGAACAGGTGGGAGATGAGGCCAGATAAAGATGGGGAAAAGAAGGAGTTGAGCAGGAATATGGTACTGTGCCAGGGTTATGGCCATGAGGACATAACTGAATGGTACTCAGTGGTCTACGTGGGGTTCCCGCTCATCTCTGGGGATGCTCATGTGGAGATGTGTGCAGCATTCATCAGCTATCAATCAGTGTCATAATAACTGCCTGTGAGCACACCTGCCCAGAGTCTATGAGGCCCCTCTGAGAATAAGCACAATCAACAGTGATTTAGGGATTGCACTTTGAGCCAAAAGTTGTACGTTCAAATCCTGGCTCCACTGCTAACTAGCCATAGGACCAAAGGGAAGTCATCTTGCCTTTCTGAGGTTGTTTCCTCCTCCCTGTAAAATGGAGATGAGAGGCCAGCTCACTCAAGGCAGGCATAGTCTAATGGTTAGGCACATACACTTTGAGGACATACGACATAGACTCATAATCCCAGTGCAGTCATTTGCAAACTAGTGATCCTGGACAAATTACCCCTCTGTATTTCAGTTTGCTCACCTGTAATATGGAGACAGTAATACTATATAACTGAGAGTAAGAGATAGATTTTTTTGAGATGGAGTCTCACTCTGTTGCCCAGGCTGGAGTGCAGTAGTGTGATCTTGGCACACTGCAACCTCTACCTCCTGGGTTCAAGCAATTCTCCTGCCTCAGCCTCCTGAGTAGCTGGGACTACAGGTGCACACCACCACGTCTGGCTAATGTTAGTATTTTTAAGTAGAGATGGGGTTTTACCATGTTGGCCAGGCTGGTCTCGAACTCCTGACCTCAAGTGATTTGCCTGCCTTGGCCTCCCAAAGTGCTGGGATCACAGGCGTGAGCCCCCACGCCCAGTCAGAGAGATAGATATTTACGTAGAGATTATATATAGATATATCTTCAAGGACTAAATGAAATAATATCTGTAAACAACCAAGAACACCAGGAACAGTGCCTGACACATTTCCAGCTATTCAGCATCAGCTAGTGCAACTATTCAGGCCTCAGCCTGTGACTCTCAGCCTAGAGGACGACTCTGGCCCCCAGGACTGAGTTACTCACTCCAGGAGCTTTTGTGCCAGCCATGTCACCCCATACAGAAGGTCTTCCACAGCTGCCAGACCTCTGTCATCCATCCCACTGGCCCCACCACTCACCCTGCTCAGATTTCCAATTATTTGTCCTGTTTTGAATTCAAGTGGAATATTAGGAGTGAGTCTGGCTTTATTAATGGCGGCGTCTTTAGTGTTATCGACTTTCTCACTCACTCCTCGCTCTCACTCCAAGCTCTGTATCCTTTAATTAAGCCCCGAGCTAAGTGCTGAGCAGGTGATGTGAGTCTGGAACAGCCTTTGTTCTGGGATTTAGGCACTTTCTCATGAGCTTGGGATTGGAGAGACAGCGCACTACTGCCTTTGAAGTCTGACATCCATCCCCACAATCAGAAAAGTGGGACGGTGTGGAGCGTCAGGCCAGAGAGGCAGAAACTATGCTCTGTCCCCACTCAGCCTCCCTACCTATAAAGTTGGGGGTGAGATGTATGAGAGTGTCTGCCATCCCTCTCAGCCCCGTGATACTCGGCATCTACTGAGGATTGGAAGGTCAGCCCAGCAGACTATGCCAGAGGCTCCATTCTGTAGACTCACTGATGAGGTGACAAAAGCCACAGACACCCAAAAGGCAGCGAGCCATAGAGAAAATAGTCCAAACTTTGGCATTTCTTAGCCTCAGTTTGAATCCTGATCCTGCCGTTCTTGCCTCGGTAAGTTATAAGCATATTGAGCTCAACTGCCTCCTCTATAAAACGGGGTGATGGTATCTACCTCCCTGGGGATGACATATGGGAGTCATCTTCAATGTCAGCTCAGATACTGTATCTCACTGTGCAACAATTTTGCTGTTTGAAGGCTACTTATTCCCAGCTCCAATCCCTGCTTGGCTGTGGGTCTCTGTATGCATCTCCTGACTACAGAGACAGAATTAATCTTAATCTTTTCTATGCATTATTCTGTACCTTGTCATGGATGGATGCATATGTACATCATTGCATGCATCCTATACTATTGAAATGATGGTGGATGTGTCTGTATTTCCACCTAGGGCCTGCTTCTTATTCTCTCTTTGACAGGTGAGTGGAGAGGGAGGCAAGATCAGGAAATTGTAGGCAGTTGGTGACTGTCAGCTGAGTTCAGCTCAATTTACTTCATAGTAAGCCATCACCACAGTTATCCAGCAGACCCTCACCTGGATGAGATAAGCAGGTGTCTTGGGTCTCTGTGGCTTTTGTCACCCCATTAGTGAGTCTGCAGAATGGAGCCTCCAGCACAGTCTGCTGGGCTGACCTTCCAATCCTCAGTAGATGCCAGGTGTCACAGGTGTCGCTTGGTTTAGGGCCTGAAGCTTTCCTAAGCAGGATCTGAAAAGTGAGATCCAAGGCAGGTTATTCACTGTCAAGAAGTGAGTACATAAAAGATTGAGTATAAAACCCCAGCACAGTGCCTGCGACAAGGAAATACCTAGCAAATGTCATTAAATTGTTGATGCCATGAAGGCCCTAGATAATAAACATTATGGTGTTTTGTAACTGGCTTATGCAGAGGGGTCTGCATAATCCACACCCACAATCCCTGCCTCACCGTGTGGCTAGAAAGCCCCATCCCTTCCAGCTGGCCCTAATACCCACGCAGACCCTCAGACAATCACTGCACTATTCTGGTTTAATCTCCCAGGTGAGGGGGCAGCTGTGGGTTGGGCAGAAAGATAAACAGCCAAGTGACCTCTATCAGGTGCTGAACAGCAGCTCTGGGCCTCTTTCCCCAAGGAATGGATTTGGGGGTCTCAATGCTACTATCCCAACAGTCCTGGAACTGCTGCAGACTTCACCATTCACCCTGTCACTCTTCCCTGGGGGCCTTTGTCATCTCCCCTCTGAAGCCCTGCCCACCCTCCTGATCTCTGCCTGCCCCTCCAAAAGGGCTCTCAACCCCCTGGTCCCAGCGATGCTCCATAGCACACGGCATGGCTGCTTCCTCTCAGTCCCCAGCTGCAGTCAGTCTGCTTCTCCTCTATCTACCCTACCAGACTGTGGGCTCCTTTGAGCTGGGTCTGCTCTGGTTCTTCTCTACGTCCCCAGCACCTAGAGGAGGAGTCAACCTAGGGTAGGCATTCAGGAAAAGTCTGGTAAACTGGCTTCAGTCCCAGATGCCCAAATTATGTCCACAGCTTTTTTTTTTTTTACTTTTGATAGTCTGTAAATTTCCTTCAATTCTAGAAGCATCTGCTCCCCACTCCTGAGCACCAGTCCTGTGCCTAAGTCAGAACTACAGGTTCCAATGTATAAGACTAAAATCCGGAAGAAACAAACAAAAGGGGATAAGGTACTGGGATGAAGAGTGCACGGACCTCCACGGCTGGATTGAGTGCTGGACCGTGGCCCTACAACTCTCTGTTTCTCAGCTCTATTTCCCAGGTACTGACTTTTCAGGCAAGCTCCCCGCACCAAGTGACCAGATGGCCACCTGAAGCTCCAGGTTTTCATTCTCCCAGTTCAGCAGCTCCAGAGACAAGAATACCTCTTCTTGCCACTGCCCAAGGAGACCTCTCATTGGCCCAGTGTGGGGCACATGCTTTTCTCTTCTTTTCTTTTTTTCTTTCTTTCTTTCTTTCTTTTTTTTGAGATGGAGTCTCACTCTCTTGCCAGTGAGTGCAATGGCTTAATCTTGGCTCACTGCAACCTCTGCCTCCTGGGTTCAAGTGATTCTCCTGCCTCAGCCTCCTGAGTAGCTGGGACTACAGGTGTGTGCCACCACACCCAGTTAATTTTTGTATTTTTAGTAGAGACGGGGTTTCACCATGTTGTCCAGGATGGTCTCGATCTCTTGACCTCATGATCCACCCGCCTCAGCCTCCCAAAGTGCTGGGATTACAGGTGTAAGCCACTGCGCCCGGCCAGGGCACATGCTAATCCCTGAACCAATCACTATGGCTGAGGGGAGCAGTGCTCTGATTGGCTAGGTTAGGGTTCGAGCCCAGGGAGCCAAGGGCTGTGTATAGTCAGCCCTGCCCAGATGACATGGACCTGGGGCCAGCATGGTTTCTCTAAGGAAAATCAGGGTGCTCTTTCCAAAAGAAGGGGAATGGGCAGGCAAAAGCAATCAATATTGACTAGACCGCAAGGTGCCTTCAGGAGATGGCACCAAGCAAAAACAATCCAAGTGAGTGAGTGCCTAATTAAGAGACAACTCTGTCTCATCGAAGCCGAACTGTGTGTCACAGAATCTCAGGGCTGCTGGAGGTGAAAAGAGAGGGCTGGAGCAATTTGGAAGGCTTCCTGGAGGGGCAGGTGGGACTTAAAGGACTGGTTGACCCAAGAAAAAGGGCAGCCGTGTTTCCAGGCTGCTATGTGCAGACATGAGAGAGATGGGGTTTGCCTTTGGTCATCATACCAGGGCACAGGGCTGTCACCAAGACCACACTGGGGGTACTGAGGAGAGGGGGTTAAGGGGCAGTCCTGGCCCCATCCAAAGGGCCAGGCTCCACCCATAGGACCCAAGCCAGCAAGAACAAAATCTAATTTACTCATTAGGCATGTTTCTTCTGTACAAATCAAATCATGGGCTATTTTTCCACATCATAAATATTGTTTTAAACTCTTGCTCATGGGCAATTAGATTACAAGCATCGCCTGGTGAGCTATACGCCAGCACATTTGGCGTGTCTCTGGCAGCTTTGTGAGCAATTTCTTTTTTAAATGTTTCCCAATGATTTTTTAAGGATCTTTGAAATCTTCTCCCTAGTGATGTGTGAGGGCCCTTGTCTGTGGCTATTAATGTCCGTAACAGCCCAAGAGAGACTCAGCCTCGTCTGTGTTATTTTCCAAATAGCCCAGGCTGAGCTCTGCACCCCTTCCTTATATTTCTCGCTGTTCCAAAGGCCTTCACCAGTCAGCTAAGCATTGTCCCTGCCTCTGTCTTTGTGCAAAGACTCAGGAAAGTAAACACCCTGTGCACCAGCTCTCAGAAGACCTGCATTCCAGTATCAAGATCTTCATTCATTTTGGGCAAGTTATTCCACTTACCCTCCCTGAGTCTGGGTTTTGACATACATAGAAAGGGATCAAGGCTTGCCTCACCCAAATGGTCCCCTATTCCCCTCTACTGGCCTCTCTGGGCCCTCTATGATCTTCCACAGCTGCCAGAGAGACTTTTGTTCTGAGGATCCCAAAATGCTCCCTTCCCTTTCAGGTCAGCCCCCTGCTCCCTTACGTGCTTCTTCCTCCCACTCTGGCTCACCTTAGCCTTGCCCTGGAGGGACAGCTGTCTCCCTTGAGATACACATAACCCCAACCTGATCTGACTAAGCACCAGAGCCACCTCCTCCAGGAAGTGCTTCGTGACTGCCCTGGCCCTCAACTATCTGTCTTTTCTCTGAACCTCCACTCCACAGAACAGTCTTTAGTCCCTGGTAATAACAATGACTACAACCACCTCTTACTGAGCACCTAGTGTGTACCAGGCACTATGGTAGAGGCTGTATATGCTATTTTTTTTCAATCCTCCTAACAGTCCTGCAAGGCAAATATTATTATTCCCATTTTGCAGGTGAGAAAACTGAGGCTCAGAGAGGTAAACTGACATCTCAAGGTCACACAGCTTATAATAGCTGAGCCAAAATTTGAGATTATTTTCCCCCTAAAAAGGACAATCTTATATGGAGCCTCTGCTGTGCCAGGCAGGGGCTGTGCCTCATTTAATCCCCACAACATCCCCCCATGATGTAGGTAGTGCTACCTCCATTTTACGTAAAAGAAAGGCCCAGAGAAGTAGCATCTTATATCCACTGCTTCTCAGCCAATACATGGAGTGAGATTCAATGTTAGACCTGCTGACTCCACAGATCTACTCCTCCTACCCCTCACCCTACTCCCAAACAGCCCCACAGGTGTGGTTGCCTTGTCTCAAAGCTAGAGGACAGACTCCACTTCTCAAGGCCCTGGACCACCTTCCCAAAGACTGTGCACCCGTTCTGAGCTGTGAGCATGAAGGAGGAAGGTTAGAAGCCCAACTTCAGGGAGAAAGGTCCAGAGAGCATGACAAAATATGAAATCTCTTCTGATGGCTTGCTTGCTTGCTTCCTTCCTTCCTTCCCTCCTCTTCCTTCCTTCCACAAGTATTTATGCAACAGTACTCTGTACAGTTACCACTCCCTCCCTCCCTCCCTTCCTTCCTTCCTTCCTACCTTCCTTCCTTCTTTCCTTCCTTCCTTCCGCCCGTCCTCCCTCCCTCCCTTCCTTCCTTCCTTCTTTCCTCCCTTCCTCCCTCCCTTCCTTCCTTCCTCCCTTCCTCCCTTCCTTTCTTCCTTCCTTCCTTCCTTCCTTCCTTCCTTTCCTTTCCTTTCCTTTCCTTCCTTCCTTCCTTCCTTCCTTCCTTCCTTCCTTCCTTCCTTCCTTCCTTCCTTCCTTCCTTCCTTCCTTCCTTCCTTCCACAAGTATTTATGCAGCAGTACTCTGTGCAAGAGGGTACCTGGCTGTATGTCCCTCTGTGATTAGAAGGACAAAGTCACTGCCTGTCTCCCAGCCCAGGGCTTTCTGGTGAAGTGCTCCTAGGCCTGCTGGTTCTCCTAGAGAAGGTGCTCCTGGGAGGCAGTCACAGGCACAGATGTCCTGGAGGCCATACCCCAGGGGGCAGGGCTGAAGGAGTGCTGATCTGGGGTTCCCGGCCCCTGCACTGAACAGAGGGACACGGCTTAGGGTTCCCAGGGCAATATCTGTCCCCAGGGAATGATGTCAGCTCTGCCCTTAAAGGGAGGTGAGCTGGCCTGTTGGGGGGCATCAGGGAGTTATAAGAATAAAGGACTCCCCCAGCCCCCCATTTCAGCAGTGCTTGCATCTCTGGCATCCCCAGCAGGGGCTCCTCTCTGTGCCTGAATTTATGAGGGAGCCCCTTTGCAGTGCAAGCAGCCCGCTCCCCAGGCTCTGGCTCTGGCCACCCTGTTCATTCCTCCTGTAGTTGCTTTTGCTGAACTGAGCTTTGGCCTATACCACAGAGCATGGTGAGATGCCTCCTCAAAAAGGGTCCTGTTGTCACTGTTGAGGGAGGATGCTCCTGCTCCTGCTCCTGGGGGCATCATCCATAATATCACATCACATCTCATCCTTATGACACTGGTCCCTCCCAACAGTCCTCACAGTCCCAATACCAGTAACTCAAGTTTCTTCTAACCTGGCTAGTTTTTAAAATTGTAGATATTATGACTTCTATACCTGATCATATATCCCTCTTTGCCTCGGTTGCTAAGAAACTCAGAGTCAATATTCATCTTACTCTCAGCAACTGTATAGGACTTTATGTTACAAGAGCCTTATTTCTTGTTCCTGTCTTGATTTTCAACTTAGCCTCAACTTCCTCATGTGTTTTTATTAAATTCTTTTGGACTGAATATATTTCTGTAACAACCTCAAATTTAACACTTCCCTACTGTGTGACCTAAGGAAAGCTAAGTAACCTCTCTGAGCCTTGGTGTCCTGGATGCTAAAGTAAGAGGAGGAACACACACCTCACAATATTCTATGAGAGTAAATTAAGCCAATGTGGGCCAGACACTTGGCACTAGAACAGTTAGTTGTTATTTACTTTTATTACAGGGATGAATAAATAAAATTAAACTTAGAGATACTGGTTTGGAAAGAATTCCCCCTTTTATATTCTCTTTGGTCACAGGCAAAGATTGGAAGCTAAGAGTGGTTAGAATTTAAGATGGGATTTAGCCCACACTCCAAATCACTCCACTACACAGCCAGCCTCTCCTCACCCAGAAGCCTTCACTGTGTGGCTCCCACATTATCTTTCTGAAGGAGCCCAGATGGCAGAGAGAGGATGGCTAGAGTGGAAGCTGCCCACGCTCCTTACCTAAGGTGTTCTCCAAGATACGAACCCTGGGTCTTGGTAGCTGGGCAATCTGTTGGGGGAGGTGATCTTAAGGGAAAAATCATCTAGAAAGAGGAGAGGGTCTGTGGAAGATGGGGGCATCCCAGAGCTGCTGCTTCTCTTCCTCTCCAGTTAGAACCAGGGAACAGCAGAGCTGGAAGGCACTAGTCAGAGAGCAGGTCATCCAGCTGCTTTATTTTGCCCAGAGAAAAACTGAGGCCCAGAGAAGGAAAGAGATTGGCCTGAGGTCACATAGCAACATACGAAACTTCTTGCCTCCTCCATGACTCCAGCCAAGACTTCTCTCCTGAACTTCAGACCCAGCTCCAATTTCTCACATGAAACCTCTAGTTAGATGGCTGATGGGTGCTTCAAACTTAGCCATCCAAAACTGAAGTCCTAAATTTGCCCCAAAACCTGTGCCTGCCACAGTCTTCCTTTATCTTTCTCCCTTTCTCCTATTCCCCTTTCTCTCTTCCCCCTCTCTCTCTCTTCCTCCCTCCCCTTCCCTCCCCATACCTGACATTTGGTCTGTTATCTAATCCTATTGTCCAGATTTTCACTACATTCCACCCCATGTCTCAGTTTCCCATCTTATTCCACCTGGGTGTCCCCCTCACTGGTCTCTTGCTTTTGTCCTGGGACCCTAAGACTATTCCCAACATATGAGCCAGAGTGGAAACATAAATAGGATCACGTCCTATTTATGGACATGTGGGCAGAGGGCCCACATGTCCCTGCCCCCCAGTGGCTTCCAGTTTTGCTCAGGGTAAAAGCAAAGTTCTCTCTGTGACCCACAGCATCCTCCATGATTTGCCCTCCTCAGTGTCCCCCACTTCTCTTACCTCATCTCCTACCCCTCTGCCCCTTATTCAATCCACTCTAGCCAAACCCACCCTCTTAATGTGCCCCCAAGAGCCTCTGCACTGTCTATTTCCCCTGGCAGGTGCTCTTCCCCCAACATCCACATAGCTAGTTTTCTCACTTCCTCAAGGTCTCTACTCAAAAATTACCTTCTCCCTCATATGATTTTCAACAACGGTGCCAAAACTATTAACTGGGGAAAGGACAGTCTTTCCAATAAATGATATGGGGAAAGAAAAATGTACACATACAAAAGAATGAAGTTGGAACCTTAACTAATGTCATATATGAAAATTAACTCAAAATGGATCAAAGACCTAAATGTAAGATCTGAACTTATACAACTCTTAAAACATAGGAGAAAAACTTCATGACATTGAGCTTGTCAATGATTTATTGGATATAATACCAAAAGCATAGGCAACACCACCAAAATAGATTGGGCATCATCAAAATTAAAAACTGTTGTGCATCAAAGCACACTATCAACACAGTGAAAAGGCAACTGATTGAATGAGAAAAAAAACATTTGTAAATCATATACCTGATAAGGGATCAATACTAGAATATATAAAGAACTCCTAAAAATCAACAACAAAAAGCAAATAACCCAAATAAAAAATGGGCAAAGAACTTAATTAGCCATTTCTCCAAAGATAATATACAAATTGCATATGCATATGAAATAAGCATATGAAAAGACAACATCACTAATCATTAGAAAAATGTAAATCAAAACCACCATGAGATACCACTTCACACCCATTAGGATGAGTACTATTTTTTTTTTAAAGCAGGAAACAAGTACTGACAAGGATGTGAGAAAAGTTGGAACCATTGTGCATTTTTGCTGGGAATGTAAAGTGGTACAGCTGCTGTGGAAAACAGTATGGCAGTTTCCAGTAATTAAACAGTGAATTACTATGTGATCCAGCAATTCTACTTCTGGGTATATACACAAAAGAATTGAAGGCAGGGACTAAACAGTTATTTATATAGCAGCGCTCATAGTAACATTATCCACAGTCACCAAAGGGTGGAAACAACCCAGATATCCCTCGTCAGATGAACGGAAAAACAAAAGTAGTATATACACATACTGGAATATTATTCAGCCTTCAAAAGGAATGAAATTCTGACACACACTACATTAGGATGAACCTGGAAAACATTATGTTACATAAAATAAGCCACACACAACAGGACAAATCTTGTATGATTCTACTTATATAAGGTAGTGTGAGGAGCATATGAGCAGTTTTTATATAAGGCATATATGTGGTATATCATTACACTAATAAGAGGCACAGAGTGGCCGGGTGCGGTGGCTCACACCTGTAATCCCAGCATTTTGGGAGCCGAGGCGGGTAGATCATCTGAGGTCAGGAGGTCAAGACCAGCCTGGCCAACATGGAGAAACCCCGACTCTACTAAAAATACAAAAATTAGCTGGGCATGGTGGCACGTGCCTGTAGTCCCAGCTACTCTGGAGGCTGAGGGAGGAGAATTGCTTGAACCTGGGAGGCGGGGGTTGCAGTGAGCCAAGATCATGCCACTGCACTCCAGCCTGGGTGACAGAGCAAGAATCTGTCTCAAAAAAAAAAGAAAAGAAAAGAAAAAAAGAGGCACAGAGTAGTCAAATTCTTAGAAACAGAAGGTAGAACAGGGGTTACCAGGGGCTGAAGTGAGAGGGAAATGGGGAGTTATTGCTTAAGGCACACAGAAGTTCAGTATAGGATGACTTTAAAGTGCAGGAGAGAGATGGCGGTGATGAATGCACAACAATGTGACTGTACCTACCATTGAACTATACACTTAAAAATCGCTAAGATGTACATTTCATGTTATGTATATTTTACCACAACAAAAATAAGTACATTTTAAAAATTACCTTCTCAATGAGGCCTTCCCTGGATACTCTAAAATTTCAACATTTCCTCCACTAAATATTTCACATCTCCTTTCCTTCATTTTTTCTTAGTACTTATCACTATCTTACTATAATATCTATCTCACTATAATATCTCAGTATTATAATACCACATACCACCAAAAGAGATACTAGAATATACGCTCAATAAAGACAGAGATTTTCGTCTGTTTACTACTGCATTGCCAGCACCCAGACCAGTGCTTGGCATGTACACATATAAACGTTCGTTGAATGAATGTAAGACACTAAGGGGTGGGTAGGACTGAGAAAAGATGCTCTGGGCCATCTCTAGGGAATCCACAGTTCCCAAGAGGGGCTCTGATCCTAGAAAGGAGCTGGAACCCTAGAGGCACTTCCAGGCTCTCCCGCCCTCAGCTACTCCCGGCCGCCTGGGGAGCTGCTTCATTAGATCATGTTAGTTCAGTGGCCGGAAGGGCAGTGAGTTCATGGGAAAGGAGCTCATCAGAGCCGAAAGGCGATCCAGGAAGGATCCCTCACTCCCACTGCAATCACTTCCATATCCCCTGGGAAGGTGGCTGACGAGTGCACCCAGCAGGAACAGCTGCCAGGCCAGGCTCTGGGGCAACAAGCCAGCTGCAAGCACTTACTGGGTACCCACTGTGTGTCCAGCTCCTTGCTGAGGTTATGGAACCATTAAGAGAATTTTTCTGCTTCTAGGAGTTGTACTCGAGGAAACACACGTGCATGCACACACACACCACTGGGTCCTTCAGGTAAGAACTGAATGCTCCATTGTACGATGTGGGCCAGGCAGTCTGGCAGTGTCCCTTCCCTTTTTCATGGGTTTTTACCCTCTTTTATGCAACCATAGAATTCCTGTTCCTGGGCCTTGTCTCATCTGTCCACATTTGCTCCCAGGGAAGTATACTACGCTGGTCATTCATACCTAGTAATGTGAAGTAATCTACATGTTTTTTCTCTTCAAGGGATTTGACATCTAATATTCATCTTTAACTTTTCAGTGAAATTTCTTATGCCCTGAGAAATGGATTTGAGGCTTCAGGAATGGCTGGGGAATAACTGTGTGGAGCGTTCTCCTAGGGCCTTGAAATGAGGCCCTGGGAGACACATGGGTCCTAATCCCCTCTGCATCCTGACATACTCCTGGAGGGCCGTAAGAGATTACCACAGTGGGCTAGCAGACTGGAGGTGATGCTTCTGAGAATGGGGGCTGGAGGGTGGTCCTGTCCCAGAGCAAGCTGAGACAGGGAACTAGGGCTGGGAGGACAGAAAACCCAGCTAACTAAAGCCAAGATACAAAGGGAAGAAGCCATGTTTTCCTTCCAATGACTCAGGATTCATGTCTAATTTTTGGACATTCATGGGGTTCCCTGCACCCGACCCTGGGCTAAGCACTGGGGACAAAGATGTATTGGATGCCTTCCCTATCCTCACAGAACACATCTGGAGGCTATTCTAAAAACAGGGATCCAAGGGGGCTAGAGGAGCCCAGAGAACAGGACCCTGGCTCAGCCTGCAGGATCAGGGATCACTTCTAAGAAGGGACAACATCCAGGCAGGGTCCCAATGGTTTAATGACAATTAGGCAGGTGCAGACATGAAGGAATAAAACTCCAGCCCGGGGGATGGCATGTCCAGAGGCCTATGACAACTTCAGGAGCAGCAAATGCTCAGTGACAGGGAGTTTATCATGTAAGCAGGAAGAACGTTGAGATTGAAGAAACTAGTGGGACTAGATCCTGAGGGACTTGGGTGTCATGGTGAGCATTTGGATATTCTCCTTGAACATAGATCTCTAAGCAAGGGTGTGATATGGTCAGATACGTGATTTAAAAGGTTTTTCTGGCTGCTTTGTGTAGAATGGATGGAGTGGAATTAGGGGAAGAGACTGGAGTGTATGAAATCTGTTGGGAAGTTGTTGAGTAATTCAAAGGATAAACCAGGAGGCCCAAATTTGTAGAGCACCAGAACTTGGTGATTAGCCAAGGATAAGTTAAATGTGGGAAAGTGAGGATGAGGGAATGTCGAGGATGCGCGTGATTTGGGAGCTTGGGCAGCTGAGTAATGACTGTCCCAGTCAATGTCTGGGGTAGGGGATAAATGGCACAAGTGCTTTCTGAAGTGTTGAAGTGAGATGTCTATTGGACATTTGGGTGGAAACCTATGAAGTTCTGGAGCTCGTAGGGGAGGTCTGAGCTAGAAATATGGGTTTGGAAGTCACCTACACACAGGGGGTAACTGAGACCACCACTAGAAATGAGATCACTCAGAGGAGGTGTAGTAATGAGGACAAGGTTTAGGAAACACGCCTTACGAATCCTAGCATTCAAGGTTGGGCAGAGAATGACAGGCTCCAAAGCCGGTGAAGAAAGAGCAGCCAGAAAGACCAGCTCTGAGAGTGAATAGCCTGAATGGCCAACTTCAGAGGTGGTCATTCAGTCATTCAATAAACATGTTTGTGAGCTTGAGATTGGAGGGAGTGCAGAGAGGCGCTGAGAATTGTCTCCATGTTTAGGGAGCTCAGGTCACCTTTGTAACCTCCCTCAGTCAGAGATCACTGCAAAATCAGCAAGAAGGAAGGCCCTGCAGTTCTTCTGCCCACTGTCCTTTCTTTTCAGATCCTTTATCTCATCTGTATTGGGAGCCAGCATGAGTCCTGGAGTCTGACCACTTGGATCCGAATCTCATCTCAACCTTTTAAAGGTCCATGATCTTTGCCAACTTACTTCTCTGAACCCTAGAGGTTCCATTCATGAAATGGGGACGACAACTACCTCTCAGAGTTGTTGTGAAGATCAAGGATTACATGTGTAAAAATCACCCAGTAGAATTCCTGACACATAGTAGGGGCCATTAATTCTTTGAACAAACATCCACTGAGTGTCTTCTATGTTTCTGGACACTGGGCCACACCTAGGAGTACAAAGACGAGTATTGCAGGACTCCTCTCAAGGAAATCAAGTGAAGGAGATGGCAAGTAACAGACCATAGCTGCCAAGTGAGATCAGTGCCCTGGAGTTGGAGCTTGGAGTGGAGGGCCAGGGTGGGCGGCGGGAGGTGCTGGGTTCTACTCCAGCTCTGCTCTCACTTGCTGTGTGTCCATGAGCACTAACTTAGCCTCTCTGAGCTCTAGGTTCATCTGTAAAATAGAGATCATCACACTTGCCCAAGTACTCCCTACTGTGAGGAGACTGGCTGAAGTGTTCAAATTCAGAACGTTTCTTTCCAGGGTTGCTGGAAACTTTAAGGAGAAGCTGAAATGGAGGCCGGAGGTAACAGAAACAGTTGAAAAAAAGCAAGCCAGCAACAGAGCAAGCCAGGATCATTGCCCTCTGGCTCCCACGGCCTCTACCCTCAGCACTATCGACATGAAGGGGAGCTGCTGAGGACTTCCCAAACCAAAAGGGAAAACAAGTGCATTCCTGAGATTAGCTGAGGCAAACAACAGCCAGGAGCCTCACGTTCCCATGGACCCTGCCGGGGCTGTCCCCAGAAGAGGGGCTGGGCTGGCCTCCAGTGGAAGAAGGCCAGGCGTTCTGAAAGGGCCACACCTGTGAAAAGGCACCCCCTCTGGCACTTGTCTGTTTCCAGAGACCACACTTTGGGCTTCTACTCTGTATTTCCCATGGCCCAGGGCTCAGGGCACAGCTGAGTTCCTTTAGCCCCCAACAGCTGTTGACCTACTGGCGACCAGGGCCTGTATCAGGCTTGGGGGGCACAAAATGGTAAATAGAGCCACCACCCTTGAGTCCCCTGAGGAGTCCTTGTGTGCCCTGTGGAGTGAGCTGGAAGGACCAACAGTATGGTCTATGCTGAGACAGATTCAAGGACTTGGGGTCAGATGGAATCCTGAGCTTGCTTCCCAGCAGGGGTGGCCACAGAACAGACCCCTAGAGCCAAGATCATCAGGCAGTTATTCATAGAGATGAATAGTCAGGGCTTCACTGCTGATCCAGAGGTCTGACCACCTCAGCTCTCTGAAGTGCAGAGCCGTAGCCCTGGCTCATTTCACCTCTGCAGACCCCATCAGTGCCCTAGCTTGGTAGAAATCTCAGAAGTACAATATTCTACCCCTCAAGGGGACTTACAGCTTCCTCCGTCCCCCTCTCAGGATGGTTATATCTAAGAGGGTAGGCCCTACTCCAAAGGACTAAGTATCTCGGGTTAGATTTTCAGGCATCAGGTGGGTCAACAGCCTCAGGCCCTGAACTTCACTAAACAAGGGCATGCCTCCTCTACTCACATGAGAGACCTTCCTCAAGCATCTCGAAAGCTGTCAGGGCAGTCTGTCTGTCAGTCCTGCAAGGAAAGGACAGAGGCCCCATGGCTGAGGGGTGCCCCCAAGCAGGCCCATTTCACTCAGACTGCTCCCTCTTTTCTCTTCTTCCCCTGCTTTCCCCCTAACCAGCATGCCCTGCATATTCACCAGGACCAGGACAGACCCTCAGAGCCCCAAAAGAGGCTCAATGAAGGGGCAGATGCAGTTCACCTTTAAAAATGACATTATCTTGAGTGACTGGACAAGGGTCAGACTGCAATGGACAAAGGGGCAGGCCTGGGCCCAGCTGGGAACAGCCTTGTGCCAATGGGAAAGTTGGACTGGGCAGTCAGAAGTACACACTCAAGGCAACAATTACAGCAGTAGCATGGCAAAGAACTGAAAGAGAAACTAAGGGTGCATATCTCTACCTGAGCTGCAGTGAGATTAGCAGCAAAGGGACCAAGGGAGTTCTGCCTTTGTTTCTCATAGGCAAGGTAGCCAGGCCTTAGGGTTTTGAGTTCTAGACTTCCTACTCCCTAGAGATTTTAGAGTTTCACAGTAGGAAAAATGAAGAAAGAGAAGTTGCCTGGAGTCAACTGCAAATGAGTTTCCTTTTTAAAGATCTACATCCATGGAGATAGTCAAGGAGTAAGGAGGAGGCCAGGGCTGGAGGAAGAGAAGGAAATGGAGTGGGGAAAGAGAAAGAGGTAGGGAGGAGAAAGAGGAGGAAGAAGGAGGGAGGAGGAGAGAGAAGGAAAAAGGGGAAGAGCAAGAGGAGGAAAAAGAGAAGCAGAGAAGAGGTCAGGGAGCAGGAGGGGGCAGAGAGATCCTGGGCCTGGGAGGTCAGAGTTCCATGGGTGGAGGATCCATGCCCGCTGGTGCACAAAGCCCTAAAAATGACAAGGCTCTAAATGGGGTGACCACACAGAGCTGTCCAAAGTTCGAACGCTATGTGTTATATCCTTACCAGCCACAGAGAAGGTCCCCGAGGCCAAGCTTGTGGTGGGACAGAATTGATACAGTTGGCAGAGCTGCTGTCTTGGAACAGATCTGGTGGGTCTGCCCAGATACGTCTGGGCAGCTGCAGACAAGAGGCTTTGCCCCCATGAGCTTCTGAGGCCTCCAGAGTTCCAGGCTCCTGCTCTTCTCAGGGGAGGGAGAAGGAGCCTCACTCCACAAAAAGTGACCTTTTGTGATCCTCAAGTTTTGTAGATCAATTTGCAGCTGTTTGATACCAGTTATCAGGTTGCTCTTCTGTGCAATTTTTCTCTGCTTGATATTTAGTAAAAATAATTTTTAAAAATAAGTTTGTTTTAAAAATAATAAATAGTCCATAGAGATTATATCAAGATGGCACACTGAACATATGTGTCTGCCTGCCTTGTCACAAATGACCAAGTCAAAAACAAAACAAAACAAAAAACAAAAACAAGATTTTTGGCTGATAGAATTCAGTCAAAGACACCAGTCAAAGACCCTCAACTGGGGACCACTGTGAAATGTGGCACAACTCTGGGGATGCTCCAAGCTAAAAGGTGGCTGGAATAGGGAGTACAAATAAGTGACCATTGGCATGGTTGTTTGGGGCATGGCATCTGGAACATTTAGGCAAGTGGGTCTCTTAGCCCCATTCCTGATCCCAAGCATCTGGCAGCAGAAACCTCAGCCTATACACCAGAGGCTTAGACCAGAGAAGTCTAAGATGAGACCCGATATTCCTGCTTATAGTATACGTCAATTTCACATACCTTTGTTCTCCCAGCCTCACCCCAATCTCTCCCTCCATAAAATAAATTACTAGAAGCAGGCTGATCAGCATGCGAAAAATAGCATCTCCAGATTGGTACACAGGGAATCTCAAAAACACAGAAAGGTACACACCAAAGAATCACCAATATATGAAAGAAAGGCACCAAACTCAACCAACAGTAACAACAAGTAAGAAAACAGAGTTAGGAGATATTCTGAAAGCAACTTTTAAGGTATAGTAATGTCCTCAGGGAAATAATAAAGGATACCACATCTATGAAACAAGAAACAGCTGACATTAAAAAAAGACAAAGTTCTTGAAAATAAGAAACGATTGCCAAAATGTAAAAACTCAATTAAATGTACTGAATTCCAGAAAGAGAAAGACTGAGAAGTAAATTCATGTGCTAAAAGAGCAGTCCCCAACCTTTTTGGCACCAGGGACCAGTTTTATGGAAGACAATTTTTTCATGGACCAGAGTGGCAGGGAGGGTTTCAGGATTATTCAAGTGCATTATAGTTATTGTACACTTTATTATTATTACATTGTAACATATAATGAAATAATTATACAACTCACCATCATGTGGAATCAGTGGGAGCCCTGCGCTTGTTTTCTTTCAACTAGACAGTCCCATCTGGGGGTGATGGGAGGCAGTGACAGATCATCAGGCATTAGATTGTCATAAGGAATGCACAACCTAGATCCCTCGCATGCAAAGCACAATAGAATTTGTACTCCTATGAGAATCTAATGCCACTGCTGATCTGACAGGAGGCAGAGCTCAGGCAGTGATATGAGCAACGGGGAGTGGCTGTAAATACAGATGAAGCTTCACTTGTTCACCTGCCGCTCACCTCCTGCTGTGCAGCCCAGTGCCTAACAGGTCACAGACTGGTATTGGTCCATGGCGCAGAGGCTGGGGATCCCAAAATGCTGGGATTACAGGCACGAACCACTGCACCCAGCGTCTCAGAATGGATTTTTAAAAAATCAAATCATGTATTGCCCAGAAGAAAATACCTCAAACAGAAGGATATAGAATGTTGGAAAATAAAGGAATTAAAGAAGATATTATAGGTAAATAGAAAATGAGAGTGGTAATTTTAATATATATCTTATATTAAAAATCTATATTAAAATTATTTTATATTAAAATTATACATTTTATCTTATATTAAAATTTTAAGGCAAAAAACCTCATACAGAGAAAAAAATTATGTTTTGGTAAAATGAATAACACATCTTTAAGACACAAAGATTACATAACCCACATAAAGCTAAAGATATAGCTTCAAAATATATAAATTAACTATTAATTTATTATTGTTATATACTATAGAAAAATATACGTCAATAATTTTGGTTGAAGATTTTGACACATCCTTTTCATAAATTAATATATCAATCAGAAAAATATTAACACAACTGAAGTTTAAAATTTATGGTAGGCCAGACACAGTGGCTCATGCCTGTCATACCAGCACTTTGGGAGGCTGAGGTGGATGGATTGCTTGAGCCCTGGAGTTCGAGACCAGCCTGGGCAACATAGAGAAACCCTGTCTCTCCAAAAATACAAAATTAGTCAGGTGTTGTGGCATGTGCCTGCAGTCCCAGCTACTCGGGAGGCTGAGGTGGGAGAATGGCTTGAGCCCGGGAGGTCGAGGCTGCAGTGAGCTGTGATTGCACCATTGCACTCCAGCCTGGGCAACAGAGCATGTCCCTGTCTCAAAAAAATAAAATAAAAAATAACATTATGCTTAAAAAAATTAAGATATTTATATCTGAATTGTACCATATGTCAAAATCCATAGTATATAGCTAAAGCAGTACTCAGAGAAAGTTTATAGCTTTTAAATACATTTATCAGACCATAAAGTAAGCATTCAAATTAAGAAACTGGAAGAACAGCAAAAAAATCCCCCAAAAGAAAAATAAGAAAGATTTAAAAAAATTATAAAAGCAGAAAACAACAAAATAGAGAACACTCAAATAAAATAAAGAAAATATTACACTGGCTCTTTAAAAACACTAATAAAATGGACAAATCCATCAAGACTGACAAAGGAAAAAAAGAGAAAACTTTAAGCAAAATGCAGAATGAAAAAGAATTATGAACAATCAATGTGATAACAATGGATAAAGTTTTGGAAAGAGTATATAGTGCCAAATGTGGTAAAAGATTAACTAGAAATAAAATAATCGTTAAAAAATAGAAATTATGGAATTAAAGACTACCTTGTTCCTACTGCCCACTTCAAACACCATGAAAAACCTCAAGCTTAGATAGTTTTATAGACAGGCCAACACAATCTTAAGAAACTGTTAAACTCTTTGTTATATAAGATGTTCTAGAAAACAGAGTAAAGTCTGTCCAAACTCATTTTATGAAGCTTATGTATTTGAGATTCCAAAGGCAGATAAGGATCTTATAAGAAAAGAAAATAAGACCCTTAAAAATAGTTATCTGAATCCAAAAGAGTATTAAAAAGAATACATTATACTGCAATACAATTTTAAAGTTAATGTATTCCACACATTCATGGACCAATGGAGAAAATTACATTATTGTGTCATTAGGTGCAAAAAAAATAGCCTAATTATTTATGTTGAAAATCTAATTATTTGTGATAAAAGTTCTCAGAAAACTAAGAGACAGAACTTCCTTATGTTAACATGGCTATAGATTAAAATATGGAGTAAACATCACACTCCATGGAAAATCTTTAGACATTTCTCTTTAATATCAACAACCAATCAAAGATGTCCACTGTCACTGTTTTAACTACTTTCACCCTAATACTAGCAGCCCTACCCTATAGAACAAGAAAATGAAATAGGAGGTAAAAGATAGAAAGAGAATAATCAAAACTCTCATGTTTGCAGATAATTTGATTATCTACATAGAAAAATACAACAAAACTGTATAAACAATAGAAATGATAAGAACATTTAGCAAAGCTGTCAGAAACAAGATTCACTTCCAAAAGTCAGTACTATTCTCTGTAACACTACCACCCAAACTATAACAGAAAACAAGATGCCACTCATGGTAGCAGCAGAAAAACAAAATGCCTAGGAGTTATACCGGCCATGCACAATAAAGAATACCTGGGACAAAGTGAATAGGCCAGTGGCACATTGGAAGGAGATAGTGTAATAATTAATGTCAGAATTCTAAAGGAGCTCTTGCAAATCAAGGAGGACAGTTCAAGTGGGGGAAACCTGAATAAGTAACAAGTTTATGGAGAGACTCTTCATATTGGTAACTAGATTGTTTTTCTAATTAGAATAATAAGTAGTAATTAGAATACTGATTTTTCTAGTTAGTAATTAGAAAAAATAAATCTAGCAAGATACAATTTTGCAGCCATTAGAGCAGTAAAAATTATAAAGTTGAACAATAACAAATGATGGTGATGGCGTATGCAGGGAAAGAAACCCTGTTTCAACATCAACGGGTGTGTAGACTGGCACAGTAATTCTGAAAAACAATCTGGAAGCAATTAGTATAATATAATTCAGCATGCATATATCCTGCGACCCATCAACTCCATTCCTGATACTGCTCTGGAAAAACTGGTGTGTGGCTCCATAAAGGAACATATATAGGGATGCCTATCATGGCAATGATTCTCATAGCAGGGAGTGGGGGCAACCTAGGATTTAATCACTAAGAAAATGGATAAACAAAACATAGTGGCATATGCTGCAGATAACAAAAGGAATCATATATTGAGATCCATGCGGTAACATAGATATTGTTTAGAAACACTATGTTTAACAACAGAAAAGAATAGAACAGAAGGAGGTTTATACCACATCATTTATGTAAATCTAAAACCCATACACACAAATACACAACTGCTAAATATTTCAAAGACTTATCCTTTCAACTGAATCAGTAAATATTAAAATGAGAAGAGAGTTTAGCAAGTTATCAGAAATAATGTTATGGTCTAAATGTTTACGTTCCCCTAAAATTCTTACGTTGAAATTTTAGCACGCAAGGTGGAGGACCTTTGGGAGGTCATTAGGTCATCGGGTCATAGACCTTATGAATGGGAATAACACTCTTATAAAAGAGTTCCCTCATACCTTCTACCATGTGAAGATACAGCAAGAAGGTATCACCTATGAACCAGGACACGGGCACTCACCAGCCACTGAATCTATGGACACCCTGATCTGAGACTTCCCACCCTCCAGAACTGTGAGAAATAAATGTTGTTTAGAAGCCACCTAGTCCAGGGTATGTTGTTGTCCTGTCTAAGACACACAATATCAAGTTACAAAACTCAACAGTATTCTCTAAACCAGAAATAATTAGAAAATGTAACACAAAAAAGGTGCCATTCAGGATTCAAAAAAAAAAAAAAAAAACTGTCATCTAAGAATTATCTTGACAAAAAATACCTAATACCTCCACTGAAGGGCACAGAAGATTTGAATAAGCAGATGTCCCATACTTTTGAGTGGGAACATCTAATAGTATAAGGATGTTGATGCTCCCCCAAATAACCTAAAATGCCTTGTAATCACAATGAAAAGTCCAAGAGGGTTTTTTTAAGTTTTTAAATTTATATGGACATATATGTGGAAAAATAAAGAACCATAAATAGTTAAACTATTTTGAAATTGCCCAAATAGCTATTAAGACATACTACAAAGCCATAACAATAAAAACAGTCTATTGCTGGCACAAGGACACACAAATGGACAATGGTACAGAAGATAGAGCTCAGAGACCTGCTCCTGTATATATGAGAATTTGACACAGATAAAGTGGCATCACAAATTAATGTGGAAAAGATTACCTCTTTAGAAAACTGCCTTGGAAAAAATGGCTTACTTCAGAAAAAACTTTAAACTGGATCCTTATCTAATATAATGCATAAAGACAGAATTTGGATAGATTAAAGGCTACACAGCAAAATGTAAAACAATAAAACTGATAGTAGATAATAAATCTCTGTATCCTACAGATGGAAGACTCCTTAAATAAAATTCCCAAATTATACATCACAAGCAGTAAGTTAATTAATTTTAAAAGATGATTTGATTAAATAAAATTTAAATATTTTTCTTCGCTGACAGAAGTCATAGACAAAATTATAGGCAGACAGTTGGAAGAAAATATTTGCAATGTATTAAATTGACAAGAGTCTAATTTCTATAAGGATCTCCTAAAAAATCAACAATAACCACAAAAAAGACACAGTCAAAACGGAAAAAAAAAAGAATGGGAAAATGATAAGAACAGGTAATCACAAAGAGAAAACTGAAACAGCTACAGTGTTTAGTGATTAGAGAAATGCAAATTAAAATAAAATAAATTTCTATGTTCTTAGTAGACTGGAAAAAGTAGAAAATCAGACAATGGTAATGTTGACAGAAAGTTTGAATACAGAGTCTTCCATTCCCTGGTGACAGGAATGTACAGTGATACACACATTTGGGGGATAAATCTGGCAGTATTTAATTAAATGAAGAAACTCTATACCCACGATTCAGAAGTTGCCCTCCTGGATATGTATTTCCAGAAAAATCCCACATAAGTCCACAGGGGACATGTGTGAGATGTTCATCATCGTGTCGTTTGAGGTAGCAAGGAACAGAGGCAACCGAGGTCCCTTCACCAGTGGATGGAGTGCTATGCAGCAAATAAAGCATGGGCTGCTGGTACCATACCCACAGACTGTGTGTTCAGAGCAACATGGATGGGTCTTCGAAAACCTGTGCTCGGTGAAAAGCCTAAGAAACAAGCTCTGCAGCAAAATGCCATGTGTGTAAATGGAAAATACCTTCACATATAAACAACTCTGTACATTTTATAAGAACATATAGAAATGTTTAGGGATGGGAAGTAAAGGCATTGGAGGAGGTGAGGAAACAAAACAGAATAAATAAAACAAGAAAAGGGCCCTGAATAGACAAATAAGGGCAATGATCATGAACTGGTGAACTTGGTAAACTCAATGCCTTGCACCTGAGGTCTAAAAGGGAAAAAGAAAAATAGGTACATAAACAAAAATATCAAGTAAAGCAAGGATATATACCAAAGGCACTAGCAAGGGTACTACTGCAGGGTGGGGAGGGGGAAGGAGGGATGGAAGTGCAGATTAATGATATGAGAGGCAAAAATGGTAATATCAAATGAGAAAAGTTACACACAGACCAATGGTGAGTAGGTGTTGAATTGAGGTGAATGATAAACTCAACTCTGTACCACAAGTTCAAAGAAATAGAAGAAGACAATTGTTCAAAGTTGAATACCCTAAAGTTTCCCAAACCAAGCACAAAGTTAACTGAAAATGAATATTAATGAACACAATAATAAAAATAAATTGTAAAGTATTTACATTTCATAGTCTTAATAAGAATTCTCTTTAATTCTAGATACTCCCAGAGAGGAGAAAAAAAATAGATAAAATATAGAAGAATAAGAATGATGTTAACAGGAGACTTCTTACAAGCAACACTAAATGCAAGAAAACAATGGGGAAATAATGCTAATGTTATTTATTAACGATTGTTTGTCAAGGTTAATGTTATTTATTGAGGGTTAAAAATAATTCAAATAGGTTTTGAATATAAAGTTCTATACCCAGCCAAACACTCATTTAGATGTGAAAACGGATTAATGCCATTTTCAGACATTTAAAAATTTAGAATTCTTTCCATCTACAAACCTCTAAATAATGGACTGACAATGGACAAATAAATCCAAAAGAAATATGTTGCTAATTATAAACATGAATGGAATAATATCTTTAAATATTGACAGTAAAGATTTATAGGCACCACAGAATATAAATGGAAATAAGTAAATTTGATAAACATAACAAAGAGTAGGAAAGGGAAACACAAAAATAACAATAAGAAAATAACATAAACAAAAGCTTAAAATAAGGTGGCAGGAATTAGTTTAAATATTTCAGAAACTAAAATTGTTTAATAAATTAAAATCTTATAAAAGCCAAGGGAGTCTCAGATTAGTTTAAAAAAAATAGAAGGCCATCCAAGTAATGGGAAAATGATACTCTCCCCACACAAACATACCCTACTCCAAAGGAGAAAACTTTCAAGGCCAATAAACACTCTCAGTTCCATGGAAATGCAAATCAACACAACACACAATAAATTTTGTTTTTTGCCAGTCAGGTGGGCAAATATTTTAAAGTATTGATGATCTCAAAACAAGGAAGTAGAGAGAGGGGTACTGTTGTGTTGCTAAGGAGTGGGGTGTAAGGGTACCCCACACTAGGCAGAATCCACTAAAACTATATATATCCATATTCCATAATTCAGAGACTCCACTTACTAATATACGCCCGGGAGAAATGCTCCCACATGCTATCAGGGATGTGGAACAGTACAGCCAGTCTAGAGAAACATCTAGAAATACTTAGACTTGTTCAGGGAGGTACTCTGCAGCATTGTTTGTAAGAGGGCAAATAAGAAACTACATAAATGTATATCAGTAACTAAATACACACATAAAATGTAATGTGTAATTTTATGATAGAATTCTACATAGCAGTTAAAAAGAACAAGATCTACATACACCAACAGGGTTGAATTTTTTTTTTTTTAAACAGAGTAAGTTTAAAATGAAATGTGCAGAATGCTATATAGTGTATGACATCATCTATGTAAATTTAAAACCACAAAAATCCTAATGTGTACTATTTAGAAACAGCATGCATGTATGTAAAAGCATGATTAATAGATAGGAAGGGCACCCACCAAACTCATGAGAGTGGATGCTTCAGGAAAGTCTCGGGGAGACAAAGAGTGTCGGTTAAGAGAACTGTAGCTCTATCTGTGATTGTTTCTTATAAAAAGAGAAAGAGGGAGAAAAAGATCAACAGTAATCAGTCCTCAGTTGTGTGAATCTGTGCTCATTACATCTGTGTACTCTTCTATTAAAAAAAAAAAAAAAAACTTTTCAAGGAAAAAAATACAAATAAGGCAAATGATAAGGAAAAAAGGTACAAAAGTATTAATGTCGGAACACAGAGAAGGCTTGACCAAGAAGGAAAAAAATTCAAGAGACAAACCCATTTGTTTACTACTGATAAATGAACATCTATAACATATAAAAATCATTAATCTTTACATACCTAAAACACAGCTTAAAAATACATAAAGCAAAAACAGAAACCAAAAGGAGAAATTGACAAAGCTATGATCAAAATGGGAGACGTTAACATTTCTCACTCAGAAATCAACAAATCAAGTAGAAAAAAATAAGTAGGGGTATACTTGATTAACAATCATGCTCTAATAGCTATAAATAGAACTTAATGCTTAACAAACTTAACGATACCTATTTTCCCCAAATACACATGAACCATATTGGAAAATGAATTATGCCATGGAAAAATTGTTCAGAATTCCCAAAATTAAAAATCTTAAGGATCTCATTCACTGGCTTACTAGTCACTGGAAAAGCAAAGTGAAGAAAAACAGAAAGTGGGAGAGGACAGGAGAGGAGAGGAGTAGGAAACAGCTGTGGCATAACCTCCTGTGGGTGCCTGTGAGTCCTGGAGAGGAGGCTGTCGCTGCGTACAAATCCATTCTTCCTCCCAGTGAGCCCTGTCGGAGCACAGGCTCAGCGCTGGGTGCTGGGACACAACTAGGAACACCACAGTCACTGCCCTCAGGGAGTCCACTGTCTAGAGTTTAGGAGGGAAGGCAATGCCCCACAAAATGTAAGGTACCAAGAAAATAGTCCCCTCGTTCCTGAGACTGAAGGCGGAGAGGCAATCTAGAGATTCTGTTTCATCCCCACATAGAGCTCCAAAATAAATACCAGGAGCTTGCCTGAACACTGCCTCCCTGGTTTTTATTTAAAATCCAAATGCCTCTGGGAGGAAGGCAGAAAAGTTCCCAAACTCTTGATGAAAGTGAGGTTTTCCAAGGGAGTGGGTTAGAGACACAAGGGAGCTGGCAGAGAGGGAAGAGAGAAGAGGGAGCTGCCACAGCGCAGGCTGGAGGAAGAGCGGGAAGAAGGGCAATGTGGGCAGAGGGGAGAGTCCCGAAAGGACTAGGTAGGATGCTGGGAGCCAGATCCAAGGTGTCACGGTTTTCCCAGGTTGATACTGTTTGGAAAGAAAACTTAAAGTTATTCTGGAAAAACAGTTTATGTCTGTCTCGTCCAGAGGTGATTGTTCTGCTCCTGAAGCACAACAGAGAAAAGAAAGAAAAAGGAAAGAAAAGAAAAAGAAAGAAAGAGGAAGAAAAAGGGGAAGGGAGAGAAAGAGAGGGAAGGGAGGTAGGAAGGAAGGAAAGAAGGGAGGGAGGGAAAAAGAAGCAGAATTATGGATACCCTGACAGGAAAGAAACATAAAGGTCTGGATTGGGCCCCACCCCGATCCCACTTTCCACTAAGTCTCTTTTTGTTGGGGAGGATTTTCTGAGAAAATGTACCTATAATTAACTAACAACTTTGGGTCCTTAGTGTTTGAAATAGTCTCTCATTACCTTTCAACTAGTTCAGAAATCCCAAACACAGTGTTCTGAGATTCTGAGGCAGATGTGATGGGAAAAGCAAGGCTTTCTGACCCCAGAAAGGACACTGGGCAATTCCTAGAATTAAAGAACGTAGAAATGCCCTCATTTCTGTGAGCATCTCCTCCATATTTGAGTTTGCCAACAAACCATGAGAGCCCATGGCTGGGTGCCTCACGTGGATCTGGCACTGAGTAGGTGCTTGTAAATGTTTGTTGATGGAACAAGAAGAGAAAGTAATGAAGCCCAGACTCAGGAAGCAAGTTTCTGACATGGCCCAGGAACTTGGCTGCAACCTGGACTGTCTTGGTTCCCAGGAAGCCTGTGACACTAAGACCTTTGCCCCCTCTGACTTGAGGGAGAGATACAGATCACTGGATGGACCAGGGGTCAAGCTGATCTTGGATGAGAGATGGCATTAGGCTAGTAGGGCCACAGTGACTCTGGGGGGACTTCCTTTGAGAACACATTCAGGCTGTAAGGCTTGGTAAAGAACTGTCTTGGTCCCTGAAATCTCAGAAGGAAGCAATGGGTGAAACTGGAGTAGATTCTAGTGGAGTCGTGGGTCTTTAAGTGTTTCTCCATGGTCACGTTTTTTTGATATGGAATCACATGCTTTGATAAGGAACAGCCCCAGGAGGCACTAGAGCAGTGAACTCATCTTGCTCTCCAGCTGCCTTTTCAGAAGAATTTTATTTTCTTCTAGCAAAGCAATGTTATATACATTCAGCTAAGATATTTCTCTTCCAATGGAGCTAAATGTCGTATCATAGACAAGATCCACCCATCTAATTTGAAAGAAGGTCAGTGAGTAGAGAATAGCTCAAATGGCAATAAAGTTATGGGAGAAACTGATTAAAGTCATACACATGTGCAGTTACAGACCAAAGTTTAAAAAAAATAAAAAAATAAAAGTCTCCTTGGAATGAAACCAAATGATAGCCTGGATCCTAAAGTGAAGTGATATTGTTCCAATTTTTCCTTTATCAGACAAAAGAAAAAGTCTTTCCATGTAGCCTTTTGACATAGAGCTAATTTAAAGAAGATTTGGGAGTATGATGCCGGATCAGATGCCTTTGCAAATTCCTTGCTGTTTTCATTTGAAATATCTCATTTATGCTCAAATTTCCGATTGGAAATTTAATGACTTTTTCTTTAAGGGAAGTTGGCAAGCTGGGTTGGTTTAAATACAAATCTCCCAAAGGTAAAAGATTCGACATCATTATAAAAATAGAAAATATTCTCATTGTCCTTTTGAGATGTTTCTCCTAGAAGTCGGGGGATGTTTCTGAACAGCAGATGCGTTTTGGTAAAACAAAGTTGGAAAATATGTGAAACTCTTGACATTAAAACTACTTCCTGAGTTGTGTCAAGTTCTGTGGCTGCCCAGGGTAACTGAGACCATTCTATTTGTGGCAATAAACTTGGAAATGTTGGAAAATGCCCCAGTAATAGAAACACTCATAATTTGCTGCCTGGTGATTTTCACCTCAATTCTGGACAAGTCCTTTACCCTCTGAGCCTTGGTATCCCTATCTGTCAAATGGGAAGGCTGGCCTCCATAACCTTTAGGGACTCTTCAAGCATGGATATTCTCTGAGTTTATGAGTCATTAACATATAAAATGTGTTTTGCATTCAGCTGGTAGGGAACATTTTTTTTCAAACTAGCAAAATATCAGATTGCTGAGTAATTTCTCAAATCAGACATGGCTCATCCAGTGCAATCAAGTACCAGCCCATTTTCTACAAGCAGCCCAAACTGACCTGAAGTGAACTGCTTCTCTGCCTCTGCCCCACCCAACCTGAGATGAGCCAATTCAAAGGCCTGATTATGTTGAGGAATAAATACAGAGATACGTTTCTCCAACGAAAACAAGCTAAGAGTTGCTTTCTCATGGTAGGTCAGTGCAGGCTCACGTCTTTGCTGAAAATTCAAATGCAGGGAGCATCTTGATCACCTTTCAACCAGCAGGTAGGCCTAATCGGTTTAACCTCCCTCAAATGCCTTTAGGGTCTAGGACCATGTCTTGTTCACCTCTGTGTATCCAGCTCCTACATCCGGGCCTGACAAAATACAGAGTAACCGTATTAATAAACCAGATCGTTGAAATGGCCTATCTAGACACCGCTTCAACATTTATATAGAGGAGGATGGGGGCAGAAATCTATTACAAAGACAGGGAGGTAGCTAGGAGATTTGTCTTGGAGCTACAGTTGCTCGGCAAGGACACTGAATTTACTGAGACTGTAACTGCTTATTGATTATTTAATGTTTACTTAATTAGTAACTAGGGTACCTAGTTTGTACCTAGGGTACCTAATTAGTACCTACGGTAGTTTGGGAGGCAGATGGTGATGCGAATTTGGACAGCTTCTTCCTGAGCCACCCCCACCATGCCACCCAGGGCAACTGATGCCATGATGTCTGAGGACTTCCTCACAGAGGGTCCCATGCAGAGGTATACAGGAGAGAGGAGGAATGTGCTTCTTTCTCATAGGTGTTTCCCTTTCCTGTTTGCACAACTTCAGACCATGCAGTCATTGCAGCCGTAGGCAGCAGCATGTACCATGTATGACTGTGTGTGCACGGGCTTCTTGCATAAGGATTCTAGTGCATGGTGTTTTCCTAGGGGGGCAGGGTGGAGGGCACAGTGGACAGAACACAGGCTTTGGAGATGGATGGGGCTGGGTTTTTAATCCTTGGTGGGGGCAGTGGCACTGAAGAACCTTATGACGTTGACAGGCCACCTAATGTCTCATCTGTAAAGAAGGGAGAATCCTACTTCCCTCACAGGCATATACCTAGACTGCCATAAATGGCTGCAACTTATACCATTCATTCACCTTTTTGTCATATGGGCCTGTTTTACGCGGGCCTCTCCAGGCCCTCGTGGCAGGCTCTGTTCTCCCCCTGTAAACACAAGGAACACATTTTCTTTGTCCTGCCGAAGTAGTGGAACAAGTCCATGCAGATGACCCCTGACCTTATTCAGGAGTGGAGTCAGGGGTAATCACACACGTGGAGGCACTGTGCACAAAAGCCTGGGATAGTTAGTGCCGCTTGGAGGAGTCTAGGGCAAATGTTAGGACAGGACAGACAGGACCTCAAATCAGTTTTGCCACTCAGACACCAAGGATCTTTGAGTCCTGACAAAGCTGGCCTTTTCAGACCCTGCCAATGATGACTGGGGTTGGGAGAGTCAGGTTAAATTTCCTGACCTACTTGTCCCAGTCTGACTGGGGCTATTTCTCATTCAAACCACAAGTCCCAGTGAGGCACTGTTGATGTGTCTGTGCGGGTATGTGTATATGTGAGCACGCATGTGCAGGCAGGCACATGTACATGTATGTACATGGATATGGGAAGTTTCCCCCTTAAAGGGAACATTGCATGATTATAAAATACTCACATAGTGATTATTTGAAAATAGAAACAGAAAACATACTTCAAATATGGGAAACACCTTTAGAAATAAGAGCTTAAAAAATCTCAATTTTTGAAAAAAGAAAATCCCTGATAAACTGACCAAATGGACATATTAAAAGCTGTGAAGCATGACAAAATAATAAAATGTTAGGCACACGCAATATTTAGAATATATCCACATAATAATACCAATATCAAGCATGCAATGTTTTTAATTACCTTTATTAAATACAATAACTAACATTACAATCAACCCTCACATAATCCCTTTCTTGTGCTGTACTTTCATTTTGTGAGGTGCTTTCTTTTCAGGCACCTAGCAAACTTATTTTGCAGACACTCCATAATGTTAGCTGATTAAATGTATTCGAATGTAAAATGGATGCCATATCCTCAGAAGCATTCACAGGTAAAGTTTGAACTTGGAAGACAAAATAATGTTACATTGACTAGGAAAAACCATTGGGCTTGGATCTCCACGGCCTATTCCAGTCTTCTAGCATTGCGTGGCAGCAGCATATTTTCCCAGAAAAGTCAGCAAATTTTAGAGAAAATTCATCCTTTTACCTGGCCTGTGAGCAATATCAGTACACCTAGGTTTCAACATCTGCTGTGAGGAAGATTAAGAACAAGATCCTAATTTCTGGTACACTCTTGATGTTGGAAAAATATCAGCTAGCAAGCATTATTAGCTATCTTCGAGTTGACAAGAATGCGGATTAAGTTTCTTTAAGGCAATTACACTTTTGATGACCCCTCTGCATATAAAACATGTTAGCTAATGGGGGTGCAGAGGGGCAGGCTTAAGTGTTTGATCAGGAAATCCTGCGTGAGCATATTGGATGGAAATTTGATTAGTAGCCTTAGTGACGGGCGATCAGATCCTTCGGGTCTGCACAATCAGATCTGGCAGGATTTGCCTTCTTGCCTCTTTGAAGGAGGTGAACATTTGTATGGAATCAAGACAGTGCTGGGTCCTTGGGTTTTTTTGTTTTTTCTTTTTCTTTTTTTTTTTTTTTCTGAGTCCTTTTCTTTAAGTTATTGCAGACGAAAGCCTGAGAAATACCTTTTATTTTCCTTCAACAATATGTTTGCAGTTACCTTAATGTTGAAGAATAAAATAAAAATCGGCCTGTCCTTGAAAATTTGAGGGCAGAGGAAGTAGAAATTTAAAAAAAAATAAAAATGGAGCCAGAAGGGACCTAAGAGAACATTGTTACAAGAATAATGGCAAACGCTGACACTCAAACAACACTCACCACACTCGAAGCATTGCTGCAAAGGTTTTCAAACAACTTGCACAAGGCCTCTATTTGACAGAGAAGGAAATGCACAGCACAGTGAAGTGGCCCAAGGTAAGGCAGCCAGGATTTGAGCCACTGATCCAGGCTCTTGACCACTCTACACACTCCACACACTTCTACCTTCCCCATGTTCTAAGTAGGAAACTGAGTTCCAGAGAGAAGCCGTGACTCTCCCAAAGTGAGTCAGCTGTGACTAAAGCCATATTCTCCTTCTCTCTTCATTCCGGGGCTCTTCTCTTACGCCTCAAAACGTCACCTTCCTCTGTCAGCGTGGCCAAAACAGAGTCTGGGCTGGGTGCTTTATATCCATCATATCATACAATTCTTTTGTTTGTTTGCTTGTTTGTTTGTTTGTTTGAGACAGAGTCTTGCTCTGTCACCCAGGCTGGAGTGCAATGGGGTGATCTCAGCTCACTGCAACCTCTGCCTCCTGGGTTCATGCAATTCTCCACCTCAGCCTCCTGAGTAGCTGGGATTACAGGTGCCCGCTGCCACACCCAGCTAACTTTTTTTTGTATTTTTAGTAAAGACAGGGTTTCACCAAGTTGGCCAGGCTGGTCTTGAACTCCTGACCTCATGATCCACCCACCTCGGCCTCCCAAAGTGCTGGGCTTATAGGCGTGAGCCACCACACCCGGCCATATCATACAATTCTTAAATCACCCTTAGAAAGGGATACAATTTCCATTTTACACACAAAAGAAACTGTGGTCTCAGAGAGGTTAGGCAACCTGCCATGATCACACAGCAAGAAACAAAAAAGAGATTTGATCTCACATCTGTCTCATTCCAAAGCCTATTCTCCTTCCCACTTTCTCTATGAGAAAAAATTAGGCTGAAAGAAGAGGAGGAAAGAATAACCCCAGCAATATTTTGGGGCCAAACAGGCATTAAAGGGATGAGTTTACATTATGCAAATTTGTTAATGCATTTGTTTAGCACAAGGAACAGAGTCCAATTTTCATATTAGGTGTATTTAGTTGAACTAACAGGCATTTTCCATATGCCTGATCTCCAGTCAGTGAAATAAGGCCCAGCATTAGCAATGAGCCTTTAGTCATGGCCAGACCCAGTCTTTAAAACGTGCATCTTTAAAAAAAAAAAAAAAAAAAAAAAAGTCACACACACACACACACACACACACACACACACACACCCTTACCCCATATAGTCTATGTTTTAATTTTCCCTTTTTTTACATGGTCTGTAAGGTCCCCAGGTTCCTCTTTCAGTGTGAACCATAAAACACAGAGATATGTTTATAAGAGAAATAAAACACAACAGTCTAGAAATCTCTCACTAGAAAAAAGTGATCAAGGTACATTCTGGCATCAGATTGACCCTCAGTCACAGGAAAGTCAATTAATTGTGATGGCCATATGGATGGATTATTCTGGAAATCTTCGACATGACTTCAGCCCTGCTGCCTGACAATGGGATACACATCAAATGCACCAGCCCCTTCTGAGGGAGCAACAACAGTGGGGGTACCCACCAGCACACCAACTCACCTCAGACAGCGAGGCCCGACTCACGGGGAATGCAGCATTGGTCCCTTCCTCAACTGCGAAGCTGGATTCTGCCATTTGAAAACATCTTGCTTCTTGTAAGTTCATAATCATGCGAGTGAAATGCATTTTTTTGAGTCAGGGTCTTGCTACGTTGCCCAGGCTAGTCTCAAACTTCTGGGCTCAAGCGATCCTCCCACCTCTGCCTGAAATGCATTTTAAAAATACAATATAATACTAAAATTAAAGCAGCAACTCTCAATTTTTTTTTGCAGGAAGAGGGAGGACACTATATACATAGGTTAATCTACATCTAAATGAGCTCAATTTGTTTTCTTGAGGTTTCAATGTTTCCCTTTCCTTTGAAATTTTTTTATCTATTACAAAAATAATTCACAGAAGAATAGAAGACAAAAATCTTCCCTAGTCCTACTACCCAGTGAGAACTACCATTAAGATTAATATTGCATTTTTCCAGATATTTTCAGTCTTAATATATAATTACAATCATTGGACATAATCAAAATAGCTACACTAATTTTTGAAAAAGCTTACTTGTGGTCTTTTTTTTATTAGTGTTGTAAAACTATATAAACTCTTAGGAAAAGTTCCAGGTAAGTGAACAGAATAGTATAGAGAAGAAAATGAAAATTCCCTCTAGCCTACCCCTCGGCAAGAAACCCTCTTTAATGGGAATCCCCAGGCTCTGAGCGTCTCCCCTCTCCAGCTTGGGTCCTCAGCTCCAAAGCCCCACTGTCCTGTCTGTGTCCTGGGACAGGGGACAAGGGGCTGTCCTTACATTAATGCTCCACACGCCTCCGCCCAAGTCCAGACAGCCAGTCCTTCAGTCCTGGGGCGGGAAACCCACCTTAGAGTCCTTCATCTCCTTGGCTACTTTATGTCAAAATATTCATATTTGTTTTTTACTTAATAGCTAATGTCCCTTGCCGGCAACCCTCTGCCACACCCCATTTTAAATATTATGGTCCTAATTACAGAGGATGATTACTGAATGACCAAATGGGGAAGGCAGACCCTGATCACACTCTGGAGGCCCAGCCTCTCTCTTACAAAATGGGACTCTTTTTTTTTTTTTTTTTTTTAACACCATCCAATGATGTCACCCGTTTGCGGTTTCTCTGGGACTTTATTAAAATGTTTGTGACGGAGCCAATGTAAACCATCCTAAATCCAACACAGAGCTGAAAGGACTGATTTTAGGGAATGCGAAGATATGGATCATTGGGCCTGTCGAAGCCCCATCTTGAGCCAATTATTGGTGTCATCTTGAGCCAATTTAATCAATCCAAGAGGGATTGGGGGGTGGAAGGGGGCGCAGGCGGGGGTTGTGAGCATTGGTCAAACGTGCTGGCTCAAATGCTTGTGTCATGAAAGCTACACAGCTCTAGCTTTCTGGATTTCAGTTGCTGCTCTAACACACGCTTTCATCCCAGGGTACCCCATCTTGTGCCAGTTTCAGCTGCATTGTTGGGTTTGTTTGAAATTGCTGAGCAGGGCTGATCTAGGTTTGAAAGATTAAGCCCCCGGAAGTCTTAATGGTCACTTCTCATTTGGGAGGCAATGTCAAGGAAGCAGACCCCACAGACACCACTGACATCTGACCCATTTAGGGACCCAGGGAAACCAGTCCTTCCACCTCCCACCCCAGATGGACTGTACCAAGAAAGGGTCAGGAGCAGTCTAAGTGGGATACTTAGAAACAAAATCCAGTGACAACAGCCTTGAGTATTTATTTTTTGTTTACTTTTTCTTTCTTTTTTAAAATGGTTATCCAGCACTATAAATTACAAAGTGGATGTTTTTCTCACTTAAAAAAAAAAAAATGACTAGAAAGACCCAGAGTCACCATCAATGGAAATATTGGGCCCTGTCAAGAGCTAAAGTAACATCAGCTTCTGTTTTCCATTTTACACTTGGTGCCTCGAATGGATGACACAAATATAGGCAAGGCACAAAGAGAATATATTTTCTTTACAAACCCACAGAAAATGATTGATATATATGGCACACAATTATTCTTTATCCACATATTTATGTATATTTGTCTATGCTCCAAAAAGGATGTAAGGGGTGTACCCAGACCTGAAATAGTTGATTAGCTGCCCCATCCTCTCTCCTACATTCTTCTCCCCATCTAAGTTTCAAAGGACTGCTCCTCCTACCTCCCCTGGGGCAGCACTTCACATTTTTTATGATACCAAAAGGGTCTAGGCTGCCTAGTATGTGTATGTCGCGTGTTTTGATGAATAACATCCATGAATATCCTCAATCACTTCTCCAGAACCAGCTATTTGTCTTGGATATAGCGCTCCACAAGCCCGGCGTGGTTTGGAATACTTAACACTGAAGTAAGTCTTGTCACAGTGCATCTCTGCACAAGCTTGAGGCCACAGAGCAGAACGTGGACCGATAACACGATTGTTTCCAACCCCATAAAATTGAAGAGAAAGGTCCTCTTGAGTTTTGGAATGCATGCTTGCTGTCAGTTCACAGAGGAGGTATCCAAAATCTTAAGCCAGGAACGAAAAGAATATGAGTCTGACAACCGCCTTGATGTTCCCAAATTTAATCACTTTAAAGAACCCTGCCTCCCTCATCATTGAATTATTTTCACAAAACAATGGATGTTGAATTTATCTCTTCCTATAATATGCAATCTGAAAGTTGTTTTGATTGAAACTGACTTCCCTTCTATTATAACTTGTTTCCAAAGACTTTAATTGCTAAACTTGTAATCTCTGCAAACCTGATGGACTTTTGGGACAATATAGGGGCTTCATTACTCTGAACATGTTCGAAACAAATCCAGAATGAACTTTTATCACTGCAACCTCCGGGGAAAGAGTAGGAAAGGCAACTCTGGGCTGGGCTGGCTTGATCCAAGTCAATATCTCCACTTGAGAATGTGTTAGTCTGTTTAGAAGCCAGGCTAATCCTACCTTTCAATTATAGAAGGAAACAGATTTTAAATTCAAGACTCAAGGTGGGTCCTCTGAGTGTGAGGATCAAACGCTCCGGTGCTTTCAACAGCAAATGCTACTGCCTATCTCAAGGCGGAGGCCAGCCGGGACTGCAGGGTTTATAAACAACGCTCTGCTATTTATTGGAGCTGCCCACCCGAATCCAAATCTTCCTCTCTTCAATAGCAGCCTATTTACCGCAGTTTAAATCAGGGTTCTGCAGCCCTGCCGGGGTCTGCAATTTATTACTTGCTGCAAGAGCTCAGACCCAGAGTTTAAATGTCCCGAGTTGAAAGTTTATACCAGTCAGGACAGAAAATTATTCTCTCTGCCTAGGTTGAAGCACATTACTTCTTTATTGAATTAATTATGATAAGGATCATAACTTTAAACGAGGGGTGAGGTGCTGGCTTTCCGCTGGGATTGCTTGGAGCAATTTTCATCCAAGCATTTTTGTGGAGTTATTGAGTCTGGCAGGTCTGAACTTTGGAGAGGAGTAACTTTCTCCAGAACTTGAAAGGGGTTGGACATTGATCCAGGCAAAGCTTTACCAGATTCCATGTCTCGAGACAGGGAAATTTGCACTGCATGCTGAACAAATAACTGCGGGGCCGGATGAAAGACAGCTCAGCAACTCCTCATGTGGCCTCGAGCATGGCCTTTCCCTGGCAGACATGGCCCAGGGAGGGCAAGGAACAAACAGGGACAGAAAGGTCCCCAGCAAGCCCACCCTCCCCTGCCTCTTTATCTTCCAAGCCCAGCCTGGGCTACAGGGTTGTGCAAGTGGCATACCAGATCCTGGGTCCAAACCCTGGTTCTGCCACTTACTAGTGGGGTGACATGAAGAGTGTTCCTTTCCTTCTTTCTGTCTCACCCAACATCTCTGGACTACTTTAAGAAATGTGTGTATATGTTATATATGTGTGTATATATATGTTATACATACACATACTATATCTATAGTGTGTATATATATGATTATGTATAATATATATTACAAATATATATATACATATATGTGTGCATAATACACACACCTGGCACTTAGGGCTTAATTAAATTAAATATATATACACATATATATTTGTGCATAATACACACACACACACACACACACACACACACCCCTGGCACTTAGTTGGGTCTTAATTAAAGGTAGTCATGATTACCATTGTCATTATTATCAGGAAAATGAAAAAGTTAAGCCAGACCAATATCTCACATCTCTTTGAGCTAAAATCTCCCCAACTCCTACCCAGGTGACAAAGCAGTGTGGGTCTCTGGCTGTGGGCCCAGGCCTCCATGCTGCCAGCTGGACTGTACTCAAGGCCGTCCTCCTGGCTCCTCTACCCACCCCCACCCTCACTCTGCAGAGTCAGGACTTTTGCTGCCTGGGTTCCAAGTGCTGTGGCTATTCCTGGATGTCTCCCATACAGGCCTCACCATCTGGATCCTGGTAGCCCTGTAGTGACAGGCCTTACCAGGGAAGAAAGGGGCTTTCCTAGCACACCTTTACACTCAGGGAGGTAGCCAGCTCAGTAGATAAAGCCTTGCTTGCAACTTAAATTAGGGTTGATATATAATTTATCATCTAAACCAGGGCATTTTTAACAATGAAAACAGCGCTGCTAATAATTACTTTGGGGCATCACACATAACCAAGACTGGCCTGGCACCTCGGATGTATGGCCAGCTATTCTCAGACCACTGTAAGTCTCAGACCATGCTTCCTCATTCCAGAAAACATTCCATTTGCATGAACTTTACTAAGTCCACCTCTTCAAAATAACCTTCCCTAATGACTTGACAGCTCCAGGCCAGCATGGTCTGACAGGGCCCTGAACAGCCACAGCCAGCTCCCAGCCATGAATGGATTATGCAATGCTTTTCCTTCACTGTTCCCCTGTTCCCCATGGGAGAGTGACGGTGTAAAAGTGGTTATGGAGCCCAGTGTCTAAGTCATCTTTTGGGACCTGAAGAGAAGGGGACCTTCAGGAAGCCAAAGAGCCCAGGCTCATCACAGCCTTTAGTGCAGGGGATGGGGTACCAAGATCACATCCATACCAACATGCTCATCTGCAATCCAGTGCAACCCCAGCAATTCTACTGATGGCCTTGGCAGCTATCACTTGGTGAGCAATTGCAATGAGCCTGGTCCTTGCTCAGGGTCTCACATTGAATTACTTCATTAGATCCTCCCTAAAATCCTAACAGGAAGTTCTATCGTTAACAATGATAGATGAGAAAACTGAGGCACAGAGAAATTAAGTAACCTGCCCAAGTTCACCATACATAAAAGTAGCCCAGCTAGGCTTTGAACTCCAGTAACCTGCAGCTGACCCTTAGAAGCAAAGATGTACTACATAGAGTGAAAATGGGCTTAGGTCTTGATTCAAAACCTGCCTTTACCAGTTCCTCATTGTGACCCTGGGCAAGTTCCCTTTTTAAATAACTTAATCCCCAATATAGGACCTAGACTTGTTGTAGGGTCAAAAGAGACAATGTATGTGCAGCTATCTCATAAGGTATAGGAACCCAAGTACAGTTTCTTAACATATCTGTTGCAACAGTCCTACCTGACAGTGAATCCTCCACTGTGTCCCAGCAAGTGGCCACCTAGCCTGGCTTAGAACATGCTGGCTGTCCCCAGTTCTTATCCTCGGGGCCCTGCCCTCAGCAGCTCAGGACCTGGCCTTAGCCCCAGATCCCTCAGAAGGTCAGCTCAGCTCTGAAGGAGAAGCCCACTATCCCAGGAGTTCAAATCATTGGGTCCTGACAGAGACGGCACCACTTTGGAGAGGTGTTATTTCAGCTACTTCCAAGGGACTGTATACCCCCAAGTTCCCATTCTGGAGATGTGCCTGCAGCCCATCCACCACAATTGTCCAGAAGCTAGGTCTACCAGGCACTCAGCCAATCAAGTGGCCAGTGAGTCAGGAGGCCTGGGGCTCCATCGCCCAGCTGGCAAGCCCATCACACATCCACCCTGAGGCCCTCTCCAGGCAGGACACACAAAACTAAGACAACGGCTCTTCCTCATGCCTTCCCTTCTCCCTGCAAAAGTGTGTTTTGCATCCCACCCTACCCCATGGAGCCCACATGGTTTAAGTTACTGGAGCCCCCTCTGAAGGGGGTGGTCTATTACTTTCATCTGTCAAAGAGAAGATACCACAGCTGGGAACAGGGCAAGGTCTGGGCACAGGGACAGCAAGCAGGGACTGGGCCAGGTGGTCTGGCCGGCAGCCTGCCCAGGCCTCCCCTCACTCTCTCAGAGTCAGGCCCCAGACCCGTGGCGCCTGCCCAAGCCATGCCTCTGTATTAGGAGGGTCCCTTCCTCCCAACAGGGTTAACCAGAGGTGAGCGTGGGACAAATGTTAAGTTCCTCAGCTTTCTGCAATGCAGGGCAGACAACAAGATTGCCATGCTTCAGAAGGAATACAGGCTGAAAATAGCAACAGGTTCCAGGAGGGTTTTGAGAGTTGCAGAGAATGTGACAGAGCAGGGAATATGACTAATTTTGAACAGGGTGGTCTGTACCATCATTCAGCATCTATTCTCATTCAAAGGTTCAATGTGCTTCAAGAAAAAAAAAAGGTCAATTTATTCACACTAAAATGTGAATGACTAAATGTTCCTTATGCACTGCACTTCATAGAAGTGTTTCATAGAAAACATATAAATAGAAATTGCCAGTGCAACTCTTCAGTTACCACCTCCCCTGATATACAAATGCACACACGCACTGACACCAACAAGCACAAACACATGCCTCCCCATCCAAACCAAACTACTTAGTATTATCTGAGCACCCTGGACCCTCTCTTCAGGCCAGGCTTTTATGCTATCTACAACTCATGAAGGCATCCCTTCACTTTGTTTCCCTGGTTATCTTAAATTCACCCTTCAAAACTCAGCCCACTTATCACCTCCAAGAAGCTTTCCCTGCTTGCACCTACCCGCAGGCTGCATTAGGAATTGCTCCATGATGTGCCCTCTGCATGCTCCGCAGGTAGGGCCCTCCCCATGCTGGGCTGTCATTGTTTCCTGATTTGACTCTCCCACTAGACTGTCAGCTCCTCCAGGCCTGGGTCTCATGCTCCATCTTATTCCTAATGCCTATAAAAGGCTTGGCACAAAGTAGCATCTTGGGGAGTGTTGGTTGAATGAAAAAATGACAATCTGCATCAAGGAAGCTTTTTTCTTTCTAAGGAGTCTGTACAGCCAGGCACACATGTAAGAGGGCCTGAGTGTGACACAGTTCTGCACCTAACAGATGCACCCACAAAAACACACGGGCTCTTTTCCCCTGACCAAAAACCATTCATCAGTTTCCTAAGAATCATTCTGCCCACAGCTGGAGAAAAAACCAACAGAATCAAGAGCTTGAAGAATTGCAGAAGACTCTGTGCCTCTCAGTATGTCATTGGAGTCCCTGGAGATATATGCAACGAAAAATGTTAAAACTAGCCAGTAAATAAATATGCCACGCTGAGTATGGTGTCCACAACCTCTCAGAACTGCAGTTGTCACCACCCCACCAGCCCACACATTATCAGGTCCACCTAGAGGCAAGCAAATGGTTTCTCAAAACACAGTCGTTTTTATTTACGGTTTTTATGACAGTACATCCTTCTAGACTACCTTTTTCTGTCACTTGGCCCTAAAGCAATAGCTTGCTTCCTTCTGCCACCCCAAGCTCTAGAGCCTGTCCAGGGCCAGAGACTGCCCAGCATCATAGGAGCTTCCCAGGATACATTTGCCACAAGCCACACACGGGCATGCCCATCTGCCCACACATCTATATGCACACACACCTGCACACCCACAGGCATGCACACACACACACACACATATGCACATGCATATGCACACACACGCACACACGCACAGGCATGGGAAATCACAGGGTGGGGAATGGACAGCATCAGCTCTAGAGCTGTCCCACTTGGGTTCAAGTCCTGACTCCATCCACATTTACTATTGGGATGACCTTGAGCAAAATATTTAACCATCCTGGGCCTCTATTTCCTCATCTGCAAAATGGGGAAAATTATCACTCTTACCCCATAGGAGTAGGCTCAGATTAAATCAACCTAAAGTACTCCTAACAATGTCCAGCTATCATACACACTATAAATAGATGTCAGCAATCACGAGCATGTACTCACACATACAGAAATTCACACTGCTAGCCTGTGATTTCCCCATAAGTGAATCTCAGTCATAAGCAAGAAAGCTCCTTTCCTTGACTCTCTTATAACCTAAAGTGACCTGAGAGTAGGGGTTATGGTTAGGACTCACAATCATTCATTCATTCATCCAACAAACTTTTTTTTTCTTTTTGAGACAGTTTCACTCTTGTTGCCCAGGATGGAGTGCAATGGTGCAATCTCAGCTCACTATAACCTCCGCCTCCCTGGTTCAAGTGATTCTTCTGCCTCAGCCTCCCGAGTAGCTGCGATTACAGGCACCTGCCCACCATGCCCGGCTAATTTTGTATTTTTAATAGAGATGGGGTTTCACTATGTTGGTCAGGCTGGTCTCGAACTCCTGACCTCAGGTGATCCACCTGTCTCAGCCTCCCAAAGTGCTGGGATTACAGGCGTGAGCCACCATGCCCAGCCTCCAACAAACATTTAATGAACGCCTGCAATGTGCCAGGGATGGATCAAGATCTAGCGTGGCCTTGAGGAGTGACAATGGTCTGTGGTAAGTGCCATAATAAAGTGGAGAGAAAGGGAAATAATCCAGCTCAGGAAATCAGGGAAGGCTTCTTGAAGGAGAGAACATCTACATACTAAAAGCTGAGTACAAGTTAGCCATGTGAAGGGGTGAAGAGGATGGGAGATGGACTCAGGCTGCACTGACTCAAGTTAATTAATTATAACAATCAGTAACTACCATTTATTGAGCATTTTCTCCGTGCCAGGGCCAGTGTCAAGCATTTTAGCCATAGTATCTCACTGAAGCCTCACTCTCAGCTCTGAGTAGATGGACAGCCTCTGCTTTGTATTTTGTTCATGCTGTATCCTCAATGCCTAGAATGCTGCCTAGAACTTAAGGAGTACCCAATAAATATTTGTAGAATGAATAAAACTCAAACACTGCCATGAAGGTGGTCCTACAATGACCCCATTTTACAGATAAGGAAACTGAGGTGTAGAGAAATCAAGTGACTTGCTGAAGGACGCCCCACAGCTAAGCGTGGAACGGAGCTAGGATCCGATGGAGCTCTGTCTGGTGTTGAGCTGGGACTCTCACCTCCCCGTTTGCTGGTCAGGCCGAGTGCATTACTCAGGTTCACGGAGGATGAGGCTGGCCTGAGGGACCTCAGCAGTCAAAGCAGCCATCCCCTCACATGTGACCTGAGAAAAACCAGGTCACAGAAAACCAAAGCCCGCTCCCTACACAGTAGGCTCTGTGGAGGGCCAGCCAGTGGGTTGCCCAGCTGGCTCAGCAGCCTGTGTTTACATTTCTCCCGCAATCTGGAGGCTGTAGATTGAAATTATCTCCTCTCTGCCGTGTCAGCCTGTCCTGAGGTTCGCTCCCAGCCCCAGCAACTCCCAGCAAGCTCAAGGCAGTCCCAGCTGGGACATGATAAAAACCCTCTGTACCATGGGTTTCGTTTGGATGGGAGAGGAAGGCCCTCCCCTCAGCTTAGGCTGCAGCAGAGCCTTTTCAGTTAGCAGTCTGCCCTGCCTGGTGACTGAGGGAGACCGGAGGGGTCCCCACTGTACCCCAGCCCCAGCGGCCTCTGAGAGCCATAGGAGACCACCACAGGACCCTGGGAAAGCAGAGTCTACAGCTGACCCAGGCTTCCATACTGCAGCCCAGGTCATCTGCTGGGCAGATGACTTCTAGGGGATGGGGGAGATGTAGGGCACCTCCCCATGGCCAGCCTCACTATCCCTGTGAGGAAAGTACTTGCCGTGCAACCCTGGGCCAGTTCCCTCCCCTGTCTGTGCCTCAGCTACTTCATCTGTACAGTGAGGGACTAGGATAGATGATCTTGGGTGACATGCTGCAATTTGCCATGCCAGGCTCTTCTAAGCTTCCTGAGGGCAGAGGCCAGACTTTATTCCTATCAGCATCCCCAGCAGCCTGCATCATGCCTGACACTCGCAGCACTCAGGGAGTGTTTGTTGACTGAATGAATGACAAAGATCTGCCTGTCCCCCTCCCTTGCCAGTGGTGACCACCCTTTCAAAGCCCCCCAGGGATCTCATGAACCCCACCACACCTGGAACCCATCTTAGTGATCCCTTGGCCAGCCCCCGACTCCAGGTCATATCTTGATCTATAGATTAATCTTTCTCTATCTGTGCTGTGAGTGTGGGGTCTCACTACAAATCACTTAGTGCACTATAGCAACTTGATAAATACTAGTTATTACCATTATTTTTATAGTATCAGACAAATTCATTCACACTAAGATCTTAATAATGAATAGAAAACGAATAGATCTCTATTCCAGATGGGTTCTAAGAAGGGACAACCCCAGGGAACAAATCTCTAACCATGACATCTCAAGTGCCACAGCAGGTGCTAGCCTGGGTCCAGGTGAGGGAACAGGGAGGGCAGGCTTTCCACCAGGGAAGCTGAGTCTTGAGACCAAGGTCCACATCTCAGAGAGACTGAGGAGGCAGAGACAGGGCAGGAGGTGTACCGACACATCCCTGTGCTGAGAAGTCATATACTTACCCCTTGTGGAAGGTTCTGGGATGCTTCCTATGCCTTGTGGGCCAATACTGGACTAGGGGCAGAAGGGGTCAGCATGGGGCTGAGCCACACAAATGCTCTGTGGCAGGAAGGCACACTTGGCCTAGAACCACACACCAAGCCTGAGGAATTTGCAAAGAGCTAAAAATTCTAGTAAAGTATCAGCAATATGAAACAATTAAAGACACAAAGGTTTGGGCACTGGACTGTGCCACAGAGGTGCCCACCACAGAACCCTGGGGGAGCACTGGAATCCTAGTCATACTTCAAAATCCTCATAAGGACTTCTGCTTCTGGTGGTATTGTGGATTAGATATTCTAGTGGGGGAGGGATGGGTAGGGACCATACAAACAAACCTCCTAATATAAAAAGAAAACTAGACGAAATACATCAAACATCTTTTTAAATGCAGAACTTAACTTGTAGTAAAATAAGAACTCTCCAAATGTCAGAGGTGGAGAGGAGACAGGACTCCAGCCTGTAGAGCCAACGCTGCAATGTCTCAGGCATTTGCTGAGACAGGGTTTATTGGCAACAGACGATACAAGGTCTTAGGCTCCCCCACCCTGCCCCACTCCCACAACAGAAGCTGGGGTTCTTGAAGAGCTACACCCTAAGTAAAAGGATAGACTAGAAAAGAGATCTGGCCACAGCAAAGGGAAACAACTAGGCTATCTTAGGCTCAGATCCAAGTGGGGAAAGGAAAATAAAAGAATAAAGACTCCACTGACAATTCATAACCATAGCCTCAGCCTGCAGGTCTAGGATTCAAATTTATACTACCTGCCCAGTTCAAGAAACCCCAAGTCAAGAAATTAAAGCATCCCCACACTGGTGGTTCTCTGGGACAACCGGAAGAGGCAAAAGCAACTTCTCTCTGGAAGAGCATGCCATCAACCGAGGTCCCTTAGGTTCCCTACAGGTATAGAGCAGTCAAGTAGAGCTCACAATAAAAAAAAAAAAAAAAAGTTATAAGACACATGAGGAATAGTAAGTGAGAATCACCACAAGCAACCAATACCCAGAAGGACCTGAGACACTGGAATGATTAGATACAATATATAAAATAAGTACACTTTTAAAATGCTTAATGAAGTAAAACAGGGAAGAAAAAACTCAGCAAGGAACAGAGATTATTAAAAATGGCCAGGCTTATTAGGAAAATAAATAAAACCTCTTAAAATAGAAACTCAAATTATTGAGGTTTAAGGCCCAATGAAATTGGTTAAGCAACTGATAATTTGTGAGTTGGGAGGCAGATCTAAAATTATTACTAATAGTGCAGCAGAGAGAGAGAGATGAAAAATGTAAGCGGGACTAAGAGGCATGGAGTATAGAATGAGAAGACCTAAACTATGTCTAACTGGAGTTCCTGAAGAAGACATTTAGAATTTCTTCTGAGATAATAAAGAAATAATAGCAAAGAATTTTTGAAAATTGATAAAAGACGTGAATAATGAGATTCAGGAACCACAAGTAACCCAGGAAGGATAAGTAAAAATGAATTCACGTGTAGACACATCATAGGGAAACCGTGGAATACAGAATCTTTAAAAATACCACAGGAAAAAGACTACAGATCACTTATACAAGAACAAGCAGACAAGCAGCAATGTTTTCAACCAGAACAATGGGAGCAAGAAGGCAGTGAAGTAACGTCTTCAATGTGCTAAGGGAAAATAACTATCTACCTAGAATTCTGAACCCAACTTAACACTCAGTTATGAAGAAGAGGACAAGAGTCGTTTCAGACCAAGAACTAAGTTGACTATTATATGCCCTAACTAAAGTACCAAAGGAAGAAGGAAAGTGATTCCAGAAAGATCTCATACACACAAGGGACTTGAGAACAAAGAAAATAGTACATAGGTGAGCAAAGTTCAACAAGTATCAGTTCTATTGAACAGTAACAATAATGGTTCATGTTGGGATAAAAAATGATTTGAAACTAAATTAGTGGACATAGATAACAAGCAAGGTACGGCAGATGGCAAGTGGATAATTGCCTTTAAGTGTTAGAGGCACATGCTAAAACTTTTTTTTTTGCTACCTTGTCTAAAACACATGTTGAAACTTTAAGAGTAACCACTAAAATGAGAGTATAAACTTTCTAAATCAATAGAGGAGGAAAATGGAATTTTTCAATATCTTCAAGTTGAGCAAGGCATGAGTAGTCCCTGACCTTGAGAATCTCAGAGTCTGGTGCAGAAGGCAAGCAAATAAAAACATAATTCTATTGACAACATTTTAAATGTATATGGTCAAATATTGAAAGAACGTGGGGAAGGTGGGTTGGTAGTCAGACACACATGAATGTGAATTAGTACAGTCGCTCTAGAGGACGGCTTGCCATTAGCTTCCCTGCCATTCCCCTCACTGCCGGGCCTCGCTGAGCCATTCACCCCTGTGCAGGCCTGTGCAAAGGAGGTACATACGGACATGCTACTGCAGCATCATGGGAATAACAGAGACCCAGAAACAGCCTACACACCCACTAATGAAGAAATGGCCAAAACCACAAATATTTATCCACAGCATAAAGGAGGACAAGGTAGATCTACTATGTGCTAATATCTAATAACTAATCCTACACACAGACACACACATCACAGAAAGATATCTTCCAGGCCCAGGACAGGGTCCTGGAACCTCATAAGTGTGCACTGAATGTGAACTGAACTGAATGGTACACATTACTGCAGCGAGGGGTCAGGAGAGACACAGAGATCTAGAACTTGCGAGCCAGGAGGAGCTTTCAGTAGAAACAGAAGAAGCTAGAAGAAGAGAGTCCCTGGCTGACACTGTGAGGATGCTGGGGCAGAGGCAGAGATGGAGCCCGCAGATCCCTCCCAGGCACATCTGGTGCATAGGTGCATGCCCCCCTCCCAAGCCCACACTTGAAGGATTCTGGGAGTTCAGGACCAAATCTAGTCTAAAGTAACAGTGGGAAGAGGAGGTTGGAAAAGGCCCAGGCAGCGAGCCACCACCCTTGCCTCCTTCCCACACTATCAGCTCTTGTCTTCCTGTTTGACCAAACTTGTCAAGCATGTTTTTGAAAGTTCCTATCCTTGAGGAGAGTTATGGGGGATGTGAGGTCCAGATCTCTCAGGAGGCCACAGTGACCACCCAGGCCACAGCTTCACCTCTGCCCTGAACTCCCAGTGAAGTATTTGGGCCACAGGGCTCACTTCCTACCAGGCTTCTCTCCCACAGGAGTCCTATGGGGCTAGGTGAATTCAGCTGTGTGTGTGCACGCACTTCTCCAACTCAACTGCTACCTGACCACACATAAGACTCGCCCCCTATATTCTGAGCACATTCTTAGACACCGGAGATGAATTGGCCCCTTTCTGTGCCTTAGTCCTTGACTACCTCTGCCACCTCTTCATTCACCATTCCATACTTTATGAAGAATATTAGTATATCCCTACACATGATAGGTTGTTTCTTACTTCTGAGCCTTTACTCAATGCTGTTCCTCCTGCTGGGACTCCTTTCCTCTCTTATCCGATTAATGGTTATTTGTCTTTTAGATTCAGTAGTCACTGCCTCCAGGAAGTCTTCCCTGACACCCCTCTACTCCAAGTTGGGCTCTATCTCTCTTTGGGATTTTCATCATGGCCTAGGCTTATTATGTCTAATATGAAATTTCTATCAATACTAAAAGCAATATTTATAAAGTTACATGAATGATACTAAGCATTTAATATGCATTAACATTTTTAATCTTCATACTATCCCTATGAAATGAGAGAGCTTCTAATTGCCTTTCTGAGAGTAATCCTCCCTTATTTCATACTATAACAACTTAACTCTGATTCTATTGGGAATAGGAATGTGCCCAGGTTAATAATTACATTTTATTTATAATCTTGCAATTAAATTCTGATCAATGGGATATAGATAAAAGTTGTTAGGTGAGGATAACGGGAAGACCTTCTAAAGGATGGCTGAAGCAGCTGAGAAACACATCTCACCCTTCCTACTTCATTCTTCTTCCAGCCTGGAATGCTGGCATAATGGCCGAAGCTGCAGTAGCCATCTTGCAACCATGAGACTGTCTTGAAAAATGAAGCCATCTTTTAAAAATGGTAAAATAGAAAAATAGTAGGAGGAGTTCCACTTATGATATGATCAATAGGCTCACTGGACGAAACTTCCCAGCAATTGTAACTATTAACTCTAGACAAATTAAAAAATGCAACTATCCAAAGGAACTAGAAAGTGAACACAAGCAGGCAGATGTTGGAGGGGAGCTGACATCTGGAAGAAGGAATAGGGCCCAGGGTATTTCAAATTTTTATGGCTTTCAGCTTGTAGACAGTTCAAAATCATCTTGAACACACACTGAGTAGTGAGTAGCCTGTAGGGTGACTAACACTCTTATTGAAAACCTGTAGTTTTTCTGACTTGGAGAACCAGAGAACAAAGCTCAGAGAAACCTCAGCTGCTAAAAAGTAAAGGAGTAATCCTAGAAAGTAGAAAGTCAAAGACAAAGAGCCCTGAATTCTATGTAAAGACTCTGGCTAAACTCTGGCTAATTGCTGAACCTTGCATTCATGGAATAGGCTCAAAGCTGCCCAGCTAATAACAAAAGTACTCAGCTGAGATTTGTATTGCTGCCCCAGAGACAGAGTTTGCAGTTTTGAATCCACCCAAGCAAATTACCAGCTAAAACAAACAAAAAAAAATCAACACTAACCATAAAAATAGAAGAGTCCAGGGCATCCAAAATATTACATTCACAATGTCCAGGATATGAAAAAATTACAATATGAAGAACAAGGAAGCTTGACTAATTGCCAAAAGAAAAGACAAGACAATAAAGACCCAGTTGTTGGAGTTAGCAGACTAGAATTTTAAAGCAGTTATTGTAACTATAATCAAAGAGGTAACAAAAATATACTTGTAATGGATACAGATGGGAAGCGACGCTTGTGCTGCTGTTTCTAGACAGAGCATACCTGGAGAAGTTGGGGTACTTGTGCAGAGTTGGTTTTGAGGAGAGAGGGACAGAAAAGGAGAGGGGAAGAGATAGAAAAAGGAAGGGAAAGGAAAGAGGAATGGTAAGAAGAGAAAGCAAGTGGAGAGGGAGACAGATGAGTAAGTATAGGGGTTCCAATGGATGCAGAACAGCATCTTAGGAAGGCAGTTTTCCTCTAAGCTGATCCCTGCATCCTGACCCCTCTGACCTGAAAGTCACCCCTTCTCAGGGTGCATCAGTCCTCCTCCTGTCACCCTGAACTGCCCGCAGGAGCATAGATCATCCTGTGACCCCCCAACTCCCGCTTCCTCTGATACTGCTTCATCCAGGCAGAAACACTGTAATATTCATCAAAGGCCCAGGGTGAGGAACAGGGAAACAAACCTAGACTCCACTATAAATTAGGGTAGTTGTAGGATAGGACTTATTCTGTATAACTGCAAGGCCCCTTCCCATCGTAGCTCCCAGCTTCCTTCCATCAAGTCCAAACCTATGGACAGTTGTACCCCACAGCTCTCTGGAGGATTCTGTCTGGACAGCTGGTCCACCAGACGGCATTGCCCAACCTCACTTTCATCATGAAGTGCATCTTGAACAGCAGCCTGAGACTGCTATTGGGAGCTCTAAGAGGGCTCTGGGTATAACCAGAGAACAAAAAATTCAAGATACGACTTCTATATTGCAACACCAAAGAGGGCACTGATAAACACTGGCACCCAAATTACTTTTGCACCTTCCCCAGGCACCTTCACAGCTGATTTCTGCCCCCCATAATGGTTCTGTGTGAATGCTAAAATAGATAGTCCTCTCTTCCACTTTATACAAGTCAAAACTGAGGCCTTGGAGATTAAGGGATGGGTTTCCATTTGCACAGTGATGTACAATAAGTAGCAGATGTAGGTCTACAATCCAGGAGTCCTGTTTGCCAGCCAAAGTCCCATCCCACTAATCAGGGAGTCGGGCGCCTTCCCCCAGGCCCATTCTATTATCCTACACCCTAACTATCACTTGTGATATATGCATGCTCATCTTCATCAACTGTGAGTTCTTAAGACGATAGGGACTGTATGCCTTTCCTTCTCTGCCTCCAGAAGCTAACATGGAGCAGACAGAGAGTTGAAAAGCATGATATAAAAACTTAAATCAGCCTTGGAAAGGGAAGACTTAACTGTAGTGTAAGGCAGACATTCTCTGACAGTTACCCTTTTCCTCCCCACAAGCATGTGACTGCAGCAGCTGCCTGGGGAAGCAACCACTCCAGCATTAGAGACCACCAGCATAAACACAATCCATGACATCTTTAGGCAAAGGAAATTGAAACCAACTAGTTTGGTTGGCAATCTTTTTTTATTTAGCATCCCTCTAAAACCAGGCAAGCAAAGCAGTCAGCTCAGAAGCCACAGAACTGGAATGCATTTAAGGGCTCTGAGGTTGTCCAACCAGAACCTGCACATACGGATACCCCACCTCATTCCCGATCCCTGACAAACTGATTGAATTGGGACAGGAAGAGTAACTGGCGGGTGATTGCAGACTATCCAGTGTCAGTTCATTGTTCCAGGAGGAAGCTGTCAGGACAAGACCTCCCCGGAGTGCCTATGGCCTCCGGTTCTTATTTTTCTCTTTGTAGGTGGGAGGATTGTGGGGGTAGTGGCAGGGAGCCATCACCCTTTCTCCCACCCGACTGGACACTCCCAGTTAGATATCATCAACCCAGGGTCTCCACATTCCCAACTCCTGGAGGCCTCAGACAAGGGGAGTAGGGGCTACCTAATGCTATTTTCCCCGGAGTTCCCTTTAAAACAAACTTTTTTTTTTTTTTAATTTTATGTTACTGTGGTTTGAAGACTTAACATGATATCTAACTTCTTGCCAAAATTTTAAGTACACAATACGGTATAAATAACTATATGCACTATATTGTACAACAGATCTCTAGAACTTCTTCATCTTGCTTAGCAGAAACTTCTTGCCCATTGATTAACTAATTAATTAATTAACTCTCCATTCTCCTTGCCTACCATCCCCTGGAAACCATGATCCTACTTCCTGTCTCTAAGATTATGACTAGTCTAAGTATCTCACCTAAGTGGAATCATACAATATTCATTTTTTTGTGACTAGCTTATTTCACTAAGCATAATGTCCTAAAGTTTTATCCATGTTGTAACACTGTAAGAATTTCCTTCCTTTTTAAGGCTGAATAATATTCCATTGTATACCATATACAATATATACCATATTTTCTTTATCCATTCATCAATCTGAGAACATTTAGGCTATTTCCAAATCTCAGCTACCGTGAATAGTGCTGCAATGAACAGAGTGTGTTCTGCGCAGGAAACACGCAAGGGGAACAGAAAAGAAAAGGCACACATACAATACCTTCAAGGCTAAACAAGCTTTATCCCATGTAAATGACAATGCAGATATAATAAGCAAATGATATAATAAGCAAATGATGTAATAAATTGATATAATAAGCAAATGATATAATAAGGAAATTGCAATGGGAAGGGGAGAAGGGAAAAGATATATATATATATACGCTCACCAGACCATGGAGGATTCACCAGCAGACTAGGAAGCAACAGCCTGGGCTCCAGAGTCAGCCACTCGTCCAGGCACAGATGAGGAAAGGTCTCATGAAGCTTCGGTACAATCTGAGACCCTAGCTCTTTACGTAACAAGTTGTTTGCCATGAGGTCCAGTCACAAGGACCCTTCTTGACTGGGCTCAAGGAACACAAAAAGGTCAACTTGTTTCTGCAATTGTCTATTGTTTTTCAATAACTAACATACAGGAATAGATTGAAATAGAGATTTATTCGAAACAGTGCTGGATGAATGCCTCAAGGGGCTCACACAATCTGTTGTGGGACTCGGTGACCATTGTTTGTGTCTATGTTCAACTGAGTTCAAATTTAATATTTAACTTTCCCTCCACAGGGTGCTAATATCTCTTCAATACGCTGACTTCAATTCAAAATATCTAGAAGTGGTGTTGCTGGATATGTAGTTCTAGTTATAAATTTTTGAGAAACCTATATGCTGTTTTCCATAACTGCTGCACCATTTTGCACTCCTACCAACAGCATGCAAGGCTTCCAACTTCACATCCTCACCAACACTTCTTGCCTTTTGTTTTTTTGATAATAACCATCCTGATAGATGTGCAGTGGTATCTCATTGTGGTTTTGATTTGCATTTCCAAAATGATTAGTGATGTTGAACATTTTTTTTATACCTATTTACCATTTGTGTGACTTCTTTGAAGAAACGTCTATTCAAGTCTTTAGCCCATTTTTAAATCAAGTTAATAGGGTTTGTTTGTTTTTGTTTTGTTTTGTTTTGCTATTGAGTAATAGGTGTTCCTTATATAGTTTGGAAATTAAGCCTTTATTATAGATGATTTGTAAACATTTTCTCCCAGAAAATATTTAACTGTTAGTTGTTTCTGTTGCTGTACAGAGATTTTAGTTTAATACAGTCTTATTTCTCTATTTTTGTTTTTGTTGTCTGTGTTTTTGGTATCATATACATGAAATAATGCTAAGACTCATGTCACGAAATTTTTCATTTTCTTCTACAAGTTTCACAGTTTTACATCTTATATTTTAAGCCTTTACTCTATTTTAATTGATTTTTGTGTATAAGATACAGGGTATAATTTCGTTCTTTTGCATGTGATGATACAGTTTTCCCAACACCTCTTGTTTAGGAGATTATCCTTTCCCTATTGTGTATTCTTGGCACCCTTGTCAAAGATCAGTTGACTGTATATACATGGACTTACTTATGGGCTCTCCATCTGTTCCATTGTCTACAGGTCTGTCTTTATGCCAGTACCATACTGTTTCAATTACTATACCTTTGTAATATATTTTGAAAATACCTTAACATAATAGAGGCTATCTGTGAAAAGGCCACAGCTAACATCACCTCTGTGGTGAAAAACTGATTAAAAAATTAAAGAAGATACAAATAAATGGAATGATATCACATGTTCATGTATTGGAAGAAGTAATATTGTCAAGATATCAATACTACCCAAAGTGATCTATAGATTTAATATAATCCCTATTAAAATCTCAATGATGTTTTTGGTAGAAATAGAAAAATCTATCCTAAAATTCATATAGAATCTCAAAGGACCCCAAATAGCCCAAACAACCTTTAAAAGGAAGAACAAAGCTGGAGGACTCACACTTCCCGATTTCAAAACTTACTGCAAAGCTACAGTAATCAAAATAGTGTGGTACTGGTATAATGACAGATATAGAGACCAATGGAATAGAGAACCCAGATATAAATCCTGAAATACAGGGTCAAGTGATTTTTGACAAGGGTGCCAGGACCATTTAATGGGGAAAGGACAGTCTTTTCAACAAATGATGTTGAAAATCATTTCAACAAATGACTGTCTTTTCAAAAAAAGGACAGTCTTTTCAACAAATGATTCAGGAAACTGAATATTCACATACAAAAGTAGCAAGCTGGATCTTTACCTAAAACCATTCACAAAAAATTAACTCAAAATGGACCAAAGACCTAAATGTGACAGCTAAGACTATAAAAGTCTTACAAGAAACACAGGGCAAAAACTTCATGACACCGGATTTGGCAGCAATTTCTTGGATATGACAGACAAAGGCAGAGGCAACAAAACAATCACTAAAAATGGACTTCATGAAAATTTTTAAATTTTTTACATAAAAGTATCAATGGAATAAGAAGGCAACCCACAGAATGAGGGGAAATATTGGCAAATCATGTATCTAAGAAGAGATGAATATCCAGAGTATATAAAGAACTCCTAAAATTCAACAACAACAAATCAAACAGCCTTATTCAAAATGAAAAAAGAACTTGAATGAATATTTCTCCAAAACAGATATACAAATGGCCAATAAGCACATTCTGCTCATCAACTGACTTTTTTCTTTCTTTTTTGTTTAACAACAATGTGACAAGCATTGAGCTAAGTGCTCATTTAATTTACTCCTCAGAATGAACCTATTAGGTAGATATTATCATCTCCATATTCAGATGAGAGAAATGAGGCTCAGAGAGTTTGGGTAACTTTCTCAAGCTGATACAGTCAGTGAATGGTAGAATTAGATTCAAACCTAGATTTCTAAAGCCCATATTTACATATTGTGGGTCAACTAAACATTTTCTTTTTCCTCTTTTTAAAAAATATTTTCTATGGAAGTATTGCTATACTTCACTTTATTGATGTATAGCATATAGTAGAGCATACAAATCTTAAGTGTACAGTTCAATGAATTTTTGCTTTTCCCTGCACATTGGAACCACCATCCAGATCAAGATATATAACATGACGGGCATCACAGAAAGTTATCTCATACCCTGTCCCAGTCAGCACAGCCCATCCCACCAGAGCTAAACTCTGCTTGACTTTTGACTTCTATCACCATAGAGCAGTTTTTCCTGTTCTTATACTTTCATATCAATTGTACTGCATGTACTCCTTTATGTCTGGCTTCTTTTGCCCAAGATAATGCCTATAAGATTCATTCATGTTGTTCTGTGCATCAGAAGTTCATTCTCTTTTATTGACACGTGGTATTCCATTATATGAATATATTCTGATTTGTCCATTCTCTTGTAAATGAATATTTAGGTTGTTTTGAGTTTTTAACGATTATGAATAAAGCTGTTATGAACATTTTTATACCTGTCTTTATCTTGACATGAAACATCTCTCCATTTACTTACGTATATATTTTACTCAGAGTAAAATTGCTGGCTATAAGGTAGACATACATTTAACTGTTACGAACAATGCCAAATCGTTTTCCAAAATGATTGAACCAATTAATACTCCTAAAAAGCAGTGTGGGAGAGTTCCAGTTGCTCCATAACCTTGTCTACACTTGGTATTATCAGGTTGTTGGTATTGTTAGTTTATCAGTCATATAAAGATGCAGAGTTTTCTCATTTTGATTTTAATTTACATATCCCTCGAGTAATGATGTTGAAAATTTTTCAGCTTTTTATAGCCACTTGGAGATCTTCTTTTGAGAAATATCTGTTCAAGTGTTTCTCTAATAGATTATCTTTTTATTGATTTTTAAGGGTTCTTTATATATTCTAGATAGAAGTCCTTTGTTCAATATTTGTATTGTGAATATCCTCTCTCAATCTGTGGCTTGTCATTTAATCTTTAAATTTTTTACAGGTACACTTTTTTGTGCTTTTTGTGTTTTGTTTAAGAAATCTTTTCCTATCCTAGGGTCATGAAAATGTTTTCCTGTTTTCTTCTAGAAGCTTTACTTTATAGTTGCTTGCTGCTAGTTATATAAATATAAATAATATTTTATATTTTACCTTTGGATTCAGATCTTACTAAATGTACTTATTTATATTAATAATTATCAATAGTTTAGAGATTCATTTAGATTTTCTACATATGCCATCATTTCATCTGCAAATAAAAACACGTTTACTTCTGTCTTTCCAATCCTTATACAGTCAACCCGTCATATCCCTGTGTCCCACATCTGTAGATTCAACCAACTACAGATCAAAAATGTTTGGAGAAATAAAAAGAATGGTTGCATCTGTACTGAACGTGTACTGACTTTTTCCCCCTTGTCATTATTCCCTAAATAATATAGAATAACAACTCTTTACATAGCACTTACATTGTATTAGGTATTATAAGTAATCTAGAGATGATTCAAAGTATATGGGAGAATGTGCATAGGTTTTATGCAACTACTACATCATTTTATATAAGGGACTTGAGCATCCATAGATTTTGGTATTCATGGGGAATCCTGGAACCAATCCCAAATGGACACCATGGGATGACTGTATCTTACTGCATTGGGGCCCTTCAGCACAATGCTAAAAGAAGAGGTGATAGTAGACATACTTGTCTTGCTTCCAATCTCAGGAGGAAAGTGTCCAATATTTCACCATTGAGAATAATGCCAGGTATATGATTTCTGATGATGATTTTTGAATCCTTTATAAGATTAAGGAAGTTCTTTTCTAGTCTTAGTTTGCTGAGTGTTTTCATCATGAATGGATGCTGAAATTTATCAAGTGCTTTTTCTATATCTACTGAGTTACTGAGCGCAAATAGTACCACAATTCACAACATGATAAACTCTTTGGAAGGCCTTAAAATGGAAGATGCTTGGGATTATTATAATTTCCGTCTTGGAACATCTATATGGAAATTGAAAAAACTGTATGATGAAGTTAGTGAAGAGTCAGTGAAAGGCTATTACTGGAAGGCCTTTGTCTACAGAGATTAGGAAGGAGTATCCTTTTCCCCATCCAATTTTAATATAGCATTATCTTGGTGTCTGTATGTATTTATCCATTTTGGCTAATGTTGGTGTTCCCAAAGAATTAGGATTCAGAGCTGTTTCTTTTGTCTCCTTGCTCTTGTGAGGAAAACTGATGGCTTCTCTAGGGGCCTAGATCTTCCCCCATCACCAACCTCCCCAGAGGCAGGTGGTTGAACTGAGCCTGGAGGAAAGTCAGGAAAGGACCTTCCTTTCCTCTGCCATTTCTCCCAGAAAGTCCCTGGGACCTTCAGGTACCATCTCAGTATTCAAATTGTACTCTGCAAGCTACATACACCTACTCTCTCCCTTCCTCCAAACCCAGAGCAGGTGACAGGAGATGGGCATCACTATGTAGGATGGCAGTGAGAGTGGAATGGGGTGGGGAGTATTGCTGAGTGATCTACAGGCCCAGGAAAGCCCACCACATGCGGTGTCCTTCTTAACCCAGTCCCAGAAAGCTAACCACTTTTTCCTTAGGATCTTTGCATTTTTGAGGAAACTTCAAATAACTTCATTAGCAGGCTTGAAAATTATCTACAAAAACTCATAAACACTAACACCTTTAGATGTTGCAATCTGAACACAAATTATCACAGGACAGATCCAAAAAGGTCAACAGAATTTGGAGGACAAGGCCTTCTGTCCACACCAGAGCTGAGTGTTTTTCTAGGTCTTGCTGGCTAAAGGCCACCACCAGCTCCTTGGTGAGGAGGGTCTGGGTAAGACATTGGTAATTAACCCCATAGCACAGTGTGGTATGTTCAGTAACTCCCAACTACACCATTTGTGGTCTTTGTAAAGTGAGGAATTAACTAACCTCTCCCCTCTAGACGTGGATAAATAAAATGCCTGGACCAGGTGGATACTGCCTGGGTGTTAGAGGAAAGATTCTGGTGTCCAAACAGAGCCAAACCAGACAAGCAGTGGAGCTTCTCTTGGAGTTAACAGTTTCCTTAGGTGTTTTCTACATTTCTGCACTCAGAGCCTTTAGTTGGGAACTCTCCTCTCTCATTATCACCATTCCTTCTTCCAGATCCAAACTCCATACCCATACTGGGCCAAGGGTCCCAACTTGTCATTGCCCATCCTCAGCAACAGCACTCTACGCTTTTCACTCTGACATTGGAAAGTGGCCCATCCTTCAAATGACCCTGTCTCCACAAAGTTTTCTCCGGTAACCTCAGTGGGAGTGACAACCCATTCCTCAATTCAGGGAAGTAGCTGCTATTCTCTTCACATACCACTCACTATCCTTTAACTGTCCTTTCTATCCATTTTGTATTTTATTTTCCTGTCTCCTTGAGCCCTTTATTTTTCCCAACTGACTTTTGAGATCAGGGGCCAAGTTTTATCATTCTTAGTAGCAACTTCTGCTCCTTGAACATTTCTAGAAACATTATGGGAAGGTTGGGGGACTAAATGCTGCCTTCTGGGTCATTCCTGGCCCTCTCACCATGCCTGTGATATCCTGTGGAACAGCACCTTGAATTATCTGCCATCATTAGGAAGCAATGTTTTTTGACTATCAGCCCCATGAATCAGGGAGTGAAAGTTGTTAGTTCAACTCTGAGTGATGAACAACTTTGCTCTAAGGAAACATGCTTTCTGAGACCAAACTGCAAGAATAACTATTTGGATAGGGCTTTGCCTAGATGTGGCAACTCTGAGTAGCTGGGCCAGAGGCTTCAGGAAACCCCAGAAGGGCATGTGGTGTGGACACTGCATGCTGGAGGAATCCAGCCAATAAGACAGCCTCCTGCCTGCTCCCTGGCCGCTCTCTCTTAAGTCCAGACATTTGCAAAGCCATAAGTTTTGGCACAAGGCTCCTCCCATCCTTGCCGGCATGGGTTTATGGATATTAAAAATGTGCTGATGCAAACTGCCATGCAAACACGCTTCAATAGAAGTGCTGCATGCAGAAACACTGCTCCTTTTATCATCTCCTCCACCTCTGTTGGAAACATTCACCCACAGATGATGCGGAGATTAGTGGGGCGTCAGACTTCTGTGTGTTTTTAGGCTGCTTGTCAGCTCCCATCGGCTACGGCTAGGGCTGCAGAGAAGGCTGGGATACACCTCAGTGCCCTGTCTGAGGCCCATAGGCAGAGTTCTGGGGCAGAAGCATGGCTTAGGAGTGGGAGAAGAAAGAGCCCATTCCTTAGTCAGATATTAATATTTTCCCAAGTATCCAGGCTCTAGCCATTGGCTCATAGTAATACAGCCAGCACATTTAGGTTGTGCTCTCTGGGCTGGCAAATAGCATCAACACAAGTCCAAGCCCTTCCTGCTCTGGTGGCTGCCACTCTCACCCACTCTTTCTTTTCTACTGCCTGCCCTCTCATTCCCCTCCCTATAGGGTTTCCAGAAAATATGCAGTCCTATGGAAGGATGTAAGGTACACTAGACAGCCCTTGCCAAGCAGGAAAGGCTTGGACTTGTATTCTAAACTACAGTGCCCCTCTGCCCCTCAGAAGATTCCACATTTTCCTTTTACAATAACTGCCTTCAGGTTCCCAGTCCTTAGATTGTGGATGTTCAGCATGGCAAGCTGGGGAGGGCCTTGGCAGCCCCCAGTGCTCCTTATCTGCCTACCTGCCATTCTGTCTCTCTGAAAAGAGCCCGATGATGAAGAGCCTTAAAAATAAGCATGAAGGGCCCCCTGTCAGTCCTGCCCAAGCTCCCTGCAGCAGGTCTAGTGCCCTTCCTCTGTCTCTCTTGCCTTCCAAGAGAGACCTGCCCTCTGTGAGGGACTCAGGGACAGTCAGTAGCTAGACCAGAGAGGTACGATGGGGTTGATGCAACTCTGGTCCTGAACCCAGCCAACTCTCCTGGCCTTTGGCAGATGACTGGGCGCAGCCTGAGTGAAGGAGGTCCTGGGGACCCTTATAGAGAGCACTGACCAGGCCCCAAAGTCCCCTGAGAGAAATGGATCTCCCTTTCACCACCTAAGAGAAGAGGAAGGTTGAGCCTCAGAGCACAGGATGGGGGATCAGCAAACATCCAGAATTCCCCCCACCCCAAGGCCTGCCAGGGACATCCAACCTCCTCCCCAGCTAGAGGTGACCACCACCCCACCACCCTTAGTCTGTATCCACCTTGGTCTAGGAGCCTGAAATTCTAGCAATGAAATTCTTTCCATTGGGTTAAGTCTAATAAGAATTAGCTAGATGTTTTCTTTAGGGTAATTCTGAAGGGGTTAGAGAAAGGATAAAGGGCCAGTGCATTCTAAAAGGATGAGAAGGTGTCCAAACAATTGAAAGCAGAATTTGGATTAAGTTTTCATAGAAAAATAACGTTTTAAATTATCTAATTTTCCACCAAACATCTCCAGGTGTAGATAATATCACAGACAGGTAAGGCAGATTAACCTCTTGGCTTCTAGTAACGTACACTCTACTGTGTGTGCCTCAAGTTGAACACCCAGAATTCAAAATCAATATCAGTACTAGAATCTCAGAAGCAGAAAGAATCTCAGGGATGATGCAATCTGGGGGTCACCACCTTCTCACCATAAAGGACTTCTCCTATTTTATCGCCTATATTTTAGGAATTCTAATGTCATCAAAGCCAATCAGTACTGGTGACTAGGATGGGCTAACCTCTGGGACCAGGTAGAATTGGTACAATTTCAGCCAAATGCCAAACTGTCTTAGATAACCTGGTACTCATCATTTTGGCAAAACATTGGCTTTCTAATCAGCTTTACAAAATGCTCAAAACAGTCTCATACCATATTTATTTCCATTCACCAACCCAGAAGCATCTTGGGCCGGGCCTAGCTAACCTCAGGGACTGCCCAGCAACCCTGCGCGGTGTACTGTGTGTGGCAGCCCTGAAACCACACACCATGTGGCTGCATGCCCTCCAAGAGAAGGTTGACATTGTGGCCGTCAGCCCTGGGTGAGGACAGGGACTGGGGCTGGGGAAAGACCAGGCTTTCCCAAAGTTGTCTGCCTACAAAGTCACACTGTCAACAAATGATCCCCAGTGGCCCAGGAGCTGTGACATCAGTTTGGTGCCTTTGATGTCAGTGGCTGCTGAATTTCATCTTACATCTGGTTTCCTGCCCAGGCTACTGAGAAAGGCCAGGTGGTGGGGCTCTGGAGCTGTCTGTCATCCAAGCTGACACATGACAGCCAGCCTGGGCTGAGCCTGACAAAGCACGATGTGGAGAACTAAAGTCAATGACTATTCAGTGAACCCAAGTACAGCAAGGAGCATTCCTTTCGTTCCAGGAGAGACCAGGTCTGAGATGGCTCAGGCACACCCGGTCTGACCCCAGGGAAGGGCTACTTGAGGCTGAGGGGGTGTTGAGGGGAGGCCTCATGTGGCCTCTCCCTGGGGACAGAAACAGGAGGTCCATGTGGTGTGGTGTCAGGTGACTTCTCAGTCTTTCCTGAGGCTCATTTCCTACCCTGGGGTGGCACAGGACCCCTGTCCCCAGGTGCTTTGCCAACTTCCATTTTTCCCTATTTTAAGTTTCCCAGGGAAGTTTGCTGTGTGTATCCTGCGCTTTGCCAGAAGGCAGGAAACTTGTGTTTAGAACCTAGATTTGCCCCACTGTCACTGTGTGACCTTGGGAATTCCCTTTTTATTCTCCAGGCCTTAGTTCCTCATCTATCTAACACAGGAGTGAATGAAGCAGGTGCGAGGCATATGAGGCAGACCCATTTATTGTACACATTCTATGTATCTGTCATTTGATGTACTTTATTTCTTTTGATCTGCACAAAATTCTAATATTCATAGAACTTGACATTTTATTGACTTGCCAGACTCAGTGCTGGGCTCTTTACATGCATTAACATACCTATTCCTCACAACAATCCCATAATGTAGACTCTATTATCATCTCCATTTCAGACAGGAAACTGAGGCACAGAGCACTTAGATAACTTTCCAAGTCATACTGTTCATGAGGGAAGAGCCTGAACACAGGCAGCAAACCTCAGGGCGTGCAGCCATTTTCTGCTGCCTCATGAAGTTTATCTGTGACATTGTGATCCTAAGAGCACCCTCTTCATGGGGGTGTGGGGAGCATTCAATGAGTGGTGAGAACTTAACATGTAGATGTGTTCAATGAAGGTGACCGATTTGTCTATTATACTAAGGATCAGAGAGGTGAGGTGACAGATCCAGGTCTCCCAACCCTAGAGATGGTGCCCACCCACCGCCCCTGCCTGCCACTCCCTCCACTCATTTAGGTCAAGGCAACCCCAGACAAGGCCAGAAGGACAACCTGTCACCTGCTTGCTTTCCTCATTTCCAGTCATTGAATTTCTTTATCTGCCTTGGAGATTCTGCCTCAGCTTACTCCCTCTTTCCAGGGTCAAAGGTCTCCACTTTTGACACAGGAATCTCACTCCCACTCGGTAGAGTGACTGATGACAGCTTAGTGTGAGATCCCTCGGGAGGAGCACATCAGTCCTGCTGACACAAGCACAGGAGTGAAGTTCCATAAGACGGCTCTCAGGGGCAGCCTGAGGAAGGAGGCGGTGAGGACTGCTATATCCCCAGACCAGCCCAAGCCCAAGCTCTGCGAAATGATGGTGCCCTGGGCCACCACATCAAAGCCCAGCACCTAGGAAGCCCTGAGTCTAGGAAGGGGTCTGGCCTTGAGTGTTTTGGTAAAGATTAGCCAGTTTGGGGTTTGAAAAACAAAACTTATTTTAAAAGGTCATGTTAAAAAGTAGAGGGAGAGAGAAAGAACTTAAAAATCCTATAGTCACCCTTACAAGCATGTTTTCTCCCAGACTTTTTCTGTAACAAATGTAAAGATACCATTTTGTTTTAAAAATTAAAATAGTATGGTGGCTATGCTTTTGAATCTTTTTTTTTTTTTTTTTTTTTTTTTTTTGCCAAAATTGGCATTGCCTGAAAATTTTCATGTTACCAAACAATTTCTAAAGTCTACTTTGTTGTGGGAGATACAGCAAATTGGCTACTTGACAGCATTTGGTTTTATGACCTCCTTCCTATTCCTTTAACTTTCTTATTAAAGAATCTGGAAAGCCAAAAATTCTTACTTTCCCAGACTCCTTTGCAGCTAGGAGTAGCCCTGGAAGAGTTGCAGCAGATAGCTGAAAGCAGATATCACTGGGCGTGTCTTCAGGTAGAGTTCATAAAAATGGATAGACTCATGCCTTTGAGCCCTTTTCCTTTTTCTTCCCCTCCATCTGCTAAAGTCATACCTTGAGGGGAAGCCATCTTGTAACCTTAAGAATGAAAGCACAAAATTAGATGGAGCCTGGGTTCTTAATGACATTCTTGGGCTGCTGCATCAGCCTGAAATGATCTATTTCTAGACTTCTTATTGCAATTAAATTAATTCATCTGTTAAAGCCCCTTTTGTCACATTCTTGGTTTCTTGCAGCTAAATGCAACCCTGAATGCACATTATACGAGTATATCACAATGTAGCATTCCCTACTGACTTACTGCTACTACAAACAACACTGCCCTGAATATCCCCAAGATAAATTGCTATGTATTTCTTCAATTATTTACTTTGGCTTTATTCCTGGAAAAGTAATTATTAAGTCAAAGAGAAGGTAGTTTTCAGGGGGGTGGGGTTGTTTTGTTTTTTACCTTTTGATGCATCTTTCTCATGGCCATGCAGGCATGTTATGCCAACAACGTCTCTACCAGCTTTAAGTAAGTCGGGAGGACTTACAACCCACTTCATGAAGCAGGAGCTAAGTCAGCCACAGCCCATTAAGGAAGATTGCCTCAGCAACAGCAAGGCCTGTTTGTGATCTGAGCTTTGCAGAAACCCTCTGAGGAGGGAAAAGGGCTGGTTCTGGCCGCAGAAGGGCCTGCTGCTACCTCTGCTACTGCAACTTTTGCAGGGACTCTCCATCCCCAGAGGCTGCAGATTCTATTAATACCAGGGTTTCTCAGCCTCTAAACCACTGATGTTTGGGATGGATAATTTTTGTCATAGTCCCCTTTGTTGCAGGAGGCTATCCCGTACATTATAGGATGTTTAGCAGCATTCTTGGCCTCTAACTACTAGATGCCAGTAGCACCTGTTTCCCCATTTTGACAATTGAAAGTAACTCCAAACATTGCCCCAAGTCCCCTGGGGTAGGAGGGGGGCAAAATTTCCAATGTGCTTCCAATAATTCTTGCACTTGAAAGTACAGCAGGCTGAGAACCACAATTCTGCTTGAGTTCTGAAAAAAAAAAAAAAAACCCTGTAACTAGGGTTCTTTTTATTGAGAGAACTGACATTCATTGAATGCCAGCCCCAAAGCAGGCACTAAGGTGGGCACTGAGGCTACAACAGCAAACACACGAGACATGATCCTTGCCTCCCCAGAGCCCACCGTCAGTTGAGGAATTTAGACTATTAAGAGATTATACGAACACGATAGATTATCTGGGCTTTGGTTTGCTCATCTGTCCAGTGGCAAGAACAGTCCTCAGGCATTGAACCTCACATGGTGGCTGGGTGATCATCAGCAATGTATGTGGGATGTCATGCCCTGAGGAAAAGGCAGACTGAGACAGAGACCTGGCAGAGCTGGGAAGAGAGACAGCAACTGGGCTGCCAGCACAAAGATCAAGACTCTCCATGAACCAAAGTGAAACCAAACCTGGACCTGTCACACATCTCTGATGTCTAGGGTGTGACCAAATGTGCTTTCTGGGCATCAGGGTCTCTCTAGAAACCCACAGCCTAGTGGAGGGATGGACTACAACAATTTGGACAGCATGATCCACTGAGACAGTCCATGTTTTCCTCTCCCTCTGTTATACTAGGCCTTAACTTGGTGCCCCTCCAGTCCTCAGGAGAGGCAGGTACTTCCAGGCAGGAAGCAGAAGCTGCTGAATGACAACCTCTCCTTTCTATTTTTATGGAATCCTGAGTGAATTAAACTTCATACATTCAGCTGTTTGTGGTGAAAACCCTAAAACCAAAATGACTTAAATAAGATTGATGTTTATTTTACCCTCATGTAAATTTGTGAACCAAAATAGCCCCTCTGCTATTAGCCCCATAGTCACTGTGGCCCAAGTCAAAATAGTCCCATAGTCACTGTGGCCCAAGCTCCCTTTCTCTTGTTGGTCTGCCATCCCTGGAATGTTGCCCTCTTCCGCATGGCACAAGATGGCTCTCTACCATGTCTGCATCAGAGCCAGCATGAAGGAAGCGGGTAAAGAGCATGTTGGGCTCAAGCCTGGGTCCTTTAAGGGCATGAGCCAGAAGTCGCCCCAGTGGTGTGCTGGATCTCACTGGCTCCAAGAGATGACTGTGCACATCTCTCCTCAATCCACATTTGTAGCATGAAGTCAGCCATGGTTAGAATACTAACGCCATGGAAACTCATAAACACTACAGTCAAGGCTTTATTTTCTCTAAAGAGCTGGTTGTTAAATAATTACCAGCACATCCCTCAAACATCTCTTCTGCTCAGAATCTATTGATAAGAACTTAGTGACAAAGTCACCCCTTAGCTGCAAGGGAAGCTAAGAAATATAGTCTCCAGCTATACAGCTATGTGCCCAGCTATAAATCTTATTGCCATGGAATAAGGACAGAATAGATCCTGGGAGCAACTAGAAGGCTCTGCCCCCAGACTTATTGAGAGGATTATGCCCAGAGTCCTGACAGAGAAGAGGGAAGAGGTGTTTGGAAAGAGAAAGACGATTCTCCATGACTGGCCAGGAGATGAGGTCTGGATCCCACATGTGGTGTAGCTGGTTTCAGTGACCCCTTCCACGTAGAACTCTTAGGCAGCAGAACAAATGGCTCAGCCAGTTCTTGTGTACATGGCCCAATCTGGTCCACGTGAAACACTCACAAATACTGAGAATGCAGAACACAACTCCCTGCTCAGTGCCACAGGCCATATGACCCTGCTGGGCTCTCCGAGTGAGCCTTGACACCCTTCCCAACAGCATGAGGTGGGAGCAGACACCTCCCACCTCCCGACTCCAGCAACTTTCACCAAAATGTTTCTTCTCCAACTCTCTCTAGGATGAGGGGTTTTTAGAGTCATAAAATACATTGTCTAGGAGTCCTTTTGAAAAATGCACACCCTGCATAGCCTCAAAACTAATATTGGTATTGAACCTCCATTTTATAACATCTCGGCAGCTCAGCTGAAACCTCCAATATATCTTCCTACTACTCTGTTAGCAACTAGCTGAGACCTAGCTACTGTGGACAATTGCCATTTTATTGTGTTTCACTTTATTGCACTTATTAGGTAGTGCTTTTTTTTTTTTTTTTTTTTTAAACAACTTGAAGGTTTGCAGCGACCCAGCATCAAGCAAGTCTATGAGCACCACGTTTCCAACATCATATGCTCACTTAGGGTCTCTGTGTCACATCTTAATAATTCTTGCCATATTTCCATTTTTATTATTATTATGTCTTTATGGTGATTGGTGATCTTTGGTGTTTCATTGTAATTGTTTTGGAGCACCATGAACCATGCCCATATAGGAAGGCAAACAATCTCAATAAATGTGTGCTCTGACTGCTCCTCCTTGTGCCTCCCTATTCTCTGAAATACAACAATATTGAAATTAGGCCAGTTAATAACCCCACAATGGCCTCTAAGTGTTCAAAGTAAAAGGAAGAGTTGTATGTCTCACTTTAAATCAAAAGCTAGAAATGATTAGGTTTAGTGAAGAAGATATGTCAAAAGCTGAGATCGGCCAAAAACTAGGCCTCTTGCACCAAACAGTTAACCAAGTTGTGATTGCAAAGGAAAAGTTATTGAAGGAAATTAAAAGTGCTACTCCAGTGAACATATGAATGATAAGAAGATTAAACAGCCTCATTGCTGATATGGAGAAAGTTTTTGTGGTCTGGATAGAAGATCAAACCAGCCACAACATTTCCTTAAGCCTAAGTCTAATCCAGAGCAGGGCCCTAACTCTCTTCAATTCTATGGTAAGGAAGCTGCAGAAGAAAAGTTGAAAGTTAGCAGAGGTTGGTTCATGAAGTTTAAGAAAAGAAGCCATCTCTATAACATAAAAGTACAAGCTGAAGCAGCAAGTGCTGAGGCAGAAGCTGCAAAAAGTCATCCAAAACATCTAGCTAAAGTCAGTTAGTTAGGGACTAATGCAGACCATTTAAATCCTTATTGATTTGGGGGAAATACTTCACTATAGATAGCCCTAAAATTCTTCCTGATATTAAAAATCACTTACCTAGTAATGGCAGATGGCAGTGGTTGGGGTCTGCCTAACAGAGGAAAAGAATCGTCCCCTTTTCCGCTAACAATCCCGACTCCAGCTCAGACTATGTGGTTTGGATGGAGCAGGACTCCATACCTGAGGAGGCCACCTTCAGCCAATACAGGTCACATGACCTAGGTCTGGCCAATCAGTAAATTTCATCCCCAGCCTGATGAAGGTAGCTACACTAAACAATAGAGTTTCAATGCAGACAAACAGCCTTACATTGGAAGATGACATTTAGGACTTTTATAACTAGGGGAAGTCAATGCTTGGCTTCAAAGCTTCAAAGAATAAGCTGACTCTCTTGTTAGGGGGTAATGCAGCTGACGACTTTTTTTTTTTTTTGAGACAGAGTCTCACTCTGTTGCCCGGGCTGGAGTTCAGTGGTGTGATCGCAGCTCACCACAACCTCAGCCTCCCGGGTTTAAGCAATTCTCTTGCCTCAGCCTCCTGAATAACTGGGACTACAGGCACGTGTCACCATGCCCAGCTAATTTTTGTATTTTTTTAATGAGATCGGGTTGTACTATGTCGGCCAGGCTGGTCTCAAACTCCTGACCTCATGACGATGACTTTAAGTTGAAGCCAATGCTCATATATCATTGAGAAAATCCTAGGGCCCTTAAGAATTCTGTTTAAATCAGCCAGGCATGGTGGCTCACATCTGTAATCCCAGTGCTTTGAGAGGCCGAGGAGGGTGGATCACCTGGGGTCAGGAGTTCAAGACCAGACTGGTCAATATGGTGAAACTGTGTCTCTACAAAAAAATACAAAAATTAGCTGGGCTGGATGGTGGGTGACTGTAATCTCAGCTACTTGGGAAGCTGAGGCGGAAGAATCGCTTGAACCCAGGAGGTGGAGGTTGCAGTGAGCTGAGATCGCGCCACTGCACTCCAGCCTGGGCAATGGAGCAAGACTCCATCTCAACAACAACAACAAAAAAACTATGTTAAATCTACTCTATGCTCTATAAATGGAACAACAAAGCCTGGATGACAGCACATCTGTTAACAGCATGCTTTACTGAGTATTTTAAGCTCACTGTTGAAACCTACTGCTCAGGACAAAACAAAACAAAAAAGATTCCTTTCAAACTATTACTGCTCATTGACAATACACCTGGTTACCGAATAACTCTGATGAAGATGCACAAAGAGATTAATGTGTTTTCATGCCTGCTAACACAACATCCATTCTGAAGCCCATGGATCAAAAACCAATTTCAACTTTCAAGTCTTATTATTTGATAAATATATTTCGTAGGGCTATAGCTGCCATGGATAATGATACCTCTGATAGATCTGCGAAAAACAAATTGTAAACTTTCTAGAGAGGATTCACACCATTCTAGATGCCATTATGTGGCATGTGATTCATGGGGGGAGGTCTGAGAATTTTAAATTTAAATCCAGTCCTTTAGGTCATTACAAAGGTACATTTGTCAAGGTAGGATGAAAGAAATTTTACTTTGTTAGCTTGACTTAAAACTGATAAATATACAGACATGTGATATGAAGCCCTCCATTTGTCCTCTTGCCCTGGGCCCCCAAATCTTACGATTGGCCTGTTCCTAAGAGCTCCTTTCCTTTGGCCTCATGTTATTCAGACCAGAAAATGGCATTTAGGAAGCACCTCTGTCTCCAAGTAACTCAGCAATCCAGCTGAGGAAGGCAAGAACCAGCACCTGGTTTGTGCTTGCACTGAAAGGAGTTTCCTTTTGCATCTGTAAAGCATGAAACTAGTGGGTTATCGAGGGTGAGGGGAGGGCAGACTTGGCTCTAGCTCGACAAAGATGTTAATAAAGCCAGAAGGATCATTTGGGAGGAGGGACAAGACGGAGCAGAGCTGAAGGTTTACTACTTAACATATGCACTTAACTGAATACAATTATTCACTTTGGCATATAATCTACTAGAACATTCTAAATGGAAACCTTACACATCATCTATTCCAATACTTCTGGGCTTTTTAAATCAGCAAAATCAAAAAAAATTATCAAAATAAAAACCATGTGACCAATAGTAAAGCAGTTAAATGTGATAAACAGGTTCCTCAGACCATTTAAATCCTATTGATTTGGGGAAAATACTTCACTATCTATAGATAGCCCTAAAGGTCTTCCTGATATTAAAAATCACTTACCTAGTAATAGTAGGTGGCAGTGGTTGGCATCTGCCCAAGAGGGTAGAAGAATCATCCCCTTTTCTGCTAACAGCCCTGCCTCCAGCTCAGGCTATGTGGTTTGGACGGAGCAGGACTCCATACCTCCCACCTTCAGCCAATAGAGGTCACATGACCTAGGTCTGGCCAATCAGCACATTTCATCCCCAGCCTGATTGGTTCAGAGACAGACCAGAGTAGGGTCAATCAGAGCTACTCTCAAGACACTGCAGTGACAGAGAGAATGTGGTCTCTTCTCTGTCCTGTCTTCTAAAATAACAGGCAGAGGGAGGCAGAGACTGAGTTCTAATCATATGTGGGTGGCAGCCCCTGGATCCATCCATTCATGAAGCCAGGGCTATCCTGGGCTTCTCACTTACATAAGCCAATATAATTCCCTTCTCTACCTAGGTCAATTTGGTTTTTATCATCTGCCAGTAAGAGGGTCCTGACTGGTCCAACCCATACATTTTATACATTAAGATACTAAAACCCAGAGAAGGAATGAGCACTGCCCAAGGCCACCAGGATCCCAGTTGGAGAAAGGACTAGGACCCAGCTCTCTGCACCAATGATCTTGCATTTTTGTAACTTCTCTGTGTTCTTTTTTATTTTCTAAAACTGACTATGACTTTTACATGTGGATGAGAATTCTATATGAGGAAGAAACAGTGGAAAGAAATTTCCTGGAACTCAGCCAAAGGAGGCCAGAGGCCAGCCTGCACTCAGGGAAAGACTATATTTCCATGAAGGTGGAATATTTCAGTGTCGTCGGAGAGTCTGGAAAGACTGTATGTAAGAATCAATCTCTTCTACCTTCTCTGCTGCCTGAAAATTTACCAACAAAGTATATTTCTTCTAGATTAAAAATTGCCTTCTTCAGATTTTTCTTCTCAAATTCAACTCTTCTGGGCAGTAATGACATCCTGTACCCCTCATTCTGTAGGAAGGAGTGACCAACCCCTTTCTCCCAGACCACAGGACCCCAGGAAAGCCTGAGATCTAATGTTCTGGGGGACAGGAAGTGCAGCAATGGGTGTTCAGAAAGCCCTGATGGAGAAGGCAAAGATACCACAAGAAAAGAGAGAAGCTCTCTGAGTTAACACCTGACTGAATAGCACATAGTCCCAAAGAAACAATGAGAAATGAACTGAGACAGACCTTGGTTCAAATCCTACTCTAGCCAATTCCTTCTTGAATAATGCCAGGCAAGTTATTTAACCTCGCTGAGCCTCAGTTTCCTCACCTGTGACCTGAAAGCACAAATACCTGTTTTGTCATGAGCATGAAATAAGCACATAAAGCACCCAGTTGGTAGCAAGTGTTGAATGAATGAGTTCCCTTTGCTCAAAAGAACAAAACAATGATCTCCACTACAGTGAATCATTTCCAGAATTCTGACTCTTTTATTATACAACAGATAGTGAGTTTGGTGGGGAAGGAACTACCTCCCTGGGTAGAGAGCATCTATCCAGCAGAACCCACAAAGGCTCCTCCAACCAGCCTCAGCTTTGCGCATCCCCTGGGCTGGCGATCTCCACCATTCCCACATCAGTACATCTGCACACACATCAAGCAGCAGGTCTTCCCTCCAGCCCCACAGGCAGCAGGGTTCCCAACCACAAGCCAAGAGTGCCCTGTGACCCTGAGTGCAGGCAGATGACATCTGAGGACTCGAGGCACAGACAGTAGGGGGGCTTGGTAATGGTGATGTAGTAGCTTGAGGAACCAGGGCTCAGAAAGGTTAAAAGACTTGTTGATTGTCACCCTGCAAAATAGCCAGGCAGAGGTTAAAAAGCAGACCTATCTATCCTTACCCAGTATCCTTTTTCTGGCCACGTTGTCTGGGTGCCATTTTCAATACTTGAGAATCTGGAAAGGACTTTTTGTAGATAGGGCTTCTTGAAATCAGAAGTAGGGACAGGGCTAGATCATGAAAATAAAAATAAATAAATAAAATAAAATAAATTTTAAAAACATGAAACAGGCTAACACTAGTTTCTCCCTTTCCAGGGCTCTTTCATCTTCCTCATGAGCCTACTACTGGAAGAAAATACAGAAACAATCTCCCATGCTCAGGTATTAAGCAGCTCACGTTACTCCCCCAAAGGAATTTGCATTTGAAAAGAAGAGCTAGGGTAGTGCTAGGGCCAAATGACCATAATAGAGGGATTCCAGGCACAGCCTCCCTGCATCATTTCCCCGTTTCTACCCAGGAACCAGTCTAGGGCTGAGCACTCCTCCAGGAAGAGTTAGAAAGTAGGGAGGTGAATCAGGCCCCGGCTCTGCAGCTGAGACTGGGACCTGAGCTGGGGGTGTAGGAATTGCAGCAGGTTCAAAGATATGTCACCAAAATAATGGAATGCCCTAGCCTCAGGCCAGGCTGACCTCCCAAAGTATGTGTTTGGGAGTTTGCAGCTGGAGCCCAACTGCTTGAAGAGAGCCAGGCCCACCCGGATGCAGGCGGGGCAACAGCCCTTCCTACCAAACCCCCCACTCCACCCCATCTCTCCCACCCCCTGCCTCTAGGCAAAGAGCAGAGCAGTGTGCAGAAGCCACCCTTCCAGGGCTTTCAGGCAGCTGTGGAGGAGAGAGGCACCTGCCCTGGGCTCGGGACGGCTGCAGGCATGGAACCCCCAAAGCTAGCAGACCTAAATCCTAAGCCAATAAGGCTGGCTCAGGGCAGGGTGCAGGACATGTGGGGACCAGCCCCACAGACAGTGGGGAGGACAGGTGGGATAGGAAAGATCATGATACCCAGAGGGCCCTTGAGTGGAGGAGCTGGAGAAGACCCAGGCCTTAATGGAGCCTAAGGCAGGGCCTGCTCAGGATCACTGCTCCCAATGCCTCTCCTACCCCACCTTCTATTTGTCTACAAGATGAACCTCCATGGATAATTTAAGCACCCTGCTGAGTAAAAAGGGATTATTGTCCTATGAAATGTTTTGGATAGCTGGTTGTTGCAGAAAGCCATGTGGGTTTCTGGGCCAGCTGACCTCCCTGTGGAACATAGAGGTGCTGACAGAGGTGACCTCAAGAATCAAGGACCTTTACCCAGCCAGCCTAGGTGGGATGAAGTGGGCTGTGGAGGACATAACCCAACATGTCGCTCCATGGCTGCCCTCCCTGCCCAGGGGCCCCGTGGATCTTTGGTCACACCAACACCACGAAGCTCTCCTTTCCTTCTCACAATGGCCACATGGTTACTTGCACCACACCCAGGAGGTGAGGAGGGGGGCAGCCTCAGAGCCATCGGGGGCTGGCCGGAAGTGGGGGCTGGCTTGGGTCACAGCCCAAAGATGATGGCTCTGAGCTCTGAGCTCCTGGTCTGGTTCCTCTCCCTTCCCTGGGGCCCCCCAAGGTGCTTACCTGTCACTCAAAAGGTAAGGCTGCAGGAGTTCCCACTTCGTTGGCAGAATAGGGGGCTCACCTGAAGACCTCCCTGTCTGAGCAGCACCTCAGCTAAGCACCTGAAAGGGCAAGGCTCTCAGCTCCTCTCCCTTGGGTCCCAGCAGAGACCTCTCAGCCTCCTCTCCACCCACAGCTCCTTTTGCCACTTCTACCACATTGGGCAAGAATTCAGATTGTCCAAAGCCCCACATCACACACATAAACACAGCTTCGCACAGGAGCAAAGACCGACAGACACACAATACCATACCCACATATATTCCCTCACACACACTCACATAGCTCCCTCTCAATCACACACACCTATTTCACACCAAAACATTCACACTAATGCACACTCATGCACACACACACAAATGGTTCACCCTCTCACACATACACATAGAACATTCCCACCCACAGAGTTATTCAAATGCTTACACAAATCTCACATCTGAACACACACTCCAAGTATACACATTCACACACATCAACTCTCACTCGTATTCACTCATGCATTCTCTCTCTCTCTCTCTCTCTCACCTGTTATTGTTTGACCATTAGCCAGATGACCTCAGGGGTTTTGCTGGGATCAGAAAGGGGTCATGAGGGCAGGAGCTACTAGCTTCTAGGTCCAATTCTGTAATGGCCCCTCCTCATGCCCTGCCATGGTTGCCTCCCCAGAAGTCCCTCCCCAAACAGCACACAATCTTTTGCTACCCCACTCAATAAACCATGGTCATTTCTGACCCTCCCTAGTCAAGCCATTTCCCTTCCCTAAACACGCTCCCCACAGTGTCCCATCTATCCCACCCTATGGAACCTGTAAGACCCCAACAGATCCCTGACCTCAATAAAGCACTGCTACCAGCACTGAGACATGCCCAGAGGTCCCTACCTGTTTCCTGGGTATGAATCTTGCCTCACTCATAAGATAGCAAAAGCCTTGAGGCCCAAGGAAAGAACTGTGACCCCCTCCTTTTGTGGTCCCGGAACACATACTGTAGAGCTGGACCCTCATCTCAGCTGTGCCCAGGGGTGCTGTCCCAGACTCATTTTGTTCTAATTTAGGCCTTCCCAGTTGAAAGGCATCCACTTAGGGTCAGACATACTCAGGTGCAAACCCAAGCTCCATTTCTAATTGTGTGACTTGGGCAACCTCCTTAACATCTCTTGACCTTAGTTTCCTCATCTTAAAAAAAAAAAAATGAAAACAATAATCCCTCCTTTGTAGGTAGAAAATTATGATGAATATAAAGTACCCTGCACAATGCCTGGCATATAGTGGGTGTTCGGCCCAATTTGGTGCTCCTTTTCTCTTGCCCTTTCATCTCTTTGAACACAATCCAAGGGGATACCCCCAAGGATGGAGCAGGCTGGAACAGGTTCAAGGGAAGCTAGAGGCACCTGGCTCCAGTTCACACACCCTCACACAAGGCTGCATCTAGGTCTGTTCCCCTCATGTGGAACCCCAGAATTCAAGGACATCTTTGATTAATAAGAAGTGGAAAGATAAGCCTTATGATAATTAATAAATCATTAGCATTACTTTGCATCAGATAAGCCCATTAATTGTTCTCATTTCCTTACAAAAAGCCCAGGCCCAGGGGCCCCTCACAGTAAGTTGATTTTATGAGAAACCCAAGCCCACAAAAAAAGCAGAGCCCTGGCAGGGTGCGCAGCATCCACCTGCAGGGGCACTTGGGAGTGTATGCCCGACCCACACCTCTGTCCTTCAGGAGAGCAGGCCATGAACCCGCTTGGGACCACAAAACAAGCTCTGTCAGGACTCCCTCTAAGGAACTCAAGGACTTCTAATACAGAGCTGCAAATGGGTTTCCTGGTAATCAACTGATGTTCCTGGCACCAACACCAATTGATTACCAGTGTTTGTTGTAGTCACTCTAAGAAAAAGCTACATTGAGATTGAGAGAATAAAAGGTCCTAATTGATTCATAATGGCTGTCAGGAGCATGGAACAGGCCATGAAGGCATAAAGGACATGCCTATCCTTTCATTCATTCATTTGTCCATTCATTCATTCATCTTGCAAATGATTAGCATCAAATGCTATGCAAGTGGCTGGGGAGACCATGTGAAGCAAAAAGATAGTTCCTGTTTTCATGGAGTTTATATTTGTCTCTCTAAAGTCCAGCTGCTTTTCAGGGGAGGAAATTACAACAGGGAAGAAACTTCCCAAAGCCATACTGAGAGTCAGTGACAAAACTGGCTATAGCTCCTTCCCTGCCCTCTTGCCAGTCCCTCCTTCCCTCAAAGGAGCAGCAAAGGGATCCCAGTTCCCCATTCCTGCCCAACACACACAGATGTTCTGCCATCTTCTCATGTATCTTAACCCCAGACTCTGCAAATGGCAGCATATTCTCATTCATTCTAGAGAAATGCTTTTGAATACCTATTGTGTACAGGCACATTGAATTGGGACACATAAAAACTGCCTCCAAGAAGATGGTTGACTAATTAGATAAAAAAGCTTCCTTAAAATCTACTACTACTACTACTACTACTACTACTACTAATAATAATAATAATAAAGCAAAGCCATGAGAAGGCATAACTTATTAAAGTGCTCTGAGTGATTAAAAAGCATCCATGCAAGCTGAGAAATCTCAAGAGGCTTTCTGAAGGAGGTGGCAGGTTAGGAAGAAATTGGAAAAAAATGTTTGGAGACAGATTATGGAGAGCTTTCAAGGCACTATTAGGAAGTTTAAATGTGTCTTTTGGTTCCTCACTTGTCCCCCTGAAAGTTTACTCAGAGGACACCACTGGATAAACCTGGTTCATCTTTTTATAACATCCGTATTACTTATAGATTTGAAAGTGAAAGGTTTTTCATTAACGATTCTTAAAATTTTGTCATACCCACACAAAAATAAATTCCAGTTAAAGAATTAAGCATGGGAATAAATAAAACTATGAAGATACTAGAATAAAATATAGGACATGAGAAAGACTTTATGAGCAAAACTAAGATGCCCTAGAGAAAAAAATAAAGTAGAACTATGGACTCATGCTCCAGGCCTTTCCCAGTGGCCCACTGGCCACACAGACCCAGGATTCACCCTCATCTCCATGGGCCTAAGATCCAGGCCCACTATCATGGACCCAGGATACAGGCCAATGCCCATAGGCTCATGCTCCAGGACCATTCCAGTCCAGGCCTGCACACAGACACAGGTTGCAGGCCTACCCCAGTGGACCCTGATGCCAGGTCAGCCCAGCCCCTACAGACGCAGGACCAGACCTAGCCTTGTGTACTCAGGTGGCAGGCCCTTCCCAGCACCAAGCCATCCTCCACAGACTCAGGCTATAGGCCTGCCACAGTGCCAGGCCAACCCCCGTGAACCTGGACTCCAGGCCTACCCCAAAGACCTATGCACCAGGCCCATGCACACAACCCAAGCCACAATCTCTCCTCTACCAACCCAGGTACCAACCCATACTTCCCAAGGACTCCAGTAGCAAGCCTGCCTGCAGACCCAACAGCTGGGTCACCCAGATTCTCTGATAAGCTGACTGGGAAAGGGCCTTCCCTGCTAGTCTATAAAGGCTAGAAGAGATGCCCATATTTTCAAATATGCAGATACCAATGCAAGGCCATGAGGATCACAAATAATCAGGGAAACATGACACCACCAAAAGAACAAAATAAAACAACAGTAACTTAACCTTAAGTGACTATCTATGAACTGTCTGGTAAGCAACTCAAAATAATTGCCTTATAGAATCTCAGTGAGCTACAAGAGAACACAGACTGACAACTAACTGGAATCACGAAAACAACACATGAATAAAATGCGAAGTTCAACAAAGAGAAACCATAAAAAAGAATTTCTGGAGCTAAAGAACATAATGGCTAAACTGAAAAATTTAATAGAGAGCTTCAACAGCAGACTCAATCAAACAGAACAATCAGTAAGCTTGAATTCATGCCATTTGAAATGACCCAGTCAGAGGAAAAGAGTGAAGAAAGCCTACAGGTATTATGAGACATCAAGCAAATCAATATATACATTATGAGAGTCCCAGAAAAAGGGAAGAAAGCTTATTTAAAGAAATAATAACAGAAAACTTCCCAAATCTGGAGAGGAAAATAAATATCCAGATCCATGAAGCTCAAAGAACTCCAGACTGATTAAACTTAAAGAGATCCTCACTGAAACATATTATAATCAAGTTGACAAAGAGAGAATTTTGAAAGCAGCAAAAGAAAAGCAACTCACCATATACAAGGGAACCCCCTTAAGGCTGAAACTTGCCCTCTGGAAGACAGTGGGATGATATATTCAAAGTGCTGAAAGAAAAAAAAAACCTGCCAACCAGGAATACTACACATGACAGACAAAAAAGCTAAGGAAGTTCATCACCACTGCACCTGCTTTACAAGAAACACTAAGGGGAGTTCGTCAAGTTAAAATGAAAAGACATTAAGTAACAACATAAAAACATTTAAGTATAAAACTCACTATAAAGGTAAGAATACAGTCATATTCAAAATACCCTAATACTGTGATGGTAACTCTCTTTTAATTCTGGCATAAAAATTAAGACAAAAATATTAAAAAACAATTATAGCACAATAATTTGTTAATGGCTATACAGTACAAAAATATATAAATCATGACATCAATAGCACAAAATGTGAAGAGGGAAGAAGTTTGAGTTTCTTATATAGTTGAAATTGTTATTATCAGCTTAAAATAAACTTTTACAACAATAAGATGTTCTATGTAAACACTCAGTATTAACCATCACACAACTATATGCTTGCTGCCTAAAAAAGACTCACTTTAGTTTTAAGGACATACATAGATTGAAAGTAAAGGGATGGAAAAAGATATTCCATGCAAATGGTAACCAACAGAGAGCAAAAGTGGCTATATGTGTATCAGATAAAATAAAATTTAAGTCAAAAACTGTCACAAAGACAAGAAGGTAATTATGTAATAATAAAAGGGTCAATTGAGCAAATGGATATAACAATTCTAAATATATATGCACCCAAAATGGAAGCATTTAATATATAAAACAAATATTAACAGAATTGAAGGGAGAAATAGACAGCAATACAATAATAATAGAGAACTTCAATACCCTACTCTTAGCAATGAATACATCATCCAGATAGAAAAATCAGTAAAGAAAACATTGAACTTGAACTACACTACAGACCAAATAGACCTTACAGACATATACAAAACTTCAATTCAACAGCAGCACAATACACATTCTTTCCAAGTGCACATAAAATATTCTCTAGAATGGATCATGTATTAGGCTACAAACAAGTCTTAAATTTAAGAAGATTGAGTATTTTTTCTGATCACAATAGAATAAAACTAGAAATCAATAACAGGAAGTCTTGGAAAATTCCCAAACATGTAGAAATTAAGCAGCATGCTCCCAAACAACCAATGGGTCAAAGAAATCAAAAGGAAAAATTAAAAATATCTTGAGATAAACAAAAACGGAAACACAATATACCAAAACTTACGGGATACGACAAAGGCAGCCCTCAGAGAGAAGTTTATAGCAATAAGTGCCTACATCACAAAACGAGAAAGATCTCAAAAAAGCAACCTAATGTTACATACCAAAGAACTCGAAAAATAAGAACAAAGTAAGCCCAAACTTAGCCGAAAAAAGGAAATAACAAAGATCAGAGCATAAATAAAATAGAGATTAGAAAAAAATACAAAAAGTCAACAAAATTACAAGTTAGTTTTTTGAAAAGATAAACAAAATGGACAAACCTTTAGCTAGACTAACAAAGAAATAGAGAAGAGTCAAATAAACAAAATCAGAAATGAAAGATAAGACTCATCACCAATACCACAGAAATATAAAGAATAATAAGAGACTAATATGGACAATTATACATCAAAAAATTGGATAACCCAGAAGATACAGATAAATTCCTAGAAACATATAATCTACTAAAATTAATACAGAAAGAAACAGAAAATCTGAACAGACCAATAACAGATTAGGAGACTGAATCAGTAATAAAAGTCTTCCATCAAAGAAAACCCAGCACCTGATGGCTACACTCCTGGATTCTACCCAATATTTAAAGAACTAATACCAATTCTTCTCAAACTCTTACAAAAAATTAAAGAGGAGGAATATTTCCAAACTCATTTTACAAGGTCAGCATTACCCTGATACTGAAAACAGACAAAGATACAAGAAAAGAAAATTACAGGCCAATAGTCCTGATGAACATAGATGTAAAAACCCTCAACAAAATACTAGCAAACCGAACATTAAAAGGATCATTCAGCAAGTAGGATTTATCCCTGGGACGCAAAAGTGCTTCAACATACATAAATCATTAAATGTAATACACCTTATTAACAAAATAAAGAACAAAAATTACAAGATGATCTTAGATGCCGAAAAAGCATCTGATAAAATTCAACATCCATTCATGATAAAAACTCTCAACAAAATAGGTATAGAAGAAATGTACCTCAACACAATAATGGCCATATATGACATGCCCACAGCTAACATCATACTCAATGTGAAAAGCTAGAAACTTTTCCTCTAAAATCAAGAAAAAGACAAGGATGCCCACTCCCACCACTTCTTTGTTTTATATATATATATATATATATATACTTTAAGTTCTAGGGTACATGTGCACAATGTACAGGTTTGTTATCAGAAAACAAAGGTAATTTCACTCCTTTTTCTATTTGGATACATTTTATTTCTTTTTCTGGTTTAATTGTTCTGGCTAAGACTTTCAGTACTACATTGATTAGAAGTGGCGAGAATGCTCATCATTCTTTAAACAAGAAAAAGAAATAAAATGCATCCTAATAGAAAAAGGAGTGAAACTAGCTCTGTTTGCTGATTACATGATCTTATATATTTTTTTAAAAACCTGAAGACTTCAATTAAAAAACTGTTAGAACTAAGAAACAAATTCAGTAAAGCTTCAGTTTACAAAATCTAAAACAAAAATCAGTAGCACTTCTATACCTAACAATGAACTACCCAAAAAAAGAAATCAAGAAAACAATTCCATTTATAATATTTCCAAAAAAAAAAAAAACCACTTAGAAATCAATTTAACCAAAGATATGAAAGATCTAACGCTGAAAACTATAAAACATTGATAAAAGAGATTGAAAATTTTACAAATAAATGGAAAGCTATCCCATGTTCATAGACTGGAAGAATTAATATTATAAATACGTCAATACTACAGGTCAGTACTACCCAAAGCAATCTACAGATTCAATGCAATCTCTATCAAAATTCCAAAGACAGACCACGTGTGATGGCTTACACCTGTAATCCCAGCACTTTGGAAGGCCATGGTGAAAGGATCACTTGAGGCCAGCAATTCAAGACCAGCCTGGAAAATATAATGAGACCCGTCTCTCAAAAAAAAAAAAAAAAAAAAAAAAAAAAGTAAAAATTAGCTGGGCTTAGTGGCATGCACCTATAGTTCCAGCTAATCAGCAGGCTGAGACGGGAGGATCACTTGAGCCCAAGAGGTCAAGGCTGCAATGAACTATGATTGTACTCCAGTCTGGGTGACAAAGTGAGAACCTGTCTCAAAACAAAAATCCAATGGCATTTTTCACAGAAATAGAAAATATAATTCTAAAATTCATATGGAACCACCAAATGGCCAAAGCAATCTTGAGCAAGAAGAACAAAGCTGAAGGCATCACTCTATCTGATTTCAAAATATACTACAAGCTATAGTAGTCGAAACATGATACTGGCATTAAAAATGACATATAGACCAATGGAACAGAACAGGGAACCTAGAAATAAATCCATACACTTATGGACAACTGAACTTCGACAAAGGTGTCAAAAGTACACACTGGGGAAAGAATAATCTTTTCAATAAATGATGCTGGGAAAACTGGATATCCACATGGAGAAGAATGAAAGTAGGCCCTTATCTCACACGATATCTTTTAAATCCACTTAAAATGAGTTAGTTGAAAATAAGACCTGACACTGTAAAATTACTAGAAAAAAAACATAAGGAGAAAGCTTCTTGACGTTGGTCTTGGCAATGATTTTTTTTTTATATGACCCCAAATGCACAGGCAACAAAAGCAAAAATAAACAAATAGGATTGCCTCAAACTAAAAAGCTTCTGCACAGCAAAAGAAATAATCAATAGAATGAAGAGACCACCTACAGAATGGGAGAATGTATCTGCGAACCATACATCTGATAATGGGTTAATATCCCAAATATATAAGGAACTCCTACAACTCGGTAGTGAAACAAAATAAATAAATAAATAACCTTATTTTAAAAATGAGCAGAGAACCCAAATAGACATTTTTCCAAAGAATACATACAAATGGCCAATAGATATATGAACAAATGTTCAACACCACTAATCATCAGGGAAATTAAAACCACAATGCGATATTACCTCACACCTGTTAAAAAGTCTGTTATCAAAAAGATGAAAGATAACAAATGTTGGCAAGGATGTGGTGAAAAGGGACAGCCTGCATTCTGTTGGTGGGAATGTAAATTGGCACAACCATTATGAAAAACAGTACAGAGATTTCTCAAAAAATTAAAAATAGAACTACCATATGATTCAGCAATCCCAGTCTGGGTACGTATTCAAAGGAAATGAAATCGGTTTCTTGAACAGTTATCTATATTCCCGTACTCATTGGAACACTTTTCACAATAGCCAAGATATCAAAGCAACCCAGGTGTCCATCAATGGATGAACAAATGAAGAAAATGTGGTAAATACTCACAAGGAGACTTTTTTTGTTTTTTTAACTCTTAATTCCATGACAGATTATCAATGGGGTATTATTCAACCTTAAAATATAAGGATATTCTGTCATTTGGAACAACATAGATGAATCTTGAGGACATTGTAACTGAAATGAGCCAGACACAGAAAGACAAATACTGCATGATCTTACTTATATGTGGAAACTAAAAAAGTCATCAAAGCAGAGAATAGAATGGCATTGCCAGAAGCTAGTGGGGAACGGAAAATGGGGAGATGTTAGTCAAAGAGTACAAAGTTTCAGCTGTGCAGGATGAGTAAGTTCTGGAGAGCTAATGGACAGCATGGTAATTATAGTTAGTGATACTGTGTTATATTGCTGAAATTTACTAAGAGAATAAATCTTAAATATTCTTATCACACACATGAGAAAAGATAACTATGTAAGGTGATAGGTATGTAATTGGTGTGGTTGTATAATAATTTCAGAGTGTACATGTACATCTAAACATCATGTTGTATACCTTCAGTATATACAAATTTTATTCATGAATTATACCTCAGTAAATTTGAGGGAAAGAAATAAAACTAGGAAGAAATATTGATTCTTTATACTTCTCTGCATTTTCCAAATTTTCTGTTATAACCATGTATTGCTCTATAATTAGAATAAAACAAATGTAAGTGTAAAAGGAAAACACAAGTAGATATGTCTACTTTAAAAATTTTAAATTCTCTAGCACACCAAAAACAGAATATCAGATGGGGAAAATGTTTGTAATATATACTATAAACAAAGGAAAACATCTCTAAAATATGAAGACTTCCCAACAACAACAAAAAAAATCAACGAGCAATTCACAGAAAAAACACAAATAGCTAATAAACCAGGATTTCTGAGTCTGTGCACTATTGAAAGCCCCGTCCCCATCATCACGACCATCAGCCCCTCCAGCCAGTGGTAACAATCAAAAAATGTCTCCAGACATTGCCAAATGTCCCCTGGGTATAAAATCATCCCCTGTTGAGAACCACTACTAATAAACATATGAAAATATATTCAGCCTTCTGAATGAACAGGCAAATTAAAATAACAAAATATCATTTTCTTTTATCAGACTGGGAAGATTTTAAAGACGGATGGTAACTACAGATGGCAAGAGTTTGGGTAGAAGGATGTTCTCATTCTTCATCCATGGGGACATAAATAAATACAATTTTAGAAGACAATCTGGTGTCATTCATCCACTTTTTAAATGTAAAAGCCCACTGACCCAGCAATTTCACTCTGCTCCACAAGACAATGCACAAAAGTACACAAGGACATATATACAATGTATGTTCAATGGGGAATTCTTTTTATAATAGTGGAAACTTGGAAATAAGTGTAAATGAATACAGTAATGATTAAATTATGGTACATTGATATAAATTAGACAATAAAAAGAACTGTCTAAGACATATTGCTGGGTGAAAAAAAAGCAAGTTGCAAAATAATATCAAATATTTATTTTAAGTTAAAAATGACGTATTGCATGTGTTTATATGTGCCATTAGAAAGACAGAGAAAGAAAGATCTGGAAAAATAAATAGCAAGTTGTTAACAGTTGTTAATCCTAGGGAGTGGAATGGGAGGGTGGTAGGAGAGATAAGGGTAGTGAGTGTAGGGAGAGAGAGGAATTTTACATTTTCCATTTATAGAGTTCTGTATTGTTTGAGCTTTAACAGTGAGTATTATTATCTTTATAATTTTGAAAATGTATTTTCAGCAAATTCCAAAATAGGATTCATACTATAAATATATGAAGGGTTCATGTTATATATGCAAGTAGAATCAGTAAAATCCTATTGATCTCTGTTGATTTATGTCACTTTTCCAAAGATTAGACAATAAAGTGGTATGTGCAGCTAGCTATACGTGGAACAATTCCGTTCTCTCGGTTATGGAGAAAGCAGACGCCTTCTAAACCAAACGAGCGTGCAACTGCAGCAAAAATAAATTTGACCAATGTGTCAGCCACAGGCTAGGGCTGGGCTGGGCAGGGCATATGTTTTCTCAGCAATTCCCTGAAATGATCTGAAAAGGGAGTTTGCCAACTTAGAAACCAGTTTTATTTTCACTTTTACTACATAAAAAGCGACGGGCCTCCCAGATCTCTTCAGCTGCCTGCTATTGTTCCCCCGATCACATGTTGTGTTTATAAATCACTGGGCATTTTTCCACTTTCCACCACAGCAAACTGTTCTCAAACACAAAGAAACCAGAAGTTCTGGGGTATTGAGTTATTTTTAATTTCCCGTTTACAGTATAGTAATTTTAACATTATGTTTTCAACTTGGAACATGGATCAGTGGTTACGAATAGGATGTCTGAAGCACAAGTCTGTAACCAGTGAAAATATGAAGCTATTGAGGCAAATTCAGAATAGCAATGATTCACGGGGACTGTGACAGATGTGTTGTTGACTTGGAGGTCCATCATGTGACCATAACAGCTACAAGAGCCAGAGCTCTGCCCAAGCCACATCTAGTGACCTGGTAGTGGGCAGCCCCCTCTAAAACACCATGGAGTGAGCTGAAGTAGGTTTTATTTAGTGCAGATATAGCATATAAAATAATGGTATGAACCATCTCTACTGTAGAGACATGGAAAAAGTAAAATATGCAATTTCAAAGAAAAAAAAAAATCACAAAATATGGGCCAGGCACACTGGCTCACGCCTGTAATCCAAGCACTTTGGGAGGCCTAGGCAGGCAGATCACGATCAGGAGTTCGAGACCAGCCTGGCCAACATGGTGAAAACCCATCTCTATTAAAAATACAAAGTAGCTGGGCATGGTGGCTGGCGCGTGTAATCCCAGCTACCCAGGAGGCAGGAGAATCGTTTGAACCCAGGAGGTGGAGGTTGCAGTGAGCCAATATCGTGCCATTGCACTCCGGCCTGGGTGATAGTGCAAGACTCCTTCTCAAAAAAATAAGTAAATAAAATAAAATAAAAATCACAAAATAATTTGACAACATAAAATAGAGAAGACTCAATTAAGGGCAATAAAATGAAAAACCAAATCAAAGCAAATGAAAAATTTTCCTGGGCTGGGTGTGGTGGCTCATGCCTGTAATCCCAACACTTTGGGAGGCTGAGGAAGGTGGATCACTTGAAACCAGGAGTTTAAGATCAGCCTGGGCAACATGGTGAAACCTTGTCTATACAAAAAAAAAAAATACAAAATATTAGCCAGACGTAGTAGCACTCACCTGTAGTCCCAGCTACTTGGGAGGCTGAGATGGGAGGATCGCTTGAGCCTGGGAGATAGAGGCTGCAGTGAGCCAAGATCCCACCACTACACTCCAGCCCAGGTGGCAGAGTGAGATCCTGTCTCAAAAAAAAAAGAAAGAGGTCAGTTCCAAGATGGCTGAAGAGGAAGAGCTCCAGTCTACAGCTCCCAGCATGAGCAACACAAAAGACAGGTGATTTCTGCACTTCCAACTGATGTACCGTGTTCATCTCACTGGGGATTCTTGGACAGTGGGCGCAGCCCATGGAGTGTGAGCTGAAGCAGGGCGGGGCATCGCCTCACCTGGGAAGCACAAGGGATTGGGGAATTCCCTTTCCTAGCAAAGGGAAGCCGTGACAGACAGTACCTGGAAAATTGGGACACTCCCACCCTAATACTGTGCTTTTCCAATGGTCTTAGGAAACAGCACACCAGGGCGTTATATCCTGCGCCTAGCTCGGAGGGTCCCACGCCCACAGAGCCTTGCTCACTGCCAGCACAGCAGTCCAACATCAAACTACAAGGTGGCAGTGAGGTTGGGGCAGGGGTGACCGCCATTGCTGAGGCTTGAGTAGGTAAACAAAGCTGGGAAGCTCAAACTGGGTGGAGCCCACCGCAGCTCAACAAGGCCTGACAGCCTCTGTAGACTCCAACTCTGCAGGCAGGGCATAGCTGAACAAAAGGCAGCAGAAACTTCTGCAGACTTAAACATCCCTGTCTGACACCTTTGAAGAGAGCAGTCGCTCTCCCAGCACGGAGTTTGAGATCTGAGAACGGACAGACTGCCTCCTCAACTGGGTCCCTGACCCCCGAGTAGCCTAATTGGGAGACACCTCCCAGTAGGGGCCGACTGATACCTCATACAGCTGGGTCCCCCTCTGAGACGAAGCTTCCAGAGGAAGGATCAGGCAGCAACATTTGCTGTTCTGCATCCTCTGCTGGTGATATCCAGGCAAACAGGGTCTGGAGTGGACCTCCAGCAAACTCCAACAGACCTGCAGCTGAGGGTCCTAACTGTTAGAAGGAAAACTAATAAACATAAAGGACATCCACACCAAAACCTCATATCTAGGTCACCATCATCAAAGACCAAAGGTAGATAAAACCACAAAGATGGGGAGAAACCAGAGCAGAAAAGCTGAAAATTCCAAAACTCAGAGCGCTTCTTCTGCTCCAAAGGAACACAGCTCCTCTCCAGCAATGGAACAAATCTGGACAGATAATGACTTTGACGAGTTGACAGAAGTAGGCCTCAGAAGATCAGTAATAACAAACTTCTCCAAGTTAAAGGAGGATGTTCAAACCCAGCACAAAGATGCTAAAAACCTTGAAAAAAAATTAGGTGAATAGCTAACTTGAATAAACAGCACAGAGATCTTAAATAACCTGATGGAGCTGAAAACCATGGCATGAGAACTACGTGAAGAATGCACAAGCTTCAGTAGCTGATTCGATCAAGTGGAAGAAAGGGTATCACTGATTGAAGATCAAATTAATGAAATGAAGGGAGAAGAGAAGTTCAGAGAAAAGAGTAAAAAAGAAATGAACAAAGTCTCCAAGAAATATGGGACTATGTGAAAAGACCAAATGTACGTCTGACTGGTGTACCTGAAAGTGATGGGAAGAATGGAACCAAGCTGGAAAACACTCTTCAGGATACCCTCCAGGAGAACTTCCCCAACCTAGCAAGACAGGCCAACATTCAAATTCAGGAAATACAGAGAACACCAAAAAGATACTCCTTGAGAAGAGCAACTATAAGACACATAATTGTCAGATTCACCAAAGTTGAAATGAAGGAAAAAAAGTTAAGGGCAGCCAGAGAGAAAGGTCAGGTTAACCACAAAGGGAAGCCCATCAGACTAACAGCAGATCTCTTGGCAGAAACTCTGCAAGCCAGAAGAGTGTGGGGGCCAATATTCAACATTCTTAAAGAAAAGAATTTTCAACACAGAATTTCATATCCAGCCAAACTAAGCTTCACAAGTGAAGAAGAAATAAAATCCTTTACAGACAAACAAATGCTGAGAGATTTTGTCACTACCAGGACTGTCTTACAAGAGATCCTGAAGAAAGTACTAAACAGGGAAAGGACAACAGGTACCAGCCACTGCAAAAACATGCCAAATTGTAAAGACCATCAATGCTAGGAAGAAACTGCACCAACTAATGAGCAAAATATTCAGCTAACATCTTAATGACAGGATCAAATTCACACATAACAATATTAGCCTTAAATGTAAATGTGCTAAATGCTACAATTAAAAGACACAGACCAGCAAATTGGATGCAGAGTCAAGATCCATCAGTGTGCTGTATTAAGGAGACCCATCTCACATGCAGAGACATACATAGGCTCAAAATAAAGGGATGGAGGAATATCTACCAAGCAAATGGAAAACAAAAAAAAGCAGGGGGTTGAAATCCTATTCTCTGATAAAACAGACTTTAAACCAACAAAGATCAAAAGAGACAAAGAAGGCCATTACATAATGGTAAAGGGATTATTTCAATAAGAAGAGCTAACTATCCTAAATGTATATGCACCCAATACAGGAACACCCAGATTCATAAAGCAAGTCCTTAGAGACCTACAAAGAGACTTAGACTCTCACACAATAATCATGGGAGAGTTTAACACACCACTGTCAATATTAGACAGAAAAATGAGGCAGAAAGTTAACAAGGATATCCAGGACTTGAACTCAGCTCTGCACCAAGCAGACCTAATAGACATCGACAGAACTCTCCACCCCAAATCAACAGAATATACACACTTCTCAGCACCACATCGCACTTATTCCAAAATTGATCATATAATTAGAAGTAAAGCACTCCTCAGCAAATGTAAAAGAACAAACTATAACAAACTGTCACTCAGACCACAGTGCAATCAAATTAGAACTCAGGATTAAGAAACTCACTCAAAACCGCACAACTACATAGAAACTGAACAACCTGCTCCTGAATGACTACTGGGCAAATAACAAAATGAAAGCAGAAATAAAGATGTTCTTTGAAACCAATGAGAACAAAGACCCCACGTACCAGAATCTCTGGGACACATTTAAAGCAGTGTGTAGAGCGAAATTTATAGCACTAAATCCCACAAGAGAAAGTAGGAAACATCTAAAATCAACACCCTAACATCACAATTAAAAGAACTAGAGAAGCAAGAGCAAACACATTCAAAAGCTAGCAAAAGGCAAAAAATAACTAAGATTAGAGCAGAACTGAAGGAGATAGAGACACAAAAAATTCTTCAAAAAAAATCAATGAATCCAGGAGCTGGTTTTTTGAAAAGATCAACAAATTGATAAGACTGCTAGCAAGACTAACAAAGAAGAAAATAGAGAAGAATCAAATAGATCCAATAAAAATGATAAAGGGGATATCACCACTGATCCCACAGAAATACAAACTACCAGCAGAGAATACTATAAATACCTCTACACAAATAAACTAGAAAATCTAGAAGAAATGGATAAATTCCTGGACACATACACCCTCCCAAGACTAAACCAGGAAGAAGTTGAATCCCTGAATAGACCAATAGCAGGCTCTGAAATTGAGGCAATAATTAATAGCCTACCAACCAAAAAAAGTCCAGGACCAGATGGATTCACAGCCGAATTCTACCAGAGGCACAAAGAGGAGATGGTACCATTCCTTCTGAAACTATTCCAATCAATAGAAAAAGAGGGAATCCTCTAACTCATTTTATGAGGCCAGCATCATCCTGATACCAAAGCCTGGCAGAGACACAACAAAAAAAGAGAATTTTAGACCAATATCCCTGATGAACACAGATACAAAAATCCTCAATAAAATACTGGCAAACCGAATCCAGCAGCACATCAAAAAGCTTATCCACCAAGATCAAGTTGGCTTCATCCCTAGGATGCAAGGCTGGTTCAACATATGCAAATCAATAAACATAATCCAGCATATAAACAGGACCAAAGACAAAAACCACATGATTATCTCAATAGATGCAGAAAAGGCCTTTGACAAAATTCAACAGCCCTTCATGCTAAGAACTCTCAATAAACTAGGTATCGATGGGCCATATCTCAAAATATTAAGAGCTATTTATGACAAACCCACAGCCAATATCATACTGAATGGACAAAAACTGGAAGCATTCCTTTTGAAAACTGGCACAAGACAGGGATGCCCTCTCTCACCACTCCTATTCAACATAGTGTTGCAAGTTCTGGCCAAGGCAATCAGGCAGAAGAAAGAAATAAAGGATATTCAATTAAGAAAAGAGGAAGTCAACTTGTCCCTCTTTGCAGATGACATGATTGTATATTTAGAAAACCCCATCGTCTCAGCCCAAAATCTCCTTAAGTGGATAAGCAACTTCAGTGAAGTCACAGGATACAAAATCAATGTGCAAAATCACGAGCATTCTTATACACCAATAACAGACAGAGCGCCAAATCATGAGTGAACTCCCATTCACAACTGCTTCAAAGAGAATAAAATACCTAGGAATTCAACTTACAAGGGATGTGAAGGACCTCTTCAAGGAGAAATACAAACCACTGCTCAACGAAATAAAAGAAGACACGAACAAATGGAAGAACATTCCATGCTCATGGATAGGAAGAATCAATATCGTGAAAATGGCCATACTGCGCAAGGTAATTTACAGATTCAAGGCCACCCCCATTAAGTTACCAATGACTTTCTTCACAGAATTGGAAAACCTACTTTAAAGTTTATATGGAACCAAAAAAGAGCCTGCAATGCCAAGACAGTCCTAAGCCAAAAGAACAAAGCTGGAGGCATCACACTACGTGACTTCAAACTACACTGCAAGGCTACAGTAACAAAAACAGCATGGTACTGGTACCAAAACAAAGATATAGACCAATGGAACAGAACAGAGCCCTCAGCAATAATACCACACATCTACAACCATCTGATCTTTGACAAACCTGACAAAAACAAGAAATGGGGAAAGGATTCCCTATTTAATAAATGGTGCTGGGAAAACTGGCTAGCCATATGTAGAAAGCTGAAACTGGATCCCTTCCTTACACCTTATACAAAAATTAACTCAAGATGGATTGAAGACTTAAATGTTAGACCTAAAACCATAAAAACCCTAGGAGAAAATCTAGGCAATACCATTCAGGACATAGGCATGGGCAAGGACTTCATGACTAAAACACCAAAAGCAACAGCAACAAAAGCCAAAAATCACAAATGGGATCTAACTAAACTAAAGAGCTTCTGCACAGCAAAAGAAACTACCATCACAATAAACAGGCAACCTACAGAATAGGAGAAAGTTTTTGCAATCTACTCATCTGACAAAGGGCTAATATCCATAATCTACAAAGAACTTAAACAAATTTACAAAAAAAAATCAAACAACCCCATCAAAAAGTGGGCAAAGGATATGAACAGACACTTCTCAAAAGAAGACATTTATGCAGCCAGCAGACACATGAAAAAATCCTCATCATCATTGGCCATCAGAGAAATGCAAATCAAAACCACAATAAGATACCATCTCACACCAATTAGAATGGCAATCATTAAAAAGTCAGGAAACAACAGGTGCTGGAGAGGATGTGAAGAAATAGGAACACTTTCACACTGTTGGTGGGACTGTAAACTAGTTCAACCATTGTGGAAGACAGTGTGGTTATTCCTCAAGGATGTAGAACTAGAAATACCATTTGACCCAGCCATCCCATTACTGGGTATACACCCAAAGGATTATAAATCATGCTGCTATAAAGACACATGCACACGTATGTTTATCACGGCACTATTCACAATAGCAAAGACTTGGAACCAACCCAAATGTCCATCAATGATAGACTGGATTAAGAAAATGTGGCACATATACACCATGGAATACTATGCAGCCATTAAAAAGGATGAGTTCACGTCCTTTGTAGGGACATGGATAAAGCTGGAAACCATCATTCTCAGCAAACTATTGCAAAGACAGAAAACCAAACACCGCATGTTCTCACTCATAGGTGGGAATTGAACAATGAGAACACTTGGACACAGGGTGGGGATCATCACACACTGGGACCTGTTGTGGGGTGGGGGTAGGGGGACGGGATAACATTAGGAGAAATACCTAATGTAAATGACGAGTTAAGGGGTGCAGCACACCAACATGGCACATGTATACATATGTAACAAACCTGCACGCTGTGCACGTGTACCCTAGAACTTAAAGTATAATTTAAAAAGGAAGAAAGAAAAAGAATGAAAAGAAGAAGAAAAGTTCTCCTAAAGGTTTGAGTCTGTTTCAGAAATGTTCCAAAAGTTGGAGCTTGAATAGGAAAAATGAAGTGGATGAGGAGCTTCACTGTATATAGGACATTTCTATTTGCATCGAAAGATTCCCCTCAGCCAGAAAAGGTGCCCTCACTGAGCTACACTGCTTACCAGTGTGTTTTAATGGGTTAAAAAATAAAGACTTAAGAACTGAAGGGAGACCACGGTTATGAAAACACATGTATAAACGATTTGGGCCTTTTACTAGTCTTTGTTCACCATAACTCTAGTGTCTGTGAAGTCATGTCAATTTATAAAGTGATTTTTGGTAAAACAACAGGTGAAGATGTTTTCACAAAATGTGTAAATGTGAAAAGATCAGCATCAACTGGGAAGCAGCAGCACAGACTCCCAGCACAGGTGAGCCAAATCTGATGAGAAAAATGGCAGAAAACGTGAACCACCGTTTGCACACAATGACGTTCTTGGAACCTGCCATACACATGAAGCATACCTCACAGTGAAAGATCTGCGCTTGAGTTCAAAATGGTAAACTTTTCATTTAAACATAGTATAGAAAACTTAGCATTTAAACACTTGTCACTTAGGGCCAGTTTTTAATAATATGAGAAGTTGTTCTGAAAGCTTGCTTTACCACACAGATGTGTGCTATCTTAATAAGAAGATGCTGCTCTAGGTTTTCAAACTTGAGACTGGTGTAGAGGAAAGCATCTTTTTTTCCACCAACACAGTATTCCACAGAACATAGAGGAAAATATCAACAGTGCTATGACTAAGAGCAGAAGACTCATTAAGGTGAATAAAATCATTTTTCACCAAAATGTCAATGAGTGGCTCACAGAGATGTTTTGTTTAGAATATTTTTGTCAAGCCTCAATACTCTTAATCAGAACTGCAAGGCAAACTGAGAAATGATTTTACTGCCATGATTGCTGTCATAAAAATGCAGTTAGGGAGTTGGATGAAGAGAGTTGATCAGGGGAACTAAGTACACATAATTGAAGCTCTTGGTTCATTTGCATGTGTCAGTTCTCTTCCATCAGTTGATGTTTCCAAAACTGTTAGAATTTTTTTGCAACTGCATTTTATCCATTAGTCAATGGAGAATATAGGAATTGTTTTGTCTTTCCTGATGGTAATTATTTAAGGTGTTAATTTATACTTTTGATACAACCCTATTCATCATTGATGCCTTCCTTCTTTCTGATCTGAATCATCTTGTGCATTTCCTGCCTCAGACCTGGAATCTGCTGTTACTTCAGTGTGAGTCTTTTTCCTCAAGACTGAGTCTTGCTCTGTTGCCCAGGTTGGAGTGCAATGGCATGATGATAGCTCACTGCAGCCTCGACCTCCCCGGGTTAAGCAATCCTCCAGCCTCAACCTCCTGAGTAGCTGGGACTACAGGTGCATGCCACCACACCAGGCTAATTTTTGAGTGTTTTGTATAAACAAGTTCTCACTGTGTTGTCCAGGCTGGTCTTGAACACCTAGGCTCAAGCAATCCACCTGCCTCAGCCTCCCAAAGTGCTGGGATTACAGGTGTGAGCCACTGTTCCTGGCCTGCCTTATCTGTTGACCTGTATGGATTACTATCTGTTGAGTATTTTGCCAGAGAATTTATCCTACCAACCCTATAATATTTTAGGGGATTCAATGTAGCTCATATATGACCATGTCATTGCTCTGATTTGCTTTTTTTTTTTAATTCCAACTCAAAAAAAAAATCCTCTTTAGAAGATTCTTTTCAGAGATCATTATTGTGGTGCTTGAGAGTGTGGTGCTTGGTGATACTGGTTTAATCATTGTTTCTGAACCTTTTTGGAGGACAGAGCTACGAAATTCTTTTTAGGATAAAACAAATTCTGAGCCCCTGTTGATACTTCCTATTCAAATTTAAAACTAGACAGGTTCTATTTAACCTCACTTTTTCTTTCTTTTGTCCATGTATCTCCTTTCTCTCATGCTGAAACTCATGGTTACCAAAAGCACCAATACTGTATAATTACTTCCCTGCTTTATCCTACCATGGCACATGCAAAAGTTTTAAATTAGCAATACTAATAATACCAACAATAATATAACTAATGAAAATAGTGTAAGTGCCAGGCGTGGTGGCTCACGCCTATAATCCCCGCACTTTGGGAGGCCGAGGTGGGCGGATCACCTGAGGTTGGGAGTTCGAGACCAGCCTGACCAACATGGAGAAACCCCATCTCCACTAAAAATACAAAATTAGTCGGGTGTGGTGGCCCATGCCTATAATCTCAGCTACTCGGGAGGCTGAGGCAGGAGAATGGCTTGAACCCAGGAGGCAGAGGTTGCAGTGAGCTGGAGATTGCGCCATTGCACTCCAGCCTGGGCAACAAGAGCGAAACTCCGTCTCAAAAAAAAAAAAAAGAAAAGAAAAGAATGTAAGCTCTTTTTTAGTTCCTTTTGTCTATAGGGTATATTCTCCTAGGGACATACAGTCAAATTACTGTGTTTGGGGAATAGCTGGCAACAGCTCCTCTCTGTGTGGTTATGCCACCAACTCAAAACTCCTAATTCCCAAATAAGAACAACATGAGCCATGAAATAACAAAGCATCAAATACATTAAAATATATGAGATCATAAAGACAAAAAAAATCATTGGTCAACTTTGGAGGATGCTAGGAACCAACTCATTATTTTGAAAATTGGTAACCAAATCAAGCATTCATCTTGCCTTATCTATGTGAACTATACCTCAGAGTACCCAAATAGTTGATATGCGGAAGTTTCTTTTTATAGAAGTATTCCAGCTCATAAATGTGGAGGGAACAATAAAATTGGAAAATCAGCATTTTGCAGCCTCTAACGAAATAACAGATCTAGTGTATGAGCAATGGCTTCAACAACACAAAGAGGAAGAGATAACCATTACACTGGAACTACACAGCACCTCTTATAATTAATGATCCCCAAAATCTGACCCTGAATCTGATCAAGCCTTTAGATCTAACTACCAAATTACAGAAAATACTGGGGACAAACAAGCATGTCAACCACCAAACCCAGACTGCTTGAATCACTACAGAACAAATGATCTAGTTTCTTCAAAAAATAGATTGCGAGGGAAGAGGAGAAAGAAAGGGGGTATTTTCAGATTTGAAATAGATATATCAACCAATCACAATAGATGGGTCCTATTTAGATCCGGTTCACTCTGTAGTGGCATTGAAACACAGTGTGTGTGTGTGTGTGTGTGTGTGTGTGTGTATTAAAGTTTTACCATTTTTAAGTGTGCAATCACTGTATTTTAGATACACACCCATTGTGTGTGTTTCAATGCCACCACAGAGTGAATTGTGGGGGCCCGTGCCTCCACCCTCATCTACATCAGATTGCTCTACCCTCTCCCCCTATTTCCCACTTCCAAACAGCACACGGTCCAAGAAGAAACTGTGTGTGTGCTATGAAAACACACTCCCCTTTATCAAAATTGCCCCCAAATCTCTCCTGTGTGCAAACTGTGGAGCTGCTGCCATTCACCGGGAAGACTGTCACAGCCGTTTTCAGGACTTACAGTCACTGCCAGGATTCTCCCCGCCTTTGCTCCCAGCCTGGAATGCCTTCGCTCCTGCCTGTTTGAACCATCTCAGCTCAAGTCTTTTTCTTCCAGAAGCCACCCCTGAGCACTCAGCATCAGCCATCTCTCTTTTCCAGCTGCTCAGTCTTCACCTTGTGTTCTAGCACCTATGAAAAGAAAATAAATCTCAGGACCCCAAAATCACTAAGCCAAGGGAAAAGTCAAGCTGGGAAGTGTGTCAGGCAAACCTGCCTCCCATTTTATTCCTAAATAAGATAGCTACAGAGTTAAGACGCTACATGCCTCCCTCACAATTTGCCCACAAGGAAATTCCTTGTGGACAAAGGACAGACAGAACTCAAGATCATCCCTCTGTGGCTCACCTGAGACAAATGCATATCTGATTGCTTCCTCTGCCCTATTGTTTATGTAAAAATGCAGAAACACAAAAATTGTGCTTTCAGTGGAAAGCTGATCAAGGACTCAGAAGAATATAACCTTTAGTCTCTTATCCATTTATGACCTAGAATCCCCCGCCTCAAGTTGTCTAGCCTTACCAGACCGAACCAACGTATATCTTACACATATTGATGTCTTATGTCTCCCTAAAATGTATAAAAGCAAGCTCTACCCTGACCACCTTGGGCGCATGTCATCAGGACCTCCTGAGACTGTGTCATGAGCACGTCCTTAACTTGGGCAAAATAAACTTTCTAAATTGAGACCTGTCTCAGATACCTTTTAGTTTACACACCTGAGATTTGCTGCCTTCAGATCTTCTCTTCCAGTCTTCTGAAAGATTCTGCTTTCCCAGAGGCACAGGCCCCAGAGCTCCTCCTCTCATCAACTCAGCAATCCATCTAATAGCCACACACAGAAGGATTTCTGTAACTATCATTGAGTACTAGCAGGTGAGCCATTTAACGCTTTTTCTCTTTCGCATTACTGAGACATTTGGCTTTGAAAGCCTCTAGATCCAGACAGAATAGCTGAGCTCTTTTATACAGAGATGGAGGGAGAATCAAGTCTCTGCAGAGGCCAACAGGTGGCAAAGGGGCATACAAGCTTGACACCTCTCCCCCTATGCCCTTCATTTGTCCATGGGGCATTCCTGGAAACTGGTTAAAAACAGACTACTGAAGTTAAGATGGCCTTTCCCCAAGGAACAACATTAACATCAGGGTGGGTTCCTGAGCTAAAACCAGGAACCAAAGACAAGAAATCCATGACCAGTAATGAGTTGGAGAAAAACAGACAAAACAACCATAGGCACATAAAATAACAGAAATGACTCTCCACCATGGAGTCTCAAACTCACAGTTACGATGGGTAAAGCCACTGAGGAGTGGGTGAGACTAAAAGTAGTACTGTAAGAAGGGGGCTGTCTATAATGCGGGGGCTCCAGGAGTAGGAGAAGTGGCTTGAGAGAGGGCAGTTTAGGACGAACACGAGGAAAGCCAGCTTCCCACAAGATAGGAAAAACATGGTAGCTGGTGCAGGGGCTTTGGCATGAAGCAAGCCTAAAACGCCCCATTTCCACCACTCCCTAGCTGTGTGACTTCAGGGAAGCAGCTTCTCTTCCAGGAATTCTAGGTTCCTCGTGGGTTAAAAGTAGGTAATAATGCCCAGCAGGAAGTTGTGAGGATTTGATGACAGGCATCGCAAATGTAACATATCCAAAGTAGCCTAAACCTGTGGTTTCCACCGTCTTTTCATTTTAGTTAATGACCTCTTCATTCTTTCACTTGTTCAGACCCAAAATCTTGGAATCATTCAGTCCTGTGGGCTCTCTTCTAAATTCATCCAGACTGTAACCACTTTTCTCATCACCTCCATCACTCCACACTGGCCCAAGCACCAAGCCTTCTCACCTGAATCACAGCAAATGTCCCCCTACCAGGTGTCTCCACTTCCACCATTGACCACTACAGTGTGAATCCACACAGCAGCACATAATCCCATCAATCACTCCTCTCTGCTCACTCCCCCTCCTGCATTTCCATCTCAGAGTAAAACTCAAAGCCTTATTCTTGATCTACAAGGTATATGGCCCCTGATAGCCTGGACATTATCTGTTTCCACTTTCTCTCCTGCCAGCCTTGTTGCTATTCCTAGATCTTGTCTGTTGTTCTCCCGAGTAAGCTGGAGTTGAAAATCAGCTGGAGTACATTGAGATGAAACTGTCCAAGGGATTTGGGTGTGGCACAAAACATGTCTGGAACAGAGGAAAGAGAATCCAGGTGCATGGCCCAGTCAGAGCTGGGATGTTTCAAGCATCCTTCCTGCCTTTTCTCAACCTACCTAACATCAGAGCCCACCTGACGAACTTCCTGGGAAGCCCCCGTTACCTCTTCAGTCCTCCCAAAGCCATGACCCTGTCTTCCATCCAGGAAAACCTTCACTGTTCTGTTATCCGGAGTTCAAACAAGCCAGTAATTCCCAATCCCTTTGTATTTTGTGGCCCCATCCATTCTATCTTCCAGACTTCTGCCAAAGTGAGCTTTCCAACTTTGGGATTTTTGGACTCACTTTCCAACTCCATTTAGATATTTTTTCCAAGTATCTGCCAAAGATATTTTAAATTATCTTTTTAAGTAGATTCATTTATCCTCTCTTCCTTTTTTTTTTTTTTAGTACCTACTGTATGCCAAATACCTGATAGCCACCTTGAAGCAAGACATGCTTCAAAAGTGAAGAAGATAAGCTGTGTGAACATGAGAAAATTACTTAAGTTTTCTCTGCCTTAGTTGTCTTATCTCTAATGTAGACACACTTCCTTCCCCCAAGGGGTTGATCCACCACAGTCCTTAGTGGAATAGGTGGCAGAATTAATCCGTTATTAATATAGATAAAGTCTATGTGGGTAGGGTAGTCATTCCTTCTGAGCACATGATAGGTACTCAGGAAAATCATGCTGGTTGTTTGATTTAAATCTGCAATTAGTATTTGGTATTATGTGCTGCTTGGCATCTTACTTAAACCTGTGGAGGACAGAGATAAGTTAGACTGTCTCACCTCCAAAAAACTGACAGTTTAGTGGGGAAGACAGAAGCACAGGCAAGTCTATAGAATGTCTATAAGAATGGGCTTTAATCAAGGGATGAACCAACACAACTGGTGCTCAGGGAAGGAATCACTTTGCCTGCAGAGGTCAGTTGGGCTTCCTCAAAGGATAGGACATTTGAGCTGGGCCTGGAAAAGTGAACCCACTTGCCTCTTACTCCCTCCCAAGAGAAAAGTATGGACAGGGCAGGGCAGTGTGGGACAGCATGGCAGGCGTAGGGAGCCATGAACAGAATGGTGCTGGGCAGAGAGCAAGGAGGAGCAGAGTAGGGCTGAGGCTTCACTCTGGATCACAGACAGCCTAGGAGGCAGGCTAAGGAATTTGCATTAGTTTAAAGCTATTGAAGCACCCTGGAGAGGTTCATACTGGACCCATTCCCAAGGAAATGGTAATGTTATACGACAATTAGGACCACAAACTCTGGCACGGGACACATTTGCATTCAAATCTTAGCCTTGTAACCTAAAAGCTGTTTGAATGTGAAAGAGTTACTCAGCACCTTAGTTATTTCATCTGTAAAATGGGTATACTAATAGTACTTACCTCAAAGGGTTAAATTATGAGGCTTAAGTAAGTTAATTATAAAATATTTAGAACTGTGCCTGGCTCATAGTAAGCACTTAAGTGTTAGCATCAGCATCAGCATTATCACTCTTTTAATTATCTGAGTTTCCTCCTAGACTGCCCATCCATGAGGGTGGAAAACCTGTTCATCTTGCTTGTCCCATGATCCCAGTGTCTAGAAAAGGATCTGGCATATAGTAGGTGTTCAATTAATGTTTGCTGAATGAAACAAATGGCAGACTGGATGGGCTGGTCCTCCTGAGGCATGAGCTTCTCAAGCCTCTGAAGACCCCAAAGGTAGGCAATGACCTGCTGTGCTGCCTGGATGTTAGGAAGCAGGCTCAGCTGGGGCTTGCTCAAGGGCCCAGGGTCACCCACTCATGCTCCACAGACTTTCTCAGCTGCAGACACACTTATCCTCATCAGGGCCTGCTTACCCCAGGACACAGCCACACAGCCTTAACCTGCACCTTCAAAGTCTGCCCCTCATTACCTTGATGGGCCTGGCTGAAACCAGCTCTCCTCAGCCAGGGGTCTAGAAACAGGCCATTTCTAGGGAATTTCTGCTTTCCATCCTCCGGTATTGAAACCACCCAACAATTCTCAGTCCCTTGCAGTCAGGTCCCCTCCAGACCCTCCTCCCTGCCTCTGCCCAAGTGAGCCCTCTACATTCAAATCTTCTCAGGTTGCTTCTGTGCTTAAAACCCAGCCCTGCTGTCACTTGTCCTCCAGATAAAATCCAAACCCTTTAGCACAGCTGCTTCCCAAACCCTACACAGTCAGCCCCAGACCATGTTCCCATCCTCACTCTCCAGCTGCATCGTTGCTCTGAGACCCTTCTCACTTTGCCCACCAGTATGCAGCTCCCCAAATGCTCTGGTCTTTACACATCTGCCTAGAGCTCCCTTCTCCCCCTGTTCCCCTAGAAAACTCCTCTGCATCTCATAAGACCTACTTCAATTACAATTTACTCCATGGCACCCCTCCCCAGGCACCCCATTATGGCTTAATGAAGCTATTTTATAGCCGCTTACAATTATGTTTCTATTTCTGTCTCAACCACAGGACTGAGAGACTTTGAAGGGAGGGCTGGAACTGTCTGGTTTTGGGTTTTTTGTTGTTGTTGTTTTTGTTTGGTTTTGTTTTTGTTTTTATTTAGTGCCCAGTTCAGAATATGGGACATAATAGTCACTCAGGCAGCGTTGTTTGGTTGGTTGGTTGGTTGGTTGGTTGGTTGATCCACTGGCAAAATGGATGAATAAATAACAAGCTCTCTGTACCCCTGTGATACTGGCACGTAGTAGGGGTGCAGTGAATGTTTCTTGTGTGAATTCATAGATAAGGTGCCCCTCCACTGGCCTTCTATGTTGGATTTTTGTTCGGCACAAGCCCCACCTAATACACACACACACACACACACACACACACACACACACACAGCTCTTCCAACCCCCTCCTTTCACTTTTTCTAAAAGAACCATTTGGTAAGCACTGACTTATTTAACTATAATCTAATAGAATTTATCTTGTATTGGGATATAAAAAGAATATATTCACATTTGTAATCTTTCCAGAAGTTCTTTTCAAAACATGGCCAAGAATTAGCAAGTGGTCCCATGAAATTCAGCCAAGGAACAGCCGATGAGCGGATGTTCTTTCTTGGGTGCCCCGGCCTGCTCCCCTACTCTACTCTGCGCATGTGAGGCCCTGGCCCAGCCTCTCTTCCTTGGCATTGAGTAGACACCTGTGGCTGTACTGTAATCCCCAGGTAAGCCACCCGCACCTATCCCAGCACCACCCCCATCCTGGTCATGGAGACATCAATAGCTGGGCGCACCTGCAGGCCAGCTGGTCACTGATCCATGGGCAAAGCCCAGGAGGGCTGAGGTCTCTGCTTTTGAAGCACTGACAGGGCTGCCCTGCTGAGCCTGACCCTTGACCTACAGGTGGGCACAACCATTGTCCCTACATGTCCCAACCCCTGTCTGCCCCGCTGCAGGGACCCGTGAAGGTATCCATTTCAGGTCAGTGCAAAGCAAAACAAACAGAAGGGCCAAGGGGCAGGGGTTTATGTGGAGGGCTTTGCTGGGCAAGGAAGCCATTGTTGAAAGTACAGGTATAATCCTCTCCAGGCAGGCCCCACCAGCCAGCAGGGCGCCACCTGCCATGAGGCTATTTATAAACACGTGGCCTGGGTTGAATCTCCAAAACAAGAGATGCTGTAAATCAGGGGCCTCTGCAGGCATTGAAAGATGCTTCAACATCAGAAATAGGAGAAAGGAGGTGGAGAGATCTCCCTGCCATACACCATACACCAGAAGCTGGAACCAGCACAGACCTGGCAGAAGAAAGCTGGCAAAGCCTCTGCAGAGCCCAGACACTACAGACTACCTCACTGTCAGACCCCGACAGCAGGAGATGAGTCCATTGAAGTCATAGCATTTCGGGCAATCATCAATATGCTACTGGCAAAGAGTAGAGTGTTTGTGAATGATGGCTTTGGGGGTTGTAGGGGGGTTGTATCATTTAGCAGGACAGACCTAGATCTTGTTTCTAATTCTGGTTTAGCCACAAACTAACTGTGTGAACTCAGATAAGTGACAACCTCTTGGAGTCTCAGTTAATTCACCTATAAAACAGGCATGTCAATGTCCAACTTGAAGGGGTGTTGTGGGGATCAATTGTGTTCAAAATTCGCTGGTCCCCCCTTCAGCCTCTCACTTCCTACAATCCACCTGGCTAAGCCAACCAAATATAGTCATATGCTGCATAATGACATTTCAGTCAATGATGGAATGCATATAAAATGGTGGCACCATAAGATGATAATAGCTGAAAAATTCTTATTGCCTAGTGACATAGCCATCATAATGTCACAGTGCAGCACATTACTTATGTGTTTGTGGTGATGCTGGTGTAAACAAGCCTACTGTGCTGCCAGTTGTATAAAAATATAGCACATACAATTATGTACAGTACATAATACTTGAAAATGATAATAAATGATGATAATAAACTGTTGATTTATGTATTTACTATACTATACTTTATATCCTTATTTTAGTGTGTACTCCTTCATGCTCCTTCAGGAAGAATTCCAAAAGAAGACATTGTTATCACAGAGAAGATAGCTCCAAGTGTCCCACTGAAAGCCTTTTAGTGGGACAAGATGTGAAGGTGGAAGACAGTGATATTGATGATCCTGACCCTGTCTAGGCCTAGCCTAATGTATGTGTTAGTGTTTTAGTCTTTAACAAAAAATTTTAAAGATAATAAAATAAAATTTTTAGATGGAAAAGCTGATAGAATAAAGGTATAAAGATAATATTTTGTACAGTTATACAATATTTTTGTGTTTTAAGCTAAGTGTTATTACAGAAGAGTCCAAAAGTTAAAAAAACTAAAAATTTCATAAAGCAAAAATGTTAATCCAGTCTGTCATTGATGGACATTTGGGTTGGTTCCAAGCCTTTGCTATTGTGAATAAACATATGTGTGCATGTGTCTTTATAGCAGCATGATTTATAATCCTTTGGGTATATACCCAGTAATGGGACGGCTGGGTCAAATGGTATTTCTAGTTCTAGATGGGATGAGTTCATGTCCTTTGTAGCTACATGGATGCAGCTGGAAAGCATCATTCTCAGCAAACTATTGCAAGAACAGAAAACCAAACACCGCATGTTCTCACTCATAGGTGGGAATTGAACAATGAGAACACTTGGACACAGAAAGGGGAATATCACACACTGGGGCCTGTTGTGGGGTGGGGGAAGGGGAGAGGGATAGCATTAGGAGATATACCTAATGTAAATGACGAGTTATTGGGTGCAGCACACCAACCTGGCACATGTATACATATGTAACAAACCTCCATGTTGTGCACATGTACCCTAGAACTTAAAGTAGAATAAAAAAGAAAAAGAAGTTATAGTAAGCTAAGGTTAATTTGCTATTGAAGAAAGAAATTCTTTTTGTTGTTGTTGTTTTTTGAGATGGAGTTTTGCTGTTGTCGCCCAGGCCGGAGTGCAATGGCATGATCTCGGCTCATCACAACCTCCGCCTCCCGGGTTCAAACAATTCTGCCTCAGCCTCCCGAGTAGCTGGGACTACAGGCTGGTGCCACCAAGCCCAGCTAATTTTGTATTTTTAGTAGAGACGGGGTTTCCCCATGTTGGTCAGGTTGGTCTCGAACTCCCAACCTCGGGTGATCCGCCTGCCTCGGCCTCCCAAAGTGCTGGGATTACAGGTGTGAGCCACTGTGCCCGGCTGTTTTTTTAACCTTTATTTAAGTTCAGGGTTACATGTGCAGGTTTGTTATATAGGTAAACTGTGTGTCACGGGGGGTTGGTGTACAGATAATTTTATCATCTGGGTAATAAGCATAGTACTCAATAGGTATTTTTCTCACCCTCTCCCTCCTCCCACCCACCACCTTCAAGTAGGCCCCAGTGTCTGTTTTTCCACTCCTAGTATCCATATGTTCTCATTGTTTAGCACTCACTTATAAGTGAGAACATGCAGTATTTGGTTTTCTATTCCTGGGTTAGTTTGCTAATGATAATGGCTTCCATCTCCATTCCTGTTTCTGCAAAGGACATGAGTTCATTCTTTTTTATGGTTACATAGTATTCTGTGGTGTACATATACCACATTTTCTTTATCCAGTCCACCACTGATGGGCATTTAGGTTGATTCTATGTCTTCGATATTGTGAATAGTGCTGCAATAAACATATGTGTGTATGTGTCTTTATGGTAGAATGATTTATATTTTGGGGGGTATATACCCAAAAATGGAATTGTTGGGTTGAATGGTAATTCTGTTTTAAGTTCTTTGAGGAATTGCCACACTGCTTTCCACAATAGCTGAACTAATGTACACTCCAACCAGCAGTGTGTAACTGTTCTGTTTTCTTGAACCTCAACAGCATCTGTTGTTTTTTTGCTTTTTGGGTTTTTTTGACTTTCTAGTAATAGTCAGTCTGACAGGTATGAGATGGTATCTCACTGTGGTTTTGAATTGCATTTCTCTAATGACCAGTAATGTTGAGCTTTTTTTAATATGATTGTTGGCCACATAAACGTCTTCTTTTGAGAAGTGTCAGCTCATGTCCTTTGCACGCTTTTTAATGGGGTTGTTTATTTTTTGTTTGTAAATGTGTTTAAGTTCCTTATAGATACTGGCTATTAGACCTTTGTCAGATATACAATTTCCAAATATTTTCTCCCCTTCGATAGGTTGTCTGTTTACTCTGTTAGTTTCTTTTGCTGTGCAGAAGCTCTTAAGTTTAATTAGATCCTATTTGTTAATTTTTGCTTTTGTTGTCATTGCTTTTGGTGTCTTCCTCATGAGATCTTTGCCAGTTCCTATTTCCAGAATGGTATTGCATAGGTTATCTTCCAGGGTTTTTATAGTTTTTGGTTTTGGATTTAAGTCTTTAGTCCATCTTGAGTTGATTTTTGTGTGTGGTATAAGGTAGGTGTCTGGTTTCAATCCTCTACATATGGCTAGCTAATGATCCCAGCACCATTTATTGAATGGAGAGTCCTTTTCCCATTGCTTATTTTTGTCAGATTTGTTGAAGATCAGATAGCTGTAGTTTTGCAGCATTATTTCTGGCTCTGTAGTCTGTTCCATTGATCTATGTGTCTAATTTTCTACCAGTATTATGCTGTTTCTGGTTACTGTAGCCCTGTAGTATAGTTTGAGCTCAGGTAACATGATGCCTCCATCTTTGTTCTATTTGCTTAGGATTGCCTTGGCTATTCAGGCTCTTTTCTGGTTCCATATGAATTTTAAAATAGTTTTTTCTAATTCTGTGAAGAATTTAATTGGTAGTTTGATAGGAATAACACTGAATCTACAAATTGCTTTGAGCGGTATGGCCATTTTAACAATATTGATTCTTCCTATCCATGAGCTTGGAATGTTTTTCCATTGTTTGTGTCATCTCTGATTTATTTAAGCAGTGTTTTGTAATTCTCATTGTAGAGATCTTTCACCTCCCTAGTTATCTGTATTCCCAGGTATTTTATTCTTTTTGTGGCAATTTTGAATGGAATTGCATTCCTGATTTGGCTCTCAGCTTGGATGTTGTTAGTGGATAGGAATGCTACTGACTTGTATTTGCTAATTTTGTATCCTGAAACTTTGCTGAAGTTGTTTATCAGATCAAGGAGCTTTTAGGCAGAGACTATGCAGTTTTCTGAATATAGAATCATGTCATCTGCAAACAGGGATAGTTTGACTTCCTCTGTTCCTATTTGGATGCCCTTTATTTTTTGCTCTTTCCTTGATTGCTCTGGCCAGAACTTCAATACTATGTTGAATAGGAGTGGTGAGAGAGGGTATCTTTGTCTTGTGGCAATTTTCAAGGGGAATGCTTCCAGCTTTTGTCCATTCAGTATGATGTTGGCTGTGGGTTTGTCATAGACAGCTCTTAATATTTTGAAGTATGTTCCTTCAATGCCTAGTTTATTGAGTTTTTAACATGAAGCAATGTTGAATTGTATCAAAAGCCTTTTCTGCATCTATTGGGATAATCATGTGGTTTTTGTTTTTGGTTCTGCTTATGTGATGAATCACATTTATTGATTCGAATATGTTGAACAAATCTTGTATCCTAATCTACTACTAATCATAGTAGATTAGTTTTTTGATGTGCTGCTAGATTTGAGTAGCTAGTATTTTGTTGAGAATTTTTGCATCTATGTTCATCAAAAACATTGGCCTGAAGTTTTGCTTTTTTGTTATGTCTCTGCCAGGTTTGGTATCAGGATGATGCTGGCCTCATAGAATGAGCTGGGGAGGAGTCCTTCCTCCTCAATTTTTTGGAATAGTTTCAGTAGGAATGACATGAGCTCTTCTTTATATATCTGGTAGAATTCAGTCGTGAATTCATCTGGTCCTGAGCTTTTTTTGGTTGGTAGGCTTTTTATTGATTCAACTTTGAAACTTGTTATTGGTCAGTTCAGGAGTTCAAGTTATTCCTGGTACAGTCTTGGAAGGTTGTGTGTATCCAGGTATGTGTCCATTTCTTCTAAGTTTTCTACTTTGTGTGCATAGAGGTGTTCAGAGTAGTCTCTGATTTTTTTTTTTTAATTTCTATGGGGTCGGTGGTAATGTCCCCTTTGTCATTTCTAATTGTGTTTATTTGGATCTTCTCTCTTTTTTTCTTTATTAGTTTAGCTAGCAGTCTATCTATCTTATTAACTTTTTCAGAGAACCAATTTATAAATTAGTTGATCTTTTGTATGGTTTTTCATGTCTGAATTTCCTTCAGCTCAGCTCCCATTTTGGTTATTTCTTGTCTTCTGCTATCTTTGGAGTTGGTTTGCTCTTGCTTCTCTAGCTTTTCTAGTTGGGATGTTAGGTGTTAATTTGAGATCTTTCTGACTTTTCGATGTGAGCATTTAGTGCTATAAACTTGCCTCTTGGCATTGCCTTAGCTGTATCCCAGAGTTTCTGGTATGTTGTACATTTGCTCTCATTAGTTTTGAAGAATTAATTTCTGCCTTAATTTCATTGTTTGCCCCAAAGTCATTCAGGAGTAGGCTGTTTAATTTCCATGTGATTTTATAGTTTTGAGTGATTTTCTTAGTAATTGATTTCTATTTCTATTGCACTGTGTGCAAAAGTGTGGTTGGTATGATTTTGGTTTTTTGAATTTGCTGAGTATAGTTTTATGTCTGATCGTGTGGTTGATTTTGGAGTATGTGCCATGTGGCGATGAGAAGAATGTATATTCTTTTGTTTTGGGGTGGGGAGTTCTGGAGACGTCTTTTAGGTCCATTTGGTCAAGTGTTGAGTTCAGGTCCTGAATATTTTTGTTAATTTTCTGCCTTGATGATCTGCCTTGAATACTGTCAGTGGAGTGTTGAATCTATTATTGATTGTATGGGAATCTAAGTCTCTTCATAGGTCTCTAAGAGCTTGCTTTATGAATATGGGTGCTCCTCTGTTGGGTGCATGTATATTTAAGATAGTTAGATCTTCTTGTTGAATTGAACCCTTTACCATTATATAATGCCCTTCTTCATCTTTTTTTGATCTTTGTTAGTTTAAAGTCCATTTTGTCTGAAGTTAGGATTGCAACCCCTGCTTTTTTCTATTTTTCCTTTGCTTAGTAGATTTTTCTCCATCCCTTTATTTTGAGCCTGTGGATGTCATTGCATGTGAGATGGGTCTCTTGAAGATAGTATACCATTGGGCCTTGCTTCTTTATCCAGCTTGACACTCTATGCCATTTAATTGAGGTATTTCACCCATTTACACCCAAGAGTGGTATTGGTATGTGCGGATTTGATTCTGTCATCATGTTTTTAGCTAGTTATTATGCAGGCTTATTTGTATGATTGCTTTATAGTGTCACTGGTTTGTGTACTTAAGTGTGTTTCTGTAGTGACTGGTAACAGTCTTTCCTTTCCATGTTTAGTGCTCCTTTCAGGACCTCTTGTAAAGCGGGTCTGGTGGTAACAAACTCCCTCAGCATTTGCTTGTCTGAAAAGGATCTTATTTCTCCTTCACTTATGAAGCTTAGTTTAGCTAAATATGAAATTATTGGTTGAAATTTTTTTTCTTTAAGAATGCTGAATATAGGCCCTCAATCTCTCCTGTGTTGTAGGATTTCTGCTGAAAGATCCACTGTTAGCCTGACGAGATTCTCTTTGTAGGTGACCTGCCTCTTCTCTCTAGTTGCCTTTAACATTTTTTTCTTTCATTTCACTTTGGAGAATCTGATGATTTTATGTCTTAAGGATAGTCTTCTTGTATTATATAATATCTCACAGGGGTTCTCTGCATTTCCTGGATTTGAACGTTGGCTTCTCTAGCAAGGTTTTTGATGTTTTCATGGACAATATCCTGAAATATGTTTTCCAAGTTGTTTGCTTTCTCCCATCTCTTTGAGGAACACCAATGGGTCATAGATTTTATCTCTTTCCCATATTTATCTGAGGTTTTGTTCATTCTTTTCTCTTTATTTTTGTCTGACTGAGTTATTTCAGAGAGCCAGTCATCAAACCTGAGATTCCTTCCTCAGCTTGGTCTTTTCTGCTGTTAATACTTGAGATTGCATTATGTAATTTTTATATTATGTTTTTCAGGTCTATCAGATCAGTTTGGTTCTTTCTTATGATGGCTATTGCAATAGGCTATAGCATCTAGGTTTGTGTAAGTATACTGTAAGATGTTGATACAATGGTGAAATCACCTAAAAATGCATTTCTCATACTGTATTCCCATCATTAAGCAACACATAACTGTGTTTCTAAAATGCTAGAACTTTAAAAAATATTTTATTGTTAAATATAACTCATTCAAAAAATACTTAAAGATCACTGTATGATTTAATAAAATACTATAAAATGAATATCTATGTGGTCTCCACCCAAATAAAAAATTGGGGATTTGGCTTTTATTATCAAGCATAAATCCCTAGAGATTCATCCAAGTTTCTGTGTGTATCAATTCATTGCTTTGGCTGGGCACAATAGCTCATGCTTGTGATCCCAGCACCTTGGGAGACCAAGGCAGGTAGGATTGCTTGAGCTCAGGAGTTTGAGACCAGCCTGGGCAACATAACAAGATCTTGTCCCTACTAAAAATAAAAATAAAATCAGCTGGCCGGGTGGTGCATGCCTGTGGTCACAGCTACTTGGGAGGCTGAGGTGGGAGGATCACTTGAACCTGGGAGACCAAGGCTGTAGTAAGCCATGATCACACCACTGCACTCTAGCCCAGGAAACAAAGTGAGACCTTGTCTCAGAAAATTTTAAAACATAATTCATTGCTGTTTATTGGATTGCATGGCATATGTGTACCAGAATTTAACCACTCAGATTTTTTTGTTTGGTTTGTTTTTGTCTTGCAATGTTGCCTAGGTTCTTGAACTCCTTGGCTCAAGCAATTCTCCCTCAGCCTCCTAAGCAACTGAGACTATAGATGTCCTGTTGAAGGGCATCTGGAACGATCCTAGTTCTTGACTATTGCAAATAAAGTAGCTATAAACATTCAAGTACAGGTTTTTGTGTGAACATAACTAGACAGACCCTGTTAACTCCTCTGCTCACAATCTTCTAATAATAGCATCTCCTCTCAATTTTTTAAAGCCAAATTGTCTTATAATGGTCTACAAAGCCCTACACAATGACTTCAAGCTCATCTCCAACCACTCACCCCTTGCTTACAACACATCAGCAACCCTAATCTTATTGTTCTTTCTCCAACAAACCAGGCACATTCCTGCCTCAACACCTTTGCATTTGATGTTCCTTCAGCCCAGAATGCTCTTCCCACAGATAGCTACATGACCTACCCCCTCACTTCCTTAAAGTCTCTACTTAAATATCAATGAATTGATTAGAGAGTATTTCCCTATATATAAAATATACATTCCCATATACATAAAATATCAATCCCAACAGATCCTCCTACTGCTGCACTAGACAATCTCTGTTTTCTTACCCTGTATTTCCCTCTCTATCATCAGACATGTTATATATTTATTGATTCACTGTTTGTATTCTGTCACTAAAATCTAAATTCTACTCAAGCAGGGACTTTGTTTTGTCCACTGTTTTATCCTCAACACTTAGAACAAAGTGTGGCACATACTAAGTACTAAAAGAAGAAAGCAAGTAAAATTAATTTCTAGGCTAAGGATAAACTCTTTTTTTTAATCCTGGTGGTTGTGCATGACGTAATTAGTTCATTTTCATTGTTGTATAATATTCCAGTATATGAATACACCATATTTATTATAAGCTGTTAGTAAGCATTCTTTTATCTATCCTTGAGTACAGTTATACATTTATTTGGGGTATATATCTAAGAAATGAATTGCTAGATCATAAGCTAAGAGTATCTTCAACTCTACTATGTAATTCCTCACTGTTTTCCATAGTGGTTGTACCAATGTGGTACTCCCACCAGCAATGTTGAGCAGTTCTCACTGTTCCACATCTTCACCAATATTTGATAGAGTCAGATTTTTTAACTTCAGCTATTCTGATGGGTATTTAATGACATCTTCCTGTGATTTGACATTTCGTCGCTCCTCTTACTGAGACTGATCACCTTTTATATGTTTGAGTACGTTTATTAGACATTTGGATGTCATAATTTGTGAAGTGCCCATTCAAGACCTTTGCTCAACTTTCTATGGGTTGCTTGCCTCTTTCAGATTGACTTGAAGGAGTTTTTTGTTGACTTTGGACCCTATGTCTGATGTATATGTGTCAAGGATCTTCTTCCATCTTGTCACTTCACCTTTCTTTCTCTCTTTATGGTATCTTTTGATGAACTGAAGTCCTAAATTTTAGTGTAGTCCTCTCCTTTATGTTTAGCAGGATTTGTGGGCTATATAAAAAACTCTCAATACCCCCAAAGTCATAAAGCTATTGTCCTAGCTTATCTTTGTAAAGTTTCATTGTTTTACATTTCTCATTTAGATACACAGCACATCTGAATTTGATTTTTGTGATAAGGTAAGGTAAAGGTCAAGTTTATTTTTCTTATATGGATAACCAATTTTCCCAGCATCATTTATTGGCGAGACCTTTCTCCACTGCTCTGCAGTGTCACCATTGTTATAAATCAATGTCCACGCATGTGTGGTCTGTTTCTGGATTCTCACATCTCTTCCATTGCTATATGTCTCTATCTTTGTGCCACTACTACACAGCCTTAATAACTGTAGCTTCATAATAGGCCTTGAGGAGGCGCTACATACTTTTTTTTTCTCCAAGGTCATATTTGTTGTTCTTGTCCTTTCACATTTCCTTATAAATTTTAAAATCACATTGTAATTCTACAAAACAGAAAGAAACCAGTTGGGACTCAACTGGAATTACATTGAATCTATAGATCACTTTGAGAACTGATATCTTTATAATACTGAATCTTCAAGCTGTGAACATGGTATGTCCCTATATTTATTTAGGACTTCTTTGTTTTCTTTCAATACTATTTAATAGTTTTCTCTGCAGGGGTTGTGTGGATGTTTTATTAGTCTTATTTCTAGGTGTTTGATATTTCCAGATATATTTAAGTAGCATGCTTTAATTTTGGGGGGTGTATTGCTGGTATATAGAAACACAGTTGAGTTTTATACATAGTCTTTTTGTCCAGCTAAACTCCTATAAAGTCTAATATTTTATCTGCAGATTCTTTTGGATATACTATGTATATAATCCAATCCTCTTTAAATACTGAGACTTTTGTTTATTCCTTTCACGCATTCTCTTTATTTTCTTACCCTACTGTTCTGGCTAGGACTTCCATAACAATGTTGAATAGAAGTGGGGAGAATAGACATCCTTGCCTCATTTCTAATCTTTGGGAAGAGTGGATGAAAGGATTCAGTATGTCCCCATTAAATAGAGTATTGATTGTAGTTTGTGTAGATGCCTCTAATCAGAGGGAGTTCCCTTCTATTCCTAGTTGGTGCCATCTCAGCTCACTGCAAGCTCCGCCTCCCAGGTTCACACCATTCTCCTGCCTCAGCCTCCCAACTAGCTGGGACTACAGGCACCCGCCACCACACCTGGCTAATTTTTTTTATTTTTAGTAGAGACAGGGTTTCACCATGTTAGCCAAGATGGTCTTGATCTCCTGACCTCATGATGCACCCGCCTCAGCCTCCCAAAGTGCGGGGATTACAGGCGTGAGTCACTGCGCCTGACCTCTGCCAATAGCTTTTTTATCATAAGTGGAATTTTATCAAATATTCTGTCTATATCTATTGAGATGATCTTATGGTCTTTCTCCTTGCTGTTAATTTGGTGAATTACATTGGCTTGTTTTCAAATATAAAGGTAATCTTGCTGTCTGGGAATAAAGTCAACTCCATCAAAACGTTTTATGCATGATGTATATTACATGATTCAGTTTGCTAATACCATGTTTTATATCTTTAAATTTATGTTCATGAGTGGAATCCGCCTGTTATTTTCATTATTCATGTGTCTCTGTCAGGTTTTAGTATCAAGGTTATGCTAGTCTCATTAAAACAAGTTAGGGAGTCCCCTCTTTTTTATTTCCTGGAATAGCTTTTGTAAGATTCATGTAATTTCTTGCTTAAATGTTTATAGAAGATGCCTGTGATGCTTTCTTTGTGGAAACATTTTTTGGTTTTGAATTCAATATTTTGAATAATTATAGGACTACTAGGATTTCTATTTCTTATATTCATTTTCGAAAGCTGGGTTTTTATAAGAATTTGTTCATTCTATGTAAACTTTCAAGTATTCTATCACAAAGTTGTTGTGCTTATCCTCTTTTCTTTTTCTCTAAGTCTTTGGCTCTGAAGTTGAAGTCCTCTTTTTCATTCCTAACATTGCTTATTTACATCTTCTTTAAAACCAAGGTATTATCCATTTTATTAGTCTTTTCAATAAACCAAATTTGGCTTTGCTCATCCCTTCTATTTTACATTTGGTTTCTCTTTCATTAATTTCTACTCTTTGCTGTAAGTTTTTCCTTCTACTTCCTTGAGTTTATTCTGTTCTTAATGATAATGTTTTCCTAATGTCTTGAGATGGATGCTTAGCTCATCAATTTCCATATTTATATGCTTCTAAGGATATACATTTCTCTATAAATGCAGGTTTCCCACAAGTTTTGAATATAATATTTTCATCATTCGGTTAAAGCTATTTTGTTTAATATCCATTGCAGATTTTGCTTTAGTATTTAGAATAATAATACTGACTTGTAAACATAGTTATCATTTTGCTATTGATTTCTAGCTTAATTGCACTGTAATCAAAAAACATTCTTTGAGGATTTCAGTACTTTTTAAATTGCTTTAAACCTCACTGTATGCAATTTTCACAAATTTCTTATGTGTACTTGAAAATAATGTGTATTCTGCAAATGTTGAACACAGTATTTTACCAAAAGACTTTTTTCATATGTTCACTTTACTGCTGAGAAACCTCCCAGAGTTGCCATTGCCCCTTGCTCCCACCAACGCTCAAAGATACGCCTTTAAGTATCTTGGGGGGGCCACATAGCTAATAAATGTGAGTCAGATGCAGGTCTTCTGGTGCCAAATTATGTTCCTGTTCTTCCCCACTTATTCTACCTTTCCCAAGACTTTGTTTGGTGGGAACCATTTTAGAGATGAAGCAAGAGTTCCATAACCAAAGGATCTGTGGTCAAGTAGCTTTGGGAAATGCTGCAAGAAACCAATTTGTTTGTTCACTGTAGGACTCTGTAGACCTTACTATGCTATTGTGCCTTGTGGATCTCCAAAAGGTAAACACGGTACAGTTTCCCAAAGTTGTTTACACAGGAGCACTTTTTGTTTTATATAACTGCTATTAGGATTTACCCATGTGAGATATGCTCTATGATGCCATGTTGCTTCCCATAGATGACATATGAATTTGTATATGTGGGTTTGTGTATATACAATATACTGTCATATGTATGGCAGTAACATCATCACTGGTTCAGACTTCAGGTGTCTGACAATTAGATTAATACATAATCCAATTAATTGGTTTACTACATAATCAGATGACTTTTATACATCTGTGTAATTTAAAAACATGGAGAGAGCAGAAGAAATGTGACGGTGGTTATAAAAAGGTGACATGAAGGATCCTTGTGATGTTGAAAATGTTCAGGTGGAAATACAAACTTACTCAGATGATAAAATTGTATAGAACCTAATACACACACACACACACGAATACAAATAAAACTAGGGAAATCTGAATAATATTGATGGATTGTATAAGTGTCAGTGTCCTTGTGATACTATACTATAGTTTTGCAAAATGTTGCTATTGGTGGAAATTAGGCAAAGTTTGCAACAGATCTCCCTTTATTAATTCTTATGACTGCATGTAAATCTACAACTATCTCAATAAAAATTCAACTTAAAAAATGGAGGCTGGGCGCAGTAGCTCGCACCTGGAATCCCAGCACTTTGGGAGGCCAAGGCAGGTGGATCACCTGAGGTCAGGAATTCGAGACCAGCCTAGCCAACTTGGCGAAACCCCATCTCTACTGGAAATTTAAAACTTAGCTGAGCGTGGTGGCAGGCACCTGTAGCCCCAGCTACTCAGGAGGCTGAGACAGGAGAATCACTTGAACCTGTGAGGTGGAGATTGCAGTAAGCCAAGATGCGCCACTGTGCTCCAGCCTGGGTGACAGAGTGAGACTCCATCTCAAAAAAAAAAAAAGGAAAAGGAAAAGGTTAAACTATATTCTCAGCTTCAAAAAGGAAATGAAAACAAATTATATAAAACATTTTCCAAAATTTCCATTAAAAAAGTCAAACTCATAAAAGCAGAGTAGAATGGTGGTTCCCAGGGGCTTGGGAGTAAGAGTAGAGATGAGGGAGATGTTGGATAAAAAAAGTACAAAATCTCGGCCGGGCACGGTGGCTCACACCTGTAATCCCTGCACTTTGGGAGGCCGAGGCGGGCGGATCACAAGGTCAGGAGTTCAAGACCAGCCTGGCCAAGATGGTGAAACCCTGTCTCTACTAAAGATACAAAAAATTAGCTGGGCGTGGTCACACGTGCCTGTAATCTCGGCTACTAGGGAGACTGAGGCAGGAGAATTGCTTGAAATCGGGTGGCAGAGGTTGCAGTGAGCCGAGATTGCGCCATTGCACTCCAGTCTGGGTGACAAATTGAGACTCCATCTCAAAAAAAAACAAAAACAAAAAAATACAAAATCTCAGTTAGATAGGAGATATAAGTTCAAAAATTCTGTTGTACTACATGTTGACTATAGTTAATAATGCATTATAAACTTGAAAATCACTACAAAAGTAGACGTTAAGTACTTTCATTGCAAAAAATAATAAGTATGTGAGGCACTACATATGTTAATTAGTTCAATTTAGCTATTCCACAGTGTATACATGTTTCAAAATATCGTATTGCACACCATAAATACATATAATTTTATTTTGCCAATTAAATTTTTTTTTACTTCCATTAACAATGGCTAAATACTTTGGTGTTTTCAAGAGTAAGCTGCATTTCTCTGGGAAGTATTCACTTATGCAGAATAAATTTTGCCTTAACAATGGTGAAAGCATGAAATGTCCACTTAATGTTGCAGCCAGCACAGGCCTCCCCAATCAGCTCCTGCTCAGAAAACAGGCCAAAGAAGACTATGCAAAAATATCCAGAGCACGGGCTCGAAGGGAAAATTCCTAAAAATAAAGGGTGATCACAGTGTGGCATGTGAGTTTATTTATTGTCTGCTTGTCCTATTTTTTTCAAGAGTATAACCTCACGGATAAGAACACAGGCTCAGAATCAGACAAAGGTAGAAGTGAGTCCCAGCTCCACTACCTACAAACTGGATGATCCTGAACAATTACTGTTCTCAGTTTTCTCACTTGGAAAATAGGAATGATAATAGTTCTTACACCATCGATCTACTGTGAGGAGTAAATGAGAACATGAACTTAAACTACTTAGCTGGTGCCAGACACACAGTTTGTGTTTATTAAAAGTAGCTATCACTATTTCTAGAACTAAAATCATATTTCTGAGGAGAATACAAGCTACCATGACAGAATGTAAACAATAATATAATTATAAAATAAAAATTAAAGAAAACCAAAGAACTTATGTTTTTCTAGAAAAAACTATAACTACAATGTTGGCTCAGGAAAATGTACAAGATATTAATACACCAATACCCATAGATGCTACAGAAAAGATAGTCAATGATCTATCCCCCTCTCAAACAAACAAAAAAAAAAAAGTATGGACCAAGAAGATAGTATGCATAGGTAAATTGTCCCAAGACTTCAGCAAGCAGATTATTTTCAGGCTATCCATCAGAGTATAGTAAATAAAGTTTTGGCCACGCATGGTGGCTCACGACTGTAATCCCAGCATTCTCGGAGCCAAGGCAGTAAGATTGCTTGAGCACTGAAGTTGGAAACCAGCCTGGACAACAAAGTGAGACCCCATCTCTATACAAATAAAAATTTTAAAAAAAGAAAAGAAAGTTGCCCAGTTCTTTTACAAGGTTAGGTTTAACCCATATACCAAATCTGCCCCCACACACATACACTCAAAAACGGACCAACCACACTTTTGGACATAGAGCAGAAATTCACTGTAATATATTACCAAATCAAATTTGGCAGACTATTAACAGAATAATAAACAATGGATTTTTGGTAAGCAGACAGCTGAGCTGGTGTAAGCAGAAATGAGAGGCTGTTTTGCTATAAGTCTTCCCATGCCCTGGGCATCAGCTGCTTTGTTAACAGAAGAAATAGAGTGTCAGTTAATACAACTACTCAGTTCCACAGATTGGTCAGTCAAGTATACTATTAAAACAGAGTTAACATATGCAGGTGTGTGTATGTGGGGTGTGCGGCTTGGGGGTGATAGAGAGTTGAAAGAACTTATGCTGTATAAAGTATTTCACACCCTTTTTAACTTAATATTTTCACATAAGCCTATCTTTCATGAAGATCCTTGAAACAACTGGCTACCATTTCTTCTTCTTATGCATATACCATTATTGATTTACTAATCTCTTTGTGTTAGGTATTTAAGTTCTCTTTCTCAATGCTAAAAATTACATTGCAATAAACATAGTCCTGGCTAATTCTTTGTTCATATTTCTGGTATTTCCTTAGGACCTACTTTTAGAAGTAAAATTATTATACCAACCATTGCAACACTTTTTGAATTCTTAATACACATTAAAAATCTTGATGCATTTGCCCTAAGTGCTCTTGAAAAACTTGGCATCATATTATACTTCTACTTTTCTACTACAGCCTTAGTAGCATTTAAGTGTTCTCTTTTCTGAACCCACGTTAATGCAATGGGTCAAAAATGGCAATATCATGTTGTTCTTTTAATTTAGCACTGTTTGATAAGCAGCAGAGGTAAACTTTCTTTCCCTTGTTTGACAGCCAGTTTCTTTGCTATGTGTTGTCTTTACTTGAGTGAAGACAAACTCTGAAATCTGCTGCCTTATAGAACTCTCTCTACAGAGTGATTTTTCTCAATACGTGCTGTGAGACACACAGTCCAGGGCCAGGCATCAGCCAAGTACCTGGCTGGTGTAATGATGAAGAGCTGGAAACCCGAGTACCTCTTTGCAAAACCACTTTCATAATGACCAGCCCTCTGAATGGATGCAGATACAGGCAGGATAAGCCAAGAGAAGGATAAAGTGAAAAGGCCATATGTGAGGGCTTTTAATTGCCACAGACTGGAAACACTATTACACTTGTTTTTAATCTCCCCACTCTCTGTTCGTCTCTCTCCTTTTAATTTTCCTAAATGGCCCAGCCGCTGCTGTTGAGGAGAAGGTATTTAATATGGGTGAGGATTTAGCTGTTCCTCCAGGAACAGGCTGGGCCACCGCTTTTGAAATGTCATCTTGATTTGCTGCTTCCTCACTAAGTAAGAGACTTAATAAGGCTTAGGAGATGATTCTGGAAACAAACCTCCCTAATGAAATGGCCCAGGGCCTCGCCCACTATTGTAGCTCTAGAGACAGCTGCCCCGGGAACAAGAGCTACTGATAGGAAAGGAGGCTGGAAACTGAAGGACTGTCCTCTCAACCCCCTCTGTATCTCCCATCTTGGCTCCTGCCACTCAGAACCACACCAAGTTCCCCTGGCCTGCCCTGTATCTGTCTGTCTGTCTCTCTCTCCCCTGCCCCCACCTCCCCTCTTTCTCCCTGGGTCAGATGAGTCTCCTCCAAGTTCACCCAGCACTCTATACTTACATCTCCGCTAATATTTATTCCACGATGTTGGAATTACCTGTTAACTCTCCCACTTTCCCTTCCTCCTACATCCCCTCCAAACCATAAGCTCTTTGAGAATAGGAATATGTCTAATTTGCCAGGATACCTTGGTACCAGACAGAGTGTTCATTCCAGAATAACTGCTCAATAAGTAATTGGTGAATGAATTAATTAATTACTCACCAGATGACCTTTAACAGCTCTTTGTTACAAGTCAGCTACGGCTCAATTTTCTTATCTATCAAACAGGAATACACATTCCTGCTGGAATCCCTTAGAGAGGTACTGTGAACAATTACAAGAGGGCTATGAACAGTTTGTTTTCAAAGGATACAATCATGCAGGCAGTGTAATTCCCAGAGTATCTGAACAAGATGGTGTGTGGGATCTAGGATCAGGCCTGAGCTCTGCCTACCAAGCCATGTGACCTAGTTCATGGCTGTGTTCGGCTCAGGGTACCACCAAAGAGACACTAAACAATCAAGTGGCAGAATTACTTGGCCATTTTGCATGAGCCAGCCTCTGTCATTGGCTGCTCAACTGCTAGCTCCACAGAATCTGCCAGGTCAAATGATGCAACTGGCAGGCTGCTTGCACCATAGCCTGGACCTGCTTCAAACCCCTTTCATGCTCTGGGCCCCACTAAAAGCTGCGGGCTTCCCTTATATCCCATAACTGGATCAGGCTAGTATTCCTCAGTGCACCAAATGCTACCTCTAGAACCAACAGGAGCCTGTCAAGCATTGTACTATTTCTGCCAGAAGGTGCAAGAGACCATTGTCCTTTGGAAGCATATTCCAGCATGCCCCTGACCACTAAACCCCTAGAAATTCACAGATGTAGAAGGCCTCTGTACCTTCATAGAATTAATCTCCATATGTTATTCCAACACCTCCAATCTACTTGCCATTTCTTGCTCATCCAGTTCAATTAACATGTTGTTATCAATACAGCGAACCAACATGATGTTCTTCAGAATATCCAAGTCCCTTTGGACTATATTGTAACATAAGGTGAGAGAAATAACATCATCCTAAGGCAAGACCATAAATGTATACTGTTGACTGTCCCATGTCAATCCAGACTGACTCTACTCCTGCTTCATGATGGCTATGGAAGAGAACACGACTGCCAGACTGATGTTCACACATCACCCGCTGTAGACTGTTTCTTATCTACCAAGGACAGCACATCTGGCTCCGCAGCTGCAATGGAACTATACTTAGTGTTGAAACAAAAATAAAGACTATCTGACCACAGTTTGATGGCTGGGTTTTACTGCCAAACAAGGAACCTGATGTGGCACAAATTCTAGGTGAGTTCTAGGAAATAAAAGAAAGAGGGAAGATCTGTCAAAGCCAACAGACTGAGAATTGTTTCTGTCCTGTATTAGGAAATCAAAATCTGAGTGAGGCTGACTGGGCTCTTCTGTTGTGTAAGCATTAGAAGTGGTTTGCTGTAGGCTCTGCTGAGTACCTGTGGACCCTGCCTCAGGATCATGACGTCCCCTTGCCTTGTGATATTCCTGAGTCAGGAAGATGTCATCCCCAGATCTGACCAGTTTCATCAGGCTAGGTGGCCCGGTCAGACTTTATCACTGGTTAAGTGTGTGGTAACAGTATTGTCCATCAGAATCCAACAATCCATACTATAGTAGGTGCTGGGCTGGTAAATAAAATGGGGTAGGTCATTTTTTTGGTTCTTGGTCTTAGCACAATCTCAGTCAAATGTCAGTACCTCCCAAAATGAGGTATTTTTTAAAATATACTATCTTGGTCAGGGAGAAGGGCAGTCTCAGAGCCTTTTACTTGTCTTTTCTCATTAGTTGAGTTGTTACTCAACAGGTCCAATGTGATCCAATGTGAGGGTTCTGCAAACTACCAAGAAAGTCCACTCTAATTATACATTTAGGGCCTGGGGAAATGGCCATCAGTTGGATCCATGGATCCAGTGGACCCACTATGAGCTAGATCAAGGCGAGGACTTCCTTTATTAGATGGACTTCATGCATGGACCTCACGTGTCCCCATTCTAGAAGAGTTATTATGGCCCACTGGGTTCCTGGGTATCAATGTCAGTTCAGACCTTGTGAAAAGGCTGAAAAATGTTTTTAGGTTTTTGAGAAGTCTGAGTATTCTTCTCAGTGCATGGTTACCTCAGTAAATGGCCATAAGCCACTCTGAGAAAGATCTGGCATCATTACTACTGAATATAGCTGTTTCGGAGTTGCAGGGTCCTTCCTCACAGGGACCCAGCCTTTCCTTCAGTCAATGGAGCGTGGCCCTGAGAAGTAGCTCAGGTCTGATAAATGGGCAAAATCGAAACTTTTTATTGGGGCCAGTTGCTCTCCACCTCCCAATCAACCCCTTAATTTATATTGATACACAGTATATACATTAAAGAATACCTGTGTTTGCTGCCCCTCTGTCTTGGAAGGAAGACCTTGGTCCTTTAACCATCTCCATAGTATTGCTTAGGCAGGGCCTTCCTGTGCCACTTGGGCTTTGCCGCTCACTGCCATAGTTAGGTCCATCTTGCTTCTGATAGTTAAGCACTGCCATTTGGCCTCTAGCATTTGGGATTGTATCCTTCCCCACTGCTATGAGGGTGCCCAGTGCTGTAACAGCATCTGTTAGCCTCAGTCCTGGTCTGACCCACTGAGCTTTTCAATGATACCAAATGTCCCTCTCAGCACATTCGTCTTGGCCCTCCCATGGAACATAGCTGACTTTTTCCAACCTTACATAGTACAGCCACTCTATTCTGTAAGTGTTTTGATTCCTTCTACACTGTCTGCCACAGCAGTTTGCCATGTCTACTTCACTTAGTGTGGGTTGTCACTTTTGCCAAGTTTCCAAAAGCCATCCTGGCAGCATATTGGCATCATCTCCTGGGTTCTTTGCCAGTATATCAAATCCCATATGTGCTGCCATAGCAATAAACTGTCCCCTATCTAGCTTTATATTCTGCCTTTCATAATGTAGCACCTTGATCAAATTCATGCACACTCTCCCACGCCCTTCCACTCATGGAACAAATGAGCCAGATCCTACCACCAGCATACAGTCCCTCTCCTCCCTTAGCAGGCCCAGCTCCACTCCGGTCTGGCTCCTCTGAGATTTGACCTTTGTTACTGGTGTGGTTGGAGGAGGAGAAGTGCAGATGAATCCCAAGAGGATTAAGCATTGTTTTATACAGCATCTGCCTCATTTAATTGGAGGCTTCTACATAAGCCTCAAACAAGGTGTGGGAGGGGAGGGAGGATAACTGCCTTCTAATAATAGAGAGGGGGCACTTCTGCCTAGCAGCTTCAGGAGAATCTGGAAGTTCAAGGTTCTCAATTGTATCTACCCAGATTTCCCCATCTCAAGAACCTGAGGCTTGGTGTGCAAGGCTCACTGGGATTGAGAATTCAACTTCTGTAGTTCTGCTACTCTTACAATTAAGCCTCGTCTTCTGCTTTGTCTGCCCTCTGGCTGCATAAGATTAGTGTTTGCTTAAATGATGCTAACAAGGCTCTCTTGCTTTTCCATTTTGCCTTAAATTTGTAATTAGTTACCCAAAGCCTGCCATTATCTCTCTTCAACAAATGAACAGCACTCGGCAACAACCACCCAATTCTATAGTCCTCATAGTTATCATTTCCCTCATTCCTCGTAAGTGCCAGAAATAATAAATCAACCCAAATTGCCTGCCAACATTCTACCCCAGCTCACCAATGTGCAAGTTTTAGCAATTGCACCTCTACGGCACACCAGGGGCCATCTGTGGGCCCACCTGTGATGGGGTCCTCATTGCCAGCCAGCTGGCAAGGGACCATATTTTAGAGTCTAATTCACAGGACCATTCTGCAAGCCAACTGTTTTAGATTGGATTTCCTAAAATGACTCTGAGACAGAGCTGTACGCAGAAGTTCCCTTGGGGGTGTTCTTAAGAGACATGTCAGGAAGGATGTAAGGAAGGCAGAATAAGGCAGAGAAAGAAACTGACCACAGTGCAATTTGCAACCAAGGCCTCAGCTGATCCTGCCAGCTGGGTCTTGGTATTTCCACACCAGCCAGTCATTGGCCCATGGGCCACCCTGGGAGGGGACATACCTTTAGATAAGACAGTTTTCTACAGTAGAGGGCAAGGCTCATGAGGGATGCAGCTGTGAGCCATGAGCAGCAATATCTCCAGCAGCTGGGGGATGACGTGCCAGCCCTGAAGAGATCTGAGTGGAGCACCATGGCACCCCACAATAATGTCAGTAGGAGTTTGTGATGGCAGAGATTACTGTGGCTCCAGGGCTCATCCCAGTTTTCAGCCTCCCTTACCCAACTCCCTAAAGGCCCCGCCATCTGTGGACTCCTGGCCCCTGGGGCCTTGGCCCACCAACCATAGGGTAATTGCACACTTCGTTTTAGGGATTGGTGGGATTTCAGGAACTGATCCCTAAGCAGCTGCCACCCAAACGGAGATACTAAGGCCCACTGCTCTCTGAGTCAAATCACAGTATAGGTAGCGGTGAGAGACAGCATTGGGAGTTTCTGTCCCCACATGTATGGGTAAACAGAAGCTCCTGCCACTAACAGCTCCCTGCAGAGTTTGCACTAGGGAATGGGAAGATTCAGGCTAAAGGCCCCTCTTCCAGGTGTCCTCACATTGCCTATGACTCTAACACTGTTTGAGTGCTCCCTTCACTATCTCCTACAATGTAACAGGACCTACCCTTCATACAGCACATGAAGTTCTGCTGTGCCCCAGACAATGAGCTTCTACCTTGCACCAAGCCCTAAGCCAAACACCCCGCACATATGATATCATTTAACCCTTGTAACAATCCCTTGAGAGCGTTATTATTGTTCCCATTTAGAGATAAAGAAACTGAGGATCCAAGAAGTGAAAGGACTTTCCAGCTGCATTTTCTCCCCCCACTGCCCCACACCCTGCACTGCACTCTGAAAACCTACCTGGTCGGAGTGTGAGCTCCCAGGGCTGAGGCCCTGTCCCTTCACTCTCTGTTGGGTCTTGTGTGGCCACCTATCTGGCTCAGGCATAGCTCAGCAAAGCCCTGGAGGATGGTTTAGGAGCATCCCAGTGATTGTGAGGGCAAGACCACTCTTTTAGGGTGACCAATCATCCCAGCCTGCCCAGGAATGATTGAGTTTTTCTGGGACTCTGGACTTTCACCCTACTCTTTTCCCACTCTTGTCCCTATTCTCAAAAGAAAGAAGGCAGTTGGTCTGTGATTATGGATGTGGTTGGCCTCAACGAGGGGACCACTGGCCTCAAACCCAGGCACTGTTCTCCCACCAACAACCTCCCTCTCCAGTAGCCTGACCAACTCTTGCTCTACCTTTCAGTTTTAACACGTGTCATCACCCCAGAGGCTGTGTCATGTTCCCCACAAAGAACCCTGTGCTTCTGTCTACTCCTATACCAAGCCTGCACCCACCTCCACCTCCAAACCAGACCATAAGCTCCAACAGGGCAGCGCCATGGCCACTGCTGGCCTGGCAGAGAGAAGAGGCTCCAAGACATTTGCTGAGTAGATGAATAAGTGGATGAGCAAATGGTGTTGAATTGCTCCTTAATTGTTGTCTGTTCCCTACCTATTTATCCATGTAGTATTTTTTGACACCCGTCCCCGCAGCCAGACTACCAGCTCAACTGAAAACTGAGGCTGGATCTTTCTTTGGGTCTTCCCCATAGTGCTAAGCACATGCACACAGTAGGGCACACAGTAGGTGCTCAGGAAAGGCTTTGAATGGATGCTTAAGGATACCTCCTGCCTGCAGTAAACTTTCTCAGGCTCCCTAGAGCACAGCAGATATGACTGTGGCTTTTTTAAATACTTCACACCACACCCTGATCTGCATCAGTGACTGCCTTTGAGCCCAGCACCCAGCTTGGCTGATTCTCTGCAGGTCAAAGCTGTGCCTGATTGAAGAGGTGGGGGGGTCAAGTACCCTGGGAAGAGCTGGAGGAGTTCCTGCAGTGTTTCCTCTGATCGAGAGTAGAACTTGTGTCGGGAGATGCCAGCATCTGTAATTTCAGCTGGCTGCGCCTCTTAAATGACAGTGGTCTTAGATTCTGAATCTGGCATACCTGTTCATCTGTTTGTCTATGTCTTGGGGCATCTTCAGCTCTTTCACCCACTCCCTTCCCCACACATCTCATTGGCCCTCTGTAGGCACCAGGTCTCATCCATATTCACAAAGATGAAGCCAGTGGAGCAGCTGTTCTGTTCCCTGGGGCCTGATGTTCTAAAGGGGAACAATGACTATTCATGAGTGTGCTTAACTGAGTTGACAGATGCTCACAGCAGACTGAACTCACTGTTCCATGCAGTCTTCACTGACCTCAGTGTATACTGACAAAACCAAATTCCACCCCTAGGCAACGCTCTGGTTTCAGACTGAGATTTGAAGATAGAGTGAAGAACCTAGTTCAAGGGGGGCCCTTGGAAGCACCAAAAGTTGTAGCAACCCTTGAGTCTACCTGTTCAGACGGTTTGTTTTGCAGGGACCACACATACATACACACACATACACACACACACACATACATACACATACACACACACACACACACACACAAATTTCGCTGACCTGTCTTCATCACCTAACTAGTTTTCAACATACCCCACCCGTGTCTACCTGCTCAGCTCAAGTCAGGGGTGTAGCTCAGCACATTCATACCTCACCATCATTCCCAGTAGTAAGCCCCTGTCTCCTTAAATTGCTTACCTGCCTATCTGGATTAAATCGAGCACCTGAAATGGGCCAGACACCATGCCCATTTAACTTAGTGCTCAAAGTTTATATATTAAATAATTTAGTGTTCAAAAAGAGTACTCTGTGTATTAGCTCCATTTTACAGATAAGAAAATCGAGTCTCAGAGAGGTTTAAGTGACTTACTTAAAGATACACAGTGGTGAAACCAGAATTTAAAACTAGGTCCTCTGATTCCAACCACTGTTCTTTCCACTACACTGCTCTAATTACATTTAAACATCACACATAACTGACCACCACTGCCTCTTTGTGCACTAAGACCTCCTCCCACACACCTCTCACTTTGCTCTGTTACCCAAAGTCAGGTGGCAACTCTGACTCTGAGTCTTCTTCATGCCAGTCATTGAGTCCTTTCCATCCACCTCTCCAGTTCCTCTCCCATCCTCCTCATTCCATTCCCACTGCCTCTGCATGGGAGAGTCCTCACCCGCTCTCACTGGGTCACCATCACAACCTTCCCTCCCTGCCCTTCCAATGTTATTACCCCATTCATTCCCTCCCCACAAAACCTCAGACTTTCTGCCTTTCTGTACTAGCCCTGCCCCTCCTAAGTAAGCCTTGCTTTCTCAAAACTCTGCAGATGACAGCAGTGCTGCCCACACTCCCTGCCTGTGAATTCCTAGTCATCCTTCAAAACTCAGTTCGAATGTCACCTCTGCTGAGAAGCGCCCACCCCAGCTCTCCCAGGCAGGGATGGGTGCCCATCCTTTGACCTTTTTCAGTATCCTATACTTAGCCCTGTCTCATGTCCTTTGCCACGCACTAATGCAATCATTTAGTGTATGTGTATGTGTCTTCCCTATTGCTCTCTATCTCTTATCTGTCTTTGGCATTTTGTTTTGTGTGTGTGCATGCATGCATGTTTGACCTTGGGTGCAGACAGTTGTGTTAAATGTGCTTCTCAGTTTCATAGAATTCCATCATCACTGGCCCATGAAGGCCTCTCTCTCTTTTATCCCTATTCCCACCCTCCTTCCCCTCCTCCTCCTATTTGTCTCTGTGTGCCCAAGGCCTAAAATAGAACACAAAAGGGTGCTCAGCAAATGTTGCTGGGTGCAGAAGATGGGTGACAAATTAGTCATACACCCCATTTAATCCCACCCCTTGGAGATTTCATCAGTCAGCCAAAGTGGAGAATGGTATGGTTTAACTGGCACAGCCAAGGAAATGAGAGTTATTGAACAAGATCAAAGTCTTGTTGTTTGAAGGCCTGGCTGTTGCAGAAGACATAAAAAAGGTCAAGAGTTTGAGACCAGCCTGGCCAACATGGTGAAACCCCATCTCTAGTAAAAATGCAAAAATTAGCCGGGCGTGGTGGCGTGCGTCTTATAATCCCAGCTATTCAGGAGGCTAAGGCAGGAGGATCACTTGAGCCCGGGAGGCAGAGGTTACAGTGAGCCAGGATTGTGCCACTGCACTCTAGCCTGGGTGACAGAGTGAGATTCCATCTTAAAAAAAAAAAAAATGTACACATCAGAGGCCAGTTTATCATTTGGGGACTGCAAGGTAAGATTTTTGATGCAAATTTATTTCAATCCAACAAACCCAAGATAAAACTCTCAGCTCTTCATCCAAAAGGGCACTGGCCTCCCCAGGAGTCACCTGAGAGGTCATTCCCTTCCTTCTAAAGATGCTACTACTGTCCATAGATCATTGCCCCCTCTAGACAACTATCTGGAATGCTTGTCTAGGGCAGTTCACTGATCACCCACAAGAGCACTGTCAGAATTCTGAAGCCACAATTCTTTTTGGAACAAAAATATGTCCCAGATTTTTTTTTTTTTTTTTTTTTTTTTTTTTTTTGAGACAGAGTCTCACTCTTGTCGCCCAGGCTGGAGTGCAGTGGTGTGATCTTGGCTCACTGCAACCTCTGCCTCCCAGGTTCAAGCAATTCTCCTGCCTCATCCTTGAGTAGCTGGGATTACAGGTGCCTGCCACTGCACCCGGCTAATTTTTGTACTTTTAGTAGAGATGGGGTTTTGCCATGTTGGCCAGGCTGGTCTCGAACTCCTGACCTCAGGTGATCCACCCGCCTTGGCCTCCCGAAGTTAAATATGTCCCATAATTTAATCAATGTGGTAGACTGTAGACAAAAAAAAAAAAAAAAAAAAAAACACACACACACACACAGTCACAATTCTTCACTCTTTCTTGTATCCTTTGCCATGTAACTTGTTTTGGCCAATAGGATGCTGGCAGGAATGATGCACAGGCTTGAAATGAACTTGCACACTAGGGTTTCCTTCTCTTTATGCCTCTGCCATTGCCAAAAGAAAATGCCCCAGCTAGCCTGCTGGAGGATGAAAGACAAGTCAAAGAAGCCAAGTAGCCCAGATATCCCAGACGAGGCCATCCTTGCCTGGCATCATCCAGCTCCACCCTAGATATCTCAGCAAGCTCAGCCAAGATCAGCCAACAGCAGATGCATGAGTAAGTCCAGCCCAGATCAGCTGAACCACTGCAAACTCATGAGCTAAATAATGTTACTGTTGTATGTCCCTGAGGTTTTTGTGGTTTCTTTTGCATCAATACTGTGGTAATTGATACCCAAAACAATCGACACACACATACATACACACACACACACACACACACACACTTAATTGATCTGACCTTTGGGACTTCATAAAGGCCAAATATGCAAGATTTGACTCAATTAAAGGCACTGAAATGAATTTGTTAAAGGTTCTGAAGGCGGTCACTTAGAGGAAACCACCCAAAAGCATAGCATAATGACAACATCTTTGAACAAGTATAGAGCCTAAGGGAAACTACTTTAAAAAGGCAACATGTAAATGCTGGCATTTTTGCCCCTTTACCTGTGAAAATACCTCATATTTGCTGAGTATCCCCTAGTGTGACTTCTGGAAGCAAACCAACATTTTTTTCTGTACCAGAGATAGCCCGATATGGAAGTCTATGTGAATACAATTAATGAATATCAACGTATATAAACCATGCACTAATGTTTTTCTCTTTGGAAATACTAGATGCCTATGGATATCTGCAGAGAACTGCTAGATTAGTGGAAAAGTACTTGAAAATCTGTTAACAGGCTACCGTGAAACTCAACTAACCATTATCTTTGGGATTTGGGGCACAAGTGACAGAAACTAAGGCATATGTTTTCCATCCCTACACCCCATCACACATACAAAAAAGGAAGATCCTTGTGACCTAAAAATGTAGTCTGCAAATATTCAAAGCCTGCTTGTCATTACATCTCCTCTGAAGATGAGCAGAGCTTGCACTTTTAAGTGCAAATGTCTAAAGGGTCTCCAGACTGGGAAGAGCCATATCTCAGCCAGGCTGGGTGCTGGTACTTGCACACTCCAGCTGGTGCCCTCCCCAGCAGGCAGCTGTACTCACAAGCTGAACTAATGAGGACCTTGTACCACCATCCCAAGACCAGGTCCACATACTGGGACAAGGGAGGTACTGGTTTTGAGGAGCCAAGTAGGGTATTTAGAAGGATAGGGGACCACTGGAGAGAGAGCTGATAGAGTTCTGTGGCCATGCACATGGGCTCTGGAATCTCACTTGGTTCTAAACTGATCTGCCACTCACTTGCTGTGTGACCCTGGGGAAGTCACTACATCCTTTCAGCCTCAGTCTCCTCAGCCTCAGTGTCCTCAAACACAAGAACAGTGACACCTTCCTTGGAAGGCTGTCACGGTAGTTAAATCAGAAAATGGATGTGGAATAATTAGCATTGTCCCTGCACACAGTAAACACTCCATAAAAAGTGTGATTAGAATTATAGACACATTTTGGCTTGACTGGGATGAGAGCTGTTTTAAGCAACAGAATTACTAACCCACCAACAGTGTTACTGAAACAAGCCAAGGACCCATGGGATAAATCCTGTAGCTAATGATGCATTGACTGTGCCAATCAACAGGTCCCTACTTCTGTCTGCTCAGCAGGCCCCCATCTGTCTCCTGTCCATTTCTCAAGAACTGCAAACTGGGAAAACAGCCAAATGAACAAAAAACTCATTAGAATTGTGTCAAAAGTAGGAATAAAATTGTTCTGAATAAGCTCTGAATTTGTGAGGATCATGCTCAGACCATGGACTCTGAGGCTCAAACCTGTCCTTTCTACTTCTTTCTTGAGCACATTCCCATTTATTAAGCACCTGTTACATGCCAGGCACTGTGCTAGATGCATGACAAACATTATCTCATTTAATTCTTCCAAGGACATTTTAAGATGTTTTGTGTATGAGGAAATGAGGCACAGAGCAGGTAAGTCATGTGCCCAATGTCACACAGCCATTATATGGCAGAGTCAAAAATTGAAGAGAGGTCTGTGCATCTCCAAAGCCCACACTCCCATTTCTGCCTGTTGCTGACATGACCCCCACACTAAACCATCTAGATAAATGACCCTGTAAGGCCAACACAATGTGCACTCAGAGTAATGAACATGAGCCTTTTCTCATCAGTACTTTAATGATGTTTCCTAAGCTGTAGCAGAACAATTTCTACCTCCACAATGTTTGCCACATCCACATACCTTTTCCTTTTACATTATCTTCCGATTCCTTTCATCACATCATCTCACTTTTTTTGACTAAATTTTATTTTAAAAGGAAACCTTTTGCATTATCACAGTTCGTATCACTTGCTATAATTAATTAAAATTTAAATACATAATTAAATGTAAAAGGTCATCTGAATATTACTTAAAATCAGCTTGTGCACTACATACTACATACCATGTCTAGTGAAGCTCTGCTATAAACATCATTCTCTCATATGTATGTATACCTTTATATATATACATATATAGAACTTTTATTATGGAAATTTTTTATGAACTGTTTCAAAACAAAAGTGAAAAGAATAGTGTAATAAACCCACGAACTGATCACTCAACTTCAACAATTATCAACTCATGCCTACTCCTGTTTCATCTGTACCTCAACCTACTTCCCCAACCTCCCTATTATTTTATTATTATTATTATTATTATTATTATTATTATTTTGAGACAGAGTCTCATTCTGTCGCCCAGGCTGGAGTGCAGTGGCACGATCTCGGCTCAGTGCAAGCTCCGCCTCCCGGGTTCATGCCATTCTCCTGCCTCAGCCTCCCGAGGAGCTGGGACTACAGGCACCCAACACCACGCCCGGCTAATCTTTTGTATTTCCAGTAGAGACGGGGTTTCACCATGTTAACCAGGATGGTCTCGATCTCCTGACCTCATGATCCGCCCGCCTCGGACTCCCAGAGTGCTGGGATTACAGGTGTGAGCCACCGCACTCGGCTCTCCCTATTATTTTAAAGCAAATCTGAGACATCGTATCATTTCATTCACATATACAACATTCTTGATAACAGCAAACATGTGAAGAATGTTTGGTAGATGCCAGACAGGTAAAGCATAGCAAACTCACTTATATATCTACAGTCACCACAACTTTGAGACTCTTATCCCCATCTTCAAGGTGGAGGGAAAAGGAAAGTGGAAGCATAGGCACGAAGGCAACTTACCCAAGGTCCCACAGCTGGTAAGTGGCAGAGCTGGGACTGAACTCAAGCAGTCCATGCCCTTAACCTACAACACTGTTTCTTGGCCTAGGTGAATGCGACATGATTTTCCCTTTGCATAGAGCTGGCCCAGAATGAGTTTCCTGGAGCTGGTGTGCAGGGCCCATCACCTTTGCTTTCCCATCTCGGCACCCCGGCCACATCACCATCAGGTTACCAGAGAGGAGCTGCTGCCTCGAGACATGAGGCAGGAAGGGTGGACACTGAGGTCCCTGCAGCTTCTGCTGAGGGCAGAAGGTGGGGCCAGCATATAAGGCACAAGCTCCTGGACTGGGGGAATGAAAGACAGTGTGTTGCAGCTGATACAGATACAGAAGTTGACCCTTTTTTTTTTTTTTTTTTTTTTTTGAGAGGGAGTCTCGCGCTGTCGCCCAGGCAGGAGTGCAGTGGCCGGATCTCAGCTCACTGCAAGCTCCGCCTCCCGGGTTTGCGCCATTCTCCTGCCTCAGCCTCCCGAGTAGCTGGGACTACAGGCGCCCGCCACCTCGCCCGGCTAGTTTTTTGTATTTTTTAGTAGAGACGGGGTTTCACTGTGTTAGCCAGGATGGTCTCGAGCTCCTGACCTCGTGATCCGCCCGTCTCGGCCTCCCAAAGTGCTGGGATTACAGGCTTGAGCCACCGCGCCCGGCCAGAAGTTGACCCTTGATAATCATTTAGTACTTGATGCCATTGCTCTTCTCTTCAGCCTACACTGTCTTCACACAGGCACTGATGTCTCCAAGGCCTTGTTTCCTGAGAAGGTGGCTGCTGCCTAGGTTGGCCTTGACTGCACGGGGATCAGGCAGGGAGGAATGCCTGTTGTCTTGATTGAAACCCTCCACATTCGTTTGCTTTCAGCAGCATGCAGTCCTGGTTTAAAGAGGGGGTGAGAGGGCTTAAATGTCTCCAAAGGTTTCTGAGATGTGGGATTTCTCAAGGGAGAAAGGGTGATGATTTCAGAGGAAAGGAATCAAAAGCACATGTACTGCCTTTCTCCACGCATACAGAGTGACTTAAATACGAAGGGAAGAAAGCGTTAGGAAAAACAGTTTTGAGTTTCGTTGAACCAACATTGGAAAAATGCAGCAAGACCCTTTCCAAATCCAAAGCAGAACCGTGTCCTTCCACCTCTGTGGAAAACTCTTCTGGTCTGGAAACCAGGTCTCCTGGGGCTGCCAAGAGTCCCCAGCCTCGGCAGAGTACCTCCCCCTACTTCCTCTGACAGAGAAGCAGATGGTCTCAAAGCCACCCTCCCTAACCCAAAAGCCCATTGAAGGGGGGCAGGGAGACTGTGCCAAGGCTGGCAATTCCCCTTGGCAGAATCCTCTCTTTCCTTGTCTCTGGTGCCCAACAGAAGCAAGAACGTGTGCAGGCCCTTGACTGGGTAGTTCCATTAGGAAGCAAGAAGCTAAACAGGTTCAGAGGCTCTTCAGGGATGTGTGGGGTTTTGGGGGAGGATTTTGTATTCTGCTTTTCTAAACCAATCTCTCCCGTTTCCTCTTTCTCCTCCCTTTTCCAGACTCTAGTAACCACTATTCTACTCTCTGCTTGTACGATATCAACTGTTTTAGATTCTACATGAGGTCACCAATCAAACTCAACCCAAAGAGGATGAATGTTTATTGTAAGGCTGCATGTAGGTGTTCAGCCAGGCCCCATAAACAACAGGAGTTACCTTCAGAAGGCCACTGTTTTCCCACGGTTCTGACATTCTCATGACCTGGTGTTCCTCTGTCTCCTCTGGTTGCTATCAGTTGCCCTCTCAATAGTCCCTGCTATCCTGTTATCCCACTGCTTCTAAAACTCTTGATTTCTGCTTTTTATCTGCCTGCCTGCTCTCAGCTATCTCTCTTAGGTACCACAGAGGAGAGAATCTGATTGGGCCCATTAACCACAATACCAAACCCTGAGTTTCTATTAAACAGCGTCCTGCAACAGCCCATCTTGCTGGCCTATGAGGGGCTGCCTTTGGCTGGGCCTCAATACCTGATCCAATCAGTTGTGGCCAGGAGGCAGAGACATACAGTTAATCTCAAGGCAACCAATACAGAAGCAGCTACCTCCAGCCACTTTGTTTAGACCAGGCACATGGAGGCAGGAGGAGAAAGGGGAGTCCACTTCAGCTCCCTATGTTGCCCCAAACCTTGAAACAAAGGCCCAGTGGTCCTAGGTGGAGTATCAGAGGCTACCAATGAAAGAGCATCAGAGGCTAACAATAAAGCCTACAGCCTAAGAGAGGGGTGTGTGTGCATGTGGCTGTGTGTGTGTGAACAGCAGTGCTGAGTTTCGATTAGGTAAACCTGTTTTGTAACATGGTCTAGCCTTTTAAATCCCAACTGTCATGGAGGCCTCTGCTTTCCAGGAAGTTATTCCCATCGGCAGTTGTTTCTGCAATCATGGTTGTTATGAAACCCTTTATTTTGAAAACACATTTCAAAACAAGGCTTCTTACACACTCAGCTTTCTCTGGTCCACTAGGAGCAAAATGGCGCAGATGTTTCCCTGTGGCCCATATACTTGTGTGTTTTCCCAGCAGGCCATTCAAGTCCCAAAATTCATCTTGCAGTCACCACGGAAAAATGCAGAGGCATGCTGTGGGAGGATGCATGTCAACTCATCCCAAACACTGCCTTCAGCCAGCTCCCTGCCCCACACGTGGCAGAGCCATGACACAACGGCCTGTTCCTCTGAGAGTAATTCATTATGTAATTAAAAGTTTTTTCATCAAAGTCAATTTCTAAAGCAATCACTGGGATAATATCAATTAGGAAACACTAACAGAGAAGGAGCTGGGCCCTGATGTCAGGGCTCACGCCCTTAAGAGTTTACATAAGTTTTCAGATGCTCGTGCCAGGGACCCTGACAGAATGCTGGGTAAGAAACAAACAGCACATGCTCTTCAGGCTTCAGTGGACCTTTCTGGAGAGGGTCTGTTCCCATCAGCCAGGCTCACAAAGAACCAGGGTGAAGTGATGGAAAGAAATGGGCTTTGAGATGACACCAATATGGATTCTAATCCCTGCTCCAACTGTTACCAGCTGTGGGAACCTGGGCAAGTCACGTAACCTCTCTGAACCTCAGTTTCTTCATCGGAGGAATGTTTATGATACTACCAACCTCCCAGAGCCCTGTGACGGTTAGAGATAAGATGTGCAAACGTTGGGAAACAGTGCTGGCACAGGATAGGCATTCTGTGTGGAAGCTTAACAGTGTTATCGTCTGCCTTCCAACTTCAGTGTGAGTTTTGACTCTACTGGCTCTTCAGTGGCATAGTCTGCCCAGGGGTCTCTGGAGAGGCAAAAGTCCTCTCCTCAGGCTGCTCAGCAATCACCAGCCACAGACGGTTTTCCCCATCCCTCCTGGGTCCCATTCATAATGGGTTTGGTTCAGAAAACTCCCCCTAAGCATAGGACGTACTTGCTGAAAGAGCTCACTCTGAAAAGAGGTGATAGGCAAGTGTTATCACCGCATCCCCTGACCAGGGCAATGAGAAATGAGTGCACTGATGTTTTGGGAAGCACAGAGGCAAGATCAGGGAGAGCCTCCTGGAAGAGGAGACAGAGGGGTGAGAGGAGAAGTTTCCAAACAATGGGACGGGATGAGCAAAGGCTGAGGTGATGAGGTGGGAGCTGTGGGCAAGACCAGCTCTCCAGCTGCGGAGTTAAGGAGCTCACTCTCCAGGTGCAGATTTGGGAAGATGACTCCAGCCCAACTGAGGAAAACGGACTGGACGGGTGAGACTCAGAAGAAGGCAGAAGCAGCCATCCAAGGAAGGAGGGCAGCTTGGTGGCCCACTGACAGTTGAGCCAGGCTTATCTGTACTGTGCAACTAGAAGGAAAAACCAATTTGACAAATGGAAAAACCCTCATGTGTAGGAATCAAGTTACCTAGCATACCTAGCACACAAGTTGGATATCCCACAGCCCTTCCCCTGGCTGCCCTCCTAAGGCAGGCCCCGTGGCCCAGCCAAGCTACCCCAGCCCATGCTGTGGGCCACTATACTGTATACTGCAGAGGCAGGACATGGTCAGGGGAGGCCAAGATGAGCCTCGGGAAACAGCAGGGGAAACACTGCCACATGTGACCCAACTATCAGCTGACTGAGCCATGCATTCCGTCAGGCCCAGGCCAGACCTTCCTGCATCTCAGAAATGGCACAGAACTCTCCTTGCTATCCTTCTGCCTACCACTACTATGGGCTGAGCGAGCCTCCCGCCCCTCAGCCAGATGTCCACTTGCTCCTGCCTGATGACAGAAGTGCTGACCACAGCCATCTAGGTTGTACACTGTGTACCCCAATGCTCCACCCACGAACTTGGTGTTAGAAACTAGTTCCCTGGTGTCGACTTTCATGACTGGTCATCTAATGACTTCAGCCCTTCTGTGAGGTCTCCCCACTGTGCTCTAACCATGCTGAGATTCCAGAAGGTTGCCATGGTGACATGCTACAGGCCTGGCCTAGACTGAGAGGCCTTGGGGAGAGAGTCAGTTATGCAGCCCCAGTGAAAACAGAGCCTAGTGTGGAGCAGTGAGCAGCTCCCACCGGCTGGGCCAAGGAGTGCTTTGCACTCTCCATCCCTGCTCTCATCTGTGGCACAGTGAGATGAGCCGTACCCACAGCCCATGCAAAACCAAGCTGCCTGCCTCAACTCTTGATGCAAAAGGGAAAATGTACCTAGTTGTCCCTCCACCCCATTAGAACCAGACATGCATAATTTTTACACTGTAAACTTAAGAAAACATATGAAGAAGCAATGCCAGACTTGTGCAATTTAAACACACACATGTAGCCACTCTTCTCATTGCTCACTCCTGGACCCTGCCTTTCTTTCACCATTCCCCCATCCTGGACAACACCTCCCTTTCCCTTACTTTATATGAGCATTGAACAAGACTTAAGCTGCTCCTCCTACCTGAGACCTCCTTAATCTCTGGTCCACACTGCCTTCTCCCTTTCCTAAGCTGCAACCGAACACATTTCTGAGCACTGGGTGCCAGTTGTTGATCTCCTAGTGTAACCTGCCTGACAGCCTGGTCTCCCTATACACTTCAAAGGTGTTGCATTTCCCTCTCCCACTCAGAACCCAGCACAGGGCCAAGCACATAGTAGGCACTCCATGCAGATTTTTCTGACATGTAACTGCCAACCTTGAGACTGCAGCCACAAGGCAGCAGTTTAGAAAATATCTCTGAGAATAGCCAGGTCAGCCCCTTTCTGGGAGATGAAACAACCCTTGGGGCACCAGAACCAGGGGTCAAGGAGGCGGTCTGAGCCCCTGCAAAGGGCAGTCAGTCTCCGGCCCCAGTGCCCTGGCAGAGCTATGGAGCCTCAGCTAAACTTACCCATCACCACATTCCTACCCACTCATCCCTGGGCCAGGCCCCCAACCTCAGGCTGACCTTGGGGTTGTGTGCCAAGGAACTGACAATGGCACTGGGCAATCCTAGCCAAGCTCAAGTTCATGTGATGGGCCATTACAGTAAGGGGGCTCATGGGAACTGGATGGGAGCCTCAGAAAAGGAGAGCCCAACACCTTTGAAGAAGGTGGTGGTCTTTCCATTAAAGTAGCCCCCAAGCTAGAGACCTGGCCTCCATCACGCTTGGCCCCTCACTCTTCATCATGCTGCACATTCAATCATCCAACCAATACATCCTGTCAGTGGCATCCAGCTCTGTACCCCCCACCTGACCTCCACGGCCACAGTCCTCCTCTCAGTCACCCGGGTAACAACCACAGCCTCCTCATGGCCCCAGCCCTCAGCCTCACTCCCTCCATTCCATACTGTCAGCTCTCAAAAACTTAAAGCTGCCCCATCACTGTCCATAGGATGGAGGCTGAACTCCTTAGTCTTGTTCACAAGCCTGGCCTATACCCTGGGAGGCTAAGAACCTGTCTCTCTGTGCTGCCTCCCGCTGCCTCCATCCACGACACGAGCCTCCAACCACATTGAACACTTATAGGGCCTTGACTGGGCCATATTCCATCGTAATTCAGGACCTCTGCAAAGGACACACAGACACTCAGACACACACAACCTCACCAGGTACTATCCTGATGTCTACTTCTCAAATGTCCTTCCCTGAACCCCAGGGTTGCACTAGATGTCTCCCTTCTATGTGTTCCAGGGTTCCCCATGCTACCAAACCCTTTCTCCGTGAGTTGAGCTCACAGGGGTAGAAACAGATGACCAGATGACTGGTAGGCTGTGCTGGTCTCTACCAGATGAGGACACTATCAAGCCTTTGGTCAAAGACATGCCCTCTGTGTGACCCGGCCTGTCTTCACTGGGCTCAGAGAACCAAAGAAACTGGACTGGGCTAGGCAGCCAGACTGCAAGGCTCCTTGCTCCACAGAGGTGCTGTAACTAAAGCTTCTTCCCACTCCTCAGTGCCTCCCTTCCTGCCTAGAGGACCTAGCCAGTTCCCACAAGGGTGTAACCAGAGCCTGCAGGTTCCTGCAGGAACGCTACTAGATGAACAGTTACTGACCGGAAAGGCTTGAGAACATTCTGGGAAGAAGACATTCCTGGGCTAGAAATCCTATGTACTGTTAACTCTCTCTGGGAAGAAGAAAGGACTGCGGGTCATACCAACACCCAGGAGACTCCTTTGGATATCCCATTAATAGAGTGGGGCTCCCTAGAAATGCATTTGCTGCTCTGCTGATCCAGAAGGATATTCCACCAAAGCACCTACCCCATCTACCCCCAAGGCAGCAGCCCCAGTCCAGGGGACCTTACAGTGTGCATGCCCCTGTGGGTGGTTCTTCCTCCTGACCCATGAGTATGGCTCAGCTCTGTGCTGGGCAGGCGGACGTCAGCATGTTGGGTTTTTGTCTGCAGGAGAAATCTCCCCACTGCCCACCTATGGTCCACAAACAAGAGGCTCCTAAGTTTTCCAATGACCAGGATGGAGAGAGGTCAGTTAGTCTCTGTGATGGTTTATTTTTTGCGTCAGCTTAGCTGAGCCATGGCACTCAGATCTTTAGTCAAACACGTCTGGTTGTTGCTGTGAAGGTATTTTTAGAATGATGTTAACATTTAAATCAGTAGACTTTGAATCAAACAAATTACCTTCCACAATGAGAATGGGTCTCATCCAATCAGTTGAAGGCCTTAGACTGACATCCCCCAAGGAGGAGAAAATCTGCCAGGAGACTGCCTTCAGACTCAACTGAAACATCAACTCTTTCCCTGGGTCTTTAGCCTGCAGCCGACTTGCTCTCTCTTGTCTGCTTATCTGTCTCTCTCTCTCTCCCCCTGCCCCTCCACACACACACACACTCACACACACACACACACACACACACACACACAGAGTCATGCATTGATTAACAACAGGCATACTTCTAAAGAAATGCATCATTAGGTAATTTTATCATTGTGTGAACAGCATCAACTATACTTATACAAACCTAGATGGTGTAACCTACATGGTATACCACACACCTAGGCAATGTGGTATAGCCTATTGCTCCTAGCTACAAACCTGTATAGCATGTTACTACACTGAATACTGTAGGCAATTGTAATGCAACAGTGAGAGTTTATGTATCTACACACAGAAAAGGTACAGTAAAAATACCGTATAAAAGATTTAAAATTTTTGCTTACCCTGAACAGAGCCTGCAGGATTGGAAGTTGCTCTGGGTGAGTCAGTGTATGGGTGGTGAGTGAATGTGAGGGCCTAGAACATTACTGTACACTACTGTACTCTTTATAAACACTGTACACTTAGGCTACACTAAATTTATTTTTTTAAATGTTCACTCTTCAATAATAAGTTACCCTTAGCTTACTGTAACTTTTATACTTTATAAACTTTTTGATTTTTTAACTTTTTGATGCTTTTGTAATAACACTTAGATTAAAACACATATTGGGCCAGGCGTGGTGGTTCAAGCCTGTAATCCCAACACTTTGAGAGGCCGAGGCAGGTGAATCATGAGGTCAGGAGTTCAAGACTAGCCTGTCCAAGATGGTAAAACCTCATCTCTACTAAAATTACAAAAAAATTAGCCAGGCGTGGTGGTGGGTGCCTGTAATCCCAGCTACTCGGGAGGCTGAGGCAGAGAATTACTTGAACCTGGGAGGTAGAGGTTACAGTGAGCCGAGACCACACCAGTGCACTCCAGCCTGGGTGACAAAGCAAGACTCCGTCTCAAAAAAAAAAAAAAAAAAAAAAATATATATATATATATATATATACACACACACACACACACACATTGTGCAGCTATACAAAAATATTTTCTTTCTTTATATTCTTATTTGGTAAGCCTTTTTCTACTTCTAATTTTTTAAATTTTTTAACCTATTTTGTTAAAAACTAAGACACAAACACACACACAGAGTTAGAGTCACCAATATCATTGTCTTCCACCTCCACATCTTATCCCACTGGAAGGTCTTCAGGGGCAGTAACATGCATGGAGCTGTCATCTCCTACATTAACAATGCCTGCTTCTGGAATTCCTCCTGAAGGACCTGCCTGAGGCTGTTTTACAGTTAATTTTTTTAATAGGTAGAAGGAATTCACTCTAAAATAAGGATAAAAAGAATAGTATAGTAAATATGTAAACCAGTTATATAGTTATTTATTATCATTATCAAGTATTATGTGCTGTACATAATTGTTATGTACTAGACGTTTATACGACTGGCAGCGCGGTAGGTGTGTTTATGCCAGTGTCACTACAGACATGCAAGTAATGCATTGTGCTTCGGTGTTATGATGGCTACGGCGTCACTAGGCAATAGGAATCTTTCACCTCCGTTATAATCTCATGCGACCACCATCCTATATGCAGTCCACCATTGACTGAAACATCATTATGCAGCACATCACTGTCTGTGACACACACACACACACACACACACACACATACACACACATTCTATTGACGCTATTTTTCTGGAAAGCCCTAATACAATCCCCCTCCCTGTTCTGGATTCTACCTTGGCCACCCTTTCCGAAGGTGCATAGGTGCATAAACACATACACACGATACCTACCCACGGGTAAACTTCAGGTCCTTATTCACCCACAGACACCTGTGGTAAGTCCAGATGATATACACAGTTGGAAATGGGTACAAGGTCCTGGACAAGGTGCCCCCATGCCAGTCCTCCCTCAGACTAATTTATAGATGGCAGTCTCCCTGAGGGCAGGCAGGTGGGGTAAGCGCTCTGCCATTTACTGAGTGCATATTCTTGGACATGCAACTTGACTTCTCTGAGCCTTAGCTTTTTCTTCTGGAAAATGGGGATAATAATACTACATGTGTCACTGGATGATTAGAAGAATGAAATGAGATAGAGTGCCTAACACAGCTCATCGCTACTCCCAACAGGACAGTTCCAATAATTCAATATTATTCCCACTATGGTACACACCCATGTCCACACTGTCCAATCTATACACACAAAGACTGTTAAACAGGGCTTACGGTTCTCTTCACGGAGTCCTCAGGAGAAATCTCCATGGTTGCTTTTAAATCAACTCTTTATTCCCATACAGACTGACCACCATTATCTCCTTTGACTCTCACTGCATCACGAGGTAGCAGGTGGCTAACCCCATGCACCAGGTAAGAAAGTGAAGCAGAGGCACAGCCCATGACACACTTTGTGTGAGATGAGCTGGAACCTGCAGCTCCTAGCTCCAACTCCTAAGAACTCCTCTACTCAGCAGGACTCTGCAGGTTCCCACTGGGTCCACTTGTGCAGTGTGAGGCCACCCATGCCGGAGGCAGCTCCCTACACCCTCGGGAAAGGCTTCCTTACCTCTAACCTGGACCTTCCTGCTCTGCTCAGCCTGCTTCTTTGGACTTAACCGGAGTTGCCACCCTTAACCACATCTATTCCATGAATCTGTTCTTGTGTTCTCCCAAATATCCAGAGCCCAGTTTCTTTCCTTTCTTCTCTCTTAAGATTCATTCTCCAAGCTTCGGCCTTACAAATCTGCCCTAGCCAGAATCTTCTTGGGACACAATAAAAACACAAAGAGGAGTTCTTCACTTGAGGTTTTCTCTTGGCAGTCATGTGTAAAGACTCCCAAATAACAGATAAAATAAGTTATTCTGGTATTTAGGACCCTGTCTGAACAGGGAACTGGACCAACTGGAGAGGCAGGGTGTGTCCGGAAGGACACAGGCACTGGTGCTCAAAAATCTGCCTTCTACTCTTCTCTCTGCTACTAGCCAGGTGGCCTTGGGCAACTCATTTTGCCTATTTGTGCTTCAATGTCTCCAGCTATGAAATAAATGACTAAATTGGATAGAGTTGGATAATTTCTACCATCCTAAATATCTAGGATTCTCTGACATACTGGTTCATCCTCACATATAAGTTATCACTTATATAGGGAAGAAATCTACATCATGGGTGTTACTCTTGTCCCAAGCCTCTGGCAGACATCACCGGTCGACAACAGTATTCTTTCCTTCTAAGACAGACCCAGTCTCAGAAGCTTTTTCTAAGAACACTCCAGTAGCTACTACCAACCAACCAGTACAAATAAATACAACTATTTGTGTTAGAAACATTCAAGTCCCTGAAAGTTTGTCCTCATCAGGATCCTCCAATACTGCCCCACCCAAGTGTGGGGTCTGCTGGGGCTCTGCAGTGTCTCTGAGGCTGGATTTCAGGACTCAGCAGTCTCCCACAGATGTTTGGACCATCAGGCAAGCTGGACCTGTCCTGGTCACTCCATAGCTCCCTGGCATCTGGTGCCCACAACCCAGGGCCCACAGAAGCCTTGGAAGATATCTCAGAAGCAGAAACTCCAGAAATTGTTCTCCTAAAGAACAATTCCAGAGAAGTGGAGGCACACAGCATGCGCCAGGGCATTGCCAGACCCACCCCAGGGCTGCCTAAAACACACACACACACACACACCACCCACGCTGTCTGTCCAGGTCAGGTATTCACGCGTGCACACTCACACACACCCCGAGAAGAGCTTCTGGGTGAAAACGTCCTGCAACAGTGCCATCTAGTGGGAGCTGGGGTCTGTCCTGCCCTCCCAGGTTTCCCCTGTGAGCCCCAGGGAGATGGTCTTAAGATCCAGGGATGTGAAGCCTTATGGCTGCTTCCTGTGAAGACAAATACAAAACAAGCAATGACAGGAGACTCTATCTACCTTGGGATGTCTCACTGCCCCCCTCAATTCCCACCTATATACAAGGTTAACTGGCCCAACCACCACCATCCCTCTATCTACTACACAACCCCAAATCCCTGCTCTCTGCCTTCAGCCCTGTGAAATTCTGGCCCCCTGGGGTCCTGCTACAGCCCCTTATACCCCAGTATATGGTCTCTGACTCAGTCACACATTTCCAGGAAACATAGGCGGGACTCCAGCCAGATTCTAGCTCAGCTGTTCCCCAGTTTTGTAGTTTCCTGCATCTGAACCTCAGTTTACTCTTCCGTGAAATGGTAGAATGCCTTTGTGCCTAGGTTGCTGTGAAGATTAAACAGCCTCTTCCAGAGGGTCTCTGGCTGTGATGCCTCAAAAATCCCAGCAGCACCAAGGAGGTTCACAGTTCTAAGATGATCAGGAAGGCTATTTGCTAGAGGCCAGGATAGTTCTCAACCCTATAGGGGCTGGGAAACCCACACAGTCCCTCTCCCTCCACACTGGGAACTCTGCCCCATCCCTCTTACGTGGGTGGAGTAAGACCGCATCCTTTTAAATAATTAAATATAACATAGGCTCCCAAGCAGGAGAACCCCTCCTTGCCTTTTAGAGACTATGGGAAGATCTGTCAGAGCTTAATGCTTTCAGGCTGGGTGCGGTGGCTCACACCTGTAATCCCAGCACTTTGGAAGGCCAAAGCGGGAGGATCACTTTGAGCTCAGGAGCTTGAGAGCAGCCTGGGCAACATGGCAAAACCTCATCTCTACAAAAAAAAAATACAAAACTTAGCTGGGCATGGTGGTGCACACCTGTAATTCTAGCTACTCAGGAGGGTGAGGTGGGAGAATCCCTTGAGCCCTGGAAGTGGAGGTTGCAGTGAGTTGAGATCGTGCCACTGCACTCCAGCCTGGGTGACAGAGTGAGATCCTATCTCAAAAAAAAAGGGGGGGGGGGAGAACTTAATGCTTTCAGGTTCAGATGTTTCCAGCCAGCATAACAGAACAGAAATAGTGTCACTGATCATGGCAGAGGACTCTAAGAGGAGCAGGAGCATTACTAATCCCTCCTCAGCAAAGGAGGCTTTTCCCAGGGGTCTGGGAGACCAGCTGTACACAGAGGGATTTTGTAAGGAAGCCAAGGGACAAGGAGGCCCTGGAACTCAAGAGGCTGCTGTGGCTGAACAGGAGGAGATGGAGCAGTGTTGCTGATTCTGCAGTCTGGGGATGATGACACCACAGGCTCCAGAATACAGTGTCCAGCCACCCTGCCTGCTTCCAGAGGACACGAAACTGCCCATTCTTCATACCTGTAGGAAGGGGAAGAAGCCTTAGATGGTGCTCCTAAATGGCCTGTGTTGCCTAGGGAAGGACCACTGGATACTGAAGCAACCACGTCCAAACCTAAACTTCAAAGCTCATTCATTCTTTGCATGGGTGGGGGCCCAGAACACAAGCAGCTTCTCAAAGGGAAGCTTCATGGCTAAGCAAAGGCTGAAAGACATCTCCTGAAAGTTAAAAAGTAACCAGCAAATCTAATAAAGTCGGCCCCAATGAGAAACCTGCAAAGCAACCAAGATGACATGAACAGCAACAGCCAGACCCTTCCTGCACTGGGGGCAGGTGCCAACAGCACCAGAGTCCTGTGGGCCACGGGCCAAGAGCATCAGAATCTGGCAGAAGGGACAATTCCTCTCTAGACTTGGCAGGTTCAGTCTCCCAGTGTGAACCTGCCTTTCGGCCTGAGAGCCAGCAGCCCCAGCCGACAGATACAGTGTCCTCGCCTCTACCTGAACTTAATTCAAACCATTCTGCTCAACCCTAATTTGGAGCTTTTATTAGGTTTTAGGTTACACTATATATGGCACAATAGAAACATTTTTTCAATGTTAAATTAGAAACATACCACAGGAGGATTTTTTAAAACCTTTTACAACATTGTAGACTGAAATGTCTTCAACTCTGCAACCAAAATCTAACCAAGGTAACCTTCACAGGAGAAACTTTGATATCAAGAAAGGTATGTATCCTCTGGAATGTGCTTTTCCTCCCCTTTTCCAAAAGCAGTCAACAATATTCCTCTAATCAGTCTAGGGTGTGTTAGCGTTGAAAGTAGGCATACTCTGGGGGTATTCCCAGGAGAAATAATGGCAGATACAGGCGGAATAAAATTACCATGGCCCTGGCCTTTCAAATGAACATGTCCATCACCACCATCTGTCATATAAAGTGAGGCCTGGAGAGCAGGTCGTGCTCTGGATGGATCAGGCTAGGGTTCCTCGCTTGCCTCACACTTGAAGCACACTGTACCAGAGACCATTTCTGTGGCAAGAGTGGGGCTAGAGACCAGGACACAGATAGTCTGAGCTCCAGGTGGCCCAGAAGTGCTTACGCTAAGAAATGCTTGGGCTGCCCCACTAAGAACAGCTCCTCCACCTAGCACTCCTCACACTCTTAGATGAAGAGCGCTGGGAGCTCATTTGCATCCTGGCTGTAGCCCTGCTGGACATCATAAGGACGGCCTGTTGAAGGACACAGACTCAGGCATACGACCTGGCACATGGCAGAGTCCAATACCTGCTTTGACATTTTGGACTCAACTTGGAATGTTTGAATGATTATAGCTGTCTTTTGAAGAAAATCAAGGCAATGAATAAGAGGCAGCTGATAAATGCAAGGAGGAAGAAACATGACAATCATGAGAATATGCCTATATTTGACCCATACACAGCAATCTAATTTCCTTGAATTATACCAAGAAACCCCGAACTCTAAAGCCAGAGCATCACTCTCCAAGGTTGTTATTCACCCCTGTGATCTGATCCTTTTCTCAAGGGTAGAGCAGCTGGCCAACTTGATGCCACTGATACCACAATAGAGGCACTGCAAGCACAGGGCCAGGAGGACAAATGGCCCCTCTGGAGAACTGGGACAGGGTGGGGTCATTCCTCAGTGCACTGGGTAGGATGGGGCTGTGTTTGCTACCAATCCCATAAGCCAACTGGTCAAGTGACAAATGCTGAACAGAATAAAAACAATCTGGCCCCTCCAAGCATGGGGCCTGAGGTTGCATAGGCACCTCTGAGAGGTCCCATTTGAGGATGTGCCCAGCCCACAGCTCTTCCCATGGCCCCTCTAATCCTGGGGTTTCCCATACGCCAGTCGGTGCTGGGTCTGGTCCCTGCTCACTGCTGTGGGTATGGATCTTGGTGCTGTGGGAGGCTCCTGTGGGGCTATGGAGACTACACCTTCATGGAATGGCGAGGGATGTGTACAAGCCATGGGCCTGAATGCTGTGTCACTTGGACACACACTCCAGGAGGAATTCCAAGCAGAAAAAGGCTTTGGGCTGGGAAAGGCATAAAGAGCTCCCAGAGAGACAGGCCTAGAGTTGGGCCTTGACTGATGGGCAGAAAAGGGAATGTATTTAAGGCAAATGGTATCCGGTCACTCCTAAGACATGGAGATGGGGGTGACACAGTGTGTTCAGCGACAGCCACTGTGGGACAAGGTTGCCCTTGGAGAGGAGCAGGAATAAGTAAAATTTCATCCTCTCAACTTCACTCCCTGGTGTGTCTCCATTGCTGAGAGTCCCTTGAGGGGTATCTTCAGATCTGAATGCCACCTGACAGAGAGAGCAGACTGGGCTGCTGGAGGAGTGCTAAGCCTCTCCTCCTGGCCCAGGTTGAAGGCTTTCACAGCAACTGAAGACTTGGGAGAAGCCAGTTGGTCCCATTGCCCTCTCCCCCACAATCTCGGGTGGCTGCTTCTCCCATTGATAACTCCCTGAGATCAGGTTCGCTCTGCCCTGCTTCCAGACGTAGGGGTCAGAGTGAGCCCTGGGCCTTGGGCACAGCCCCCAGATGCTGAGCAGGTTGAAACCCAGACTGAGGCCCAGCCCTCTGCCTGCCCTTGGCCTTGGGAATATCACTGCCCAGGATGGAAACCCAGGGAGCCCCACTGCATTAGAAGGTGGGGGATGGAGCAGCTTCAGACCCCTAGTGTCAGGAACAAGTGCTGGTGTGGCTTTCACCTGACCCCTACAAGAGGAAAAGGCCAAGGGTCTGAAGTGGCCTGTGGCAGGCACAGCAGCCCCCCAGCTTCTGGGATCTGCAGGACCTCAGTCTCTCTCTACAGCACCAGTCTCCCTTAACCAGACTCAAGCGGCATATCTGTTAACCCAGCTCACGCCCCTCCACTCAGTCCCTCCTACCTCCTTCTCTATCAGCAGGAAGGGGCACCTGGGTGCTCATCTGGGACTACCTCACATGCTGGGTTCTCAGCCCCGCTCCTCCACCTTGCTCTGCCCTAGGCAGGTGCTGCCAGACCCCACTGCATGGAGTGAAGGACAAGAGCGCAAGGGCCCAGTCCCACTCAGCTCAGAGCCCCCAGTGACCAGCGCAGGACACTAGGAAGGGACCATAAGCCAGATGAGACCAAACCAGCTCCTACCCCCAACCAAATCTATCTGGGGAAGCTGTTGCTCCTTTGTGTACATAATGAAGGGTGAACAGATTCCCACTGCCCAGGACAGGCATGTCTAATACCTGTTATCTCTGTCAAATTCACTCTCAAAAGGATTCTACTTGAGATGCTAAATTATGTGGTTATCCTGTTTTACCACTTGCAAGGCTAGTGAGTGCTCAACACAGGATTAGAACCCAGATCTGACTTCAAAGCTCAGGTCCTACCCACTTAGATGTGATGACTAGCAAAGGCTTGAGGGAGGAAGATGGGAAGCAATCTGGGTGGTGCTTCCATAAAGAGGAGCCTACAGGCAGCATAGACAAGAACAGGAAAAGTGCTGGAAGATCTCCTTTGGCCTGTCACATGGCCACAGGCTGATAGACGAACAGAAGAAAGAGCCTAAAGGGCAGAGGAAGAGTGCTGCAGAGATGACAGGGAGCCTGACCCTCAGGGCTGGGAGAGACAGCCTTAAAGACTCTGCCAGTGATCCCTGGCTAAATGCTAAGATGAGAAGAGATGTATTTTCAAGTAATGGTCTGTTGTCTAAAATATCTCCACATAGGCAGGAACGAAGAGGTTTGATCTCTGGTTAGAATCTGGCTATCTAGGACAGCAATCAAAGCCAGACATGACAAGTGCTTAAAAAGACCCTGGGTGGGTGGAGGACAATCTGTTCTTCCTCTGAAGCACCATGGACATCTGCTGGGCAGGTCACAGGCAGGCCAGGGTGAAATGCGCAGCCTGGAGACTCGGGGAGGCCTGCAGTGGGGGTTGCTGCTGCACCAGGAGTGTAGGCATTAGCCCCTGGAGCTTGCAGTGCTGACCACAGAGTAAACTGTGAGGGCTCCCAGGGCAGGAGCACCGTGTGGGCAGAACCCTGGGGCACAGGCTGGAGGTTTTGGCCTGAGAGGGAGTGTCACAGAGCCCAAAGAGGCCCCTAAGCCATCTTCCCTGCCCCACCCTGCCTCCATCTCATCTTACCTTAGCTCCTCTGAAAGGTCTTCTGAAATCCCACTGCTAAGTAGCATCAGGATCCCCTAAATTTAATTAGAACCCCCTGTTATAACATATAATAGAATCTGCAATATTCTTTCATCCAAGGAATTTTATCACAATTTATAAATAGAAATGTGTTTGTTTGCTTATTTTCTGATTGTCCCCACTACACTGGACTTCCAAAGGGCAAGGACTGTGGCCGTTTTATCCAGCAACATATCTCCAGTATCTAGCACACAAAGTAAATGTTTGCAGAGAGGTTGAAAGCATGAAGACAAGGCTGAAATTCCACCATTAGACATTATTCCTTAGGTTCTTTCACTTACTCAGGCAAACCACTTTTACTGAGCACCTACTATATGCCAGACCCAAAGTTGGGAAAAGTAAGATTTAAAACAAATATTCTTCTAAGATACAAATAAAATGCCCACAGGAGAGTTCGTCTCTAAGATACTACCAGTTACATTAGTGGGAATTTGTTTGGCCAGGAGGGCTTGGAGAGGGAGAACCCTGGCAGAAGAAAGAGAGGGTTCTGGATGCAGGGACATGGAAGAGGAAGACAAGCCTGAATGCGGCTCTGGGCAAAGGTGAGAATCTGGGGGCTCAGGGAGTAAACAGGAGGTGCCAAGAGGTTGGGCAGGGGCACACGACAGGAGGGATCACACATGGAAGATGCACCTCACTGTTACCTAACATCACCTCCAGGTCAGGCCCTGCGTTACATATTTTCTACGCATCAGTCCAATCAATCCTCATAGCCACACCAAGAGGTAAGCAGTGTTACCTCATCTCACAGAGGGGCAGCTGTGGCCGGAGGAACCGAGCAACCTGTCAAAGGACACAGGTGACTTGGATTCAAACACAGGCCTGTTAACACTCAGCCCTTCCCCAGCCCGGGGCTGCTTCCAGGGCAGGCTCCATCCAGACTGTGTGTGGGGATCTTCATGTCAGTAATTACAGGCTACAGCACAGCTCCCAACACTGGTTTTAGGGAAGTGTGCTTGGCTTTCACCACAGAGAGCAGGAGGGAGCCACCACCTCCCGGGCTAATCTCGCCAGTCAAGGCCTTGGGCCTTGCTTCACAATCAAAAGACCTTGAGGATAAAGGGGCAGGGGTGAAGAAAGTAGATAGTTCACACACTCTTCACCAATTGCTCTTCCCAGCTTGGGATGGTGGTCAGTGCTGGTCACTAGCCATATCAAAACCAAAGGGCTGGAGGTGGGGGAAGACCCCAATGTGAAGGGCACAGCTTAGAGGCCCCATTGGTCAGACAGGGAAGGTTGCTGGGAGGAATTGTGCGTGGCAAAAAAAAAAAAAACCCCTTTCCCTCTACTCCCTCCACAGAACTCCTGCCCCATCTCAACCCCATCAGTCACACATAAGCAGCTCTGTGGCAGGGACAACAGCAGGACAAGGTGGCTCTCCATTGTCCTGCCTGTCTCCAGACAAGGGTGTTTGACGAGAATGGGCAGAAAGGCCAGGTCCCAGCTCCCAGAGGGGCTACCAGGATGTGGGGACAGCAGAAGGGATGCTCAGAGAAACTGGAGCTCAGAGAAATCAACCCAAGGACTGAGCAGCATGACCAGATCCCATGTGTTGGGATCCCTGATAGGGAAGCTAAGGCCACACAAGGAAGGGATTTTGTTCCAGCCACGGAGTGAGGAGGGCAGCTCTGGAGCAGGGCCCTCAGGCCTGGATACCTCCACACAGTCCTGCAAATCGTGTTTCTTGCTGTCTGATGGTATCCCAAGCCCACTCCCTCCAAATCCACCGGGTAGAACAGGGATGAAGAAGGTATGCAAAGGATATGGGCGGCTTGAGTAGCCCCAAGGATGTGTCTCTCCCTCACCCCCAAGATTTGTGATTTGACCTCTTCCTCCCACATTCCATGGATGTGGTCATAGACCGGAAGCTGAGTTCCTAGTCCCACCCACCCTTTCTCAGACACTGACAGAGAACAAATGGGAGTCCAGAGGAGGGGTGGAGAAAACGCAGGTGTTGCAGTATGCAGACCTGCATTTAAATTCAGGCTCCATACCTGCTGGCGCTCTGCCCTTAAGTCGCCTTGGCTGTTTCCTCATCTGTAAAATGGGGGACAATAAAATCAACTGCTTCAAAGGACTGCGAAAGGACCCAACAGGCCACATGCCACAAGCACACAGCAACATGTTCCTCCTCTTCCTTTCTGTGAAGAAACTCCCCTTCCCACCCACCCATGCAGTCCCTTAGCTTCCAGCAAACACTTCTACAGATTCTTCCGTCAGTCACAACTTGGCTTCAGCATATAAGATCAAGATCCAATAATAATAACAAAAATAATCCAACACAAGCACATCTTTGTTGAGCCCCTCTGTGGGTCAAGTCATACAAGGGGTGTGAGGATGCTAATAATCTGGTTGGGGAGGCCACAGCATCAGCAGGCATATACAGGCCCTTCAGAAAACTGACCAATGTCTCACCCAGCCAGCTGACAGTCACTCTTATCCTCATTCTCCCGTTTTCACAATAGGCTGTCACACCCAGAGAATGTGGGGCAGAGAGACTTTAAG